>NC_138342.1:39854053-41054053 GCF_046562875.1 Panthera onca
AATAGGTACTTGCTATTGTGTATCATCTGGAGGCCTGTGATGTCCCCTGTCCCATTGGTGGTTCTATTAAGATTGGTGTTGTCAGCCATATTCTTTCATTATAAAATCCTCATCAGGCTGTCACCTATTGGGTTTAGCAGCCACAAATTACCATTCCCTAGAACAGTCCTTGATTCTATCCAGGTTGAAAATGGAATTTTTCTAATTCTATCAAGAACTTTTCCCTTGTCAGTTACTAAGTTACCTGAAACACAGTTTGTACTAGCAGCAGGTTCCTTATTTGGAATATTTTTTTTTTGAGGTTTTGTAGTATGAGAAGTTGACAAACAGGAATGATAGAAAATGATGGTAGCTGAGACTTGTTGCATCTTTTACCAAGCCAAAGCAAGATAAGAAAAACAAAGGGCCCAGAGATTTGAAACCTTTCTTGTGACCTGCTTGACTTAATACTCCAGTCAAGAAAACTCAGAATGCATGATTTTTATTTTTACATCCCTACTTTTGCTATTTAAAAATGAATCTCTATGCTATCTTTCTTATAGAGAACATTCCAACAGAGAACGCGTGGGTCTCAGTAAAGAAAATTTATTACTTAGAGGATGCACCATTAGGAACACAGAGGCTGTTGTGGGCATCGTGGTTTATGCAGGTTAGTTACACTTCTGATTTTCACTGTTGTCTCCTCTGTGTTTTTCTTCAAGTTAACATTTTTCGTTTATTCAAAATGCAATCTACAAAAGCAGAAAGGAAATTTTGTCTTCGTAAACTTAATCCTCGGTCTCTTTTTCTAAATGGATCACAAAAGCAAACTAAATTAGCAAAATCTATTGTGCAATTACTCTTTATTAAATTATCTGCCGCAGAGATTTAAAAATATGCTATTTGCTATCTGGCTTTAATTTGCAAATTTTCTGACATGTTACCTACGTAGGCCATGAAACCAAAGCAATGCTGAACAACAGTGGTCCAAGGTATAAGCGCAGCAAATTAGAAAGAAGAGCAAATACAGATGTCCTCTGGTGTGTCCTACTTTTGCTTGTGATGTGTTTAACTGGTGCATTGGGTAGGTAAATTTGATTTTTTTGCTGACGTCTTTTCAGCAAGGTATTTATTTAAAAGTATTTTATTTTCAGAATATTGATGAATATTTGACTTCTGTAAAGGAGGTTTCATTCGCCATTCATTTTTTTCCTCACATCTTTATCTTTCTCAATCTCTGATCTGAAAAACATTAATGTTGATTATATCCAGTTACATGGGGCCACAGTAGTAAAGGGACCTGGCAAGACATTTAAAGAGAGACCGAGACAGGAGAATTTGGAGCCTTTTGAATTTTAATTTGTTTTAAAAAAATAAACAATGGGTCTTCAACCAAAATAAATACTTTTATTCCTCTTTAGGAATGAAGTTCTATATTTACATAGTGTATACGTAGCATTCTTTTGATGTCTGTGTGTTTTTTGAAAGGTCATGGAATCTGGTTGAGTAGATATGAAAACATAATATTTTTTAATATCCCGGAGCCTGATGGAGATGTCATATCACCAGTGTTGGCAGGATTCTATATGTTTTGGACCATGATCATTTTGTTACAGGTAATTTGTGTTGAGTTCATCATAGAATTTTGAGGACTTTGTTACTTAATCCAACTACATTTGGTTTCTCACCCGTTATTTTCCCTCTCTAATATTTTTTAAATTGCTTGGTTCCTCTTAGGTCTTGATTCCCATTTCTCTCTATGTTTCCATTGAAATTGTGAAGCTTGGACAGATATATTTTATTCAAAGTGATGTGGATTTCTACAATGAGAAAATGGATTCTACTATTCAGTGCCGGTCACTGAACATCACTGAGGACCTTGGGCAGATTCAGTACCTCTTTTCTGATAAGACAGGAACTCTCACTGAGAATAAGATGGTTTTTCGAAGATGTAGTGTGGCAGGTTTCGATTACTGCCATGAAGAAAATGGTAAGTGTGGGTTTCTGTGAAAACCAACCTGAAGATTGGGCTTTTTGGCCCCCACTTAAAAGTTTGATAATTCTAGGGACACCTGGGTGGCTCAGTCGGTTAAGCATCCGACTTCAGCTCAGGTCGTGATCCCACTGCTTGCGAGTTCAAGCCCCGTATCGGGCTCTGTGCAGACAGTGCAAGGTCTGCCTAAGATTCCCTCTCTCTGCCCCTCCTCTGCTGTCTGTGTCTCTCAAAATAAATCAACTTTAAAAAAATTTTTTTAAAAATACACTGTATTTTCTCTTAGGCACATACATTTTTAAGCCAGGTTTTGTTGTTACCTGTAAATGCAAGGGATAAAATGTTGAATGTTTATCACATAATCACTACACAAATGTAAAAAAAATAGCTAGTCATACTGGATATGATGATACTCTGCCTTGTTTTATCTTCTTTATTGCATTTTTGTTACAAAAACAATATTTTAGAAAATCTCAGATAAGCTAAATGAGGAAAAATATAAAAGCCATAAGTAACCCCCACCAGAGTAGACCACGGTTAACATTTTCGTACATTTCTTTTGATTCTTTTTCTTGTACACTTTATGCTTTTTAAACAAAAATGAAATTACAGTGTGCTTTTGCTTTTTTTCTTAAGACTTCAACCATTTTTCTTAAGGCTTCATTGTGACTACCTTTCTGTTCTCTCCTTACTCTTCTAGAGGCTATGCTATATTGCACTGTAATAATTGCCAAATTTTATGTAAATAATCCACCATTAATTTCGGTTGTCAACATTTACTGTGGTAAGCAATGCTGCAGTGAACCTCACTAGCTAAACTTTCACACCTGTTTGTGAGAGGAGTGTCTTCCAAAATAGTTGACTATGTAGATCCCTATTTTCAAGTAACTTATAGTAGTGTTTCACAAAATATGTGATGAGGAGCATCGCTTTTTTTTTTTTTTTTTTTTTTTTTTTGGTATTCGTAGCATTTCAAATTTTGTGTTTGTAGCATTTAAAAGGGCTGATATCAGCCCTTTCCCGCCACAGTTCCTGAGCACACACTTGGGCCCAGTGAGTGCTTCTCTTCTATAGATAGCCCTTTATGCAGAGAAGGTACCAAGAGACTGAGAATCACATGCTATCATGACTGAACTGTCTGTGGACCATGGAGTGTTGCACTGCTTCTGTAGGTACCGACTTTGCCTGTAAATACTTCTCTACTGCACATACATACGGAGATCCTGGTCTCTTTTCTGTAATAGTTTAAAAATAAGGACATGTATACACACTCTGATTGATGAAGGAGGGAGTAGTGGGGGCTACTTCTCTCCAGGATTTAACCCTAAGATATATTATTTTTACTGAAATTAAAGCTAGTTAACCCTTCAGGATTTGGGGGCAAAATCACCGCCTAGGAGATCTGTCCATAAAAAACATCACTGCTCGGAAATAGCCCCGTGCACATATGCATTTGAAATAAACACATCTGACGACACCATTTTATGTTTTAAAACCTTGCAACTTAGGAGCACCTGGTTGGCTCAGTTGGAAGAGTTTATGACTCTTGATCTTGAGATTGTGAGTTCAAGCCCCACATTGAGTGTAGAGGTTACTTAAATAAATAAACTTAAAAAAAAATAAAACCCTGCAACTTAGAAATTTGGTTAATGAACTAAGTAGCATCAGCAACGCCTCAGTGTGTATTAAAAACACAGAATCTCAGGCTCTCTTTAAAACTTCAATTAAAATCTTCATTTAACAATATTCCCAGGTGATTTATGTGCATATTAAAATTTTAAAGCAATCCTTTAAAAAATTACTGAAAGAGAATGTCTTTTTTAATAGTAATCTTTTTAGTTCAGAATAGCATTAGATTTATAGAAAAGTTACAAAGATGCTTTTGAGGGTTCCGTTATGCACCCCTATCTAGTTTCCTCTGTCATTAACATCTTACATTAGTCGTATAATACATTTATCATAAGTAATGAACTAATATTGATATCATTATTAACTGAAATCCATACTTTATTCAGATTTCTTTAGTTTATACCTTTTTCTGTCTGAGGATCCCATCCAGAAGACCATGTGACAGTCCTCATTTAGACTGCTCTAGATTTGAAAGCTTCTAAGGCTTTCTGTTTCTCGATGACCCTAGTTCTGAAGGGCACTATTCAGGGATTTTGTAGAATGTTTCTCAATTTGGGTTTGTCTAGAGAGTGCCTTTATGATGCAGTTTGTGAATCTGATCTACATGGTGAGAGCATTTAGTAGTTTCTAAGAACAAAGGTTTTGGAATCAGGCCTCCTGAATCTGATTCCCATCTTTACTGCCTATGGGCTGTATGACTCTGGGCCAGTTACATAATTTCTCTGGGCCTCACTAAAAAAGATCCATAATAGTATTCGTGAAGATAATTCATGAAAAGCAACTCAAAGCATGGCACAGAATAAATTCTTTGTAAGTATGAGCTGCCATTGTTTTTGTCATTACAGTTGTCAAAGTAAGAAATAGATTTATCTTTTGAGGAGTTCATGGTCCAATACGGAAAACAGGCATGGAAACGTAAAAATATCTTAGTTCGTCTCATAGGATGAAAATCTGGTGTTTTGGAGGTGATTTTAGCATTGATCAAGGTTTGGGACCTAGAAGGATATTGGGCAAGAAATTTTTGGAATGCTGGAAATGCGCAGGGAGTCAGTTTAGAATAAATGATTTGTGTGTATCAAGGATACATGGATGATACAGTTGGCCGAAGCTTAGCTGAGCGTGCTGTTTATGAGCAGGTGAAAGTCGGGATGCTGGAAATGTTTGGGGGATTAGTTCATAGCAAAATGCTTGGAGGATATGGGGATGATACATTTGGGAGAAATCCGTGTGCACGTTGTGCTGTTCACCCTTGTTTTGGGCCCTTTGAGGAGCACATTGAAAAGTATGATCAACTTTTTGTTCCACAGATTTTTGCTCACTTCTTCCAAATATCAAATAAATGTAAGTAATAGGCCCTGAACAGGTTACTAGATATTTGAAGGAGGATTCAAAAGAGAAGATTAGGGGTTAAATAAGAAAGAGAATTGAAGTAGTTAACCTAGCATCTAACCCAGTACCTACCTTGATAGAAAGACTACATACTTTGCGTTTTCTCCTGTGAGTTGGAAAGCAAGAATTCCTGCCCCACTCTGAGGCATTTATGGAACTAATTAAAACCTGCTTTAAGAGACATATGAAAAGTCTGCATGATCAGCTGGATAGATTAAAAAAAAAATTTTAATGTTTACTTATTTTTGAAAGAGAGAGAGAGAGAGAGAGAGAGCGCGTGAGCCTGAGTGGGGGAGGGGCAGGGAGCAAAGAAGACACAATCTGAAACAGTCTTCAGGCTCCAAGCTGTCAGCACAGAGCTCGACACAGGGCTTGAACTCACCAACCGCGAGATCATGACCTAAGCTGAAGTCAAAGGCTCAACTGACTGAGCCACCCAGGTGCCCTGGATAGATTTTTGTTTATCAGTATGGTAATAAGCTTTTCTTTCTCATACCCAATTTTTGATTTTTTTTTTTAAAGTTTATTTATTTATTTTGAGAGAGAGACAGCATGCAAGCAGGGGAGGGCCAGTGACAGAGAGGGAAAGAGAGAGAATCCCAAGCAGGCTCCATACTGTCAACACGGAGTCCGATACAGGGCTCAAACTTACAAAACTGTGTGGTCATGACCTGAGCCGAAACCAAGAGTTGGACGGTTAACCGACTGAGCCATCTCATACCCAATTTTTGAAAAATCTTCACTGAGTCTACAAGTATTACACCTATAGTTTTGTTTTCTGAATCAAATTATAGCTTTACTGTTCTGTTTCCTTCCCATAGCTTTTTACAAAATGATTAAAGGTTGCTCCATGTGTTCTTGAGTCCACTCTTCCAGCGTTATTTATTGAGCAAGTTTGTCCTGTCCTAAGGGCTGAGCTGTCTGGCATTATAGTAATTACACAGTTGCATGAGGACGGATTTCCCTAATGATGTACAGGAGAAATTCCTGAAGTATAAGCCTTTATGTTTCTATAGGTTTTGTAATATTGTAATTATTTATTTTTACAATGGTATCACATCACTAATAAGTTTCTTTAGCTACTCAAGGATTTATCAACCTCAGCACTATTGCCATTTGGGGCTGCATTATTCTTTGAGATGGGTGCGGTTCTGTGCATTCTAAGATGTTTAGATGCCTCCATGGGCTCTGACCACTGAATGCCAATTACACTCCTCCCCCAGTTATAACAACCAGACTGTGTACAGGCATTGCCAAATGTTCGCAGGGGGACAAATTCACCCCTTGTTGAGAATGACTGAACTAACCTATACAGGTAACTGCCAAGGAGATATAACATAGTGGATACATGTACTGGCTTCAGGGTCAGGAAGACCTACATTTAAATCCCAACTCTACCCCCAACTAGCTGTTTAACCATGGTCAAAGTACTTAATCTCTCTGGCTCTTAGCCTCTCTTACCTGCAAAGTGAAACAGTGATAGTTCCTAACTGGTAGCATTATTTTTAAGATGTAAAGGGAAGACCTAGATACAGATATTTACATAAAGACCTAAACAGATGATTGATGAACAGGAAGTACTCAATAAATTTTTTTTTAATGTTTATTTATTTCTGAGACAGAGACAGAGCATGAGTGGGGTAGGGGAAGAGAGAGAGAGAGAGAGAGAGAGAGAGAGAGAGAGAGAGAGAGAGAATCAGAAGCAGGCTCCAGGCTTTGAGCTGTCAGCACAGAGCCTGATGCGGGGCTCGAACTCACAAACCATGAGATCGTGACCTGAGCCGAAGTCAGTCGCTCAACTGACTGAGCCACCCAGGCGCCCCAGGAAGTACTCAATAAATGTCAAGTCCCTACCCCACAACATTCCCTTGATTCTACGGATATTCCATTTATGTGTCTATTCAAACATGCATTCATTACTCGTTTGATAAATGTTTAAACTAAATACATGGACTCATTGAAATCAAGCAGGGAATATTGGTGTAAAATTATAAAGAATATCATGTTAACATACGTTCAGAACATAACATTCTGAGCACTGGCTGTGAACTTTATAGAACTGGATGTAAGACCAATGATTATTACTTTTGTGAAATGGGGAAAATTCGTTTGATTTCTTTATTACTAAAATTGAGGTATTAATAGTATCTGCCACAGAGGGTTGTCCTAGTTATTAAATGAGACAGATGCCTGGTGCATAGTAACATTCAGTACATTCAGTAGATAGAAGCTTTAAAGACCCAGGGAGTGAGGGCCAGTATAGTTACAGAGGTCACCATTGAGGAACTGGCCTTTGAACTAAGCCTTCAAAGATGTTGAGGATTTATGTAAGTATAGAAAAAGAGAATGGATATTCTGGACAAGGGCACAGGTGAAAATGGAGAACTTCAGTATGTTTGGGATTCAGTAAGTGGATGGGTTTTTGAAGCTGAAAGGCCATACAGGGAAGCATTCTGTATTATTTAGTCAGAGAATATAATGAAACTTGCAGAACTGGAAAGGATCTTAAAGTCATTAAATCCAAATTGTTCATTCGGCCAGCAAGAAAACAGAGGCCTGGGAAAAGTTAAGTGATTTCCTAGAAAACACTGAGTCTTTGGAAGAGTTCGTTCTAGAACTCAGGATCACAACATTGCCTCTTAGCTTCTCTTTGTCCTTGAAAAATACAGATAAAAACTATTGAACAGAATATGAAAATATTTTTTATTTTGAAATTAACTTGCCAAAAGCCATACTCTAAGTAGCTAGACTTGGCTTGAATGCAGCTAGCAATTCAGCAAGTACACATTGACTGATTGTTTACTCTGTACTCCTGGACATAATGATTAACAAGGCAGATAGGGGCCCTCTCACAGAGCTTCTGTTGAATAGTCACAAATAAATTAATTCTTAAATCAAGAAAAATAATTAAATAATGAAAAGTGCTTTTCAGAGAATTAAAATGAGATGATATGATAGAATGATTGGAAGGCATTTTGGATTGGGTAGGGGAGCAAGGCCTTTCTAAGGGTTACAGCTTAGATCTGAATAACATAATCTTGAAGTTCAGATGCGAAAACCTACCAGTTACAGGCAGCAGCTAGTATAGAGGCTCTCAGGCTGAAATGAGCTTGGCAATTTTCAAAGTAAGAAAAGAAGGCCAGGGAGGCTGGATTTTAGTGGACATGTGGAAGAGGAAGGGGCAAGAAACTTCAAGAAGATCAGCAAAGGTCAGATCATTTTGAGCTATGTAAGCCAACATATGGAAAATTTTGTGCAGGAGTTATGTGATCAGCTTTTATATTTTAGGAAGATCAATGTAGCTAATGGTTAAGGAATGGAATGCCGAGGGGTAAGGAGACCAGTTATGAGGCTGTTAGCACTGGTCCAGTTGAGAGATAATGGTGGCTTGGGTTAAGGAAATGAAGATGGAGAGAATTCGAGATATTAGAGATATTTTGGATAAATAATGGACAGCTATTGGTGATGCTTTACAGCAAAACAAAACAGACAAACCAAAACTGACAAAACTCTCTGCATTTTTGGAGTTTATATTCTACTCGATGATTCAAAAAATAAATAAGATCTATAGTGTGTAGATGGTGGTAAGCTCTGAAGTGGTTATATCTGGAAAGTCTGCTGACAAGGGACATGCTAAGAGACTTGAGAAAGGTAAAGGAGTTAGCCATGCAGATAATCTGCTTGAAGAACCGAATAGACATCTAACTAGAAGTATCAGGTGGAGAGTTGGATATATATAGGAGTCTGGATTCCAGTTAGAAGTTAAAAATCATGTGCACAGAGTTGGCATTTCAAATGTGGACCAGGTGATATCACCAAGGAAGAGTGTATAGGTGGAGAAGGGAAGGAGCTCCTGCAGCAACCCAGTATTTGATTGAAGAGAAGATAGCAGGAGAAAATAAGAAGGAATAGCCACTGAAGTAGGAGGAAAAACAGGTACACATCATGTCAGAGAAACCAAAAGAGCCATTTCAAGCAGAGAACAGTCACCTCTGTTGGATGTTGCTAAGGATGCATATAAGATATGGACAGATGCAGTAATGGGATTTGATAACGTGGAACTCATGGGCAACCTTGCCAAAAGTAGTGTCAGTGGACAGACAGGGACAGAAAGCCATGAGATTGGTTGAGGGGAGCTTGGTGTAAGCGAAGGAGGGGAAAGTTGTAAACGTGAAGTCCTTGAGAAGGCCAGAGGAGCGGGAGGCAGATCATGAGTGGAGAGCTTGGCATTTGAAGCTTTATCCATAGTAGTAGGAGGGTTCAGATACAGATGTGGATAGGTTGGTAGATTTGACGATAGGATAAGAAGGGAGTTGCTGTCTGATTGCTTTTACTTTTCCCAACGAGGTAAGTTCATGAAGGGAATCTGGAGAGGGGAGTTTGGAGGGCAGTTTTTGAAAAGGGAGGAGATGGTGTGGAATAGCTGTTTAAGTAAATGTCTGGCATATTCAGTTTGCAAATGGTTCTTCTCAGGTAATGACCCAGTATGATTTTTTATCGCTCAGCCAAGAGGTTAGAGTCCTACCAGGAAGCTGCCTCTGAAGATGAAGATTCCATGGACACTCCCAGCGGCTCCCTCACCAATATGACAAAACCGAGGACCCCCAGCTGCAGGACAGTTCATAATGGGCCCTTGGGAAGTAAATCCTTGAATCATCTTGCTGGGAGCTGTTTAGCTGTGGGAAGTGGAGAAGGAGCCAGTGAAGGGCCTCACTCCAGACAGGCTGCTTTCAGTAGCCCCATTGTAAGTGTGAATATGTGACTTGAATCTTGTATATCTATAATGAATAATGAAAGAACATCCCCCTAATTATGACAGAGCCAAACACTGTTGTCTTTTCTACCTGAGAAGAGACTACATAATTGTGGTTCAGTGTAATTGCCCACACAAAATTAGAAATATAAGCAAACAGTATCATAGCTTCCTAATTTGTGGGATACTTCAGTGTTGAGAGATAGTGTATCATTTCTGAAATAGCATAGTATTTCTGATCAGGGCCAATGGTGCCTAAGCCTAAAGAAGGCTGCCTTGGGGCGGCTCAGTTGGCTAAGTGTCCAACTCTTGATTTTGGCTCAGGTCATGATCTCAGGGTTGTGAAATCAAGCCCCGCATTGGGCTCTGCACTGAGCCTGGAACCTGGTTACCATTCTCTCCCCCCCCCGACTCTCTTCCCCCATGCTCATACTCTCATTCTCATTCTCTCTCTCTCTCTCTCTCTCTCTCTCTCTCTCTCTCTGTCTCTGTCTCTCTGGAAAAACAAAAACAGCTGCCTTGGGTTACAGACCATGACTCACTCTCAGAACCAGCAAAGCTTTCCAGAGTTATCTCATAGACAGCTAAGTATGTCTGAATGACATATGTACTGTCAGTACCCTCCAAGGCCTTTTTTTCTGCATTTTTCCCCCCAGTCCCACCAAACCTGTGTCCTCTTCCCCATTCTGAGTCCTCAGAATGACATTTTCTGATATTTCTATTTTAGAGCTCATCTGGGTATCACTTGAGTTCCTGAGGGAAGTTTTGGAAGCTGTTTAGTTATACCCATTGACAAACCCATTTTGCTGAAGAAAAATCTAGAGGGCCATGTGGAAGATGGGAAAGAGGAATGATACTTACATGAAAGAATCAGAGTTCAAAAGTTTTGCTGTACTTAGAATTGTTTCTGTAAACCTTCAGCTGCCCTTTCTGCCTTCCACATCTCATTAACTCTTGTGGTTTACCAAGATGAGGATTCCCCAGGCTTGAGACTGGCAACTGGTCTAAAGTAGGTGGCGTAACAAGAACAAATCCACTTTGGGGAAACTTTGTGTGTCTGCATTGAATTTATTGTATGGTTTTCGTAGCAGAGATGTGATCTGAGTAGATGCCAGTGGTCTCTTTTGTTCTGGAAAGGCCTTGAAGGGAATCTCCTGGCTCTTTTCAAAGTTGCCAGTAAAAATTTCAGGAGTGAGCATAATCATTTCCATGCAACTCATTTAGTTCATTCCTGTGGCACTGAAGATATAGCACCTGTCATATTGTATCTTGGCCACATGTCAGACTATTCCAAACATCTAGGCTTAATTTTTTTTCTCCAACTTCTGAAAGGAAAATAGGAAAAGAATGCATACAGCCTCTTCTGTGCATTCACTATAAAGCTGTATCAGAAATAGATATATATTTTTTTCTCTTTTTACCTATTCCTGTACTGATCTTTTACATTTTCCACCCATGCAAAGTTAACCACATGTTGACCCATGTTTACTTGGAAATAGGACATTGGTGACCCACTGGGGTTGTGCCCTACCCACCCTCTCAGTTTCCTGATTTAGCCTCATCTCCTTGGAAAAAAAGTGATGTTTCTTAAAGTCTGTTCTTTTATCTGTACCATTTTCTCCATCTAACATTTTTTCTTCCCATTGGCAACCTACCTCTGTCTACCAAATCTGATGAAACACTTATTTCTTATAAGACTATGTTAAATACTCTCTTCTGAAGACTTCCCAGACTCTCTTTTCTCAGCTTCTGAGTTCTGTGTACCCATTCCCTCCCTTCCTTAGTTCTCATTACGCAGGCCTTATTTATGCCCCCTGAAATATGCCAATAGCTCCTTAAGAGCAAGAACTTAACATCTTGAATTCTCAAGATCTGTCTCAGGGACTCATGTGTCCATTCTCAATAAAGTAGTTTTGAAGGTTGTTAAGTGAAGCTGCTTAACAGGCTCAGCCTTCCCACTCAGTGCATTTTGTTTTCACTTGCCCTTTATTTCAATGCCATGTGCCATTTTGATTGTAAAGATGCACTGGGGGTGTTTTGTGTTTTCAAAACCACACCATTATATATAGGATAAAGAGGTCTTCCTTGAAATATGAGATCATCTCACTCTTGCTCTAGACAAGTTGATTTTATCCTTTCGAGACTAAAGATTATTTTGAGAAAGCTATAGATTCTTTGACCTGAAAAATTAGCATCTGTTAAATTTTTGCATCCAGTTCCAGAAGCCTGTCGGTGGAGCCCCGGTTAAGAGCACCAGCTTGAGAGCACACTGAGAGCTGTGATGTCTAGAAATGGAAAATTGTAAGCTAGCACCTTGCATGGAGATGCAGGTTAAGAGCCAGGGAGTAAGGATCCTAGGCGGGCTGCTGGCAAAAATATTCCAAGCTTTGGGAATTAACATGTCATTGAAGCCCCAGGCTCCTGGGTTCATACTACCTATTTAGAAATAGAAACCTTTTCTTTGTAAGCCAAGGTTGTTTATGCTTCTTTCCTCCTCTTTATGTTTTTGTTCAACAGGAGTGCTGTTTCTTCTACCCAGGTGACTATTCTCTTAGATCTCTATGTGGCTTTCCTTTCTGTCACTGAGATCTCAGCTTTAGTGTCACCTCTTCAGTAAACCTTCCCTACCACCTAATCCAGAGTTCTTTCCACCCCTCCTGTCTCTCTCTGTCTCAATCTAGAAGCATCTTATTGTTTATAGGTTAGTTTTTGTATCTGCTATCTCCCCTAACTAGAATGTGAGCTGCACACAAGCCAGGATCGTATCCGTCCTATGCATCCCTCTGTCCTTGAGGAGTGCCTGATGCCATAGATGCAACAATGAATATTTATGGGGTGAATGAATGAATGAATGAATAGATTAATGAAAAACAATGGCAAAATACTAGACACAGGGATGTAAAATGAGTAAGACATGTCCTTATCCTTCAGTTTTGTTTCTAGGCAGAGGAGGCAGACATAAAAATAAATAAAAACAATCCTATATTAAAGATGCAGTAATAGGGCGCCTGGGTGGCGCAGTCGGTTAAGCGTCCGACTTCAGCCAGGTCACGATCTCGCGGTCCGTGAGTTCGAGCCCCACGTCAGGCTCTGGGCTGATGGCTCGGAGCCTGGAGCCTGTTTCCGATTCTGTGTCTCCCTCTCTCTCTGCCCCTCCCCCGTTCATGCTCTGTCTCTCTCTGTCCCAAAAATAAATAAAAAAAAACAAAAAAAAAAACAAAAAAAAAAAAACGTTGGAAAAAAAAAAAAAAAAAGATGCAGTAATAGTGGGTGAACCCAAAGTATAGTGAGGGCACAAAGAATGGAGTGTTCAACTCTCAAGGGAGGAGGAGGGATCAAGAAGGGCTGCAGAAAAGAGGTAAAACTTGAGTTAGGATTAAACTAATAAGGAGGGATTTACAGAGCAGAAAAGAAAGTAACCTCAAGCCCAAAAGACCTAGACTTTGCAGCAATAAAAATGAAAATTGGGGTAAGAGAAATGGACCTGAAGAGAGAGGGTCAGTAATTGATAAACATAGGTGGGAAATAAAGCCAGAAAAGGTGGGGAAGGTGGCCGAGAATTACTAAAAAGGAAGCATGATTCGAAGGAAAGCCACTAAGTTTAAATTGATATTTAAACATGTCTTAGAGAGGGGCGCCTGGGTGGCTCAGTTGGTTAAGCCTCTGACTTTGGCTCAGGTCATGATCTCGTGGTTCTTGAGTTCGAGCCCCGCATCAGCTCTGTGCTGACAGCTCAGAGCCTAGATCCTGCTTCAGATTCTGTGTCTTTCTGTCTGTCTCCCTCCCTCTCTCTCTCTCTTTCTCAAAAATAAACACATATTAGAAAAAAAATTTTAAACATTTCTTAAGAAGAGTTCCACTCTGAAATGTTTTTTTGTTTTTTGTTTTGTTTTGTTTTTGTTTTTGACTTAGTACACATTAGCATTCTGAGATGCCTCTGGAAATATTTTCTAACTCATGGGATCTCACAAGCAATAGATGACAGTATATTTGCCAAATATCATGTGACGAGTTTCCCAAGCATCCCTTGCTGACTAAGCATTGAGTAAGAAAGAAGTCTCTCAAACATTACCACTGTCTTCTATTGACTTTGGCAAGGAGGTCCTGAGGAAAGGATTATTCTCTGAGTAACTGAGGGCCCAGACACTGGCTCAGTGTTACTGTGTACGTGAGATGTGTGAGGAAATATGGCTGACTCATTAGTGAACAGCCATCAGGATATTAGTGCCTATGAACTCCACCAAACTATGTCTCATATCACAGGATAGTAGATGTTGATGTATTTAAATAGAAATTTGAGAATGCTTTGTGACAGCATATAGTTTGGACCCATTGTGAGCCTGGTGATCTGCCTATAGGTTCCTGTTGTACGGGTATCACCTCACTCATTATCTCATTGACTTTATACAACCACCCTGTGAGGTAGATGTTATTTTTACCATTACTCAGAAGAAGAAAATGAAGCTCGGGGAGTTGAAGCACGCTACCTGAGGATAGCAGCGACTATGCAGTGAGTCCAGGATCTAAACTCAAACTCATGCGATTTTTCAGCCTGTGCTGTTTTCTTATTAAGCCTACGCTAGTTCTCCCCAAACTAAGCATAAAATACAAGCCATGGTCTTTTGAGCCTAATATCACACATCTCACATCTCCACCGTTTTCTCCTATCTCTAAATCACCTCTCCTGGCTTCCTGCAGTCAGCATGCCAACCGACTACATGCACGACTTCTCTAGAATACAATGGCATTTTAGTGAAATTTGATTTGTAGTTGATGATCCCTCTTTTGATTCATCTGAAAAATTTCTAAAGCAGTTGTCTACATGTGACTGTTTTATAAACCATTTTCTAGCACAACATTCTTTTGTTAAAACTAGTACTCGTCAGTAAATGTGAGAAGCACTGTGTTAAAATGGATATGTAGTTTTTTCAATAGCAGAACTTCTTAGAGCTAATTTGTACTAAGAATCTTTTTTTTTAATTTTTTTTAATTAAAAAAAATTTTTTTTAGCGTTTTTATTTTTGAGACAGAGAGAGACAGAGCATGAATGGGGGAGGGTCAGAAAGAGAGGGAGACACAGCATCTGAAACAGGCTCTAGGCTCTGAGCTGTGCTGACAGCTCACGGACTGTGAGATCATGACCTAAGCCGAAGTTGGACGCTTAACCGACTGAGCCACCCAGGCGCCCCTTTTTTTTACTTTTTTAATATTTATTTTGGGGAGAAAGAGAGCGAGCGAGCACAAGTAGGGGAAGGGCAGAGAGAGGGGGACAGAGGATCTGAAACAGGCTCCATGCTGTCAGCAGAGAGCCAGATGTGGAGCTCAGACTCAAGAACCATGAGATCACGACCTGAGCTGAAGTCAAGAGTTGGACGCTTAACCGACTGAACCACCCTATGCTAAGAATCTTTAAGAGGAGGGCACAGGGCATATATTGACAATATATTTGATGATCAGAAATCTCTTGGAGGGGCGCCTGGGTGGCTCAGTCAGTTGAGCATCCAACTTTGGCTCAGGTCACAATCTCACATTCGTGGGTTCAAGCCCCTGCATCGGGCTCTGTGCTAACAGCTCAGAACCTGGCGCCTGCTTTGGGATTCTGTGTCTTCCTCTCTCTCTGCCCCTCCCATGGTCATGCTCTCTTTCTTGCTCAAAAAATAAAATGAAAATGTTAAAAAAAAAAGAAAAATCTCTTGGAGGAACCCTCATTAATGTCATGTATATTACTAGGTAATATTCTTTATATATGTTTGCCTGCTCATACTGATGTTTATTTTGGAGAGCTTCTTTTGTTTGTTTCTGTTTTTGTTTTTATTATAGTAATGATTTGAACCATAAAATTTTTTGTGTTAACCATAAAATAACATGGTATGAATAATGTCCTCAGTTTTAAAAGAGGTGGTACTCATCAGTTGTTAGATGAATCATCAGCTGCTGTTGGATGCTCTGGAAACTGTATTTTTTTTTTTTCTTTTCAAATTTTTATTTAAATTCTAATTAGTTGATATACAATGCAATATTGGTTTCAGGAATAGAATTCAGTGATTCATTACTTACATACAACATCCAGTGTTCATCATAACTAAGTGCCCTTCTTAATGCCCACCACCCATCTAGCTCATCCCCCACCAACCTCCCTCCATCAACTCTCAGTTTGTTCTCTATCAATAAAAATCTCTTATGGTTTATTTCCCTCTCTTCCTTTCCCCCTTCCCATATGTTTATCTGTTTTGTTTCTTAAATTCCACATATGACTGAAGTCATACAGTATTTGTCTTTTCCTGACTGACTTATTTTGCTTAGCATTATATACTCCAGCTTCATCCATGTTGTTGCAAATGGCAAGATTTCATTCTTTTTGATGGCTGAATAATATCCCATTGTTTATATATACCACCTCTTCTTTATCCATTCATCAGTCAGTGGACATTTGGGCTCTCTCCATAGTTTGGCTATTGTTGATAGTACTGCTATAAGTATTGGGGTGCATATATTCCTCCAAATCTGTATTTTTGTATCCTTTGGATAAATACCTGGTAGTGCAATTGCTATGTCATAGGGTAGTTCTATTTTTAACTTTTTGAGGAACCTCGATACTGTTTTGCAGAGCGGCTGCACCAGTTTGCATTCCCACCAACAGTGCAATAGAATTCCCCTTTCTCCACATCCTTGCCAACACCTGTTGTTTATTGTGTTAATTTTAGTCATTCTGACAGGTGTGAGGGGGTGTCTCATTGTAGTTTTGATTTGTATTTCCTTGATGGTGAGTGATGTTGAGCATCTTTTCATGTGTCTGTTAGCCATCTGGATGTCTTCTTTGGAAAAGTGTCTATTCATGTCTTTTGCTCCTTTCTTCACTGGATTATTATTTTTTTTTTGGATGTTGAGTTTGATAAGTTCTTTATAAATTGTGGATACTAATCCTTTATCTGATATGTCATTTGCAAATATCTTCTCCCATTCCGTCGGTTGTCTTTCAGTTTTGTTGATTTTTTTTTCCTTCTCTGTGCAGAAGTTTTTTATCTTGATGAACTCCCAATAGTTCACTTTTGTCAACTATGTATTTCAAAATAGAAAAACAGTCAACTAGATTTTGGTGGAAGGCATTGTTCCTATCTCCTGTTGAATTTAAGTTAATAGTCAAGGTGTTCTCCATCAGTATTGTGCATTCTGGATTTTCCTTTTTTTTTTTTTTTTTTGGTCTGTTATTTTCCTATTCTCACTTCCCATGATGCCATGTTAAATGTTTTTTAGAAGAGTAAAGTTTACTATCTCATTGTGCATAGAGTGTGGTTATAAAAGCTACTTCTCATGTAAATTTAAAGCTCTCATTTTTAGATACTTAACATAACAACACTTTTTCTAATTGGGTTTTCAGGAAACAGATGTGGTACCAGACACCAGACTTTTGGACAAATTTAATCAGATTACACCTCAGCTTTTTACACCACTAGATGAGGCTGTCCCAAATCCACCACTGGAGACTTTGTATATCATTGACTTCTTTATTGCATTGGCAATTTGCAACACTGTAGTGGTTTCTGCTCCTAACCAACCACGACAAAAGGTAAAGTCTCTAATGCAAACAAGGATCACATCTTCTAGAAGAGAACTTTGGGTTTAAATGTACTTGTACTGGCCTTGTTATGTAGATAATAATTAACACTATTACTAATGATAATAATAATAGCAGTTGACACACACCACTTAATCTGTGTTCTGGACATATGTTCTAAGTGATTTACTGGTATTAACATGTGCAATCCTCCGAACAACTTCCTAAGTTGGGTAATATTACTCCACCATTCCATTTTGCCATTGAGGTTAAGTAACTATCCTGGGGTCACAGAGCCAGTATGTGGGGGAAGCAGGATTTGAACCCATGAAGTAGGACTCAGTGCTGCTCTACTATTTTGCCTCTAGAAGGATAGCTGATGAGAACAGTTCTTGTGGAATGTGGCTGTGCTCATTTTGCAGTTTCCTTACCCAATCAAAGCTTCTTTGAGGCTTCTGAGACCTCCAACGTCATATGCACTACATCAGGCAAAATTTAAAGTATTAGATTCATTATCATGTTTCACGATAGGGTACCTTTTTTCATGTACCAGTTGGGTTAGTTCTAACTCAGTTTAAAATCCAGCACATTTATAGTGTACCAAGATTCTGCAGTTCCCACAAAAGCTAGATTTAAAAAGCCTATTTGTAGCTTAGAATTTATGTAAAAATTCACTTTCAATTAAAAAGAAAAACTTGTTTTAAAGACTGGTGATTCACCACATGCTGTGCTGTGTTCCTCGTGCGAAGAACTCTCTTCCCTTTTGCACACACCCACTTAAATTCAGTTTGCAGCACAACCCAGTTACATTTTAATTTCCCATCAGATCATCTTTTTTTGGCAAATTCAGAGGTGGTCAACTTTACCATAAAAATAACTTATTTCCAATTAAGCTTTTATCAGAAAACTGTTTTTATAAGGTTTTCAATTAGAGAGTTGCTCTTTGGAAAGTGATTATGTACTTAGAGAATAAATTACTGGATATTTTTTCCTCCTCGTGTAACAGTTTTTCTCGTGCATCTGTATCCAAAATAGGCATCTTCTGGTGTTTTTTTGTTTGAAAATGTTGCCTTATCCCCAAAGAATAGAATATGCTGTTGTCTGAAAGAAAATCTCTAGAGCTATAAAAGCCTAAGCTTTATGATATTTTGAGGTAATGATAGACCATGACTAATAAGTTAATCAGAATCTGTCAGGAATATGAAAACCTCATCTGTGGTTGTTTCTCTTCATTTCTGAGTTGCTGATAAGTCTGAAAATTGACCAGCATAGGTGTCTCCAACTATCCAAAGATTAATAATGTTTAGGAAAACACTTCCATATTTTGGGCTTTTCAGAATGAGAAAATTTTAGGATTTAATTGGCCTTCATAATTAATATTAAACTCTAAGTTTAATCACTGATAAAAGTTGAGAGCTAGAAAAGAAAATAAGGCTACAAATTAGAAAAAAATATGTAATAGAAATTCACACTCACTGTGAATTTCTGCTAATAAGCTAATAATTTCTGCTGATAACACTTTAAGTGACTTTGTTCACTGGCCTTTTTAAAACAACAGAAAAAGTCATGGTAACAATCTTATAGAATCTGAAAAATAAAAGAGGAAAACAACCCATTTTGTTAATCTTTTAGCTTTCTTTCAGTGTTTTAAATGCATATTATCACTCATTTGTTCTTATGTTCATACAATTTTTATTTTTATGTTGTTCACATGAATTTTATATTTTAAAGCTTTACCAATTTTACCCCATAGGCTTTATAAACTTTATTTTGTGAGGACTGTATAACATTTCAGGAAGATTTTTCTGCTTTGCTATTTTTGAATACTTAATTTGCTTATAATTTTTAAATTGCTATTGCTAGGATGTACATAATAAAGATTATGGATCACCTATATTTTAAGTTATTCGTTAGGAAAAATTGCTTTAATATGCCCACTGCTGGCAATATTGGCATTTTATCTCTTTTGCTATTATTTGCCAAATTTCTTTCTAAATGGTTGTAGAAATTTGTAGTGCCATCAACGTTAGCACATCTTTTTCATTATGGCCATTTTAATTTTTGTTAATGTTTTCTGGGACAGTTTTTTTTTTAATGTTTATTTATTTTGAGAGAGAGAGAGAGAACATGAGGAGGGAAGGGGCAGACAAAGGGAGAGAGAGAATCCCAAGCAGGCTCTGTGCTGGCAGCACGAAGCCTGATGCAGGGCTCAAACTCACAAACCTTGAGATCATGACCTGGGCTGAAATCAAGAGTCGGACACTTAACCAACTGCGCCACCCAGGCACCCCTTTTCTGGGGCAGTTTTAAGTATGAAGAAGCAGGCTGCTAGTTATTTAAGGAGGGGTAATTCTTACCTACTTTTTTCCTGGTTTGACTTCAACATGGTTATGAACTGCTTTTGACTATATGATGGAGACCCTCCCAAATTGTCTTCCCTAGATTGGACTCTCATCACTGAGTGGAATGCCTATCAAGTCCTTGGAAGAGATTAAAAACCTCTTCCAGAGATTGTCTGTGCGAAGATCAAGTTCGCCGTCACTTGCCAGTGGGAAAGAGCCATCTTCTGGGATCCCAAGTGCCTTTGTGAGCAGACTCTCTCTCTTTAGTCGAATGAAACTGGCTTCACCTGTGGAGGAAGAGGTCTCCCAAACTAGCGAGAGCCCTCGGGACTCTAGTGATTCTGCTCACCCTACGGAGACTGAGAAACAGAACTGTGATGCAGGCCTCACCGATGGCAAGGTGGAATGCTCCCCTGGACAGCCGTGGGCCTCCAGCCTGTGTTATGAGGCTGAGAGCCCAGACGAAGCGGCCTTGGTGTATGCCGCCCGGGCTTACCAATGCACTTTACGGTCCCGGACACCAGAGCAGGTCATGGTGGACTTTGCTGCTTTGGGGCCATTAACGTTTCAACTCCTGCACATCCTGCCTTTCGACTCAGTAAGAAAAAGAATGTCTGTTGTTGTTCGACACCCCCTTTCCAACCAAGTCGTGGTATACACAAAGGGTGCGGATTCTGTAATCATGGAGTTGCTCTCTGTGGCTTCCCCAGGTGAGTTCATACAGAACTGAAAGCGGGGATATCAAGGGCTCAGAAATTCAAAGGCCACTCCAGATGGTTTTATAAAGACAAGCAAGTGGATATTTGGGGGATCAGCTGCACTTGGCAAAGTAGGGGAAGCTGCCTAGGATTTGGTGAGAAAGCATGTAAGTCTGGGGGCTATACAGACCTGGGTGCAGATCTGACCTATGTCTTGGTAAAGTTACCTACTACTCTCTGCCTAAGTGTTCAATAAATGGGGATTATAGTACCTTTTTTGTAGGTTCCTCAGAGGTTTAATGACACGCCATATCCAGTATATGGAGAGCCTTTGTCCAGTGCCTACCAAATGGCAGGTGTTCAGTGAATGGCAGATAGCATTATTATAGTTACTGTTACTGTTGTTATTGATGGTGTGGGAATGGTGTTTGTATTAAGTTCATGGTGCTTTTCCCCAGGGAGGAAGGAACAAGGGAAAGCTTTATTCTGAGGGTCCCTTTAATTAATGCACAGTTGGGACTCAAAACTACAAGGTCTTTTGTTTGTTGTGGGGTAAGCCACCATTGTTTGTAAAACTTTGTCTTTAATTGGGCAGACTGGTGGGAATACTTGTGTTTTGTTAATTATTTCAGATGGAGGAAGTCTGGAAAAACAACAGATGATAATAAGAGAGAAAACCCAGAAACACTTGGACGACTATGCCAAACGAGGCCTACGCACGTTATGTATAGCGAAGAAGGTGAGGCTCTCAGGCGCATCGTCTTTATTCTTCCACCGTGTAGCCATCGTTTAATGACGAGCATGTGTCAAACCCTGGTCCGGATAATTGGCAAAGCCCCTGGATCATGGGCTTTCTGTTCACAGCTTCTCCCTTCCATATGTATTGGCTGCTTGGAGTTTGTTCTCCAAAGCAGTGTTTTGCTTGGAGAACAAGCCACAAGTGTACCTAAAAGTTCTGTTCTCTGAGTTCTCATGTGCTGTGTTAGAAACCAGAGTATCAATTTCCGTGTGTCATTCTGGGCTCTAGCGAATATGAAAGACAGGGGTGTACAGGTAGATCAAAGTATCAGTGCATTAATTGCCATCCATTATAATTTTTAAATACGAGGCTCTCCAGGAAGCCTGAATTGGAGACTGTAGCGAGCACCTAAGACAAATGTAGGGATCGCTCATTTCTCACCCAAATTCTAGTTCTGACGAGCTGCATTAGGGAAGCTGTGATCCATTGCAGACTCTTAGTCAATATTTAGTCACCCAGCTGCATATAGAATCAAAAGCCTGCCCCACACAAAGTTGTAAGAAAAATGGAGAGTTTCAAGATGAAAGCAAAAGGAGAGAATGCTGCCTTTTCAAGTGGAATGATCCTGTCCCTGATAAAAATGCAGCCCAATAGATGTCAGATTTTTCCTAAGTCAGATTACCTTGTGAGTGAGAATAAGTAGATAGAGAAGTTGCCTCACCCCCTCCACCTCACGTTGCTTTTTGAGAACCAAAATGTGGATTTCTCCCTCTATGGCAACCTGAAGAAAGAGGAAAATGTATCATTGGTTCCTTCTCCAGGAATTTCATTTAATATTTTAGGAAGAGTACTTCCTTGCTCCACTCATACAGCTCCCTCGCTCTTTTCACCTTTACAAATAACTAACTCCACAAACTAACCGTCAAAAGATATTAGCGGTGCTGTTGGCTATGTAATACCTCAAACTGAGCAGTCCTGATGCCACTTTCTCAACTGCACCATTAGAATCTTTCTAGATTTAACTGCCACGTGGAGACCTCTTCCAACTGCATACACCCTGGGTTAAAGAAATTAACCCACTTTCATCATGTATGATGCCTAGAATTTCCAAGAACTACTGAGCTATCGTGTCCATCCATTATCAGTGTTAAAGAAGTCTGACCATAGAGCTTGGGAAGGTTGTGACCAGGTGGTGTGAGAACCTGGCATAAGTATGTCTAGAGAGAGGAATACCGAAAACAGGTTGATGGCTTGGTATTCAGCTAGTGGTCAGTCCTGGTGGGATCCCACAAGATGATCTGGCCTGTCTTATAGCTCTTTTTACCCTCCTAGGTCATGAGTGACACTGAATACGCAGAGTGGCTGAGGAACCACTTTTTAGCAGAAACCAGCATTGACCACAGGGAAGAGTTACTCCTTGAATCTGCCATGAGGTTGGAGAACAAGCTAACTTTACTTGGTAGGTAGACTCTTGTGTTGTCTGAATGGACAATTTTGAAAAACACTGGCTCTCTCTAAGTAAGTTATTCACCAGTGGTTTTTTCCCCCCTACTTTGATCTAATAGAGCACATGGTTCTGTCTACCGTGTCCAGTCTGATCTCTACCCGGTTTCCAATTCTTTTCATTCTGTTTTCCGCTGCAGTGAACTAGACTCCATTTATGGTGGGATCAGGGTGGTCGTCCTTAAGAAGATCATTTAAAACCTTATCACTTTAACTTAGAATACCAAGTCAAATAAATATCCTGGTTCCCCCTGGTTCAAGAGGATTTCCAGCTTAAGTTTCTTGCCAGGCCTTGGATAAGGTACTTAATATGTGTTGTCTCTTTGAACCTTCACAACAAATCTCTAAATTATTTGGAGGAAACTTGGGGCACAGAGAAGCTCATTGACTTGTTCAAAGTCACACTAACAGCTGATAGAGCTGCAGAGAAACTCGGGTCTACCTAGCAACAGGGCCTGTGTGCTTTGTATGTACCTGCAACTGGACCAATGAAATTTTCTCTCTTCTCTTACTTCCTGATTGCTGGTAAAAGTAGCACAAACAACACCTCTTGTCTCAGACTGAGCTGTGCCTTGAAATCATCTGGGGCACTTTAAGATACTAGTGCAGGGCACCTGGGTGGTGCAATCGGTTAAGCATCCCACCTTGGCTCAGGTCATGATCTCAGTTTGTGAGTTTGAGCCCCGTGTCAGGCTCTCTGCTGACAGCACAGTACCTGCTTCAGAGCCTCCCTCTCCTCTCTCTCTGCCCCTCACCCGCACTCATGCACTCTCTCTCTCTCTCTCTCTCTCTCTATCAAAAATAAATAAACATTAAAAAAAAGTTTAAAAAGGGCACCTGGGTGGCTCAGTCGGTTAAGTGTCCGAGTTTGGCTCAGGTCATGATCTCACGGTTCATAGGTATGAGCCCCGCATTGGGCTCTATGCTGACAGCCCAGAACCTGGAACCTGCCTCAGATTCTGTGTCTCCCTCTCTCTGCTCCCCCCCCCCCCACTAGCACTCTGTCTCTCTCTCTCTCTCAAAAATATATAAACATTAAGAAAAATTTTTTAATAAAAAAACCTGCATCCTATTCTCAGGGATTCTGATTCAGTTCGTCTGATGTGTGACTGGGACATTGGAATTTTCAAAAGATCCCCAAGGAATGCTGAGCCAGCCAAGGTTGAGAACCACTGTCTCCGAGTCTGGACATCTAGATTCTAATCTAAGTGCTAACATAGCAAGAGACCAGTATCGGAGCTCCATTCCTCTGGTTCAGAGAAAAACAGTGATCCCACTTTGTGTCGAGCCACTAGAGTAATAGTGCTGTCCTACGTCATTTCTTTGTGACAGCATCAGTTGTATGCGTCTACCTCTCCTTGTCTGAAATTCCAAACTCAAAAACGCTCCGTGGGTTTAGTGCCAGAACTCATTTGGCTATAAAAATCAGGCCTGGTCTGATAAACTTTTGTAAGTCTTTATTTTCCTAACTAGTGTGAACATTTGAAAGTTTTCCACAGAAATATTAATATGTTTGGTTATCAGATACTTCAAAATATGATAGATGCACTATGTTACCTTCATAAAATATGAAAAATTTTGAATTCTAAAACTTACCTGGCCCTGGTTGTTTTAGCAAAAGGAATTATGGACTTATAATATCTATTTTTAATGCTGTTTCATAATATAAGCCACTTATTGGCAAGAACATTCTTTGAAAGCCTGTCCTTACCCTTGGGAGTGTCACAGAATTACAAAATCATAGAGAAAGTTTGCATAAGTAACTGAAACGAGTCCCCCTCAATTTACGGAGAGGAAAGCTAGCTACAAGGAAAACAAGTAAGTTTAATAAGCTCATTGATTCCTAAGGCTTCCCTCCCAGAATATTACTTTGTATATGATTTTGGTCTGGGTCCACACTTCTTTGAATCTCTGGAAGCTGCTGGCACAGTTTGGGTAGTTCAGGATTGGGTTGACAAACAGATACAGTTCAGTTATAGCCTAGGTGAGCTCCTACGGGCTTCAGTTTCTCACAGGCTCTGTTGCACTTTGGCTATCTTTTAGGTGCTACTGGCATTGAAGACCGTCTGCAGGAGGGAGTCCCCGAGTCTATAGAAGCCCTTCAAAAAGCCGGCATCAAGATCTGGATGCTGACAGGGGACAAGCAGGAGACAGCTGTCAACATAGCTTATGCATGCAAACTACTGGAGCCAGATGACAAGCTCTTTATCCTCAATACCCAGAGTAAAGTATGTGTAATGAGATTGAGTCTTTTTTTTTTTTTTTTTTCATAGCCAAGGGAGCATTTGTGATTTGATGAATGGAAGGAGGAAAAAAAACCAATAACCATTAGCTCCTTGATAATTACTTCTTCTATCCAGCAACCTAGCTTGTGCTTGGGAAGATACCATAGTTCTTCTAAAGGCTTCATGGTTTAACATGATTCAAAGAAATTGTTGCTATAGAAAGTTGCCTTTTTATTTTCTGCTTTCCCTTACCCCCCATTGGATTTCCAGGGATTTGATAAGATTTAGCCCATAATGAAAAACTATGTCAAATTCTTGGACAGGAATATACCTCTGTTTCAAGTTGAGGGGAAGTGATGATTTCTATCAGAATTAGGTGAGTAAATTGGTATTTTTATGGTTAATTCCAAAAATAGACTCTCGGGATAATTATGCCCTCTAGTGGTAATTCTTAGATAGTACTGTTGAGAATGTCAAGTTTGTAGAACTGTTTTAAGGAAAGGGAAAATTTTTTTTTTCCTTAAGGAGTTTAAGAGGTTTGGATACAGCTTATTTTTTTTTTATAATTGTCCCTGCCCCACCTCCCATTAAATTCTAACACAAATTTCTAATGCGTTGAATAGGTTGTTTTGTTTTTTTTTAATTTTCCAGTATAGTAATAACCTCTGAGATTTGTGCATGCCGCTTAATTAGCTTGGAAAACCTTTCTCCCTCCTTCCTCAAAGTCAGACTTCATCAGTGGCATCCATACTCTGCCAGCAACCCGCCTCTCAGAAATCCTCTGGAGCTTCTCATCTGGATCACATCTTGGGGCTGTCATAGGCTGCCATGTTTGGTTAGCCATGTTATTATGGTCGGGCTTCAGTCAATACCTAACCAGATCATATATTTTAAGGAAAGAGAACTTTCCTTTTCAACACAGGGTGGGTTCTCCTTGGCAGTTGGCTGTGATCCAGAGACCCATAACCACAACCTCCAGCCAGCTCCTAGTACCAGCCAGGTCTGAGCACAAGAAAATTGTCATTAGTCATTTTGGTCACTAAAATGGATGTGCCCTAAGGCTGGTAAGACCCTGGTTCATTTACTTGGTCTGCCAGTGATCAGGTATGTGACCTTGGAGAGTTTTCTTCTGGACCTTTTCCCTAACCTGTGATGTGAGAGTAACATCTATTTCATAGGGTCATTGTAGGCATTAAATGAGAAAATATAAACTATAAATTAAACATGTAGTACCTGTCAGAAAGGGTTCAATTACCATTGAAAAGGAAGTCAGTTCTTTTTATTTGATTTCAACTTTGACATTTTTATGAGCAGTAAAATCCATAGGATCATAGAGCTTATTTGTAAATACACAATTATAGTTGAAGATATTTAAAGTTACCAATTCAAGAAGTCTTTATAGAGTATCCACTGTGGACTGTTCTAAATACAAAAAATACTTTTTTTTTTTTAATTATCAAAAGCTGTTCCACCTATGTGAATTTTCCAGGTAACTAACAGAGTACAGTGAACACAATTTAGTTTTATGGTGACTCAGGTCCATCCATATAAAATGCCAGGCACATAGTAGGGGCTAAGTCACTATATTATTTTCATTTTTTTCCCCCATTCTCCTCCATCCATCAGGAGATGCTAAGAATTAAAAAAGAAAGATCACGGAACCTGGTTGGCCAGTTAGTGAAGAAATTGCTTCTGTGACATTCTAAGTGAGCCACCTGGAAACCAGTAGAATATCTGGTCATTTCTGTAGTGTAGTATTTCAGCTTTACAAATTTCTGTCAACTCTTGTTCCTAAATCTGCAAGTTAGATTACAGTAAATGTCGCCACTTATAAACTTTACATGGTTTCCATTCTCATAAAAGTCCTGGGTCTGTTTTTTGGGGGGGAAAAGGTTAATATAATTATATATTGGATTCTTTATTGCCTTTTGATATATAAAGGCCTTTTAGGATTCATCATTTAATTTTTAAGTTTTGTTTTTATTATTTCACTTATAATTTTTTCCTGAGATAGTAACTTTATTTTCATGCTGGTTAGAATCCATAGAAGGCTTTCTTATTCGTGATCTTACTTGACAGTTACAACAAGGCCACAGATCAGGTAAAATTATCCTCATTTTTATAGCCTGAAACTCCAAAAGGTTGTGGTTTGTCTACTCACAGCTGATTACTTGTCAAGCATACATTTTGTATTGAATTACATATTATATAATCTATATCCATCTGTAGTTTTTCTCATTATTCGTGGAGTTAAGTTCTATACAGTTGCTGCAAATGCTGTATTAGTGAATACTGAACCAAACGTAGGATTAGGTTGCCATAAGCCTCTGGTCACAACATTGTGTCAACCAATCAATATAGAACCTCGTTCCGTGCGTGTTTCTGTTTAAAAACAATTTATTGTATGTATTATAACATTGAATTTATGGCCAATCACAACCTTCTAGTACATAGGACCCCTAGACAGCACTGTGCACTTCAGCAGCGCTATGCTTGGAGGCCATTTTAAACAGTGAAATTAACAAGAAGCACAAACATACAGAAAATGTGTCACCAAACAGTGAAAAGGACACTTATTTATAGTACAGGAGCTGACATAAGATACAGCATCACCTTGTTCAGTTTCAGCTGGAGTCGTATCACGTGACTCAAAAAATTTCTATCTGTGCATGTTTACCAATGACCATGAAAGCACTACAAGTATTGATTGTGGGATTACAGATAAATTTTAGCAAGTAAGTGAATTCACAGATATGGAATCTGCAAATAATGAAAATTGAGTGTATATATATATTTCTGTAACGAAAATGTAATTTATAGAGCTAAATGCATGCTCAAATAAGAGGATAAAAATGTCTATAATCATTCTATAAACATAAAACTACAGATAATTTATGTTCATATTTTAGAGGGCTTCTACTCAAGCCTGTATTCTGTGCACCCTGAGCATACAAAGGCTGTCATTATGTATTGTATAGTATTGTAATTGTGTTTTTTCACTTAACAAATGCCTTAAGTATCATCTCATGTTAATAGACACGCTGATTTTCAATGACTCAAGGGTATGTTACCTTCTGAATATATCGTTTTAATATAACCAAATTCTAGAAGGTTTTTTAAAATAACTTTTTACTATTATATGTTGAGCCTATAAAGGGCATATTTGATTCACCTTTGTATACTTTTCCTCAGAAGTTTTTGACATGTATGGGATCAGAGCGACATGTATGGGACCTGTGAGTGAGGGGATCTCTTACGAATGAACTCTTTCAGTCTTTTTTTTCTTTTTCTTTCAGTCTTAATGTCTAAACTTAAATGCAGTGCTCGTGGATTTTGTTAGGCTCTGTCCTTAGTGGTCACTTGACACAATAATTTCTGGGTAATTTTATTGTCAGTCTTCTTGAGTAGAATCCATCCAATGAGTATTTATTGAGTGTCTGATGTGACCCTCTCTCAGGCATTGTGAAGGCTTCAAAAGTAAATTAAAAATGATATCTGTCTTCATGGTACTTCTTAACTATGTGGGGTGAAGAGAGTGGAGGGATGTGCACAGACCAAACGTGACAAGCACCACTGAAAACATCCCAACCAGAACATAAGCTCGATGAGGGCAGGGGTCTTCTTGTGCTCGTTGGCCAATCCCCAGTGCCTAGGATGTTTCCTAGTATAAAGTGGTTTCTCAATAAACCACTGTGAATGAATGAATTTTGAGTCCAAAAGAAGATAAAAATAGTAACTATTATTTTTTAAATTCTGTGTCATGCCTTACACTAGGAACTTTGCACACATTATTTCACTTCTTCTTGACAATGATGTTATAATGTGTAGACATTTGCATTTTCTGATGAGAAAGCTGAGGTTCAGAGAGGTTACATAATTTTCCTAATGTCAAGCAGATAGTAAATGGTAGAAAAAGACCAAAGAACTCTCGGGAGTCACTGTTTGAGAAGGTAAATTGTACAAATAAATAAATTCTCAGCTATTTTTAGTTGCAGAATTGGGGATGAGAGGTCTCTTCCATCCTATTAACTGATCTCCTCCCTCCTCCCCCCCGCCCCCCCGATCTCTGTGGAAAGCTGGGAGGTCTTCAAAAGTAACGGCTTGAGGAACTGCCTTTATACAGCAGTTGCTAAAGAATGACAATGATAAATTTAGCTGGGTATGGCAACCAAGGGAGCCCCAAGGCCAACTGTCGTTGCCTCTTATTTCAAGGATGCCTGTGAGATGCTGATGAGCACAATTTTGAAGGAACTTCAGAAGAAGAATCCAGCCTGTCCAGAGCAAGCATTGTTAAGTGAGGGCTTACACCAGTCCCCAGCCACACAGGACTCAGGGCTGCGGGCTGGACTCATCATCAATGGGAAGACCCTGGAGTTCGCCCTGCAGGAGAGTCTGCAGAAGCAGTTCCTGGAGCTGACTGCCTGCTGTCAAGCTGTGGTCTGCTGCCGAGCCACCCCCCTGCAGAAAAGCGAGGTAGTGAAGTTGGTGCGCAACCATCTCCAGGTGATGACGCTGGCCATCGGTGAGTGGGGATGGAACCGGCCACGTGCTCCTCACTTTCATGCCACGCTAGGGGCTGATCCTTCTGTTCCGTCCTTCCTTCTGTACTTCTGTCTACCCTTCTGTCTGTCTGTCCTTTCCCTCCCCCACTTTCCTTCTCCCTTTCCTCCCTGCTTCCTCCCTATCCTCCACTCCTTCCCTTCTTGCCTTCATCACCTTTTTGACCACTTGCTTTGAACCACATGGTAGGGATGTGATGCGGAAAACAACATAGTAGGACTTTGGGTTACATGTGAGATCCCCAAATCAACTAAGTTAAGGAGGGTAAATGTACTGAATTATAAAACTGAAAAATCTAGGGGTTCTACCTTCAGAAAAGTTAAATTTAGGGACATGAACAAATCATTTATTTATTCATTCAACAAATATTTATCGAGTGCCTTCTGTATACCAGACATTTTTCTAGGCACTGGAGATAAAGGAGTATATAAATTGACAAAGTACTTTTTCCTAAGGAGCTTATATCCACTAGAAGGCATATAGTAAAAAATGAAACAAAACAAAAAAGCCATACATATATATCAGATAGTGACAAACTATTAAAAAAAATAAAGCAGAGCCGGGAGACGTAGAGCACTAGGGGAGGGAGGGGGGCTGCTAGCTTAAATGTTTTTCAGAGATAATCTCTGAAGTTTGCAGGTGGGCAGAGACTTGAAGAGAATGATCAGGGAGCCACAGAGATCTGAGGGGAGAACATTCCTGGTGAGGGCAGTGAAAGTGAAGACTGTGGGCTAAATTTGGGGTGCCTCAAGATCCAAGCAGGTTGAGCAAAGGGAAGAGTTTTCTAGGTGAGTGATGGGCAGAGAGGTGGCAGGTGGCCAAATCATGTAGGGTCCTGGAGGACGTTTTTGGCTTTTATCTGAGGAGGTAGGGAGTCTTGGGAGAACTTTGAACAGAGAAGGAAAATGATCTGCTTTAAATTTAAGAGGATCACATGGCTACTGTGTTGAGAGTAACTGTTGGATGCAAGGACATAGGTAAAGAGGCTACTGGAATGGAGAGTTGGGAGGCTACTGGAATAATTCAGGCAAAAGGTGGTAGTGGCTTGAGCCCAGATGAGACATGAAACACGGTCAGCTAATAGACATGGTTTGGAAAAAGAGCTGGTGACACATGCTGATGAATTTCATGTGTTGTATGATAGAAGGAGTTAAAGGAAACAAGAAGATCTTTGTCTCTGAGAGCAGAGGGGATGGAACCAGGAGGGCAGGGGAATCAGGAACTGGGACACATGCATCTGAAATTTGAACAGGTCCATAGAGATCTGAGCAGGGATGTGTCAGGTGGGCAGCTCGATAGAAAGTCTGGAATTTAGCAGTGAGGGATTGGCTGGAGATACAAATTGGGGAATTATAAGTCTAGATGATACTGAAGGTCTGGCTGGTAGATGCGACCACCAAAATATGAGTATAAATGGAAGAGAGAAGCTGTGTGAGATTAAGCTCTGAGATACCGCAGTGTTCAGAAATGGCAAGATGAGGACTCAGCCATCTCTTGTAGCCTCTGTTTTTACCTGGATTGCTTTCAGTCTCAGGTAGCTTCTCCCCTCAGCGTGCTTGCTGATACGGCTGCCAAAAATTCCTAGGTTTACATCCTATCCTGTTAGCAACCTGAGTGAAAAGATAGCAACTCTTTTCAAGTTGCTGGAGTAAAGAATCAGGATGAGAGTGGAATTTTGTTCAGCTGTCTTATTGAATGAACATATAAATGAATGAATTGTTCAAGCCCCTGGATCCAGATGTTCCTGAGTCTAGAACTTCTGGATATGTCAATTACATCATTGGAGTCAGGTGCCCATCTCTGAGCCAATCACCAAGGCCAGGAAACAGATGATGCTAATTGTCTAGATCTGGGTGAGTTGCCGTCCTACATCTGGGGTTTTCGGTTCATCCCTAATAAACCACATGGACTCAGAGTTCCCAAGCAAAATCAGGATACTGTTACCAGAAAACAGTGAATGATCAGTGGGCATTTGGGGACAACAAATGGTCATTACCAACAGGAATGTAATACTTCCCCTAAGAAGCTGCCAGTGTGTGGGCACCTGGGTGGCTCAGTCGGTTGAGCGTCTGACTTCGGCTCAGGTCATGATCTCGCGGTCCGTGAGTTCAAGCCCCGCGTCGGGCTCTGTGCTGACAGCTCAGAGCCTGGAGCCTGTTTCAGATTCTGTGTGTCCCTCTCTCTCTGACCCTCCCCCCGTTCATGCTGTCTCTCCCTGTCTCAAAAATAAATAAACGTTAAAAAAAATTAAAAAAAAAAAAAGAAGCTGCCAGTGTGTTGGGGAGACCAAGAAATATGTAGCAGTCGTAATATCATATGATAGAGAAACGCAGGGTGGTGCCGGAGTCTAAGGAAGAGGCATCTGACCTAAAGGGAGGATGAGAAGGATTTCCCAGAGGAACTGACCTCTAAGCTGAGGGCAAGAGCAATTGAAATCCAGCCACGTGAGGTGGGGGTGGTGAGGGCAGTGTTACAGGATACGGAAACTGCATGAGCGGTGGCTGGAAGGAGCAGGGATATCTGGAAAATTGAAAGTAAAGTGAGTGGCATGGAAAAAGGGGAGATAAGTCCAGAAAGGTTGCCTTAGCGTGAAGGATTTTTAAGGATTTTAAGTGTCGAATTTGGAATCCTTCCTCATGGCAGTGGGATGCCGCGCTTCATTTCTCTTTAACTGGCTTCCCGGTCATTTGCAGACATAGGATCAACGTTGAAGGATTTGTTTGCTTGGGTGGTCGCTGTTGCTTTGCAAAAAGTCTGTATCTTTTCTTTACCCTTCATACGTTTCTCAGCTTTTCTTCTGTCCCCTGAAGGTGATGGTGCCAACGATGTCAGCATGATACAGGTGGCAGACATTGGGATGGGGATCTCCGGTCAAGAAGGCATGCAGGTGAGTGGATACCGTCCACCCATGTGCCACAGACTTCACCTGCCCACTCCAGGGCAACGTACTTTCACAGTAAAATCTCTGTTGTAGAGTGAGGCTGGCTGTGGCTCGATCAGGAGTGGGAGGCAGGGAGACAGGGAGTTGGTCTCTGCATTCATTCGTTATCTACTGTGTGGGTGTTAGGGTATTTTCCTGGGTAATTTTAACCATGTGGTTCCCTTGTTCAGTTTAAAACATATAGCTCATCGGGGCCCCTGGGTGGCTCAGTGGATTAAACGTCCGACTTTGGCTCAGGTCATGATCTCATGGTCTGTGAGTTTGAGCCCGTCATCGAGCTCTGTGCTGACATCTTGGAGCCTGGAGCCTGCTTCAGATTCTGTGTCTCCCCCTCTCTCTGCCCCTCCCATGCTCATGCTCTGTCTTTCAATAATAAATAAATGTTAAAAAAATTTTTTTTAAATATAGTTCATCTAGAACATAAAAATATATATATTTAGCCCTGCAATAGCTGTGCGACTTTTTTTTAATTTTAAAGATATTTTCTTATGGTTTTATTTTATTTTTTTAATTTAAATTCAAGTTAATCAGCATGCACTGTAGTCTTGGCCTCAAGAGTAGAACCCAGTGATTCGTCTCTTATATATCCAGTGGCATATCCAGTGGGATCCAGTGTGTATCCCAAAAATTGCCCTCCTTAATGCCCATCACCCCATTAGCTTATCCCCCCACTCACCTCCCCTCCAGCAGCCCTCAGTTTATTCTAGCTGTGTGACTTTTGACACTGGTGAGAGCTACTAAGGATTTGAATAAAAGACCTACAGACCTAAAGAGGAAGGGAGGGAGATAATATTTGAGAATGAGGGAGGGGGGTGCTCTTTGTATGTGTGTGTGTGTGTGTGTGTGTGTGTGTGTGTGTACACGTGTGAATATTAGATAGTGTTTTAGGCACAAAATTCAGATAAAATCTTGTCCAAAGACTGCTTTTCATGTATGGAGCAAATGCTGTTAGAGAAAGATAGGATAGAGGCTTAGGGTTTCCAGAGAATTGTAAATTATGACATTCTCTCCAACAGTTGAGAAATTCAGTGATCTCTTTGCCTGGCACATTATACATTGTTACATAGTGTCAAGACTACATTACTTTTAATATTCTTCCCAGTGAGGGAGAAGCAGATGCATATTGTGATGCATGGCATTCTTGCTACGGGAGCTGCTTTCCAGAAAAGTACATTTGCTGAAATTGGGTCGAGTGGTAACCAAAGAGAAGTCTTGTTTCATGTGACCAGACTGGAAAGCTGAATAGTAACTCCAGGCAGACCATCAAGTCTCTGTGTTCATGAGTTTTGTTTGTTTCAGTTTGGTTTGGCTTCGTCTGGTCTGCGTGTAACGTTTAAACAACAGATCGGACCAGTTGGAGCCTGATGATGGTCAGGCTGCCATGCTGTGTCTGTCTTAACACATTTGATTGCTCAGGGTGGCATTCTCTCCCCCTTGTCTCTGCAGGCTGTGATGGCCAGTGATTTTGCCATTTCTCAGTTCAAGCATCTCAGCAAGCTCCTCCTTGTCCACGGGCACTGGTGCTATACACGGCTTTCCAACATGATTCTGTATTTTTTCTACAAGAACGTGGTACGTAGCTCCAGACAATCTGTCCCTTCCCCCTTTACACTTTCTTATTCTGCTAGCATAAGGGATGAGGAGGAAATGCCCCCACGTTAAGCGGCTCTGCTTGCTGATGTTTGGGGAGCCGCCAGGAGCACTCCTGCTGCCTTACCAGAAATAATCTGCGAATGTGCTCCGTTTCAGCTGCTGACAGCAAATCGCTAGCCTTGTCCGTCTGCTGGCGTTTTCTATTCCCTATGCTTCTAAATTCAATTAAGTCCTGTCTGGTTCATTTAAGACCTAATTTTTGACCTTCCATGAAAAGGTAGTGACAAGCAGAATTATGAAATGTTTAATGCCGTCTGTCAGTAGAGAATGAAAATGTTTGCTTCCATTTTACAGAAGATACCAAAAAATACCTGGGGTCCTCAAACCGATGTCCCATGTTGTATGTGGAACACACAGATGCCAGGGACAACCCAGTTATCATGCCTTAGCCTGTAGCTGGCTAACACTCAGAAATGAAGAATTCTCTGGCAAACCTGTAAAATGTATTTGTGGTTGAGAGTTATTTGATGGCCAAGGAACTTAATTTTGATTATATAGCTCCTAAAGGGGCAGAATTTGATGAGAATCCGAGCTTCTGATCTTTGACATACCATTTAAATTTCAGTCTCCTCCTTTATAAGATCGTGGTGACCTCAGATTGCTTCGCTTCACTTAAGTTCCTTCCAGGCAGAGTGATTATGTAAATTTGTCATGATTTTTAGACTAAACTTATTCCTAGTCTTCAAAAAGTCCATAGGCAGTGCATTAATAGTAAACATAAATTTACATCACTCTATTGAAATACCACCGTTAGGAAAAAAATAACTTCAGTAGGTCATTTTTCAGATACTCCAGATGTGTAATTTAGATCCATGTATCTGTGTGTGTGTGTCTGTCTGTTGGTCAGCAGAACATTTTTTTTTTCTTTTGTCCTGTAGCACAATTAGCTTTTTTAAAATTCTGGGACTTAATGCTCACTGACTTCTAGGGAGGAACTGCCTTCCCAAGTTTTTTTTAAAATACTTTTGCATTTTTTTTTGCTCGGAGCTTGGAGCCTGCTTCGGGTTCTGTGTCTCCTTCGCTCTCTGCCCCTCCCCTGCTTGTGCTCTCACTCTGTGTCTCAAAAATAAATAAATGTAAAAAAAAAAAAAATGGTAAATAGTTTTGCATTTTCCTACCTTCTCCTCTTGTGGTGCAGCTCCTCTTTCCCCATAAAGCCCAGATTAAACCCAAGGGTTAAGAAACACTACTGTTAGAAAGAGAGGTGACATATATTTTCAGAGAGTGGGGCAGTGTTTATTAGTAGAGACTGTCACCAGGGAACAAAGACGGAACAGAGACGGAAAGGCGTCTTTCTGCTGTGGAACCCTTGATGGCCATTCCCACTGATAACCTCACAATTTATCTCTACCTCTTTTGTATCTAGCAAAACACTGAATGCTTTGTAAACTACGGAGAAAAAGGCCCAGTACCAGAAGCCATTCAAGTAACGTATGTTTCTGAGACTGTGGTTCTTGGATCTGAGGAAACTTTTGAGATACTGATGAAGACTATGAATTCACTCCCCAAAACACATGTACCAAATTAATACATTTTCAGGAGCAGGGTGTGGTGTGTGTCCATAGACCCTAGACTTAAGGATTATTCTAAGGATTGTGGCCCCTACCCTAAAGTATTCTAGTGTGTCTAGAATGCCAACAATAACATCTCAATATGTTTAAGGCACTCTACAGGTCATGGGTACTTTCTGAGTTGATCTTGATATCAAGCTCTGAGGTGGTGTAATTCTCATTTTTCAGATGAGGAAACCAAAAATTCAGAGGCGTTGGGAAAATGGCTTAAAGTGAAAAGAGCAATATGAAATGTCCTCAGGCCTTGAAGAGGACCCCTAAATCTCGGTCCAGTGCCCTTTCCTGTGGCCTGCCTTGCTTGAGGGCACGGAACTTTTGCCATAGTGGACTTAGTTCGTCTGAGAAAAATATTGGAGGAAACATCGTAGGATGTATGTGTCTAGCCTCTAGGGTGACGACCTGTCCTGATTTGCTGGGGGCTATCTCAGTTTTAGCAGTGAGAGTCCCTGTCCTGGGAAACTCCTCAGTCCAAAACTAAGTGGGATGGTTGGCTACCCTGCTGGCACCACTAAACACATAATTTTAAACCATGAAAGCAAGAGAATGAATATTTGTTGTGTGCATGCTTCATACCAGGCACTGGGTTAGGGTCTCTTCATGTAGAAGAGATTCTTCAGTTTGAAAACTGGCTCTGCTGCTTACCAGCCAGGTAACTCTGTGCAAATTCCTCAGCCTCTCTCTGCCTCAGTTTCCTTGTCTGTAAAATAAGACACTAATAATTCCCAAGTTGTTAGGAAGGTTGAGCAAATTATTTGTAAAGCTCTTAGAACAGTGCTAGGACCACACAGTAAGTGGCATGTGTGTGTTTACGTGTGTATGTAAGTACGTGTGCATGTGTATGTGTTTCACTTAAATAAAACATTTACCTAAAAGGGACGCCAAGGTAAGTTGTGGTCTTCCATTCTGTAAGTGAGGGAACTACACCGAGGGAGAGGCGGAGATTACACAGCTGAAAATGGCAGCATGTGGCTGGTGTGGTGACGGCACACCTTGCTGTTTCTAAGATGCAAATGTCGCTCTTTGTGTCCGTAGGCCTATGTGAACCTCCTTTTCTGGTACCAGTTCTTTTGTGGATTTTCAGGAACATCCATGACTGACTACTGGGTTTTGATCTTGTTCAACCTCCTTTTCACTTCCGCTCCTCCTGTCATTTATGGTGTTTTGGAGAAAGATGTGTCTGCAGAGACCCTCATGCAACTGCCCGAACTTTACAAGAGTGGTCAGAAATCAGAGGTAGGTGCTAAAGCAAAAATGCTTGGACCAGTGCACATCTGTTGTCAAAGCCAGGGCATTTTCCAGTCAGCGCAGCTCAAATATTGTGGTACATTCAGGACTACTTAAAACAATTTGAATTAGGGGGCACCTGGGTGGCTCAGCCGGTTGGGCATCCAACTGTTGATTTCGGCTCATGTCGTGATCTCACGGTTTGTGGGATCCAGGCCCACATAAAGTTCTGTGCTGACAGCATGGAGCCTGCTTAGGATTCTCTCTCCCTCTCTCTCTGCCCTCCCCCGATTGTGCACATGCCCGTGTGCTTTCTCTCTCTCTCTCTCTCTTAAACGTTATTTAATGTTTAAATAAACATTAAAAAAAAACCTATTTGGATTATATGGTTGTTTCAGAAGATCTCTGCTAACAGAGATAACAGGAAGATATTAAGTTACTTGCTTCTGAGATGAACAGAGGTAAAACTATGAAAAGTCTTAGGTACTTATATGAAGAAATCTGGTGTTTAGACCTCATAGCTAATAATGTCTAGTATTTGTGGGGCGACTGGGTGGCTCGGTTGGTTGAGTGGCCGACGTCGGCTCAGGTCATGATCTTGTGGTCCATGAGTTCGAGCCCCACATCGGGCTCTGTGCTGCCAGCCTGCAGCCTGCTTTGGATTCTGTGTCTCCCTCTCTCTCTGCTCCTCCCCTGCTTGTGCTCTATCTCTCTCTGTCTCTCAAAAATAAATAAATGTTAAAAAAAATTTTTTTTTAAATAATGTCTAGTATTTGCTAAACCTCACTGTGCCGTCTCTTGTGCAAACTACTGAACATTCCATCTCATTTATCTCCACAAAACATGTTGATGGAGAACCTCAAAAATCTTGCAGCTGAACAAATGGCAGAGCCAGGATGTGACTCCTTCTTAGTCTGGTTCCAAAGCCAAAATCAAATTCTTCATGTTCTACTGTCATGCAAAATAGTGGCTTGTTCTGAATGGCTCCCTCTACTTAAAACCATGCCCCGCCTCTACTTAATTGATCTTCGTGCTGTCAGTCTACTGATGGATCATTCATGTATGTCCCCACTTTCCAATCTTCTCTCACTGCCCTCATTGCCTCCCACCCAGAATATTGTGGTTGCTGATTAACTGGGCTAGCTGTCTCAGAACTCTTTTCTTTCTTTTTTCTTTTTTATTTTTTATTTTAGAGAGAGAGAGTGCATGAGCAGGGAAGAGGGGCGGAGGGAGAGAGAGAATCTTTTTTTTTTTTTAAAGTGTATTTATTTATTTTGAGAGAACACAAACTGGGGAGGGGCAGAGAGAGAGGGAGAGAATCCCAAGCAGGCTCCACACTGTCAGCATGGAGCTCAGTGGTGGGGCTCGATCCCACTACCCTGGGATCATGACCTGAGCTTAGATCAAGAGTCGGGTGCTCAACCGACCAAGCCCCCCAGGCCCTCCAAAACTCTTTTCTTTCTAATTTCTCTTCTACAAAATTAGTAGTAATTAATGTAGCACTTATGAACATTTTTGTAATGCCTCCTGTATGCCAGGCACTAAGTCCTTAATATATATAAATCTAACCTCAAAATGACCCTATAAGTAAGTGCTGTCTTTATCCACACTGTAGGTGAGGAAGGTCAGGCACAAGAAGGTCCCTTCAGTAATCTGCCATGTCACAGTGTTCATGGGTGGTACAGGTGAACTCTGGATCTCTAGCCCGTCCTGTCCACCATTATGCTATGTGGCAGAAAGAACACTGATGCTGTCTTCAGTCCTTGGGTCACCCCCTGCCTCCACATGCTATTTAATACCAAGAATCCAAAGTGCTTTCACAGGTGCATTGTCAGGATCACAGGGACTGAGGCGGGCCAGGAGCCTGTAGACACCTGTAAGTGGGCAAAGCTGAGGGGTCCGTGTAGTCAGATAGTCTGTCTTGAAAGGAAGACTCTGTTACTCAAAACTCTTTCAGTTGCAAATGACAGAAACCAACTCGAACTGGCTTAATAAAAAAGGGAAGTTTATTGGCTTAATAAACTTTTGCATAGCTGCAAAATCCACAGGTAATGATGACAGAACACTGTTACTCTTAAAGCAACTCTAAATGTCCAGGTTAGGACTCACTGGCCTAGCTTGAGTCTCATGCCTTTTCGTTTTCTCCTTGACCAAGGCTGGGACAGTTATCATTTGTGAGGACAGAGCTGAATCACATGGACAGGATTGGAAAGAAAGGTGTCCTATAGAAGTACTGGACAGACAAAAATCAGACCCACCATAAGAAATCTCTGTGTTGTGCTTCACCCACTGTTCTAAAGACACTGACCCAGATCAGTTAGAAATAATGCTGAGTTTATGTTTAAATTCTGAGTGTTGAAATTCTGGTTCTGTGCTGTGTGACCGTGGTAAATTATTTAACTTGCTTGCATTTCTGTTTCTTTATAGAGATGGTATGAGGATTGAGGAAGATAAAAAGTTCCATCCACATGAAGCTCTCAGTATTGTTATTTTTACTCTCCAGAATTAACCAGAAATTTGAGGAAATCTCAAATGTAAAATATGTTTATTTTCCTCAGTCTAACTTTATCCTGACTTGAACTTCCTTTCCAGGCTGGGGAGTAAGTTAATGTCCACAGGCTACCTGCAGTAGGCAACACAGAGAAGTCACACGTTCATCTTTCAGGGGAGAAGAAATCCTCATAATACCATTTAATACCATCCAATCCATTTGGATCAAGGAGCTAAATAGGATTTTCCTAAAGGAATCCAGTCTGACTTAAAGTTCAAGGCCAGGATGCAGGAATGTATGGTTGATATTAATGAAGCTTGTCCTGTACCCCCTACCTAAATTAAATTCCAAGTCCATTGGGGAAAGAGAGGTGAGGGGGGAACGTTCAAAATTTTTGTAGCTGACATTTTAAAAGCCCATTTGTACAGACTTTGGTTGGTTCTTGCCCTTGGAAGAGTTGAGGTCATTGTTTCCTATTGTTGAACCCTGTTATCAATCCTTTGCACACATTGTTCTATTGAGTTGGCCAGTTTTATAATACATGGTAATAGCAGGAGGATTCCCAGCATGTGGCTATTGATAGAAGGTCATTGATTTCATTGAGTTTACCTTCCAGAGGAGTTGTCCTTTCTTTGAACTTGGTCTTCAAATGAATTCTGTTTTATGCTTGAGCCAGTTCCTGCCTTCAGCATCATGAAATATACTCTCCAAGGTTTCAGAATCTTCCCCTGAAGGAGATGATGTGGAGGGCTGTAGCAGAGGCTTCCCTTCCAAGAAACAGTCATCTGTTAACCATCTCTCATCACCCACACAGTCATCTTTTCTGGCTTGGACTTCATGTCCACATTTTCCCTTTTGGTTTCCAAGAGATCCGATGAGTTCATCTCTTTAGCCTCTCATTCATCTTTTACCCTTCTCTACTTCCCAAGTCCCCTTACTCACGTGACTGCTGTGGAGTAATTGTGCTTTTACCTTATTTGCGCTAGGATTTTTGAGCAACTTCCATTCATCCAGAAGCATGAAGTTACATTTTAGCTTATCCCCAAATTGTTCTCTCTTGTCTAGTGACATTTTGGTTGCCCCTTTGGTTCTGCTGCATTCTCTTCTATCATTTGATTGTGCTTCTCCTTAGATTTTATGGACATTTGGATGATGAAAGGCCGGTAGAATATCCTATCATTTTTAAGGAGGAAATAGTAAAAGACACACAAGGAAAAGGAACAGGACAGTGTAATAAAAGGAACAATAATAGTAATAAGATCAGAAACAATAAATCCCCATTGTTTTGATTTTCCGGAGGACAAAGAGATCCTTTTAAAAAAGGATAGATTTTAAAACTCTAAGTGTAGTCTATTGAAGAATAAAAGAGTGTATATGGAGAATTTGTGTATTTCTAAAACTTTGTTATTTAGAAGACATTGGTTATTTTCAAGGAAATTTCAGCCTTTTCGTATTTGGAAGGAAATGAGAATGAGAACATGTTAAGAAAAGAGACTAGGGCAGGGATATAATACATGTGTTGCCATTTTTGTCCATGGCAGACATCACTGATAGACCATAGCACTCTATTGTTCCTCCTGGGTCTGAATGCAGCCTCAGAATCGTTCTGCACACACATCAACATTCAGTCAGAGGTGGCTCTTGCTTGAAAATGTGTTTTTAAGTAGAGATTAGTGTCTCTGCTTGAACTTTTTTGTTATAAGCTTTTGGTAAGAAGCAGTTTAACACATGCAAAACTATATAGGAATAGTTTATTAATCCAGCAAATATTTACTGAGTACTTGATAGGTACCAGGTACTGTTTTAATCACTTGAATAAAAAAAAATCAAAGCCCCACTGTATGTAATTTGCATTTCGTTGAGAGACCCATTAGGTACACAAATACAGTTATTTCCAGTGGTGATGAGAGATGTTTCTTGTTGGAGAAAAAGAGTGCGTGCACACACCCAAGCGGGAGAGGGAGAGAGAGAATCTTAAGCAGACTCGATGCTAAGCACGGAGCCCAGTGTGGGGCTTGCCCAAGGTCGATCAAAAGATAATAAGCAACATGAGCGGAACAGAGTTCCTTTATGGATTTTTTTCACCTAGGAATTTATTCAGCTGTCACACCTTATTTGTTCACCACTGTTTACAAATCCCACCACTGTTTACAAATTCCCATGAAGGAATATAGTCTTCTTAGAGAAGCAAAAGTAAGTATTGGCTTGTGTTGTTCCTTGACTTTGCTTTGACCCATTTTAATCTTGATCCCTCCGCAATATCTGTTTCATTTTCAGGCATACTTACCCCTTACCTTCTGGATCACCTTGTTGGATGCCTTTTATCAAAGCCTGGTCTGCTTCTTTGTGCCTTATTATGTGAGTCCCCGTTCACTCAAAGAATATGCTATTAATGAATCAACGAGGCTTCTTTGTTGCCAGTATAAACACACAGGATGGATATATTAGGGTAGATTGCTCATATAATCAAGTTGATTATTAGCTGACTAAATTATAATGTCCCCCCCAAAATGTTAGATAATGGATTAAGTTTGGAGGTAAGTACCTAGTTGACTCCTCTTGTGTCTCCTTTTTAGCCCTGTACTGCTTGATCAGTTTTGCAAATGACCTGAATAAAATTGAGAGTCCAGGCATATAATGAGATGAGTCAAAATCAGAAAGGCAAAGTCAGAATATGAGATTTATTATTAGTGCTGGGCTGATTCTACCAGGATGATATTCATAGTATTAAATTTAAGTTCTTATTCATAGTCTCTTCAAAACTAAAAAACCTGTTTCACAGGTGAGGAATAGAAGAAATGTGACTAAGGAAAGAATGTGTAAAAATGAACTTTAAAATTTGTGCCAGCACCAAGCACAAAACATGATGTAACTGCCCACCCATACACAGCCCTACCCAGAAGAAAACACTAGTTTGATCATAGATTGGTGTTAACAAAAAACACAGTGTTAAGAATGAGAAAGGTCATAGTCTCTAAGTTAACAACTTCTATTCTTTAGTTATTTATTTAAATAAAATGACTTGAATTTGCCCAGCTAGAATATTCCAGGTTTACGGCATTTCAAGGGAATACAGATAAGGCAATCTGAACTGTAAAGCAGAGGAGAACAATTATGAAATGCCAGAAATTGTGAAATGTCAGAAAATAGTGTCATTCAAAGAATACTTTAAGGACTTGAGGACATATACGTAGGAGAGGAGGGGATATTTACTTAGCAGAGATATATACTCAAGATAGCCTTAATAGCTGCCTCAGAGGCTTGCAGCTCTGTTCAATGGGACATATTTCCTATTTTTCTATACTTCAAAGAGCTGGGAGAGTAAGTACAAGGTTCTGGGAGGATGAATTATGACTCAGGATAAAGAGGCATTCCAACTGAAAAGTTCAGAGATTAGACGGCCTAACTAAGAGTCAGTCTCTCTCTTCTGGAAATGTTTGAGTTTATCCTAAATGACCCGTTGTTGAAGAAGGGACCCATCCACAGTTGAGCTGTACAATAAAGGAATGGTATTCACACCACTGAGTGTGACAACTCTCCTGCATCACCGCCTGTTGTCCTTTTTGTAGACCTACCAGGGCTCAGACATTGACATCTTTGCATTTGGAAACCCCCTGAACACAGCTGCTCTGTTCATCATTATCCTCCACCTGGTGATTGAAAGCAACAGTTTGGTGAGTGGTTTTCCTGACTCTGAATTGGGCTGAAACTGTGCTTGGGGAAGTGTCTTCTGTTAGCAGTGACCCTGCTTAAACCCTTCATGCCTAGAAGACACATTTTAACAAGAGTAATGATTCCCAATAAGAGGGGTGATTCATGGCTACTCTTGTTGACTGTTGAGTGCCATTATGTTGAGCTCGATGTATAGCCAGGGAAAGTGGAAGATACCTACCTGATCCCCTTGGTGGTAGCCATGATGGATGGTTCATGGAGGTGTGAATCCGGCTGGAGAAATAATTGATGGCCAATACTCTTCAAGATGGCCAACATTATTAGATTGTGCTGATGTCTTGCAACTCAACTAAAAAGAGGGGTTGTGCCATAATCCTGGTATACTGACTTTAGTAAGTGATGATTTTATCACAACAAAATTTCTCATGATACAGGAACATATTATCTTCCCTCCAGAATTTGTACTGTTCATTTAAATCTAGGTCTTTTTTATCTTATTTGCTGACTTAATGATAAAGTTAGGTCTCTTCATCAAAATGATTGCACTGTAGCTCTCTGCAGCAAAGCTAATGTGTAGGATTCAGATCATGAGAACTTGGTTATAAACCTTCCTTTGCAGGTGAACATTCTACCCAACTCTGAAGAATAAACTGCCTCTGTGATTATTGATGCCAGTTCCTCATTTCCGTTGGCATCATCTTTGCTATAGTCTAAGCCACTATCATCTCTTCCTGGACTATTGTACAGCCTCCTTAGTCTTCCCACCAACCTCTACTCTTGACTCCTCTAGCCGTCCTCTGCAAAACAACCAGAATCATCCTTTTGAAACACAAACCATGTCTTGTTGCTGTCCTTTGGGTAAAACCCTTCAGTGATTTCCTACTGTACTTGGAATAAAATTGAAAAGCCCTAAGATGGCCTACAAGACTTCATGCAGTGATACCTCTCCTTTTCTCTCCAATCACATTTCCACTGGAAACACACTGTCCCTTTTCAGTGGCTCCGATACAGTGAGCTCCTTACCTTATCAGGTCCTTAGCATTCACCATACCTCCTGAGGGGAGTATTCTTATTCCCTTGGTTCCCCACACTTTTCCCAGCTCAAATATTATTTTGGGTCTCAGCAAAAATGCTGCTTTCCCCAGGGCCCCTTCCCTAACCATCCATTGTCTCATGCCATCCGTTTGCTTTTATCCATCACCCTAATAATAATTTCTTATTATTCAGCAGTTACGTGATTGTCTGATTCGTGTTTACCTTCTGCCTTAAACTATAATCTCTGTGAGGACAAAGTTCATATTTATTTTGTTGACCACTATATACCAGAATCTAGGACAAGACTGGCACATCGTAGGTGCTTAAAAATATTTGAATGGATAAACAAATAATTAAATGACTAACCAGTATTTAGAGTGTTTTTACCACCCTGGTAGTGAATGCATTTTACACAGGAATAGCTGAATGAGGTTATAGTTGAAATATGTGCAGTTATATTGTAAAATTATTTATAATAAATTCTAAAGTAGAGCTGAATATTTCTGGCATCACTTCCTTTGCTTACAACCTTCTATAATCAAACTGTACAAGCCCAGAGTGTAGTAAAAGGTTAATATCTGAAAATACCAGGTAGGGAGACTAAAGGGAATTCTAGAACTAAAATATTTGGCATTGTTTTAGTATCTATTTGATTTCATTTTTAAACAGTTTTGTAGGCACTCTTAGTTATTACCCAAGGAATTGTCATAGGTTCTAGCATTTATTAGCGTTTCAAAGGATCTAATGGATCAAGTGTGTCCGTTTGGGTTCATTGGTTATGAACAGCAACCTGAGCAAATAGAAAAGTTATTAAAAATATACTGAAGAACGATGATCAAACCAAACCATCCTGAGAAACGAGAGTGGCTCCAGACATCCAGGAAACAAACTAACGGACAAGATTGCTCTGCGCTGAATTGGCTATAGTCATTTTCTTTCTGCTCTTGCCTCACTGTGCTCCAAGTTTAGTCCCTGGTGACAGAATTCTGTTTCCTTAGCTTCAGTCCTAGACTTTGGCTAGAGGAGGGATATCGTGCCAAGACTGTGCACAATGTCGGGTACCCGCACTGAGAAGGAAGAAAGTGAAAGCCAGGCGCCAAGAAAAACAGTGTTTGCTATTTATATAGCAAATAGTGTCCTTTATAGGACGCATCATTAAACTTTTTTCTGATGCCAGGGGAGGCTAGAGCTCACAGCCTCGGAGAGTCCCTTGTCAGTAAGAGTCAGCCATTGGGAGGGTGTGAAGCACCCTCATCTCATTGTCACCCCCCACCTCCCTGTTTTCACCCAGTGTCTCTTGACTCTAACTATATCAACTTCTGTAAATGTGCCAACCATCAAGTTGCTGTCTCACTTGCCAAATGCACATCCTTAGGGGAAAAAAATCAGGCAGTAGCGTTCAGTGGGAAGGAAAGACATCTGAGAAAGAAAGACAAAAGATAACAAATCATTGCCTTAGAGGCATGATGACCATCAGGATGTAGCCAACACTTTCTGAGCAGTTTGTACATTTTACACAAAATGAGCAGTCTTTGTGATGCGTGTGAAGATGTCTACCTTGGGGAAATACTTTGCAGAATTAAGAGAGAAAAGGAGAAAATTATAGCCTTAGAAAATATTACTGAAGGCAGTGCTTCCCCCCAAAAGCATAACCTTTTCCACCATGGTATACACTACGATCTTAGGTGGTAGTGTCCACTGCACTAAATAACACTGAATACCCCACTGTGCCAATTTCCCTTTATAACGAAGGTCAGACCGTAGACCTGGCACTTACGATACTAGGTAATGGCGACACTGCATTTAAGGAAGTCATCTCCTTGTTTTTGAAATGAAGTTACTTAAATAGTAAGCCAGTTTAAGGGAAATACTAAGAGGGGCACCTGGATGGTTCAGTGGGTTAAGCCTCCGACTTCGGCTCAGTTCATGAGTTTGAGCCCTGCGTCGGCTCTGTGCTGACGAGGCGGAGCCTGCTTGGGATTCTCTGTCTCCCTCTCTCTCTGCCTCTACCCCACTCTCACTCTCTCTCAAAATAAATAAATAAACTTAAAATATATATGTATTAAGAAAAATTCCAAGCTATCCACAGATACAAAGGTGGCTAGGCTACAGTGTGAAGAAAAAGATTTGTTTCTTGTTCATATAAAGTCAGCTGAGGTTCCAGATAGCTCTAGAGTACTTGTTCTCTGAGTGGGGGGCTGAGTGCCCTGGCTGTGTCTTGTAGCTTTACCATCTGGAATTGTCCCTCCCAAAAGGGGGATCTTCTTGGTCAACATGGAAGGAAAGGAGACAGCATGGGAAATTGCACACCAGCTCTTCCATGCCTCTAACCTGGACATTTTGCATCTCTCTTCCATTCACATTTCATTGGTCAAAGCAGGATATATGGCCATACTTAATTTCAAGGGGATGAGGAAATGCAATCCTTCCAAGTGCTTACGATGGGAAGAAATTCGAATATTGGTGAGGAACAGTAATGTCTGCCAGCCCTGTGAATGGGTAAAGTTTGAGGACTGAAGTATAACTTAATGAAGAAACAGACCAATTAGTGACTGTATTAGAGAGAAAGCGAGAATGCGACACCTTATGGTGCGTGGACAATATAAAATAGTCATCAGAATCAACCTGTTGGCATTTGACTTAGCTTTACAGAATTTCAACAGTGATATGAACTGTTCACGAAAGATGCTCTCATCTCTTTGGTATTTTGTGTTTTGTTCCCTAAGGTTTGTGACGCTTATTCATTGCTCAGACATGTTGTCTCTTCAACAGAGCAGAGTGCATCGGGGCGCAAATCCCTGTCAGTGAGAGAGTGTTCATTTCCCCCGCTTTTCATGTCTTGCAGACCTGGATCCACATGCTGGTCATCGTTGGTAGTGTCTTGTCTTATTTTCTCTTTGCCTTGGTGTTTGGAGCCATGTGTGTGACTTGCAACCCGCCATCCAACCCCCACTGGATTATGCAGGAGCACATGCTGGATCCAGTGTTCTACTTGGTCTGTGTCCTCGCAGCCTGCGTCGCCCTTCTGCCCAGGTATGGTGTCTTATCATCAAGAGAGGAAGTGAGATCACAGGCTGAGAATTCTTCAGGCAGCTGCTGAGAATGGATGGCAGACCGTCCTGTTTACTAGTGGAGAGGTCAGCCTGTGTACTAGTTAAAACATTGGTGTGTTAGCTCCTTTACCAGAGAACAAATATGGTTTAAGTGAACTGGAAGGGATAGGTCTCTCTCGTGGAAAATTCTGACTGGTTGGCAGTCCCCAAAGATGGGGCAGCTTCACCCACAAGGTTATATGAGGATCCTTTCCTCTGTCCTTTTGTTCTGCCAATCCCCACGGGTGTTGCCCTTATCTGCATGATTGAAGGTGACTCACCCTCAGCCCATCCACCTCCCTGCCTGCAGGAGGGAGAAAGAGAGAAAATGGAGTTCGAGCAGCTTTCTTCTTCTTCCTTTTTTTTTTTTTTTTTTTTGATGCAGAAGTGACCCAGAAGTTGCTCATATCCCCTTAACTAGAACTTAAGTATCTGGACTCTGAGTGGCTAAAATCTGAGTGTTTCTAAAAGGAAAAAGGGGAGAATGCATACTGAGGGACAGCATTGGTCTTTCTACAGCCTATAACTGCTGAAAACTTAATCTGAGTTCAGTTACCTTTCCCATTTTAGTTTAAATGGAATTTCTAATATTGTACGGGATGGAACTGGCTAAGAAGTATACATGGATTTTTAATCTATAGCTCTTTCTCTTTATATTTTTATAAAATTTATCTGTTTAGCTGGAAACACTTTGCCAAATAGTTGTTCTACCTTTGTAAACATGGTGTGAGAGTCAAATGGTGATTTCAGATAAGAGAGCTGACAAACTGACTCCCAGGCCAAATCTGACCCGCTGCCTGTTTTTAAAAGTAAATAAAGTTTCGTTGGAACATAGACATACTTATTTATGAGTTATCTATGGCTGATTTCGCACTACGGTAGCAGAGTCTAGTAGTTCCAACAGAGACCGTCTGGCTTGCAAAGCCTGAAATATTACTATCTGGCCCGCCGGAAGAAAGTTTGCCACCCCCCAGTTTGTAACACCAATGTAAGACAGCATGAGCACAAACTCTGTTACTGATGGGTGTTCCTTCTAGAAATGTGTAAGGAAAGCCCTCTTGAGTCCTTCTATGGTGTTTACGATTGTGTACTTGACAGTATTACTGCTCAACTGAGATGCTTCTATGCTACTCACTGTGATTACCAGCTTTCAGATCAAAAACTAACAAGGTGATTCCCACCAACAGTGCAAGAGGGTTCCCGTTTCTTCACATCCTCTCCAGCATCTATAGTCTCCTGATTTGTTCATTTTAGCCACTCTGACCGGTGCGAGGTGCACTGTTGGTGGGAACACAAACTGGTACAGCCACTCTGGAAAACAGTGTGGAGGTTCCTCAAAAAATTATAAATAGATCTACCCTATAACCCAGCAATAGCACTGCTAGGAATTTACCCAAGGGATACAGGAGTGCTGATGCAGAGGGGCACTTGTACCCCAATGTTTATAGCAGCACTTTCAACAATAGCCAAATTATGGAAAGAGCCTAAATGTCCATCAACTGCCCATAAAGAAGATGTGGTTTATATATACAGTGGAATACTACTTGGCAATGAGAAAGAATGAAATCTGGCCTTTGGAGCAACGTGGATGGAACTGGAGAGTGTTATGCTAAGTGAAATAAGTCAGGCAGAGAAAGATACCATATGTTTTCACTCATATGTGGATCCTGAGAGACTTAACAGAGAACTATGGGGAGGGGAAGGGGGGAAAAAGTTACAAAGAGGGAAGGAGGCAAACCATAAGAGACTCTTAAATGCTGAGAATAAACTGAGGGTCGATGGGGGGTGCAGGGGAGGGGAAAGTGGGTGATGGCCATTGAGGAAGGCACCTGTTGGGATGAGCACTGGGTGTTGTATGGAAACCAATTTGACAATAAATTTCATATAAAAAATAAATAAAAGAAGAAACAAAACAAAACTAAAATGAAAAAATAAATAAATAGAATAAAAACTAACAAGATGAGCTGTAGAATTTATGAAGACACAATTCCTAAAAAGTTATAGCCCGAAAAGAAAAATCCTCCCAATTGTACCACTAAGTGTACAATTCTTTTTTTTTTTTTTAATTTTTTTTTTTTAACGTTTATTTATTTTTAAGACAGAGAGAGACAGAGCATGAACAGGGGAGGAGCAGAGAGAGAGGGAGACACAGAATCCGAAACAGGCTCCAGGCTCCGAGCTGTCAGCACAGAGCCCGACGTGGGGCTCGAACCCACGGACCGTGAGATCATGACCTGAGCCAAAGTCGGATGCTTAACCAACCAAGCCACCCAGGCGCCCCTAAGAGTACAATTCTATCTGACATTGTTGTGCTAGGCTGAAAAAAGTGACCCCCTAAAATATACCCATGCCCTAATCCCTGGAACCTGTGAATGTTGAGTTTTTTGCTTATGCAGATGTGATTAAGGATACTGAGATGGCGAGATTATCCCGTATTATCTGGGTGGGCCCTAAATGCAATCGTAAGTATCCTTATGAGAGAGAGGCAGAGGACAATTTGACACAAGCAGTTGCAGAGAAAGCACTCCAACCAGAGTGGCAGAGATTCCTTGGTTACAGGCTAAGGAATGCCAGCACTTATCAGAAGCTGGAAGAGACAAGGACTGGATTCCCCTCTAGAACCTTTATAAGTTGCATGGCCTTTGCTCCACCTAGATTTTGGTTCAGTGAACCAATGCCAGCATTTTTGGCCTCCAGCGGGTACATGGGTGGCTCAGTAGGTTAAGCATCCAACTTTTGATTTTGGCTCAGGTCAGGATCTCATGGTTCATGAGTTTGAGTCCTGAGTCAGGCTCAGTGCTGACAGCACGAAGCCTACTTGGGATTCTCTCTCCCTGTCTCTCTGCCCTCCCCAGTTGTGCTCTCTCTTTCAAAATAAATAAACTTAAAAAAAAACAAAAACTCTTGGCCTTCAGAACCGTGGGAATAAAGTTTGGTCATTCTAAGCCATCAAGTTTATGGTAATTTGTTACAACGACCCTAGGAAACTAACAGACTTTGATATGGGGAAGATGGGTGTTGCTATCACAAATACCTAAACATGTGAAGGTGGCTTGGAAACTGGAGAATGGGCAGAGACTGGAAGAATTTAGAGGTACCTGATAGAAAAATGCTAGACTTCTTTAAACAGACTGTAGATAATCAGGGACATTAAAGTTCCTGCTGGTGGGGATTCAGAAGCAAGTGAGAAGCATGGGTTGAAAAAACCATATCATCTTAGAAAATACATAGACGGTCTTAAACAGAATGTTCCTAGAAATGTGGGTGTTAAAGGCACTGGTGAGGAGTTAGAAAGAAATGAGGAACAGGGTATTGGAAATTTGAGGGAAGGGGATCTTTGCAATGTAGTGGCAGAAAACGTACCCAAAGTGTGTTCTGTTATGTGGAAAACAGAATTGATGAACTATGAACTTGGATATTTAGTGTTGAAGATTTGGCCTGGTTTCTGCATGCTGCTTAGAGTAAAATGTGAGAGAAAATAGACTGAGGGAAGGCCTGTTAAACCCAGAGAAGTTAGATTTAGAAAATTCTCAGCCTATCCAGATTTTAAAAGTTGTTACAATTAAGAGATTGGCTTTGGGGAATATGCTCTAGAGAAAAGGGGAACAGTGTGGCTGGACAACCTTTTGCTGGTGCTGAAGAGATCAGGTCTGTGACCTCTGGATCCCTTCAGCCATCTTGACAGCCACCAGGAAAGGAGATGGGGTTATATAGGAAAGATCTGTGGAGGACCCTCAATTAATGGCATAACTCTGCATGACATATATATTGGAGACCCACAAGGTTTATGAGAATCCTGTACCAGCATAAACACTGCCAGCTTGGACTGAAAGGGACAGGTTTGTAGCAATGTGTCATAGTACTCACAGGAAACTAAGAGCTAGCATTTTTTGAATGCTTACTATGTGCCAACACTCTGTCTGCTTTCCATGTATTAACTTATCTAACAGCCTATGATCTAGCAGTGTCGGCACCTCTCCTGCTAAGATTTTATTTTTTTTATTAATTTGACAAGCACTTTTAGGGCACTCACTGTTTTCCAAGTGCTTTACAAATATCAACTTATTTAATGTTGTTACTGCCTCCATTTTATAGTTTGCTTATCTTTTCCTTTTACCTCAGGAAGACAAATGGCCACCAGACCCTTTTACTTTTTCTAATTGGTGAGTATTTTTTGTGTCCCTGTGCTACATTTGAGGTGAATGTAACTCTGTGGTGCTTTTTGTAACCCAGGTTTGTATACCGAATTCTTCAGGGATCCCTATTTCCATCTCCAGTTCTAAGGGCGAAGCACTTTGACAGACTGACTCCAGAGGAGAGGACTAAAGCTCTCAAGAAGTGGGCAGAGGCTGGAAAGATGGGCCAAGTGACACCCAAGAATGCTGACCACTCAGACTCCAAGTCAGAGAAAAGAGCTAAGTCTGACCCTGCTGACATCTTTGCAATGATGTCAGCACCTTCTCGTCCTGTTGACCAGGGAGACTTCTCTGTACATGAAACTGCTTTGGACTCAGACTACTGTGAAACCAAGGCCCCAGGGATGGCTGGGCCCCCAAAGGGTTAAAAAAGAAAAAGCATTGTAGCCTCCTTGGAGTTTCAAGTATTCCCTCAGATTTGGAAGAGGGACCTTGAAGAGGCACCTCTATCAAGAATGAAATGGATTTTTCCCTAAGGGACATCAACATTCATTCTACTGTGCTTGGAAAAGCCAATGTGATGACCTTTATCGTATGTTTGTAGATACATTTGTAAAAGGACTTGGAGGGTGACCTGAACAGTGTTTAGGGAAGTGAAATACTTAATTCAGAATCAAATGCTTTTATGAAACTTTTTGGACTTTGTAAAAGCTCTTTTATTGTCTTACAAGTGCAGACATTCTTAAAGGATTCCTTTGAGATGTATTTATTTAACTGGGAGATCTCCGATTCCAGGGAAGTGTTTTCAATGAGCAGACTCCAATCTGAATTGTTTTAAATGAAGAAAAAGTAGTTTTCAGATCAGTTAGAACTCCAAAGAGAAAAAATGTTACATATAAATGGTTCACTTCCAGAAAAAAAATTCAAAGAACCTTCTAATGACAGAGTACCTAAAATAGGGTAATAGCTATACTATTTGAAATGGAGTTAGTGATTATTAGTAGCTTATTTCATGCAGGAAGATGCCTTTGGTCGTCTGCAGATGTTAGGCATATCTTTCTGCTCATGTCAGTGTTCTCTTGAGGGGGAGTCTTCATTGGGAAAGGGCAGAGGGATGCCAGGGTTCCGTAGGAATGTGTTTCTCTCTCAGCTTTCAGTCAAAAGATGACCTTTTATGAGGTCTGCCTCTATGCAGCTGTTGTCAGCTGGGACACAGACCATAGGTAGGGGCAGACAGAATCAGCTGAGTCTCTAGCCTATTTGGCAATTTCTTGTATTCTAAAACTTACAATCAAAAGCCTGATCAAAATGAGACAATCAATTTCAAAACAGTCTTTAAGAGACCATTTGAGGGTTCATGGTCCTTACAGAATCCTACAACTTCTCTGGTGTTACAACTTTTAAAAGTGATTTATTATGAATTGGGACTGATACAGGTGGTTCTCAGAAGGATTTCATGAGGTTCTTAGAAAACTTCATTTTTTTAATACATTTTAGGACAGGAATGTCCATAGCAAGTTACTTGCTGTTGCAAATCATGTATGCTGGCTTTAGTTGGAACAAAGTCTAGTTTACCAAGTAAGCCCAAGTATTATAAGATCATCTATTCTTGTTGAGTTCTTTTTAAAATTCAGTATCTATTCATCTGAACATTGTCAGCCACTAGTCACCCAGAATCTCCTTCCTGAAATCTCCATGCTAATGTTCTCTGTCTGTATCAAGGTCTTATGACTATTAATCTGTTATTCTCAGGGCTTGATCTTTTCCTGATACCTACTTTCCTGGTCTGACATTTTTTTTTTATAACTGTCTGATGCTACTACAAATAGTCTTTTATACAGACTGATTTCTAGAACTTTCAAAATCCCACATGATATTAGAGGTTGCTTTCTGCTTTCTTAATGATTTTTTTTAAATTGTTTAATAAATAATTTGTACAAAAAACTGTCATCATTCCTGTAGATACCACTGAACCTAATAGTAATTGTTACCTGAGCTTAGAAGGAAGCTCTTAAAGCACACCTTTTACCAGAGTATTGTAGTGACCTTTTCCTATATGGAAAAATCAATAGTGTCATAGCAGCTGGCATTCATTCTCTGAATATGAATAAAGGGTTAGAATCTAAAGAGAAAAAGAATAAGCCAAGAAGACTAAGAAAAAAAGTTAAGTTTCCAGATATCAAGTATCCGTACATAAGAGTAGAAGAAACTCGAGTGTTCACGTTATGTGTCCGCAATCTCTTATCCACAATTCTAAAATCCCAAGAGGTCTGGAACTTGAGGGTTTTTTCATAAGTTAGGCACAAATTAAATGTACCAGACAGATGTAAAACTATTTAATATAATTATTCAGATGTTTTACTATAAAAATGTATTACTGGGTGCTAAACTGTATTGTATCTTTTAGATTCTGAAAAATTCAGGATTCTGTCACACAGCTAGCCCTCAGGCAAAAAAGATTTGGGATCCATATCAAGCCCTTAACGGGCCTCATTTACAAGTGAGTAACCTTTACACAAAGTTATTGCATTTTGGTGTTCAATATGTTTTCCCAAATTTGAGGGATCATTGTTCTTTATAGCCAGAAAAAAATGGTTAATAATGTATATTTTGAGGTATAATTTTATCCCAAAAGATTTATGAAAGAATTATTCCAGGCTCCCAAAATGTACTCTGTAGATATGAAAGATCCTTGCACTCTTACCAGGATTAAAGTTTTCTTTGGACACTTAAGTAACCTGGGACTATTAGCAACCTTTCACTTCCAAAAGCCATCCGTTACCTAAAATAAAAGAGCACGTTCCTGTGAGAGGGAGTCCAAGACAGGTAAATTCGGGTTGGTAGGCGGCTGGGGCCAACAATTATGGTGGGAGACACAGTGTCCTGGGACTTTCCATCCATGTTCCATGTCCATTAAAAAAAAAAAAAAAAAAAAAAAAGGATTGTACCACTTTATTTGTATTGCAGGTTATTTGAAATAAGTACAACAGGTACACTTGACTGAACAGAAGTTGAGCGAAGCTAAAAGTTATTACATTAAGTATGTACCTACAACTATAACAAAACTGAAATAATGTTCTTAAACTTTCATACAATTGTGACTGCAATTCCGTTGCTGGATTTCACATTCTGAGTAGGTTCACACAAACTAGAGAATAGGAGAGGAATAACATGGAACGTGTCAAGACAACTTTTTGAAACTGAAATATGTGGGCACATAGAAAAGAGTAGAAAAATACATGTATAAAATAGCACGTAGTGTCTGCTGAGGCAGTCTGGGTTGCTTGCTGGTGAAGGTTAGTAGGGAACCCTACTTGCTCAAAAGGCATTTGGATGTTGCAAAATGAATGCCTAACTAAATTACTTACACGTGAAAATCTATATTTTGGAGCTTTTTAGTGGGGAGAGATTGACGTGCATAAAGTGGCCTAGTGCTTAAAAGCAGTAAAAAAATTTTGTTTTAATCATCAACAGGAGGAAATGGCAACAACACCAGATATGAAACATGTTTCAAGGACAAAATGTGGTACTCCAGGCAAACTTTCACCGTGCTTTGAGATGCGGTTCTGCGACTCTATTGTTATGGGTGAACACAGGACAATTGGAAAATACAGAATTGGAGGTCGGGTGCAATTTAATTTTCCTCTTCCAAAATTGAATCTCTCCAGTCTAAAGCGAGTTCTCCTTTGGCAAGCTTTAATCTCCATTCATTGTCACACAGGCAAAACAAAATGTTTTCCACGAATATGCTTCTAGTTGTTAAAATCTCAGTCAGCCGATACACAATGAACAAACCCCAGTTCTGGAGAAGCTTTTGTGGAGACTTTTCTATAAAGCAACATCCTTGATTTGAGTTCAGAGCGTGCAGTCCTCTATGGGAGTGCTAATGTTGATGTCTGAAGAACTTTGTGTTCAAAATGTCCTTCCATTTCAGCTACCGCAGTGGATGCTACTTGTCTTTTATATCTGTCCGTCATAGGTTCTCAGAATTATGCAAACTTGAGAAGAGTAACAGTAAATCATTTAAGCTTGTAAATTATCCTGGCTTTTTAATAAATCAAAAGCAAGTCTCCAGCATTAATATTGCAATTTGCCACTGTGCTCAAGAAACAAAAACCGGCAAAGATTAGTCATCCTGGATCTCAAGGTCCTCTTTGTGACTGAAAGAGAATTTTCCATAACCTGTTCCCCTAGCACCTGTCATATTCCAGGGCTGATAAATTTTGTGCTAAGGTCAAGGTTAGGCCTGGCAAGAGAACAAAATCTGCTTTTCTTTGTTTTGGGTTTTTTTTTTAAAGACTTCATTAAACTTGAAATAAGAGAAAACTAAAGTTGAAAAAAAAACTGAATAAAATTAGACCAAAACAAACATGAAAATTTGCAGTGCACTGCCGAGCATCCCGGTCCATGGAAAGTGCTTCTGTTCAGCTCTCTGCGGGAAGCACTCCACAGTCAAAAAGGCCATTTTCTTTGAATGTAGCTGGCAAAAATCTCTGATCATCTTTGGGATTAGTTTAGGAGGAAGGTATGGATATATATTTGTCTTTCAATCCACTCGACGAAGTATGACACATTGCTATAAACCCCAGGCCCCAGGACTTTGGAAAAGCACACGGAGCCCCATGAGGTTAAACCAAACAATGTCCACTGTCCTCCAGGCCGCTCACAAACAAGTGGCCCGCCGCTGTCACCCTGTAATGAATAGCAGTGCACATTAGTCACTGGTATTTCGGAACCCTCATGGCGTCTGTGTTATCCTGAGGGTGCAATAAAGCCAAACCCAGCTTAACCAACTTCTTGGAAAGTTCTAACAAAGCTTTCATTGCCAACTGGTGGAGGGAGCGTGCTTTCGACCTACGCAAGTGGAACTTGCACTTACACTCTGATCTTGAAAAAAATGGAGGTGCCTTGGGAAAGGACTACATTCTTTTTTTTCCCCCAAGAAATCAGAAGATTTCTCAGTCATTTCCTGTGCTAAATTCAAATAGGTCATAATTTCTTTTTAAATGGGTGTATCAGAACTAATACTCTGCTAGTTTGATCTCGTTCTTTAACTTTGAGTCATTTTATAAATGTCGTAAGTACCCAAATGGGACATTCAAAGATTTGATTTTCTCCACAAAGCATTACTAGAAAAATACTCCAGAATAACCCTATTTTCAAGATTCATGCTCCATTAATGTGTGCATTCAGTAAAAGACACTGACAACTTGCTTGATTTCTTAATAGTTTTTAGGACCGTTCCAATTAGTATGCTTGAATGGAAAACACCACATAAGAATTATTTCCGGCAAGGTATTTTGTGGATAGCTTGTATTCTCTTTCACACGCTGGGGATTTTCGTTCTTGACATCTAACTTCAGGTGTTGCCGTTCTTTTGCCCACATGTAATTAAGACACTATGACTTTATAAATGTTACTATTTGTTACATCTGAAAAGATCAGAGATTAAGTGCATTCCACACTGCCTCAAAAGAGAGGGATGGATACCTTGTAAAATAAGGAAGTAAGTGTGGAAATTCATAGTGGGAGTTTACCAATAATCCTTGCCCTGTAAGAATTTCAGACTTAGAATTAGCTAGATGGTCTTCCCGCTCTGGTCATGTTGGAGAAAAACAGTAATTATGTTTATTGATGCCTCCTCTAAACACTTGCCCTCAGATTAGCTCATTTAATCCTCATGAAACCCCTATGAGTTGACAATAATTATAATATGCATGTTGGAGGCAATGAGCCTGAAGCACAGGTGTGTCACGTGTTCATTGGCAGAGTTAGCATTAGACGCAGGCGTCCTGACACCATGACTCCAGCTCCATAACTACTCACAAGTGTCAGCAACTACCACTGCTATTAGAGAGAAATAGAGTTTTTGACTGTGCTGTGGGCTTTTGTGGCAATGGCGATCCTTACGTTCCTAACTTAGCAATGCCGTAAGCCTGAATAGTAAGGATAGACCTCGCAAGAGGCTGAATAAACTGTTCTGCCCGGAAGCCTCATGGAGTTTTTTAAGGCAAAATTTACTAGAAAAATGTTATCAAATTCCACAATTGTTTTATCTCCCCTTAGGTAAAGGCAAGAGTAAAATGCTGACTTATTTAGGATAAGCTGTTCATTATGCCAGAGTGTTATTAAAGTTGGACGTGCCTACGTTGCCTCTAAAAAAGAAGCCTCTTCAGAGAAGAGAATGGAAAGGGGTACACGGTAACTTGGGAATTCGGTATACTGAAAGATGCTGCCAATAAAATCAAATGTAACTAGCATTTCTAAAAAAAATGAGACGGGTACAGGTCAGCATCTCTGTACTTTCAGATCAGGAATTTAGCCAAATAACTATTCAGCATCTACTCTGCAAGATTCTGTGCTAGGGTCTGTGCAGACGAAGAAGGCACCATTTTTTCTGTCCCAGAGAGGTCACAAGTCTGCTTGGGTACCAAGCATAACTCTACTTGAAAGCCATCTTGCCTTCCCAAGATGTGGATTTTGAGTGAAGCGTCGTGAGGCAAATAAACAAGTGTCAGGTGGAAAGCAAGAGAGGAGAAAGAAGCAATTCAAATACAAGGGATTATACAGCAAAAAGGCATAATTTGCTCTTTTTTGGTCCTCTTCCTTTTCATAATATTGGGCGTTAGGCCAAAGTTTATGTTTGGCTTCAGTACTGATCCCCATGATTTATTTCTAGACCTTAACAGAAGGGTCTAACAGCTTCCAATGTATGCTATGGATGTAATTGAGGAAGATAACGAGAGGTTGTGGTAAATAATCTTGCTCCAGACCTGGGGAAAAAGTAGCTTTTGATTATTTGTTTTGTTCTGTATGCTCCCTGGGGATGTATTATAGAGTATCTGGTTTGCATTTAAGACACCCACAGTGTTGAACTCCTAGGACCTAGTTCCTACCAGGCGACATGATATGAACATGCCTGTGCCTGTGCTTGGGCTTCAATTCTCTTTCAAAGAACACCTCCCTTCTTCTCCTTTAGCAATTACCAAGGGATGAAGAGGCACTAATTTGGGGTGGGTCTCTGAATGGTGTTGGGAACAGGGAGAAATGTATACACACTCATCACTGTTACCAGGAGAGTGTAGCGGTTGGACCCTGAAGCTGGACTTCCTGAGTTCATATCCTCACTCTGCCACCTTCATGCTGGGTGATAAGGGGTCAATTACTTAACCTCTCTGCTCCCTTGTCATCTTCATTTGTAAAATAGCAAAAACAATGATACTGCCACAAGCGTTGATTGTGAGGATTAAATGAGTTATTAAAAAGCACTTGGAAGAGATACTGGAACACAACAAGCACCAACCGATAGATACTGATGCTAAAGGTACAATTCATTGAGTGAGTGAGTCGGACATCACACACAGATAGGTGAAAGATAGGGCTTTCACATACATGGACGTGGGTAATCATCAAACACCCCGAATATTAGAATCAGCCCCATCTTATGAGAAAACTTTCTAGAGAAACTTCTCCAGGGTCACTTTGTTCTTACAGGCAGAGATAGGACCCAGCCCAAAACTTTCAGGCTGCACATTCTGTGTCCCAAGACCCATACCAAGCTGCCTTCCCAAACACTTTTTTTTTTTTTTTGGCTTGGGAAATCAAACCTGGGCCTCTCATATGAAGGTAGGAATTCTGCCACCGCTGCCCACCTCATTTGGACAATTCGTGGTCAGGAAGCAGAAGAGACTGTGGCCTTGGTGAAACTCCAGAGGAGGCGCCTGCCTCCCTCTTTCCCATGACAACTAAAGAATCACCACTGGGCCATTTCCAGTCCCCTGATTTGCCCGTTTTGAAATAGGCCACTGAGATGTTCTTTTGTTATGTTGTGTGAGTGGTCATGACATTGTTGATCTCTTCGTCAATTCTAAAATGTGAGGGGCAATCTGATTTACTGAACAGCAGTGAAATAACAAAGGTCTTCCATAGCAGTTGCACTCTGTTGTAAACTTCTTTGAAGCAGAAAGAGAAATACACAGTCCAATTTACAACTGCACCGAAAATTGTAAGATACCAGGAATAAACTTAACCAGAGAGGTGAAAGACCTATACTCTGAAAACTGTAAAACATTGATGAACGAAATTGAAGATGACACAAAGAAATGGAAAAATGTTCCATGATCTTGGATTGAAAGAACAAATATTCTTAATATGTCCATACCACCTACGGCAGTCTACAGATTTAATGCAATCTCTATCAAAATACCAACAGCATTTTTCACAAAACCAGAACAATCCTAAAATTTATATGGAACCACAAAAGACCTTGAATAACCAATGCAATTTTGAAAAAGAAAAAACCTGGAAGTTTCACAATTTCAGACTTCAAGTTATATTTCAAAGCTGTAGTGATCAAACCAGTATGGTCCTGGCACAAAAACAGACACATTTATCAATAGAACAGAATAGAAAACCCAGAAATAAACCCACAATTATATGGTCAATAAATCTTCAACAAAACAGGAAAGAATATCCAAGGGAAAAAGTCTCTTCAACAAATGGTGCTGGGAAAACTAGTCAGCATGTACATGCCCAGGCAGTAACGTTTCTGACATTGGCCACAGCAACATTTTTCTAGATATGTCTCTTGAGGGAAAGGAAATAAAAGCAAAAATAAAAATGAACTATTAGAGCCACATCAAAATAAAAAGCTTCTGCACAGCGAAGGAAACAACAAAACTAAAAAACCACCTATGGAATGGGAGAAGATATTTGCAAACAACAAATCTAATAAAGGGTTAGTATCCAAAATATATAAAGAACTGATAGAACTCAACACCCACAACACAAATAACCCAATTAAAAAATAGGCAGAAGACATGAACAGACATTTTTCCAAAGAACACATCCAGATGGCCAACAGACACATGAAAAGATGTTCAACATCACTCATCATCAGGAAAACACAAATCAAAACTACAATGAGGATATTGAACCAGCCCTGCATCCCAGGTATAAATCCCACTTGGTTGTGGTGAATAATTCTTTTAATGTATTGTTGGATCTGGTTGGCTAGTATCTTGTTGAGGATTTTTGCATCCATGTTCACAAGGGAAATTGGTCTGTAGTTTTCCTTTTTAGTGGGGTTTTTGTCTGGTTTTGGAATCAAGGTAATGCTCGCTTCACAGAATAGTTTGGAAGTTGTCCTTCCATTTCTGTTTTTTTGGAATAGCCTCAAAAGAATAGGTGTTAACTTTTCTTATGTCAATAAAAGAAAGGACAAGAACCACATGATCCTCTCAATAGATGCAGAGAAAGAATTTGACAAAATACAGCATCCTTTCTTGATAAAAACCCTCAAGAAAGTAGAGATAGTAGGATCAAACTTCAAGATCATAAAAGCCATATATGAAAGACCCACTGCTAATATCATCATCAATGGGGAAACACTGAGAGCTTTCCCCTTATGGTCAGGAATACGACAAGAATGTCCACTATCACCACTGTTATTCAATATAGTATTGGAGTCTTAGCCTCAGAAATAAGACAACACAAAGGAATAAAAGGCATCCAAGTCAGCCAGGAGGAAGTCAAACTTTCACTCTTCACAGATGACATGATACTCTATATAGAAAACCCAAAAGATTCCACCAAAAAACTGCTAGAACTGATCCATGAGTTCAGCAAAGTCATAGGATATGAAATCAGTGCACAGAAATCAGTACCATTCCTATACACCAAAAATGAAGCAACAGAAAGAGAAATCAATGAATCGATTCCATTTACAATTGCACCAAAAACCATAAAATACCTAGGAATAAACATAAGCAAAGAGGCAAAAAACCTGTACACTAAAAATTATAGAAAGCTTATGAAAGAAATTGAAGAAGACACACAAAAATGGAAAAAGATTCCATGCTCCTGACTGGAAGAACAAATATTGTTAAGATGTCGATACTACCCAAAGCAATCTACATATTCAATGCAATCCCTATCAAAATGACACCAGCATTCTGCACAGAGCTAGAACAAACAATCCTAAAATTTGTATGGACTCAGAAAAGATCCTGAATAGCCAAAGCAATCTTGAAAAAGAAAACCAAAGCAGGAGGCATCACAATCCCAGACTTTAAGCTATACTAGAAAGCTGTAATCATCAAGACAGTATGATACTGGCACAAGAACAGACACTCAGATCAATGGAACAGAATAGAGAACCCAGAAATTTACCCAAAAACCTACGGTCAACTAATCTTTGACAAAGCAGGGAAGAATATCCAATGGAATAAAGACAGTCTCTTCAGCAAGTGGTGCTGGGAAAACTGGACAGCGACATGCAGAAAAATTAACCTGAACCACTTTCTTACACCATACACAAAAATAAACTCAAAATGGATGAAAGACCTAAACGTAAGACAGGAAGCCATCAAAATCCTAGAGGAGAACAGGCAAAAACTTCTTTGACTTGCCCACAGCAACTTCTTACTCAATACGTCTCCAGAGGCAAGGGAAACAAAAGCAAAAATGAATTATTGGGACCTCATCAAAATAAAAAGCTTCTACACAGCAAAGGAAACAATCAGCAAAACTAAAAGGCAACTGATGGAATGGGAGATGACATATCAGATAAAGGGTTAGTATCCAAAATCTATAAAGAACTTATTAAACTCAACCCCCAAAAAACAAATAATTCAGTGAAGAAATGGACAAAAGACATGAATAGACACTTCTCCAAAGACATCCAGATGGCCAACCGACACGTAAAAAAATGCTCAACATCACTCATCATCAGGAGAATACAAATCAAAACCACAAAGTGATACCACCTCACACCAGTCAGAATGGAAAACATTAACAACTCAGGCAACAACAGGTGTTGGCGAGGATGTGGAGAAAGAGGATCTCTTTTGCATTGTTGGTGGGAATGCAAGCTGGTGCAGCCACTCTGGAAAACAGTATGGTGGTTCCTCAAAAACTTAAAACAGAACTGCCCTACGACCCAGCAATTGCATTACTAGATACATATCCAACGGATACAGGTGTGCTGTTTTGAAGAGGCACGTGCACCCCCATGTTTATAGCAGCACTATCGACCATAGCCAAAGTATGGAAAGAGCCCAAATATCCATTGATAGATGAATGGATAAAGAAGATGTAGTATACACACACACACACACACACACACACACAAATGAGTATTACTCGGCAATAAAAAAGAATGAAATCTTGCCATTTGCAACTACGTGGATGGAACTAGAAGGTCTCAATGTGAGCGAAATTAGAGAAAGACAAATATCATATGACTTCAATCATATGAGGAATTTAAGATACAAAACAGATGAACATAAGGGAAGGGAAGCAAAAATAATATAAAAATAGGGAGAGGGACAAAACATAAGACAAAACATTAAATATGGAGAACAAATAGAGGGTGGCTGGAGGGGTTGTGGGGGGGGATGGGCTAAATGTGTAAGAAGCATTAAGGAATCTACTCTTGAAATCACTGTTGCACTATATGCTAACTAATTTGGATGTAAAATTTTAAATTAATTAATTAATTAATTAATTTTTTAAAAACTACAGGGGTGCCTGGGTGGCTCAGTCGGTTAAGTGTCTGACTTTGCCTCAGGTCATGATCTCACGGTTTGTGAGTTTGAGCCCTGCGTTGGGCTCTGTGCTGTCAGTTCGGAGCCTGGAGCCTGCTTTGGATTCTGTGTCTCCCTCTCTCTCTCTGGCCCTCCCCCACTCACACTCAGTCTCTGCCTCTCAAGAAATGAATAAGCATTAAAAAAAATTTTGAAAACTACAATGAGGTATCACCTTACACCTGTCAGAATGGCTTAAATCAAAAACACAAGAAACAAGAGTTAGTGAGGATGTGGAGAAAAAGGGACACTCTTGCACTGTTGGTGGGAATGCAAACTGATGCAACCATTGTGGAAAGCAATATGGGGGTTCCTCAAAATGGTAAAAATAGAACTATCCTAAGTTCCAGTAATAGCACTACTGAGTATTTATCCAAAGAGTACAAAAACACTAATTCAAAGGGATGCATTCACCCTGATGTTTATAACAGCATTATTTGCAATAGCCAAGTTGTGGAAGCAGTCCAAGTGTTCACTGGTTGATGAATGGATAGAGAAGATACGGTATTTATCTTGGAATATGGATATCTTGGAATATGGAATATTATTCAGCCATAAAAAGCATGAAATCTTGCCATTTGCAATGACCCGGATGGAGCAAGAGAGTATAATGCTAAGCAAGGTAACTCAGTCAGAGAAAGACAGATACCATATGAGTTCACTCATATGAGAAATATAAGAAACAACACAAACAGGGGAAAAAAAGACAAGTCAAGAAAGAGACTCTTAATTATAAAGAATAAACTGATGAGGGGAGGTGGGGAGGGGGATGGGTGAAATCAGTGATGGAGATTAAGGAGTGCACATGTGATGAGCCCCGGGTGATGTATGGAATTGTTAAATCACTATTGTACACTTGAAACTAGTATAACATTGTATGTTAACTATGCTGGAATTAAAATTTTAAAATGGATGGGGCGCCTGGGTGGCGCAGTCGGTTAAGCGTCCGACTTCAGCCAGGTCACGATCTCGAGCCCCGCGTCAGGCTCTGGGCTGATGGCTCGGAGCCTGGAGCCTGTTTCCGATTCTGTGTCTCCCTCTCTCTCTGCCCCTCCCCCGTTCATGCTCTGTCTCTCTCTGTCCCAAAAATAAAATAAAAAACGTTGAAAAAAAAAATTTAAAAAAAAAAAAAAAAAAATTTTAAAATGGAAAGAAAAAAATAACTCTTTTGTCCTTCCCTGGTTTCTAGTTCAACATAATATTCAATGAATGTTTATTATATAGAAATAAAAACGCCTCCCTGTATTGCTAAGTTAGCGTGCTCAGGAAACTACTGCGACCAGGAATCCTGGGTGTCTAAAGCAATCAACTCAGGAGCAATCAACTCTTGAGACAAAGGTAGTTCTCTCACACAGCCTGGAAGGTGGGATGTGGTGTGTGCTTTAACACTGTCACCCTGATGGCTGAAAACATCCTTTGGTGCTCCTCTGCTGTGGGCAGGGAGGGGAGGTGGGGAGGGGCAGCCTGGTTGGAGCCATGATTACCACTAGCTCCTCACAGAACCTTGTTTGTGCTAGCTGCTAAGATGGGCCAGACAACTGCTTTTCTTCGTTTTGCCGACCCAGGGTGCTGTTCCCCATGCAGTAGATGAGAAAGCTGAGGGCAACCTGAGTGAAGGGCATGGAGGTAGTTAGGGGGATCACTCGGGTACTGGATAAAGTACACACTGTGAATAATTAAACATTTGGTAATAAGCAATCTTCAAAAAGCATTCCCAAAGGGCCACAAATGAATCATAACCAGTTTATATGGACCCATCGACGTTACTGCTGAACTGAATCTCCTCGGTAACCAGAAAGCAATTTACCATGCACGAGTCGACCGTGCCGGACTCATAGCCGGCACATATCATCCGGGTGGTGATGGTCTTCATGTCAAAGTAGGACTGGCATTGCTCCAGAGAGATGATGCGGACTTCTCCCTCTTGCAGCTTAAAAGGCACTAGATTTTTTAAAAAAGAAGAAACACAATATATAAGAGGGTAAAATGACTCAAAGATGATGCTAGCTATATATGAAATGATTACATCTGTATGCCAAGAGAACCATAATCTTTACTTAAAGTGTCGTCTCAAAGACAAGTCTTGTTTGGCGTCAGAATCTTCCAATTAGAAGTGTTGACAGCAATCATCTCATCAAACCCCTTTATTTTACCAATGGGAAAACTGAGGTACAGGCTGGTCAAGTAACTTGCTTAGGTAACTTGCCTCATGCTTCCGCCCCCCCCTCCCTTAATATATCCTGCAACAAGAACAACTACTAAAATGAAAAGGGAAACAATCAAGCCAAAGCACTGCCCCCAGATGCAAGGCTGCTGGATCAGAGTCAGCGGGGCATGCCAGCCCCCCTCTGCTAAGGTACAGAACACCATCTGGTCTAACGGGAATGATTGCTCTATCTTAGGTTTACAGAATACGTCTCATCATGTACTGCCATAGCCATTACTGGAGGTAAGAACCTTTAATCCTAGAGGAGATGACAGGGAGATGTTGAAAGGGACAAAGCCATCCCTACTGTCAGCAGAGGGAACATGTGAATTCCATCTTGTTTCTACATTGTCACAGAATACTAACGGATTTCTTGGAGCATAATCTTTTGTTGTTTAGACCTTCTACCAAATTATACACATTGTTCTCCTTTTAGATAGTGATGATAAAGCAGTGCCTATGTACAGGACGGCTTATAGGAAGAAAGAGTCATGTATGGGAAAATCAGTGTGACGGGAACAGTTTCAATGAATTGTGCAAAGAATAGTGATAAGAACCATCACCAACATTTACTGGGTACAGGCCAGGACCTGATCTCAGCATTTTCTGGGCCTCTTGTCTTTAATCTTTGCAATTATCCTGTGAAATAGACAGTTGCTATTATTTTTTTCCATTTTAGAGTAAGCTAGAAAGTCAGGGTCAATCAAACCTTTCTAACTGAATTCGGACCCCTGGTCTTCATGCCATGCCATATATGTGGTCTGTGTGATGCTACATGATTGCTGTGAGTTTGATGTGGATATTGTGGAAACACAAGTAGACACAATATAAAGCATATTCTGCTGCTATATCACATCACGGTACTAATTATAGCTTTGAAAAACCAAGAGCCACAGGGATCGTGACATCATATGTCTGACACCGCCTTCAAAGGTCTTCCATGGGGGCTCTTCAGATGGCATTGACTCATTTCTATCGTTTAACTTTTTCTTTCTGTCCTCAAGTGATCACATAGAAAAGAAACTCAACTTAGCCCATAACTTTTCTGACTAAATTTTGAGAAGAAGAAAAAAACTGTCATTCAAATCGGCAGTTGCTAACATAGATAACAGGATATCAATATACATCGGCATTCCCGAGAGCCGTGCTGGTGTTCTTGATACAGTTGGGGTGGCCAGCGCTTACTGTAAAGCAAATGCCTCACTGATTACATTCTTATTCTAAACTTTTAACAGGTCCAACAAAATGAGAGAATCCATTATGGGGGCTGGGAGTAGGCAGTACCAATTGCTTAATTTTTGTGTTTTGTAGGTTTCAAGCATCTAGAGAGCCCAACTATTTCAATCAATTTAAACAGGCAAATGGCAAATCAGGTTTCCTTCTGGAAGGACTTACAGCTTGTTATGGATGTTGACAAGACCAAATCATAACAGAGAATTGGAAACGTGACCATGCAGCCTGACCGCAGGACTGAAACTGCCTGATCTCCAGAGAGGGGGCTCCCAGTGAGAGTGACTTGGCCTGCAGAGTGCAAATCACTGGTAGAGACGGTCTGAAGCCAGGAAGATAAGCCTTATCTCACAGGGCAGCCCCAGGGCATCGGCAGCGGCTCCCTGGAGAAAGAATCTGGGGTGCAGAGAAGGATTTTTGAGGCTGTATGTGAGCCTGGCAGGTTCAAGTACCATGAGGTGCTGACACCTCCATGTGCGTGGCAGGTGGGTGTGACACGTGCACCTCGTCTTTGCTATTTGTGGCTACACTTTTAGAAGTGAAAATGGGAAACTGGCGCCAATGGCTGGGCGGTAACACAGTGTTTTCCAGGGACAAACTGAAAGGCAAGTGCTCCTGAGGACGGTGGCTTACTTTTGTTGCCCATATGCCCCCAGCCTGTGATGTAGCAGTACGTATCCGGTTCCAAGGACTGCTCTGTGCTGGGTAAGCAGACCGGCCGCACGTAGATGGTTTCATTGATGTCTTCGCTTAGCTCCACTATGCTGATGTCATAGTCGACCACAGCTCGACTGTAGCGAGGGTGGAGGATGATGGTCCTCACCAGGCGCGTCTGCATAAACGTCGACGGGTGGTCTAGGTTGTTGATGCCAAAGACCACTTTCCAGACGGCAGCGCTCTCTCTCCTAAAATGATGAATTCAAGAGCTATTAGCTTAAACTCAAATTTACATTTTAAAATGTACATGCAAATTTTTTTTTAAAAATTATTTATTTATTTTGAGAGAGAAAGAGAGAGAGAGAGTGAGGAGGGGCAGGGAGAGAAGGAGAAAGATAGAATCCCAAGCAGGCTCCGTGCTGTCAGCACAGAGCCCGACATGGAGCTCGAACTCATGAACCTTGAGATCATGACCTGAGCCGAAACCAAGAGCCGGATGCTTAACGGACTGAGCCACCCAGATACCGCTAAAATGTACATGTGATTTTTAAAAATATTTTGTTTATGTAAATAATGGCTCTTTCCCTGCACCTCTATAATGGCCTGAGTTAATTTGTAAATAGGTATTCTTGTAGAAAGACAAGCTCGTGTTTCTAGAATGGGGCTATTTTGGAAAGCAAAATTTGTTCAGTTTGGAAGGCAGGCAGGGTGGTTTCTTGCTTCAATGAGTGGGAGAAATAATAAAAAGACATGAAGAAGAAAGAGGAAATTCTGGGGCATGGAGAGTCCTGAAAGGTAAGTGAATAAAGTGTTTTAAGGTGGGAGTTGACTAGAATAATCCCAGCAAGTGCTCAAAAACAATGCAGTCTTGTGAGCCTGACCACCGGAAGTTATGGTAACCTTTTTAAGCCTTTGGCTTGAAATTTTCAAAAGGTTCTTCCAAAAACTTGCCATTCCTTGGAGGCACTTGCTGCTTCTTGGAGGAATTTCTTAGTCTTGGCTTTTTATTCTCCTCCCTTTTCATTTTTCCTCTTGTCTCCTCTTCTTCTCTGCTCTCAAGTCTATGTCAAAGTGCCCCAGGGCTCTACTGTCAGTCTTCTTATTCCATACTCATCCCCTTGAAGATTTCATCTAGTCCAATGGTTTTAAATGCCACCAAATCCTGGTAACTCCCAAACATGTATCTCTAGCTCCCCCCTCCCCCATGAGCTACAAATTTGAATAGAGAATCATCTACTCAACACATTTGCTTGTATATTCAACAATAGCTAAGATTTTGTAGTGCTTACCACATTTTTGACAGTGTTCTAAGCATTCAGAATGCATTTTACAGGTATTTAGTACTTATAACCATGTGACACAGTTGAAACGTCTTTCTCTTATCTCAACATCCTCTGCATCAGCAAATCTTCACCACTCCACTTTCAAATATACCCTGAATCTTGATGTTTCTCCCTCTTCCACAATCTATCTTAATGTAACCACTGCCAAGTACTTGGACCACTGCAATGGCCTCCCAAAAGAAGGCCCTTCTACCCTTAGCCCCCTGAGCTCATTTTCCTCATGGCAGCAGAGTGATCTTTTTAAAAACAACATTAGAGGGGCACCTGGGTGGCTTACTCGGTTAAGTGTCTCACTCTTGATTTGGGTTCTGGTCATGATCTCACAGTTCATGAGTTCAAGCCAGTGCAGGGATCACTTGGGGTTGTCTCTCTGCTCCTCCCCTGCTCTCTCTCACTCTCTCTCACTCTCTCTCTCTAAAAATAAATAAATAAATAAATAAATAAATAAATAAATAAATATTTTAAAAAATTATATTGAGTCCATCTCATGCTCATAATTCTCCAGGGAAATTGAATCACACTGGAGACATTGTAGACTTCTCACCATGGCCCCTGAGCTGACTTGCTCCATTCCAACCCCAAGAACTTTCTAGTTTCAGACATGCTGAGGATATCCTCAACCCAGAGGCTCTTCCCTTTCTGTTCTCTCAGCTCCCATATGGTTCCCACCTTAACTCTTCTTCTTTGAGGTCTCAGCTCAAACACCACCTTCTCATAGCTGTCCTCCTTGGCCACCCAGTCTAAGCTCTATTCTGTCTCCATCACTCTCTACTCTTGACCCTGCTTTAATTTTTATCTCATTGGTATCAATGACATCAACACAGCTGTTTGTCTATCCTCTGCCTTGCACCCAGCATAGAAGTTCCATGAGGCCAGGGACTTGGTTGGTCTTATTCAGTGCTGTATTCACAGGCCCCAGGAACTAGTATGGAGCAGGTTCTCAACAAGTATTTGCTTAATGGTGGCTCAATGCACGTAAACACTAGTAAAAACTTTTACTAATGGCCACCTAGGCAAAGTCTATTGTTCGTCAACCCTTCCCCACCCCCTCTACCTTTCCCAGTTCCTCCTCCTCCAGAATAGGCCAGGAGCAGAGGAGTGGAGAGGACCACAGTGCTAGCAGAGCTTTCCTAGTGGACACCCCCTTACATGGTGTTAGCATAAGTCAGCCATGTCAACTGTCCCCACTTGGGAGCTTCCTCAACTAAAGCAGATTGATTTGACCCACTAGACAGTTGTTTTTCAATCCAGGCTGAACGCTGAATCATGTGGGGAACTCTTAAATACTGATTTTCTGGGCATCACCCCACATCAGTTGAAAGCTTTAGGCTAGGTGGGGCCTGGGAATCAATATTTTTAAGAGCTCTCAATGGACTCTCTGACAAAAACTCACCCACATTCCTTCTTTCCTTTGCATGCTTTTCTTTACTGTGTTTTCATGCATGGCAAAGATTCAAAAAGTTGGTATTTCAGGAGGGTTAGGAAAGAAGTGGCCAAGGTCAGCATTCAAACTGTTTACAGCTTTGTTGGATTCTTGGAGTACACTCTACTAAATGACTCTTCTAAAAAACATAGTCCATGAGTTCTATCCTTTTACCATTGTAAAGAAAAATAATTTTAGGCTATATGAACAGGAATTGATGTCATTCTTTGAATGCAGATATAGATATAGATATTAGCTATCAACATGTAGATAGGTATAGATATACAGATAGTTATATAGCATCTCCTCCATGCCAAACATGGTGCTAGGGATTACAATAAGCAAGATATGATTCCTGCTCAACAAACTTCAGAACTGAGTGAAGATGAACAATTAAAGAAACAATCATAGTAAAATGTAGGAAGTGATACCTCATGAGCATTTCAAGATGATATTACAGAAGAATTATTTTTCATTAAAGAAGGCTATCACTCAAAGAACATGTCTTTCTTTCTCTTCCTCCCTCCCTCCCTTCCTCCTCTCCACCCTCCCTCCTTTCCTCCCTTCCCTCTCCCTCCCTCCTTACCCTCTTTTCTTCTTTCTTTCCTCCCTCCTTTTCTTCTTCCCTCTCTCCTTTCCTTTCCCTCTCTCCCTCCCTTCTTTCCTTCCTTCCTTCCTTCCTTCCCTCTCCCCACTTTTCTCTCTCCCTCCTTTCCTTCTTTCTCTTTCTCTCTCCTCCTTCCCCCTCCTTTCCTCCCTTCTGTCCCTCTTTCACTTCCTCCCTTCCTTCCCTCCTTCCCTTGTTCCTTCCATTTTTCCATCCTACAGAAGTAAGTGCATGACCATTTGAGAAATTCAATATTCCTTTGAGATTCTATCATTTAAGGCATCTGAAATCAAGCAACAATTTATTTCAAATTTATGCTTATTTAATAGCTCCTTGCCCTTGATTCAGAGCTACTAAATTTTGTTTATAACAAATACTCATCCATTTGCTTAAATCATAAGCAGTATTTCAAATAATTGAACACTGCAAATTATTTGTAACAAGATGAAATAGCATCAATTTCAGACTTAATTACTGTATTGTGCTTAATATAATTCTAACAGTGAAAAGTAAAACTGCTAAATTTTATTAACCCGTATCTAGTAGTTTCTTGCTACATAAGTTACGGTCTTTTTGGAATTAACATCCACCAAAAACGAACAGAGTAACATAGGAAATTCACATAATTTTTGTAATCTGTGAGATATTGTTCTTTTTACTTTTTGTTATGAGTGTGATGGAAAAAAATAAAGTCTCTTTTAATGTTTTTTTTTTTTTTTTTTCCCAAGGCTGGCAGAAACCAGGAAAACCACAAGCTGTTGTTTGAAATGGACATGTGAAGTGAGGGAATTGTGTATAAATGGTAAATGGGCATATTAAACACATGCTGGAAAGAATGAGTCAGGAATAATAGCAGAGACAACCCCGTGTTGGTGGAAGCAAAAAGAGGAAAGAAAATTTAGAGTTTCATGAATGCCACGGGAGTCTAGTTTCAGTTCAAAATTACCCTGTGGAGAAACACATAAGAACAAGGAGGTTCACCTGGGCGGTTTAGTGAAGCATTTGAATGACAAAAGAAAAAAAGGCAATTATAGAAGCTGAAAATCTTCAGCAAAAGGAGGATTTTTTTTCAAACTGAGCTGTCAGACATCAAAGCATCAGTACAGAGAGCTGGTGCATCCTTAAAGAAGTTTCTGCAGAGACCCGTCATGTTCTGGGAGGGATGAAGCAGGCAGAGAGGAAGCCCAGTGAAAATCCACCAATCAAATGAAAATGGCAGATGGAGCACCTGGGTGGCTCAGTCGGTTAAGCTCCAACTCTTGATTTAGGCTCAGGTCGGGATCTCAGGGTCTTGAGACCTAGCCCCATGATGAGCCCCACACTGGGCTCCGTGCTGGGCATGGAGCCTGCTTAAGAATCTCTCTCTCTCTCTCTCTCTCTCTCTCTCTCTCTCTCTCTCTCCCCCCCCCTCATTGCCCCTCCCCCAACCCATGCATGTGTGCACTCTCACTCTCTCTTAAAAAAATGGCTGAGGAAGACATTAAGAGACCCCTTTTCTCCTTTCATTCTTGCCCCAGATGTTATTTCCTTGTCTGAAATTCATATTTAAGGTCTAATTTGCTTCGTGCCTATATGACTGCTTTAATAATGGATACACTCTACAGAGAACATTGAGATGATATGATTTTAACCTAGAATTCTTCAAACATCAGCTCTAGAGAGAAAGCCCAGCTTCATACACATCTCAGATGACATTCAGGAAAATTTACACGAAATTGCAGGCACAATGTCTCTGGTCGTCAGAACTGGTCACTTTGGTTTATAATTTGCCACCCTGAATTCTAGTTTAGACACAAAAATGCCACATTTTTACTTAATTCAGCTAGCCAGCTTTAGAGATTTTCTAACTTCTTCTCTTAAGAGCACAAAATTTCCCTTTCTTTCACCCTTTCTGATTTTGCTTTAATATCTTATATTTAATATTTATCATTTTAAGAAAAGAAAACTAATATTTATAATCAACACCTGTGATAGAAATCACCCTAGTTTTTACAAGTCTTACTACAGAAATAGCACAGCTAAGTGGTGATTTTGGAGGTAGTTTGAAGGGGACCAAATTTGCACTAAGTAAAGAAATATCACACGATGGCATCATTGTTGTTCTACATATCTTACAAACCTCTTTTAATATTGTACTCTGTCCTTGGTATTTCTAAAGAATTCTCTGCAACACACCTGGTAAACAGACTTTAGACTAGGGTGATCGCAGAGTGAATGTGTGAAGGGACTGGATACAGGTCATAAGTACAGTGTGTCAATCATAGGCTCTGTCTACCGTCCACATCTCAGCTCCTGCTTATTGCTGTCATGTTGGAATGCTTGGTGTAACCTGACCTTTTATTTTTTTGAATGTTCAAGGGAAGCCAGAGTTCTGGATTCCTTTTATGGAATCCACAGTTTTAAATGCTGGCCAAACAACAGCAATACAATGGGCAAAAAAAACCCAACAGCCTGGATTTTATTAGTGTAAGAGTTCTACTTTATAGCTTTCCAAGTATTTCTATACACAATGTTTCAAGTTATCTTCTTACCAACTGCGAGATGTAAATAGGAATTCGAATTCCATTTTAGAGAAGAGAAAGCAGTGACTCACAGCAGATGAGTGACTCATCTAAAGTCACAGAGACAGTAAATGATGGTGATAGACCAGAATGCTGGTCCTTTAAACCCCTAGAGCACACCCTTTCTACCAAACTTCTCTGAAACAAAGAGAAAGATCTACAGGCATCTACATAGGAATCAGGTACTGGCCACAGGAAAGCATGTAACATGGTGGAGACTCACTGGTGAGATAGCAGGAAGATATCTTCTTTTTCTTGAACATATCATCCCGCCATGATGGGGAGCTAGCCACCAGCGGTAAAATTACAGAAGGTGAAAAATCCTGTTATCCCAGGGTCCGAAAAAGCAAGAGAAGGGGGTAGTCAGATACATATCATAGACATTCAAGAATCAGATTTCAGAATGTTTTGGAAAAAAAAGGCAGACATGATAGTGTGCCCTGGGACTCTTAAAGCAAGTATAACTCAGGAGACATGAGAGAATTAAAGTGCCAAATTCTGATGCTACTGTCACAAGTGACTGCAGTAAGAAAATGAAGAGTCATCTAAAAAGCAAATGTGACTGCACAAGGATCCCAGAGCTTTGCAACTGGAAACTATCACAAAAGACTGGCATGAAAGCATAGTGACTATTGGAAAGTCTTTGTCATAGGCTGAGCAGTGGTTTGTTTAAGTAGGAAAAAAGTAGGAAAAATAAAAATGGCTTCTCTGCAAAATAATGTGCAAGAACAAGGAAAGGGGAAAATTTCTGTCTGTGGCAAATAATATTACTAAAGAACTAAGACAAAACAGAACTATTGGAAGTTTCCTTTGCTTCCAGTTTCTCCATTCAAAGAGAATCTTCTTCAGACAATATGCAGAAGATTCATCTTTCCATTTGATAAAACATACAGGGGCTTAATACATTACAATGTTGAACAAATGTGTGGTCTAAGATTTGGGAGGACTCAGTGAGACGTCATTGATCTTCTGTGAGATATATTAACATTTCTAGTTCCCCACAAGTTATAGTCCTAACTACTCAAACAATTGCATCTTTGAAACATCTAGAAGATGAGTGGCTGAAAGAAATGAAAACACAAGGATGAGGAAGACAGTTCATGCCCTCATGGAGCTTTTATTCTACTTAAAGAATATATAAAGAAGATTATCTCAGGCACTTAAAAGTGACAAAATGGGAGAACTTGATAGATGACTGAAGGGGGTGGGGGTTCACTGTATCCAAGATGGTTAGGGAAGGCCTTTGACAAAGCCATACTTAAATAGAGACTTTAATAACCAGAAGGAGGTAGCTTTGTGGCTCTAACTGTGAAAACAGCAAGTTCAAGTGTCCTAAGGTGGATATGAGCTTGGAGGATTTCAGGGACACGAAGAAGGCTAGATGTCTGCAGCCCAGTGAACCATGGGAGTATAGGGGAAGATGTAGTCCAAGAAGTAGGACTAGATCTTGAAAGGCTATGATGAGAAGATTTTACTCTTGCTACAATGGGAAGCCATTGTGAAATTTTAAGTAGGGGGAGCAACATGGTCTGATTTACATTTTAGAAAGATCACTATCTCACCGTGTGGATAGTAGACAATAAGGGAACAAGAGAACAGTCCAAAAGACCAGACAGGAAACTGTTTTAATTGTTGTTGTGGATTGATTGTGTTTCTCTCTCAAATCCATATGTTGAAGTCCTAACCATGGGTCCATCAGAATATGACCTTTTTGGAGATAAGGTCTTTACAGAGATAATCAAGTTAAAATGAGGTCATTAGGATGGGCCCTAATCCAATGACTGCTGCCCTTATAAAAAGGGGAAACTGTAGATAGGGATGCACACCAAGGGAACACTATGTGAAGACAAAGGCAGAGATTTGTGTGATGCTTCCACAAACCAAGGGATACCAGAGATTGACAGCAACCACCAGAATCTAGGTGAGAGGCATTCTCTCCCAGCCTTCAGAAAGGACCAACACTTCCCATATCTTGATCTTGGACTTCTAGCCTTCAGAACTGTAAGATAATAAAGATCTGTAGCTCAAGCCACCAGGTTTATGGTATTTGGTTATGGCAGCCCTAGAAAACTAATACAATAGTGAAGACCTGCTATGATAATGACTTGGACTAGGAATATAGGGTGAAGATGGTGAGAAATGGTTGGGTTAGAGATACTTTGGAAGAAGATCCTACAGAAATTATTATTAAATGTGAGAGGAATTAAGGATAATTCCTAGGTTTGGTGAACCAATGGATCATGATGATTTTTACTGAGATGGGGAAAGTTTGTGAAGCACACAATTCTTTGATCAGTGGGAGAGGCAAGAAATCGAGTTTTGTTTTGGCCTCGTAAAGCAGGATGTTTATTACATATTCAAATGGACATCTCATCTAAGCAGTTATACATGTTTAAAGTCAATGGGTAGTAGTGAGGGGTGGGAAGAATCTGGGCTGGGATGGAGATATATGTTTGGAAGTCATGAACAAATATGTGATATTCATATTTTATATTAAAATGTGATATTCAAAATGATATTCATGTCAATACTTGATCTTCATATTTGCTCACATATGAACACATATTTAAACCATATTATTAGATGAGCATAGATGGATAAGAAAGCCAAAAATTGGGCCCTTGTCTTAGCTTGGGATGGTATAATAAATTACTGTAGACTGACTGACTTAAATAATACACATTTACTTCTCATAATTCTAAAGGCCAGAAGTCTGAGATCAAGGGGATAGCATGGTTAGGTCCTGGTGAAGACCCTCTTCCTACTTTATAGACAGCAGTCTTCTTGTTGTAACCTCATATGGCAGAAAAAGGTGGCAAGCTCACTTTCTTTTCCTGTAAGGACATTATTCCCATTATGGGGCTTCTACTTTCATGATTTAATTATCTCCCAACAGCCCCACCTCCTAACTTCATCTAATTAGTTTCAACATATGAATTTGGAGGGGAAACAAAGCCTGAGGTCCATAATAGCTCAGGAGCACTAAAGCACTCAGTGGCCTAAAAAAGGAAGAGATGGAAAAAGAGAAAGAAATAGGTAGGTCAGTGAAATAAGAGGAAAACAAGAACATTTTTGTTATTCTAAAATAAAAGTGAAGAAAGTATTTCAAGAAAGATGTAGTGATGAAATACTAGGGAGGGTTCCAATAAGTTGGAAACTGAAAAGTCACCATTGAATATGGCAAGATGGAAGTCATCAAAGACTTTGATAAGTGCCATTTTTGTGGTGACCCTGATGAGAGCTCGACCAGTGTGGGTTGAGGAGAAAATGAAAAGTGGAAAAGGGGAGACAGTGACTGTGCCAAAGTCTTTTAGGAGTTTTACTGTGAATAGTAGCCAAAATGGCCAGTAGTTGAAGAGAGATGGAAAGTCAAGAGAAGGGGGCTCAAGTTAGTGATATCAAGGCATGTTTGTCGAAGAGAATGACCCAGCAAAAAAGGGAGAAACTGTTGATACAAAACAGAAATGATGATTTTAAAAATAAAGTCTTGAAAAAGATGAAGGAGGACATGATTGTCTTAAACAGAAATAGACATATCTTCCACCATAACTCAGGGGAAAGTAGGGGTTATGGCCATATTTACAGGCAATTTGTTGGGATTAAGGATGAGGCAAGGTGGAATATATGGTAGTGTCTGTTCTCTCCATGAAGCATGAGGTGAGACCAATGGAGGGTGAAGAGGATTTGGGGAGAGAGGAGAACATGTCAGATAGTTGTCTCTGAGGGTAGAAAAGTGATCTTACTATGGAAGTAGATTAGAAGTGTTCCACATTGTTAGATGCTCATTTGAGACTCATGATCACACATTTTATGTGAACTCAGCAGTTGGGCGTGTGATATTCTTCAGCAATGTGGTTAGCTGTTCAGGTGCAGATGCAGAGTACATAGTAGGTGGCACGACTAGAAGAAACAAGTAAGTAACTACAAAGCTTAAGAGAGGAGGAGCTCCCATTTTCAGTGAGCCCCAGAAACTATGAGGTTTGGCCCATATTTTAAGCCAACTTCTGACTACATCCTAGACCCAGATATTTTCCACTGGAGAGAGGAGGGGAGAGAATATCTCCACAGGAGGCAGCACAGTGGCAAGAATGGAGTCAGGTCCTTGTCACCAAGGACTTTTCAAAACTACACTTGCTTATTCTTCAGTGACGCTGGAAAACAGCACCCCAGGGGACATATGGATCCAAAATGGAGAATTTCTGCTTTACTGGGCACTATTACTGATGGGAGTGGATAAAATTCCTCAAGGGAATAGAACAGAAAAACAAATTGTGAATTACTGGCACAGTTCATAGGCACCTAGAGAAAAAGAGGGAATTATGAGGACACAACATGATTTAACTTTTAATAAAAAGTCAGACCAAACCTCTCACTTCCTTTTCTGAGTGCAGTAACAGACTGTTAGATTAGGAGAGCTGGGTGAGCACAGTGACTTTGTTCTATGGAGAATGAGAGAGGGAGCTCTCCAGAAGGATGTAGAAAGATGACAGAGTAATATTAAAAGTCTAGCTGATGCTGAATGTCAGGGATGGTGCTGATCTCCACTCTTGGGTAATGTCCTCCCTCAATTCCGAAAAGCAAGAATATTAGGATCAGAAAATGAGGTATTTGCATTGACTCAGTTTTGGACATCTGCCTGGTCTGAATGGCAGGCAAATCCAGGGACAAAGACATTGAAAGTCTGGGTGAGAGGACTGAAGTGATTAGCCTGGCACACAAGGTTAACTGTGAAGAGGAGGGCATGAGAAGACTAGGGGACTGAAATCACTGGGGGACACGTGCAGACTAGCAGCCACAGTCCTGTTGGACAGAAGAGTTGGTTGGGTGAAATCACAGCATGGGTAACGTGGTGGGGTTAAGGGTTGTGGTCATCTAGTGAGGTGATCATTTTTTTATGTGCATTTCCTGGTGAGGAATTAGATGCTTCTGACAGTTACCACTTGTGTGCCAGCCTAGGAAGTCCAGGCTTAAGTCTTTCAGAGGCAAGAGAAAGCAAGAACAATGCATGTGAAATTACTCCTGAAAGTCAAAGTCTTTCTTGTTCAGCACTGTTGACGTTGAGTTGTTATTAGGGCATACGGGCCTTGGTCTGATCAGCTTCGTAACTCATGTTTTTAATTTTCATTTGGGATTTTTAAATACTTTTTCATAAAAGAGAAAAACAAACCTGTCTCTCTGTTTTTTTTTTCTTTCTACCAATATAATTTAAAAAGACAGGCTTGATAAGACCTACAGATGGGTCATGCTGGGCCTTGCCAAAGTATGGGATCACAGTGTGAAGTAAAGCCCGTTAATTGCAGCAGTTGATGACTCCAGCAGGGAATGGGGCTTACAATGAGACGTTCTCAAAGCTTGCCGGCCACTGGAGAGATTGTACAATTGAATCAGTTATTAGCACATATTCAGGAGAAGGCTTATTTGAAGTTGGGCAATTTCTCGCTTTTTATGGACAGACCAGATCCCTCTTGACAGCTCTGTTAAGTCTAGTGTTCCATGCAATTTCACCAAGACCTTTGATATTATATCCATTTCCTTAATTGTAAACACATATTTCTTTTCTAATGCAAGGTTTCTTCTTAACTTTACAGAGCTGTCAATGACAGAGGAAGCTTGGATACCACATATGGAAATGACAAAAGTGGTTTATGAACCTGGTTTAGCTAGCACGTAAAGAGTACTGTTGGATTTATTTAGGTGATCATCTTTTGATGAATGTAATCTTGCTAGTATCATCTTCTGCTTATCACGGAGCTCTACACCAAAACTGGGAAAGGCATCTGGAAACATCTGGCCCCTTCCAAAGCAATAACATTGTAGTGTATTTCCTGACACACTACACAGACTTTTTCAATTGCTTGGGGTCTTACACACTAAAAGTTCTCAAGAGGAGGTACTGGTTTGATTTTTTTATATTTTCTTTTCCCCAAACGAGCAATCAGCTGGAAATACACATTTCCATTTTACAACTGTACTCTAATTACTCGTTTAAATGTCTGTCTCCTTACTAGGTTAGCACTTCAAGGAAGGAAACATGTATTCATCTCTGTAACCCCCATGTAGAGCTGAATATATATACTGGGACCGTAGCCCGTAGCAACAAGGACCAGTAGGTGAGTAGCTGTGCTTGAGAAGATGTATTGCAGTATTGCGAAAATGGTAGCAAAGTGGGACTAGCCTGAACGTCCATCGACTAGGGGATAATGGAAAAAGTTATGGTAAATCTATATAATGGAATATCATTTAGGCTTGAAAAAGAGTGAGGGAGAGCCACGTCTATTAACCTAGAAAAAGAGTGAGGGAGAGCCACGTCTCTTAACCTAGAGGGAGGTCCATGATATATTATCAAATGAGAAAAACAACTTAACAAACAAAAGCACAGAGTATGATTCCAAATCGTAAAAGTAAACAGTGGCACCCTGCGAAAAGTCTGTGTTCACAGCTGTGAAGGAACACTCCCTCGGCTATCACAGGGGTTACTGTGGAAGATGATGAGAAGGGAGAAGACAAATATACAGCAAATCTGTAAAATACACAAAAATACACAAAATGTAAAGATACTCATGCGATACTGCAAAGGGAAAAGGTAGAATGCACGTTTTCAGCCGTAATTTTTTAAAAGAACAGGTGCCCTTTATCAAGAGCTTACTGATCAATGTCAGGCATGGTTCTCAAGGCTTTGCATAAGACTATTTCACTTACTGCCCGCACCAGCCCTGTGAGGTAGGGACTATTATTTCCCTCATGTCATAAGTGAAGAAACTGTGGCCCAGAGAGGTTAATGAATTGACCCGTGACGACACAGCAAGTGGCAACGCTAAGAAAAAATATGAATAGGCAAAAAAAAAAAAAAAGAGAGAGAGAGAAGAAATTGCATTTTTTTCTAGAAATTAAGCTGATCAAATGAAAAGAATCAATTTGGTCAGGTGATAGAACTATGAGTTATTTTGTCTTGAATATTTGCTACTATTTAATATTTAATTTTACTTTGGAATAAAGTAAAATTATTAAAAGTAAATAGAAAAAAAGGTGTGGTGATTTTAAAACATGCCATCAAATCTTCCTCCTACAGAGAGGAGAGTTCCTTGCTTCTTCCCTTTGGAGCTGAGCGGGGCTTGTGGGGGCTCCGACCAACCACAGAGGTGAGGTACGTGCCTCTTTGTGTGTCTTTGGAGGCTAGGTCAAAAAAGGGAACACACCTTCCTCCCAGCTCCCCTTCTGAGCAGCTGGTTCTGGGGGACCAGCCACCATGGTGTTGAGTCCCACATGGAGATAGATGTACTAAGGCCCCAGCCAAAAGGCAGCATCGACTGCCTGCCTTCCGATGGTTCTAGCCCTCAGCCTTAGAATCTTTCAACCAAGGCCCCAGACATTGATGATCAGAGACAAACTGCGCTGGCTATGTCAGGTCCAAACGTCTGACCCCCAGAATTGGATTTTTTGTTTGTTTGTTGTTGTTATTGTTTGATTTGGGGGTTTTTTTTGTTTTTTTTTTTTTTTTGCTTTTTTTGTTTTTTTTTTTTGTTTTTGTTTTGTTTTTTGTTTTTTTGGCTCCTAAAATACACAGTCGATAGAACAGGTGCAGTGATATTTGTCAATTTAGGGTAGGGCTCCCCTTTATCTTATTTTTCTAGTCCCTTCAGGCATATTGTGATGATGAATTTTACATGCCAATGAAGTTAGGCCATGGTGCCCAAATATTTGGTGAAACATTGTTCTGGATGCTTTCGTGAAGGTATCTTGGGCAAGATTAACATTTAAATTGGTGGACTTTGAATAAAGCAGACTACCTTCCATAATATGATTATCCTCATCCCATAAACTGGAGACTTTAAGAGAACAAAGACGGGTCTCCCCTGAGCAAGAAGAAATTCAGCCAGCAGTCTGTCTTTGCATTCAAACTGAACCTCTCCCTGAGACTCTAGGCTGCCAATCTACACCATTAGGTTTTGGACCCACCAGCACCCGCACAATCATGTGAGACAATTTCTTAAAATAATTTCACTCCTCCTCTCTCATTCTCTGAGAACCCTAATACACATATTGGGGTGCCTTTAACTCTGCTTCTCAAACTCCTCACAAATCCTCCCAGCTAACCTCACTATAGGAAACATAAATCCCCTCTGTTGAACTTCAGATGTAGTTGACGTATTTAAGGGGGCTGGAAAAGAGACTAATGCTAGCTGGAGAGCCAACCTTCTGAACCTCTTTCTTCCACTTCCCCCCTCTTTAGGGAAAAATCATAAACAATATGATTGCCAATAAGTGATCAGCACATACATAGGATGACAACATCAAGGGTAGGAAAACCTAAGCAGATAAAGGAAGTAAATCAACTGTGGCTTCTGCACTGAAGTGGCTTCGCAGAATTATATAAGACACTAAGAATGCCCAAGTGACAGAATGATCAGGTTGAGGCAAAGCCGAAGGATGGAGCTTACCCCTCAAAGCAGTGGGCAACCGTCAGGACCCACTTCTTGGCAATGAGGACACAGCCACAAATGTGTCCACTGGGTTCACTCTGCAGGGAACACTGCCATGGCCATCTTCCGGGACGACTCGTTCGACCCCCAAGGATCCTCTTGTTCATTCGGGCAGCAGGGCGGCGCCCACAGTCTACCAGGGAGCAGGAAAGACAGCGGGTGATTCACCAACAAACCCAGCTCCATGCTTGGATCTTTGCTGTTAAGTGCAAGTTATTGTTTTTGCCCTGAGCCAACCCAGTTAAGTTCGTATTCCATTGCTACACCACTAATTCTCTCACCTTGTTTAGTACACAGAAGAGAAATCTTACTTCTGCTCTGACAAGGCTGCCTAGATTTGGAAACATAAAATGGCATAGTGTTAAGTCACATATTTATCACTCACTTCAAACACTTTACCACCGAAAAGCAAGACATAGGTTCCACTGTTCCCAGAGGTTGTATTCTTTGAGTAATGATTATCTGTACTGGTGCAGGAATTCTTGAGGCAGGGCTATTGTCAAATACCACCTTGGAAATGACGGCATATGGAGGATGTTTACTTTTTTTTTTTTTTTAGTTTATTTAATATCATCATAATATATTTTCACATGTGTGGGAAAAGAAACTACTTTTAGCAAAGTCTCCCACATCATCTTGGCTGGTGGCACCGCCCAGAATATTGACTCAGACCATAATTTTCTTTTTTTTTAATATGAAATTTATTGTCAAATTGGTTTCCATAAAACACTCAGTGCTCATCCCAACAGGTGCCCTCCTCAATGCCCATCACCCAATTTCCCCTCCCTGCCACCCCCCTTCAGCCCTCAGCTTATTCTCAGTTTTTAAGAGTCTTATGTCAAACCATAATTTTCAAAGTAAGGAGAGGAAGGCAAGGGAATTGGGTGATTTCTTAGAATCTCTAGTGAGAAAGGAGCATGTCAGATTTTTATGCTTAGGGAGAGGGTGTGGATGTTCAAAACAAGTTGCAAATAGTTTAGAGAGATAAAATATTACTTCAGAAAGTTAGAGAACAGATAAAGGAATTGAATATTTAGACTGGAAAAGAATCATGAAGATACTTGTAATAATAAAATGTGGATCTAGGGCACCTGCTTGGGTGACTCAGTTGGTTGAACATCCAACTCGGTTTTGGCTCAGGTCATGATCTCACAGTTTCTCGTGGGTTCGAACCCCACATCAGGCTCTGTGCTGGCAGTGAGAAGCCTGCTTTGGATTCTCTCTTTCCCTCTCTCTGTCTGACTCTCTCTCTCTTTCTCTCAAAATAAGTAAACTTAAAATAAAATTTTAATGTGGATCTATGATTGGCTGACAAGAAGAAGGGGGTTAAATTTATTCCATGTAACTCTAGATGGCAGGATCAGAACCAGTCAGTAGAATTACAGGAATAATGGGTTCAGTAAAGAAAGACTTTTCTAAAAACCAGGGTTAACCTTTAAAGGTAAGAACATGGGCCATGTTTAAGCATCTATCAATGTGACTGCACAAGAGAATTCAATGTAGGGAATATTAAGTTTCAATCACAAAGTTTTCTTTCAACCATGAAGCATTTATTTACAGTATACATTTAAAAAAAACAAAAGATACTTTGAGACTGTCAATGGGGCGCCTGGGTGGCTCAGTCAGTTAAGCGGTTAGGCTACTGACTCAGTTTCGACGGTTTTTGCTTTAGTATATATGATCTCACGGTTTCATAAGTTTAAGCCCCGCATCGAGCTCTGTACTGGGGGCATGGAGCCTGTTTGGCATTCTCTCTCTCTCTCTGTCCCTCTCCTGCTATGTCTCTGTCTCTCTCAAAACTAAATAAACTTTAAAAATTAAAAAAAAAAAAATACCGTGACGTGCTTAGAATCCTAGACCTCTCAGAAAAAAAGAAGTATCCCTAAATATGCCATGTCCACATTCCCTTTTGAGGATCTGCTATATTTTCATTTCTTGGTAAATTTGCATGGGGATATGTGTAATTATTTGTATCAATAAGTTATATAATTCAGAAAACACATGTTTGCTTTTTGCCTTCCCACAACCTGAAGTCCTGTCTCTTACTTACTCTCTATCTTGTTATCCTTAATTTCTTTGTAGTATTTCCAAATATCTGAAATTTATTTTGTTTACTAGCTTATAGTTTCTCTGTCTACCTATACAAGGTAGGTTTTTTAAGACCAGAGCAAGTGGACTTTCAAGGCTACTCAATTATAATTTCATTTTGTGTCAATTTTTCCCTCAGACTCTCCAAGTTTGATCAGTTCTCATCACTTCAATTCCCTCCTAACTAGTTCCATGTAGCATCTGTAGGATATTAGACATGAGAATTTACTTTGGATAGGATTTGAAAAAACTCCAAAATTAGAATCTAAGTTCCTCTTCCTTCACCATAATAGTTTCTGTAATCTTCATTAAAGAAAAATGTAATTAGCAAGAGAAAAGAATCTGTGTCTAGAAAGAAGAGATAAAGCCAAACAATGTTGAAATATAAAGGCCAATCACCATTCTATGGAAGTTCTTTATTGATGTGATACATTTGGATTATGCTAAATTAGAAACAGGAGAAAGCCCCTGATGATAGATTCCTGCTCCATAATCCACTCTACACAGCTCTTGTGAAGAGTGTCTTACCCTTTTACCAGCAGTTCATGCAAAGTGGTCCCATTGAGGCTCTCCCAGTTGGAGTGTAATGTCAGCCACTCCTGGTCTTGCTCCTGTCCCTGTACCAATTTAGTCACAGATGGTTCTCTAATAGAAGGACAAATAACAATGAAATATTCAAAGCACAGTGATCTTTGACAGGCCATATCATTATTTAACACTCATTCTCTTTCAAAAAGAAACATTACAGGGGCGCCTAGGTGGCTCAGGTGGTTGAGAGACCGACTTCGGCTCAGGTCATGATCTCATGGTTTGTGAGTTCGAGCCCCGCGTTGGGCTCTGTGCTGATAGCTCAGAGCCTGGAGCCTGCTTCAGATTCTGTGTCCCCCTCTCTCTCTGCCCCTCCCTCACTCATGCTCTGTCTCTCTCTCTCTCAGAAATAAATAAACATTAAAAAAAATTTAAAAAACAAACAAAAAAACCCAAAAAGAAACATTACAAGTCAGTATTTCAAGAGTGGGGGGGGGGGGGGGGGTTGTATTAGAAATTTGGCATGGAATGTGATCAATAGAAGAGGAAGCTACTAAAAGTATATACTAAAGCAATAAAAATCTCAACTGTTATAGCTATTTTAATCATGCTCTCCACTGACATGTACTTGAACTTTGTGAGGTGTTTGAATTCTAACATATATGACATAAAAGTTCCAATATCTCAAAAACAAGAGCAACTTCGGGCAGGGATCAAAAAAAGCAAGATAAAATTTATCTGCCTGGGATTTTTTTCTCCTCTCTTCTTGCCCAATGTAATCCTGCAATGCAGCGATACCTTAAAATGAAGTAAATAAAGTAAAAACTAAAGAAGTAAATAAGTAAATTGATTGCTATGTAATATCTATTTGGACAGCACAAAACTGTAATGATTTTTCTCAACATACTATAAAATCTTTATGCACCAAAAGTCAGGAAAAACTCTGGAAAATAGAAATGGGAGTTAAACACTATTATTTTCCTCTTTACCTGTCTTCTTAATCAACTTCTATGAATCCTTTTCTGTGAATATCTTATTCGATCATTCAAGTACATATGGTTACACCATATCCAAGATTGAAAACCTTGGGTTTTCAATCCAAAGATTGAAAATTGGGGTTCAAAAGTATGCAGGTTTTATGTAAAATATTCTATTCTTCATGAAATAATTGGCTCTTTTAGGTGATCTGTATTTGCCGAAAACCTTTTGCAGTTCCATCACCTGAAGCCCCAGGGTAGATGAGGTGGAGGAATGAATTTAGACAGGAGGAAGGAGGGCTGCTCCTAAACCTGGAAGGAAGATGATACTTTGCTGAAGTTGGAGGGGAGTAGAGACTTCAAATCGGATAGCCTCTATCTTTCTTTCCAAGTAAAAGGTGAGCTCCTCAGATGAAAGTTGGGGATGTCAGGGGCTCATGATGACGAGGAAAGTGACAGGTATATGGATTCGTTCCCTGGTGGAAGTGTTTGAAGAAACACATCAAAGATAACTGAGAACAATGGCAACAGCACTGACGGTTCAAATGAACCTGGAAATCCTGAAATTGTACCAGCATCAAGTCTTCATGCTTAGTGACTTTCTTTTCCAATAACGGATGGATGACACTTTTTGAAAAAAAAGAGGGGGTGGTGTAGAGGGCACAGGAAGGGAAGCAAAGTTCGGTTCAGTGGCATTGAAAGGGAAATGAACATTGCAGCTGATTATTATTTAAAAATTATTTCTAAAATTTTCACTTTATGAGATTTAACTAATCTCATCATAGAAAACAAAAGGAACAAAACCTTCCCCAAATCCTGTTACTTTTAAAAAGAGGGAAACCCTCTAAAGAGAACTGATGACAGAATAAGAGCCAAAGAAAAAAACAAAACAGAGCCCTTAATAATGAATGGATTCTAATCACTGGATGTTAAAGCAAAGAGCATGCACCCTGACCACACTTTAAGAAGAGTTCCACCAGATTTAAATTTAGTTAGAAACTTGAATGAACTGTGAGGTCATTGAAGAGTTCACAAAACCTACTGCAAAACGAGGGTTTTCCTTGTCCTTGACCAAAATGAGAGTATGGCTTTCTGTTAATCTCAGAAGTTGCGTATGTGGAGGCATAGTGAGAGGGAAACTTTCAATGTCAGACAGAGGTCACAAATACCACTGACAGTATTTCTCCTGATACCTGCATCCTGAGAATTATGTTCTGTGGTAGAACAACTTGGGAGCCTCCTAAATCCAGGCATTTTACTGGCCAAAAGACAAAGGAAGATAAGCATCAGATTAAATTTGTTGTTTAAGTCATTCTTTAGGCAGGTATTTATAAGGCAAAAGGGATTTGCACAGGGAGGTCTATTCAGCATAGGATTTGCACTGATGGTGGATAGAAAAATCATTGCAAAGGAAACTTCAGTCTTTCAATCTGCAAGGCAACTTCAGTTACCCTGAAAAAAGGTCTCCACAGAGCAAGGCACATGGGATGTTTCTGCATTTCATTCATTAATCTCCAACAAGAAAGGCGATTTAGTCTGAATCTCTCACTTACATCAAGTGGAAATATAAGAAATTCATCATCAAGAAGAGGGGAATGTCATTACAAAAATTAGTTTCCCATGAAATTCTTAAATACTAGAATGCTTTTCATACACAAAAAACAAATCTTTCAGCCCCAGAAATGCCATTCTATGGCTCATTAAAAAAAATCAGGAAATTCATATGGTTGTATTTCTGCCATCATACAGAATCTGAGCATCTGTGTGATTTCAATTTTTAAAATTTTTTCTTTAGATAATTTTTAAAATTAAAAAATACTTACACCTGGAAAAAATAATACAAATTATACAGTGAAAAAATATTCTTCCCATTCCAGATGTATAGAAACAACCTCCATAAATAGCATCTGAGAGTATCCTTGCCAAGCTTTAGCTGTAATTCATGTATATATACATACATTTTTTTAGTCCATACACCTTGTTTTCTGTTGTATTTTTTTTTAATCTACACACCTTGTTCTGTGTTGTACTGATGATATTTTTATTTAGTGATTTATCTTGGAAGGCTTTCCATAAAAATAGTTAACATTTGTCAACTGCACTATTTTATCTTCTTTAATCCTCTGAACAATGTTGGAAAGTAGGCATCATTATTCCCTTTTTCGGAGATGAAAAAATTCAGGTAAAAAGAGAGTAGGTACCTTGCCCAAGGTCACACAGTGACTAGATGGCAGAACTGGGATTTGAATCCCGGTGGTCTGATGCCAGAGGACCACTCCTAACACTTCGAACACCACGTGGTCCCTCTTCATTAACAACACATGCTGTGTTCTTTTTACAGCTGCAGAGTTTTACCATTATATGGATGTACATACATTTACTTACCCAGCCCACTATTAACCCACAGGTAGGCTGTTTCCAATATTTGTTACAATAAAAAACAGCAGTTAACACTTTTAACTGTTCACCTTTGCCTACATGCACAGTTTCCCAAAATAAAAATAATTTCCTAGATATAAAAGTATCAAATCAAAATGGAAATCTTTGATTCATAGTATGGATTTTCCCTTCAAACACTAATGACGATTTACATACTCATCAAGAATATATGTGTAAGGACTTTTTAACTTTTATAACTATGCACATAGTGTAAATCATGCTATTAAAAGGTATCTGGAACTTAGCTGCTCAAATTTGGTTTGACAGTCGGTAGTGATTTTGACTTACCTTTTTCCATATTTTACCAAATTAAAGAAAGTCTGTTGGGTAGACAGCGAAAGAGCAAAACCCATTTTACTAGTAATTAAGCATCAAAGTCACTGTATCCTAAGAAAGTGTGTGCAGGGAATATAATCAACCCTGAATGTTTCTATAGCAGCCATGAAATCATATACAGAGAAAGAAAATAAGGGACAATCTAATCCACTGCCCTCATTTGACAGCCTGACAGTCTGAGAAAACTGAGACACAGATACAGACCCATCCCAAACATTCGTGGGGGCCAAACATTTGTGAGTAAGGGTACAAATGGAGGCCCACATAAGATAGGTCTACATATTTAGATGTTATAAATCAAATTCACAAGTTGTTAAAGAACATGTCTTCTATCTTCCTTTTTCCCCCCCCAAGATTTTATTTAAATTCAAGTTAGTGAACATATAGTGTAGTATTAGTTTCAGGAATAGAATTTAATGAGTCGTCGTTTACATATAACACCCAGCGCTCATCACAAGTGCCCTCCATAATGCTCATCCCCCATTTAGCCTCACTCTCCTCCCCTCCAGCAACCCTCGGTTTGTTCTCTATATTTAAGAGTTTCTTATGGTTTGCCTCCCTCTCTGTTTTTTACCTTATTTTACTTTTCCTTCCCTTCCCCTATGTTCACCTGTTTCTATCTTGCCATCTTGACCAACGTATCTTTTAGGCTCGGAATATAGGATTTGGGCCTCTTTGGAACAGTGGTTTCAAACCTTGGCATTCATCATCACCTGGAGGACCCGTTACAACAAAGCTTGCTGGCCCCACTCCCAGATTCCCTGATTCAGTAAGTCTGAGATGGGGCCGCAAAGGCTACCCTTCTAACAAGATCCCAGGTGATGCGGCCGCCGCTGGTCTGGGACCACACTTTGAAGACATTGGTTCAGATAGCAGACCAGGCTCCAGGTGGGCAAGACAGATTCCTTGCCCCATGGGGTGAGGCATGGCTGGGGAGGAAGGCCAGAGTGTTCACTCTATATCAGGGTTTCTTATCCTCGGCACTGTTGACATTTTAGACCAGATAATTACTCACTGTGCGGAGTCGTCTGGTGCTCTTTAGGATTAGTGTCATCCCTGGCTTCTACCCACGAGATGCTAGTAGCCACCCCCGGACTGACAATTAAAAGGGTCTTACAGACGTTTCCAAATGCCCCTTGAGGGGCAAAGTTAAGCCTGGTGGAGAACCACTGCTCTAAATCATGGAGCCCAGTGCCAGGGCCCTCTGCTCTGGGTCGAGGGGCAGTACTGCACAGAAAAGCAAAAGGATTTCCAAATTTGCTTCTTGAATTGTGTGGCCATAAGACATATATATATTTAAAAATGTATAATTCTTCCTCTGCCCCCAAAATGAGAAGATAGAACTTCTCCAGAATTCTAAAACATCTTGACATTCTGCAAGGAATGACGCATGGATGCATTTCAAGGCTTAGGTGAGCAACCAGATCTCTAGATAGTCGGACCTGTCCTCACACGCTGAAGACACCCAGTGTTCAGTAATAAGGCATTCAATGCTTGTGTTATCCTTATGTTGGGGTTGCTTACTTAAACAATGAAGGTCAGCACAAATTCCCAGAAACCAAGGGCTTCTTCACTTTTGGCAGCAAGAGAACAGGGGAGGAATTACCTAGAAATGTTACACATTTCAGTAGCAGGGCAAAGTCTGTTCTCTTGTGGCTACTGCTGGGGAAAAATAATCTGAGTTTTCATCTTCAATACTAACAGTTGGTCTTGAAATATAAATGCCTAGTGTAGTAGACAGAATACGTTATTTGCTCTTCTAAATATCCTGTTCAGAACTTGGAACGTCTCCACTAAACATTTAGCTCTCTGAATTCAGAAATATTTTCGTGAACACTGTCACATTATTATCTCTGTTTGGTTTCTTTTTTTTTTTTTTTTAATGTTTATTTATTTTTGAGACAGAGACAGAGCATGAACGGGGGAGGGGCAGAGAGAGGGAGACACAGAATCGGAAGCAGGCTCCAGGCTCTGAGCCATCAGCCCAGAGCCCGACGCGGGGCTCGAACCCATGGACCGTGAGATCATGACCTGAGCCGAAGTCGGACACTTAACCGACTGAGCCACCCAGGCGCCCCTCTGTTTGGTTTCTATAGACTAGATATGTTATTAAAAAATTAGTTAAATTATTTTGTCAAATAGAAAGATGGCCTGGAAATTCTGACAAGAAGGCATAATAGGTTTAAAACAAAGCAGGAATGAGTATCACTATAGAGTCATTTGTCTGGTAAGTTAGCTCAGCTTATGCTTTATACAGGAAAACTTCCCCCTGGTAGTAATGTTTAAAGGACAGCATAAAGTCTGAGTTAATTTTTCCAGTAAACTTAGCATTTCTAAAAATATTTTTGTTGAATTCCTAACTGAAGGCATATCATTTTATTCATTGGTCTGGCACAGAGGTAGAGTGTAAGAACTGTATGAGGCAATGAGCTATAGGTCCAAGTGACAAAAACTATCCCAAAGCAGAGAGGAGAATGTTATGAATTTAAATTAAATCACAGTATTGATATTTCATAAAATTTAAACATCAATAAAACTAGGTATTTAATCCATATTTATCTAAAATTATAACATGAAGTAAAATATAAGTTTATAAAATATAACTATTAACTATACATTATTCTAACATAAGTTAGAAAATAAAATTAATATCGAATGCCTGGGTGGCTCAGATTCTCTCTGCCCCTTCCTTGCTCTTGCATGTGTGTGCACTCTCTAAGTTAAAAAAAATTAAGTTAAATTAAATTAATTTTAAAAAGTATTGTTGAAAATAAACATGTCATTAAAAGTGAAACAATTAACCAATCATAAAAATTTTTAATTAAAATGTCATTTGATCGTTTTTAAAATTCAATCTTATGAAGCAAATGGAGTACATGGGGTCAAGTGGTAAGTATAGTTTTGAGCAAAAGTGTCTGCCTCTTTCAGAATGCACACTAGCCCAGGGCACTTGCATGGCTCAGTTGGTTAAGCATCCAACTTTGGCTCAGGTCATGATCTCACAGCTTGTGGGTTTGAGTTCTGTGTCAGGCTCTGTACTGACAGCCTGGAGCCTCCTTCAGATTTTGTGCCCATCTCTCTCTGCCTCTCTCTGGCTCATGCACTCTCTCTCTTTCTCTCTCAAATATAAATAAACATTAAAAAAATAAATTATTTAAAAAGAAAGAATCTACACTATCCAACTCTTTCCTTCGGTCCTTTGGTCTATTTTATGTGCAGAAAATTCCATGGCTTTTTTGATAACTTGTAGAAAACCTTTGGAAGAATTTTTAAACTCTTTTTAAGAAACAGATTCAACATTTTATTGAGAGTGGCTTGAGTTTAGTTTCAAAGAAAGTGTTTCCTCTTTGTCTTCACTTGTCAGTTGATCAATATAAAAGCAGGGATTACCAATTTCAACTACAATACGCCATTTTTTTGTTCCACTAATTCAGAAAGACTGTGAGCCAGAGTAGAATTAATTTTTCTAACAGAAGTCTTGCTTTGTCAAGTGCCTGTTTTCTTCCTCCTCTTGAAAACTATAGAAGTATAGAAAATACCCCTTTATTCAATTAAGACAGACTACGTCTCTGGATATAAGATAAAATAATACAAACTTTAGGGATTTAAGTATATATATATATATATATATATATATATACACATATATATACACACACACATACACTGAGGATTTTATATGTATATTATATATACATATTTATTATATATATACATATATACATTTGTATAAGTGTACACTTATATATATGTATATGTATATATATACACATATATATTAAGTATATATATGTACATTTTTTTTTCATGTATATATTCAGTTACTAGTTTTACACAAACAAACAAAAAAACCTCAGGATTTTAGCCCCTAAAATACCACTGGAATATCTGAGTATGAAAAACTAGAAATGTAATCAATTTCTAAGGAGATGTGGACGGTCTTCAGAAAAGTGGGTGCCAGAGAACCAAGAGCCCTCAGGACCCTCTACCTCTCATCTACCCTCTTCTGTGAGAAGAAGCAGGAGGTGATGTGAGGGTGGCTTTATTGTCTCCATGTGACTTTCCACAAACCAGAGGACAGGCTGCCTGCTCTTCTAAACTCAAATTCATTCATCTTCATGAACAAAAAGGAAAGAAGTCTCTTCTTCTAGCTCAACCAAAAACAAATCTCGTTGAAGAACTTTAAGTATCCCAAATCCAATCACTGTGACCTAGAAGTGAAGTCCTTTGATTGATTCAGCTTGGGTTAGGTCCCTCCCCCTTAACCAGTCACTGAGGCCAAGAAGAGTGGTTCATGTACAAAATGGCAGCTCCCATTTGGATCCCAAGGATAGAATGAGGAGTGAAGCAAGTCCCCAAAAGTAAGGGATACAGGGAAGCAACTTAATAAATGTCTGCTACAAGTGATTTTAATTGAAATTTTTTACTTAAAAGATGATTATGCCTCAGAGTCAAGATTCTACATGTTCCTTTGTTACTGTTTAGAAGAGGTAGGAAGGATAAAAACTTGGGTAGAAATTAGATTTGACTTATGTTCATAAATGAAATACTGGGTTACTCCGTAAGTGTTCAAGCTGATAATGTTGTAAGGTGAATTGGATCTCAGGAGGAACATTATCCTGGCAGAATTAAACAAATGACGCAGTCAGATGGACAAAGGCTAAACCTGATGACTATGGGGTTAATAAGGTGTAATGCAAATGGAGACAACACAAGGGTGTTGTATTTAGACGCAGTCCCTTCCTCGAGGGGCTATTATTTTAGTTAGAGAAACAAATAACAAACATGTTAAAAATAATTTCTAATACTGTGCTTTGAAGATAGCAAAATAAGCAGAGAGTGACTTGGTGTGGGTGAAAGCTGCTTCAACTAGGGTTGCTAAGGAAGGCCTTTCTAAGTGTTTGATGTACGAGCTAAGACGACATGAATGATGAGAGGGAGCCGATCACATAAAGGTCTACAGATCAGCATTCCAAGCAGGAAGAACAATGAGGGCAAAAGCCCCTGAGGTGGAAATGAGTTTGCAGTTTGAACATCAGTAATAAGGTCATCGTGTCTAAAGTTCATGGACACGTGGAGAATGCTAGAAAAGAGGGAGGGAGGGGCCAGTGTCTTACAGGCCAGAGTAAGAATTGGATTTTGAGCCCAAACTATATAAATAATAAGAAAAGACTAGTGGGTTTGCCATGCAGATAATGTCATCGCTGACTGTCAGTCTTGTCTTGGAGGTAAAAGCCAGTCAAAATGCAGTAAGTTTGAAAGACACTATGAAAAAGATAACAGATCTAAAGTTAGTCATCACCAGGAGTCTTCTGGTAAAAGTTCCAAAATGAGTAAGGTGCCAGATAAGGACTTCTAACAGAAAGAATACAGGCCTCTTTGGTCAATTACTGATGGATTATCTTAAATCACGTTCTTAACTTCCCAGAACTCACTCATATTTATGTCCAATGGCAATGCTATATTCATTATGATGACTGGGGAATCCAAGTCCCCCAGAGACATTATGGAGATGCATTTTTTCCATTCTAGAATCTTCTGGCTCACATCAGCCCTGGTATTTTTGGCTAAAAGCTGAGTCTTGACAGTACTTAATTCTGGAGAACCATCTGTTGGTTTTAAAAATCAGGATATGAGTCCATTTTCCACTGATAAACTTTTCACCACAAAATGGAATGTAAGAGAGTAAAAAACAATCTGATTAGTTCAGAATCCCACGTAGTTCCATTCTAATTAATAATGGCAAATTTCTCTATACCACTGAGAAGTTTCCTTTTAAGTTCATAAAATATTCATTAACTCCACCAACACAGTTTGAGATTCAGTTTTCTAAATTTTTTTTTTAACGTTTATTTATTTTTGAGAAAGAGAGAGACAGAGCATGAACGGGGGAGGGTCAGAGAGAGAGAGAGGGAGACACAGAATCTGAAACAGGCTCCAGGCTCTGAGCCGTGAGCACAGAGCCCGACACGGGGCTCAAACTCACGGACCGCGAGATCATGACCTGAGCCGAAGTCGGCCGCTCAATTGACTGAGCCACCCAGGCACCCCGAGACTCAGTTTTCTAACAAATATCTAAATTCTTGGTAGAGCCTACTGTTGGCGATCATACAGCAATGCTTTCAGGACAACTGATAGACTTACCTTGCTTTATTAAAGCCTCATACCCAGTAGTCTCATGGAAGAACTTAAAAAAACAGTTTTACTTCCTTTAGGATACAGCACTTCTTCGGGAAATTATTCTTCATCCTCACTCCAGAATAACACGTTCCAGGGAACGATACACTCACACTCTGGGCTATCTGATTTTCTTCTCACCCAGGCAGTCACTTAACCAGCTTCTTGGAAATGTGTAGGATTGAATTCCCTGTGCCCAAGCTACATGCCTGCCAGAAAAACCGTGAAGCTGCTGTGTGAAAGAAAACAACTTTTTATGGATGTGCTTCAGCTAACTTCTACTCAGAATATGCCTACCGTCTACTTATTACTATAAGTGGCTTTTTGAAAACTGAAAAACACTTATATTGTTGTCCTGCATGCATGATGAATTTTCTCCACTGCTGCACCTCCTCACTACTATCTACTTAAAAATCCCACATTGGGGGCGTCTAGGTGGCTCAATCAGTTAAGTGGCCGATTCTTGATTTTGGCTCAGGTTTGTGAGATCCAGCCCTGTGTCAGGCTCCACGCTGACAGCATAGCGTCTGCTTGGGATTCTCTCTCTCCCTCTCTCTCTGCTCCTCCCCTGCTCACACTTGCTCGCTCTCTCTCTCAAAATAAATAAATAGACTTTTAAAAAAATGCCACAATGATAAGATCATTAGGTGGTATGGTACTAAGACTTACCCCAAAAATCTTGACGGGAGCAATACTAAAAGGGATTTATGTTTAAGAACCTGGTTGGCCACATCAATCGGGTCATGTTTATTGATTAACTGGATGTATAGGGACTCTACTGTACTCTACTCCCCACGAGGCCCTTTGCTTTTGCTTGGACTGGCATCCCGGCACCATATTTTTCTGTGACCTAGCAAAGTTCCTTGATCTAAGCCTCAGTTTCCTCATACGTAAAGTAGAAATAATAATGCTATGTCTATTGCAAGATTATAGTGTGGATAAATTGGGTTAATACATATCAAGGACTCAGAGCAGCCTGGCACACAATGAAAATTAGTCATTACTATTTTGTATAACCTTTCTGGGAAATAAGATAAAGAATAAAAAAATAAAAGTAAAATGGTATGGCATTGTAGAATTAAGAGGGAAATTGTGTAATACCAATTCTTATGTACCACAGAAAGTATAGAGAGAAAAAAAGACATGCAGATGAGAAAGTCTTCACAGAAGTCATGGGGCTTGAGTGAGGCCCTGAGAATTTGGAGAGGAAATGTATGGACATTTATGGACAAAGACACAGAAGCAGGAAAGAATGTGCCCGTGGAACACGGATAAAGGACAAGTCAGTCTTGAAAGAGAAGGAGCGTATAAAGGGATACAAAGTTAAAGAAAGATGAAATAGTTTATGGTGAGTCCACTAATTGGGGAAAATAGTCCAAACTTTTTTAAAAAAAATATATGTGAAATGAAAGATTTTTTCAGAGAAATTATTTATTTCTACCTTAATCTATTCAGTCTTCTATAACAAATTACCATAGCCTGGGTGGCTTGTAAACAACAGAAATTTATTTCCCACAGTTCTGGAAGTTGAGAAATCCAAGACCAAGGTCTTGGCAGATTTGGTGTCTGGTAAATACCCGCTTCCTTGTTTATAATAAGATGGCCATCTTCTTGCTGGGTCATCACATGGTGGAAGGGGTGAAAGAGCTCTCTGGGGTTTCTTTTACAAGGACACTAATTCCATTCATGTGGGCTCCACTCTCATGACCCAAACACTTCCCAAAGGCCCCACCTCCTAATACCATTACACTTGACATTAGGAATTAACATATGAATTTGGAGGAACACAAACATTCAATAGCAATTGAACATGATGTTCCTACTATGGCAGGTAGGTCCCTATTAATAATTTATCCATGGGATACTGAGTGCTTCCCAGGAAATGGAGGCACCCAACATTTCCTAATCCTACTTCCCCCACCAACCACTACTCACATTCCTATGCTCCTCTTTACAACAAAATCCCTCCAAACAGTTCTTTTTAAAAAAAAATTTTTTTTAATGTTTATTTATTTCTGAGACAGAGAGAGACAGAGCATGAGTGGGGGAGGGGCAGAGAGAGAGGGGGACACAGAATCTGAAGCAGGCTCCAGGCTCTGAGCTATCAGCACAGAGCCCAACGCGGGGCTCGAACTCACAAACCATGAGATCATGACCTGAGCCGAAGCCGGACGCTCAACCGGCTGAGACACCCAGGTGCCCCCCTCCAAAAAGTTCTATACTATCTTTTATTTCTCTCCTTTCACTATCTTATGTTTTTGCCCCACTCACTCCACTAAAACTACTCATGCCAATGACATGCACATTGCTGAAACCAAAAGTCAGTTTTCAGCCCTCATTTTACTTGACTTCTCAGCAACTTTTAACACAACTGACCGTTGCTTCTGCCTTGATACATTTCTTCCCTTGGTTTCCAGGATATCACATCCTCCTACCCCTGGGTTGTCCTCTCTCATCTCCTTTGGCTTTACTACTTCTCTTCTCCCACCCTCTTAATGTTAGGGCTCAGCTCTTGGTCTTATCTTCTCTATCTAAACTCGCTCTTAGGGCAGCAGGGTGGCTCAGTCAGGTAAGCATCAGACTTCAGGTCAGGTCATGATCTCACTATTTGTGACTTTGAGGCCTGCATCAGGCTCTGTGCTGACAGCTCAGAGCCTGGAACCTGCTTCGGATTCTGTGTCTCCTTCTCTCTCTCTGCCCCTCCCCCACTCACACTCTATCTCTCTCTATATCAAAAATAAATATGCATTCAGAAAAATTAAAAAATAAATACATAAATTCACTCTCTTGGTTATGTCACCAGTCCCATAAATTTATACTGTCTGTATCCAAGTGACTTTCAAATATATAGCTCTAGTTCAAACATCTCTAATAAACTCCAGACTTGAGGGTCACCTGGGTGGCTCAGTCAGGTAAGCATTAAACTTCAGCTGAGATCATGATCTCATGGTTCGTGAGTTAGAGCTCCACATTGGACTCTGTGCTGTCAGCACAGAACCTGCTTTGGATCCTCTGTCTCCCTCTCTCTCTCTCTCTCTGCCCCTCCCCAGTCTGCATTCTCTCTCTCACTCTCAAAAGTAAGTAAAACTTAAAAACAAAGAAACAAACAAACAAACAAAAACTTCAGATGGCTTTCCAGGTGAATTCTACCAAACATTTAAGGAAGAGTTAACACCTATTCTGTTCCAAAAGATAGAAATGGAAGGAAAACTTCTAAACTCTTTCCATGAAGCCAGCATTACCTTGATTCCAAAACCAGACAGAGACCCCAAGTGGGATTTATACCTGGGATGCAGGGCTGGTTCAATATCCGCAAAACAATTAACATGGTTTATCACATCAATAAAAGAAAGTACAAGAACCATATGATCCTCCAATAGATGCAGAGAAAGCATTTGACAAAATACAGCATCGTTTCTTGATAAAAACCCTCAAGAAAGTGGGGATAGAAGGAGCATACCTCAAGATCATAAAAGCCATATATGAACGACCCAACACTAATATCATCCTCAATGGGGAAAAACTGAGAGCTTTCCCCCTAAGGTCAGGAACAAGACAGGGATGTCCATTCTCGCCACTGTTATTCAACATACTATTCGAAATCTTAGCCTCTGCAATCAGACAACACAAAGAAATAAAAGGCTTTCAAATCGGCCAGGAGGAGGTCAAACTGTCACTCTTCGCAGATGACATGATATTCTACATGGAAAACCCAAAAGATTCCACCAAAAAACTGCTAGAACTGGTTCATGAATTCATCACAGTTATAGGATACAAAATCAATGCACAGAAATCCATTGCATTCCTATTCACCAACAATGAAGCAACAGAAAGAGAAATCAAGGAATTGATCCCATTTACAATTGCACCAAAAACCATAAAATACCCAGGAATAAATCTAACCAAAGAGGTGAAAACTCTATACACTGAAAACTATAGAAAGCATATGAAAGAAATTGAAGAAGACACACACAAAAAAGGAAAAAAAGATTCCATGCTCCTGAATAGGAAGAATATTGTAAGTAAAACTTAAATATTGTTAAAATGTCGATACTACCCAAAACAATCTACATATTCAATGCAATCCCTATCAAAGTAACACCAGCATTCTGCACAGAGTTAGAACAAATAATCCTAAAATTTGTATGGACCCAGAAAAGACCCTGAATAGTCAAAGCAATCTTGAAAAAGAAAACCAAAGCAGGAGGCATCACAATCCCGGACTTCAAGCTATACTAGAAAGCTGTAATCATCAAGACAGTATGGTACTGGCACAAGAACACTCAGATCAATGGAACAGAATAGAGAACCCAGAAATGGACCCACAAACCTATGGCCAACTAATCTTTGACAAAGCAGGGAAGAATACCCAATGGTATAAAGACAGTCTCTTCAGCAAGTGGTGCTGGGAAAACTGGACAGTGACATGCAGAAAAATTAACCTGGACCACTTTCTTACACCATGCACAAAAATAAACTCAAAACGGATGAAAGACCTGAATGTAAGACAGGAAGCCATCAAAATCCTAGAGGAGAAAGCAGGCAAAACCTCTTTGATCTTGGCCACAGCAACTTCTTACTCAACATGTCTCCGGGGGCAAGGGAAACAAAAGCAAAAATGAACTACTGGGACCTCATCAAAATAAAAAGCTTCTGCACAGCGAAGAAAACAATCAGCAAAACTAAAAGGCAACTGACAGAACGGGAGAAGATATTTGCAAACGACATATCAGATAACGGGTTAGTGTCCAAAATCTATAAAGAACTTATCAAATTCAACCCCCAAAATACAAATAATCCAGTGAAGAAATGGGCAAAAGACATGAATAGACACTTCTCCAGAGAAGGCATCCAGATGGCCAACCGACACGTGAAAAAATGCTCAACATCACTCATCATCAGGGAAATATAAATCAAAATCACAATGAGATACCACCTTACACCTGTCAGAATGGCTAACATTAACAATTCAGGCAACAACAGACGTTGGCAAGGATGTGGAGAAAGAGGATCTCTTTTGCATTGTCGGTGGGAATGCAAGCTGGTGCAGCCACTCTGGAAAATAGTATGATGGTTTCTCAAAAACATAAAATAGAACTACCCTACAACCCAGCAATTGCACTACTAGGTATTTATCCAAGGGATACAGGTGTGGGGTTTCGAAGGGACATATGCACCCCAATGTTTATAGCAGCACTATCAACAATAGCCAAAGTATGGAAAGAACCCCAATGTCCATCGATGGATAAATGGGTAAAGAAGATGTGGTATATATATATATATATATATATATATATATATATATATACACAATGTAGTATTACTCAGCAATCAAAAAGAATGAAATCTTGCCATTTGCAACCACGTGGATGGAACTGGAGGGTATTATGTTAAGCGAAATTAGAGAAAGACAAATCTCCTATGACTTCACTCATATGAGGACTTTAAGAGACAAAACAGATGAACATGAGGGAAGGGCAACAAAAATAGTATAAAAACAAGGAGGGGGACAAAACATAAGAGACTCTTAAATATGGAGAACAAACTGAGGGTTACTGGAGGAGTTGTGGGAGGGGGATGGGCTAAATGGGTAAGGGGCACTAAGGAATCTATTCTTGAAATCATTGTTGCACTATATGCTAACTAATTTGGATGCAAATTTTTAAAAAAATTTTAAAAAACAACTTTAAACTCCAGACTAGAGTCCATTTGGATGTCTAATAGACATCCCAAATTTCACAAGATCACAGAACTGATCTTTCTCCCCAGACCTGCTCCAGCTACAGTCTTCCCCATCTCAGTTTACTACAATACTATCTTTACAGTTGCTTGAGTCAAAAAAAAACCTTTCAGTCATTCTTGACTCTTCTCAATCTCCAATCAATATCCAATCTGTCAGGGAGTCCTGTTGGCTCCACTTTTTAAAATATATTCAGGATTAAATCATTTATGGCCATGTTCTCTGCTACCATTCTGATCTGAGCCACCCAAATGTCTTACTTGGATGACTTCAGTGGCCTCCTAACTAGTCTTCCTGCTTCTACTCTTGCCTTCCTACGGCATATTCTCAATAACAACCAGAGTGATACCTTTTAGTCAGAAAATGGCTACAATAAAAAGTAAATAATAACAAGTATTGACACGGATATGGAGAAATTGGGACCCTCATGCAGTGCTGGTAAAAGTATAATGTGGTGCAGCCCTTTTGGAAGACAGTTTGGCAGTTCTTCAAAAAATTAAAAATCTGACCTAGCAATTTTAGTCCTGAGTCTACACCCAGGAGAAACTAAAAACATACATTCACACAAAACTTGTACATCAATGTTCTTAGCAACATTTTCATAAGAGCCAAAAAAATGGAAACAACCCAAATATCCATCAATTGATGAATGGATAATCAAAGTGTGGATATATCTACACAATGGAATATTATTCAGCCATAGATAGGAATGAAGCACTGATACATATTATAAAACATAGATAAACCTTGAAAACATTATGCTAAGTGAAAGAGACCAGACAAAAAAAGGCATATATTAGATGATTCTGTTTTTATGAAACGTGCACAATGGGCAAGTCTCTAGAAGCAGAAAGTCGTGTTTGTCAGGGGTTTAGGGAGGAGAAACGGGGAGTGACTGTTAGAGGCATGGGGTTTCTTTTCCAAGTGATGAAATGTTTAGGAATCAGTGGTGATGACTGCACAATATTGTGAATATATTAAAAATGACTGAATTGTACACTTTTAAAGAGTGAATTTTATGGTATATGAATTATATTGTATATTTTTAAAAAAGACCATAAGGATTCAAACTTCTTTTCCATGGTTTCCTTGTACAGGACCAGCAGCCTGGGCTGAATCTATTACCACACAGGATTCAGTCTTGTCTTTGAGCTTCACGAGTTTCATGGAAGTCAATCAATAAGGAAACTATCCTTATGTGACAAATGGAATCTGAAGTTAGAAGATTTTCCCTAGAAGTACACTTCCGGGAAAAATTTCGATATAAATCCTTATATCAGCGACTCTCAGGTAATACAATTGAGTCTATCTTTGTGGTTTAGCCCAAAATAAAGAAATATTCTTTGGAAGCCTGGTGCTTCTATTGACCAACTCTAAAACATTAGGACACAAAATCAAACTTCAACCAATCCCATATAGGAATTTTTGTCAAAGTAGAATAGCCTATTTCCAGATGATCTGGTTTTATATAGAGATAAAGTTTATGAAGCCAAGAGACACCGAGAATCACATTCTCTTAGACCAACTTTCTCAAATACCAGATGTCTGAACTGAACATTTGGCAAGTATTAGAGGGCAGTCTAAATTCTGATTTGTATTGTTGATTAAATAAATGTCCATATGTTTCTAATACTGGGCATGTAGGTAGCAAAGTCAATATACTGTCATGAGAATTAGGGGCTGATTTATATCCTTGTCTAATCAAATAGTCATCATACTTCCAGGCTGGGGTGAACTCATGATATCTGCAGATGGGCGTAAAAAGTTGTACAGATTCAGCAAAGAACTCTCAATCTTCTTATTTGGGCAAGCACTTAGTTGAGAGCTGAGCATTTGTGCTGTTAGACATGGAAGGTGTAATTTGCATCTGAAAAACTCCAAGTGTAGGTTTTTTAATCAACTGCCTCTATCATGAAAGTATTTCAATAGAAGCCCCGCAAAACATGTAATTTGGTCTAGACTTACATTTTGATAAACTAACTCCAACCTGTACCCTCCCTGCATTTGGAGTTAAAGTGTATTAGTTTGGGACACTACACTACAATGCTATTCTCTATAAATGTTTACTGAATGACTAAATGAATGACTTAATAAATGTATATTATAATATCAAGACAATGATAGAGTTGAATATTTTTCTTATATACTTCTAATAGGTATGCCAGGTGCTATGCTGTACATGAACCATTCTCAGATGACAAAGAGTTTGGAAGTTTTTTCCAACAACTTTATGTTCTAGGTTGTTTCCTTATGTGTCTTCCCCACTACATGGTAAGCTCTTTGATGATATTTTCACCCCTGCATCCTCCACATAATGCCTACTCTAGTTCAAGGCCCATAAGCAGATTCTCAAAACAACAGCAACAACAACAACAACAAAAACCAAAAAAAAAAAAAAAAAAAAAAAAACCCAATAGGAAAGGCATAGTGAATAGAACTAATTGGGGTTGTGCTTTAAGCTTCAAGTTTCTGGGTGTAAAGCATGTTTGAAGGTATAAAGACAGACCTACTCCACTCCAGAAGCTTAAAGAGGACAGCTATAATGTTTTCCCTTCCTTTGGCAGCTGGAGTGTAGATCAATGACTAATCATGGCCAGACAGACCTTTCTGTAGGGACTTTGAATCTAGAGGAAATGACTCAGATGCAGGGTTACTTAGAGTTTGAGGCATCAGTGGCAGAACTGTGAATTCACAGTACAGCTGCGGCTCTCCAGAGACAGTGGGAACAGAGCAGATTCCTAAGTAGCCCATTCCTACTGTAGGAATCAATGGCCTCTTCTTGCCCATTATCTTCATTCCTGCCCCAGCCTGGCTCTCCAGATTTCTGTCCATTCACGATCTACCCAAGAAAACTGAAGAGTTCTCTTGACGGCAATCAGAAAGTACAAAAATACTAAGGTTACCCTTCCTACTCATTTCCTTCAAAGACTTACCACTACTTACCCATTAACTCACTCAAATAATGCTTACGGTTTTCCAGCCACACTGCTCTCTCAGACTTTCCTAGCCTTTCTGTGAAATAAAGGTATGTTTAAAAAAAATCTAAATGTCTTTTTCCATTTTAAATATCTAATATATTGAAATAACATTTTCCCACTATTTTAAGGAAATGAAGAAAGTAGCGTAAGAAATTAAAAAAAAAAAATCCAATATGCATACAATAGCCAAAGATGGCAACCACCAAAATGTGCCTCGTGGGATGAACAGATTTAAAAATGTGGTGTATCCATGCAATGGAATATTTTTCAGCCATAAACAGCAATGAAATGCTGGTCCATAGTTGTATAAAAACACTATGCTAAGTGAAAGAAGCCAGATAATGGAGATGGTTGCATAGCATTGTGAATACACTAAATGCCACCGAATTTACCCTTTAAAATGGTTAAGATGGTGAGTTATATGTATCTCATCAAAATAAAAAACGAAAATCCAATATACAAAAAAATTAGAAGCGATATCAAAGAGAATATTTAAAACAAGATCCCTTCTGTTTATAATAGAGCAGGGTGGCCTGTCAGAAGAATTTTTCGGCTGGCAGAATCTTTGCGGTTGCGACGTTTCCTCAGAACTCTCAACAGAGTTATCGATCATTATGTTAATCCAGTTTTCATATTAAGAAATAACCTATGTTTTGGTGAGTGGAAAATAAAGCTCATTCAAAAGGCTTTTCATTTATCTCTGATCACAGTCACATACCATTTCATTTAGATATCCGTAAGGATGTTGTAAAATGAAGTATAATTTAATGGATCTTGATGGATATAATTTTTCTGCTCTGGCAAAGTTGAAAGTTCTTTCTTACATAGTAGCATCAGTTACTCAACTTTCCAAAGATGTAAGACTTTACATGGGGAAAATAGGCTGAAGATACTGGGATTTATGTCACTCTTCAAACTGAGATAACAAAAATGCGCTGCTAGTTTCTATCCCATAATTCATAGCTCGTTATTGAAAAATTGTTTCAAGTTTGTTCAGTGGAATCCTGGGAAATGACATTTACTCAATTTTTTATTCTAGAATTTTAAAACTTGTTTGTCTTTTATTTCCATCATTTCCACATTTCCCCCCAAATCTCACATACAGCAGGGGTAAAAAAAAAATACATGTGAATACATAACCTCACATATACATCTAAGACCCTCAGTTATTGCTTTCCATCCCCAACAGAACTGAAAAAGAAAACCCCACAAAATAGCAAGTATCCAACTTTCAAAGTATAGGTTTCAGTCTATTTGTATCAAAGCCAGAGTTAGTGTCTTTTCATTCTACTAAGGATCCAAAATGGCGAACTATTTCCTGATTTACATTTCCTAATTACTACTGAGGGTAAACTGAAATACCGTTAACTTTAAGTTCTATTTCTCAACTTATTAAAAAATGTGTGTTGCTTAAAAAGAAATTTTCAGTAACCTCTTGGGAGAAAAACCTCAATATTTCCCCATCCAGGTTGCTTGGAGGGAACCATCTTAATGCTTTTGCAAATACTCAACGTGTTTCCTTTCAGAAGTTGTTAAAATACAATTACTGCATTTACATGTAGCGAGAGGCTTCATCAAAGTGGCTTTTCACTGCAGCCTCTTCAGAGCAGGTGCCTGTCATTAAATATGGTTCTCTCACCTGATTCATTTCCCATGCTCTGGAGGGCTCTATGTGAGAGCACTAACTCACTCTGCATTCATAAGGAAGATGTTATTGCCAATTCCACGAAGCCTTCTGAGAAACTCATCAGTGCTACAAACTACTGACCTTACCCTAAACCCATCTGCTTGCAGGCTAGCTGACTCAACGTCTCCTGCCAGCCATCCGCACACACGTGGTGTTCTTTGGCAGATCTGTGAGCCGTCAGGAATGAGGAGGAGCTCACATTTTTAGAGAGGGTCACTGCGGAGAAAAAAAAGAAAGGGAAAACCCTAATTAGAAACATTTCTGCTCAGGAAACCAAAGGCTAACTTATGCTTTCGCTTTGCTTGCATTTGTGTTTCATTGTTTTAATTAAGAACCACTTGATGAGTGCTTGCCCTGTGCTTAGCACTGCTCTCAGTGTTGTGGAAGACTGCAAAAAGTGAATTAGAAATGTTCTCTGCCCTCCAGGAACCACAGGCTCTAGTGAAAGACATGGCAGTTCTTAACTTTTCTTTACGACTTACAAGACGACCAGAGGCAGCACTCAAATCCCTTGAGTTTATCCAGTGATTTGCACAGCTATCAGGGGTTAGTTGTCACTTTGTTCATTTCATTTCCTTTCAAGAGAGTATGTGAGAAGGCAAGGGTAGCCAAGCGATGTTAAGTTAGGACTAATTTGGTATATGCTCTAATTCCTATTTTACAATAGAGCATCCTCTCTACTTCCTACGCCATAGATTACTTGTGAAACACTGTGCGATTAATCACAGCACAAATGATGATCATGGTGTGGCCAGATGATGCAAAGGACTGACATAAGAGGTCAGTGAATGGAAGGATGATGAGTATGGAACAACAGAATTAATCAAACCCAAGATTACAAACTGCAACACTGGATACTGGTGGGAGATGCCTTTAGGTCCTGTCCATGTAAGGAACTAGGTAGATATCTATTTCCTTTGGATCTAGAGCAAGAGCACAGGGAAGGCGGAAGACCCGCTTTTTTAAAAATAATCAATAATAATTTATTTCAAAACTTTGAATATAGTTTGTTGGACTTTCCATTAGCATTTTACATTTTTTTCTCTTTGTTTTCCCTCCAAGATCTTATTTAAATTCAACTTAGTTAACATACAGTGTGGTATTAGTTTTAGGAGTAGAATCTAGTGATTCATCACTTACATGCAACACTCCGTGCTCATCACAAGAAGCACCCTCCTTAATGCCCATCACCCACTTAGCCCATCCCCCCACCACCTCCCCTCCATCAACCCTCAGTGTGTTCTCTATCATTAAGTCTCTTATGGTTTGTCTCCCTCTCTGTTTTTATTGTATTTTAATTTTCCTTCCCTTCCCCTGTGTTCATCTGTTTTGTTCCTTCAACTCCACATGAGTGAAATCATACGATATTTGTCTTTTCCTAACTGACTTATTTCACTTAGCGTAACACATTCTAGCTCCATCCACTTTGTTGCAAACGGCAAGATTTCATTCTTTCTGATTGCCAAGTAATACTCCATTGTATATACATACCACCTCTTCTTTATCCATTCATCGGTCAATGGACATGTGGGCTTTTTCTATAATTTGGCTATTATTGATAAAACTGCTATAAACATTGGGGTGCCTGTGCCCCTTTGAATCAGTACTTTTGTATCCTTTGGGTAAATACCTAGTAGTGCAATCGCTGCATTGTAGGGTAGTTCTATTTTTAACTTTTTGAAGAACCTCCATATTGTTTTCCAGAGTGGCTGTACCAGTCTGCATTCCTACCAACCAGTGTTAAGAGGGTTCCCCCTTCTCTGCATCCTCGGCAACATCTGTTGTTTCCTGAGTTGTTAATGTTAGCCATTCTGACAGGTGTGAGGTAGTATCTCGTAGTTTTGATTTGTATTTCCCGGATGATGAGTGATGTTGAGCATTTTTCATGTGCCTTAGCCATTTGTATGTATTCTTTGGAGAAATGTCTATTCATGTGGAAGACCCACTCTAATACCCTATTCCAGGAGGTGTCAATGATATCAGAATGACAGAATATTAATAATTGTTGAAGCTGGGTGATAATAAAGAGTCTAAAAATTGTATTCTAGCAGCTATATGGTCATAACAATTTAAACCCAGATGTTTTTACATATATTATGGACATTTCAAATAACAAAATAACTTAGGGGGAAATGTTCTGTGCGTTGGAAATAACATCTATGAATCCCTACTGCCAGCTGTTATCATAGTAAAACAAAACAGATGAAATTAGTCAGTAAATCCTGTGAAGTCACTTAAGACTTATTAAGCTCAAATAGCTGATAGGTGTTCCAGTGGGTGGCCAATGGCAGAAACACACAGCTCACCACAGTCCCACTCATCAGAACTGTCCAAGCAGTCGGCTTCACCATCGCACCAGCGCTCACGGGACACACACTCATGGTTCGCGCATTCGAGTTCATCGTCTTGGCAAAATGCTGGCATGGGGAACAAGAAGCGAGACGATGGAAACATTAAACAAGTATGATCATCATTCACATGCACATTATCATCTGTCAGCAGGAGCAGGGAAGGAAGAAAAGCCGCGGGTCTCTGAGGTCTCCAAACAGGTTTCAGGACAGAATAACTGAATTGGTAAAAACTCCTATCACAGATGCCAATCCATACAAATATCGAGCATTTAAATGATACTACCATCTCCAAGTCACTAAATTGTCTAGTTCTGACACCAGGATTGAAAAAGTGGTACCCAGAGCAGCAGAACTTCGAAAGATTGAGAGAACAGCATTAAAATCTGTTGTGGCATGAGGCAAGCACTGGGGATGAGCAGAATGAAGTGACCACAAGATGGAAACCAGCTCTGTCCACATACATGGATAATGTTTATTCTTTAAAAATCTCCACTATTAAATGACTCCCTGAATCACATACTAATTCTGCTGGGTTTTTATTTTTATTTATTTATTTATTTATTTATTTATTTTTTAACGTTTATTTATTTTTTTTGAGACAGAGAGAGACAGAGCATGAACAGGGGAGGGTCAGAGAGAGGGAGACACAGAATCTGAAACAGGCTCCAGGCTCTGAGCTGTCAGCACAGAGCCCGACGCGGGGCTCGAACTCACGGACCGCGAGATCATGACCTGAGCCGAAGTCTGCCGCTAAACCGACTGAGCCACCCAGGCGCCCCTCTGCTGGGTTTTTAAAATCATAGTGACACTCCTTGATTGCTCACCTGCCTAACATCCATTTCCTTTCTTTCTCCTTTTTTAAGGGGACCTGATTCTGTTCAGCTTCCCACAGCTCCAGAAGATCTTGACTAGTGTAAGTGGGACATTGCATTTTCTAGCTACAACTATTTTTCTTCTGAGTATAGTTACTAGCCCAACGGAAAAGATGGAACCCAAGATCAGAGTTCTGGCCTACCATTTCTGGGGTTGTGCTTTCCAAGATAGTTCCTACCCAAACCCTGCTGGCCAGATCATGCATCCCAACCTGGGACAGGGGCAGCCTGAAGGAAACAGCATTTTTTCTAATTGGTTTTCACTAAGGGGTGCTTCTTTTTGCAATCCAGCTATTTAGGTGGTATCTTTTCTAATTCACACAAAGACCCCTGAATGCTAGCTGGAACCTTGTTCAAAGTTGGCCAATCTGAGTGAACCCTTAAGTGATATTCCAGAGATGAGGGCAAGGTCATCATCACTCCTTCTCACTGGATATGATCAAGAAAGCATGGCATCTCAGTTACTCTTGGCAGCCATCTTTTGACTCTCGCAGACCTAGTCTGAAGTCAAGCTGAACTTAAAGAATCTAAGAAGAGGTGCTGAACTCCAACATCTAGCCTCAAGAATCCTTCCTGTACTTGACTTTTAAAATGATAATACAAGACATAGTGATACATATGATATAAAATAAAATAAAATAAAATAAAATAAAATAAAATAAAATAATAAAATAAAGTAAAATAAAATAAAAAAGTCTTCACTGTTTAAGTCAGCCTGAGCTGGGCTTTCTGTTACTAGTAGATAAAATATCTTGAGAGATAATTTTTTTCTGGTTCTCAAAGTAGTGGCCATTCATTTAGAAAATGTAGAAAAGACAGAAAAGCAAAAACACTTAATAATCCCACCACCTAGAGATAAGAACTGTAAACTGTTTCTGTGACTTTCTGATCTTTTCCTATATGTGGGTATCAGCATTTTAAAAATTCACGACAATAGTGCACATAATACTTTATATTTTGTTTTATTTGCCTAATGACATGTAATGAACCCAGGAGAAATTATTCTTTCCATTTGATTTTTAATGTTTGCATATTATTGCATTTTAGGGTTGTATTTTCTGTCCCCTTTTTTTATATAGTTGGATAAAATTATAATTTTTCCATGTGATAAATAATACTAGAATAATATCACTGTGCATATAATTTACACATGTTTATGTTCTTGCATATATTTTTATAAGTGGAGATTTGTTCGTAAGATCTGAACATACTAAAAGCTTTTGATACATATTTCCAAATTTCTAGATTACATTCAAAATTAGAGGTAATCAGTGTTTAACATCTAAAAAGTTGTGTTGGTCAATTCAAGGTAAGCACTTACAACAGTTTTTTTCATCCATGGCATCAGGGCAGTCTGGGAACCCATCACAGATAACTGTGTGCTTCAAACATTGTTTATTGGATGGACATTCCCAAAGATCTCTCTCTTTACAGCCTGAAGACAGAAGAAAAGGTTATTTGCAATAGATGTGGAGATAAAAATAATGATGGATTTGATGAAACAACGTAGAAAAATTATAGCACAAAGTCATGATTTCTTTCTTCCTAAAAAGTCTTGACTTCTGGGGGTGCCTGGGTGGCTCAGTCAGTTAAGTGTCCGACTCTTGATTTTGCTCAGGTCATGATCTCACGGTTCATGAGATGGACCCCCACGTCAGTCTCTGCGCCGGCAGCACGGAGCCTGCTTGGGATTCTCTCTCTCCCTCTCTCTCTGCCCCTCCCCCACTCACATGCTCATTCTCTCTCTCTTCTCTCTCTCTCTCAAAATAAATAAATAAACATTTTTTAAAAAGGCTTGGCTTGACTTCTGTATACCATGAAAACTGTAATTTTTAGAGCAGAAATATTTGATAATCTCCATGCTGCAATATAAATAGGACAGCTTTCCTAAGAGAAGATCAAAAGTGACATATGGGAAAAGGGGGAAAAAATGGAAAAACAGCTATGCACTGACGCTCATCTTTGGCTGTTCTTTTTGCCTTCGGAGTCCATTTGCCAATGCATTAGACTCAACTATGAAATGATAACTTATGCTTTAAGTAAATATGCTAAAACCTAGTGATTTAGATGCATATTATCTTAAAAATGTAATTTCAGCCAACAAATAGAAAGGCCATCTGTGTGTTTAGTAAGAGGCGCCTCCTATGCCAAATAGCAACAAAATTAATTTATTTTTATTTTTTTTAATTTTCAATGTTTATTTATTTATTTATTTTAAATATATGAAATTTATTGTCAAATTGGTTTCCATACAGCACCCAGTGCTCATCTCAAAAGATGCCCTCTTCAATACCCATCACCCACCCTCCCCTCCCTCCCACCCCCCATCAGCCCCCATTTTGTTCTCATTTTTTAAGAGTCTCTTATGCTTTGGCTCTCTCCCACCCTAACCTCTCTTTTTTTTTTTCTTTCCCTCCCCCATGGGTTCCTGTTAAGTTTCTCAGGATCCACATAAGAGTAAACCCATATGGTATCTGTCTTTCTCTGTATGGCTTATTTCACTTAGCATCACACTCTCCGTTTCCATCCACGTTGCTACAAAGGGCCATATTTCATTCTTTCTCATTGCCATGTAGTACTCCATTGTGTATATAAACCACAATTTCTTTATCCATTCATCAGTCCAACAAAATTCATTTAAAAGCCAGGTACAAAAGCTGTTACTTCAGTAACATAGTCTAAGAGATCTAAGGATGTCAACTTCATCAATTAATAGGAGAAATGAACGTAATTTGCACAAGATCAGGACCATAAGCTTGAACTGTAATTTGCCTATTTAATAGCAAGAACTTGCAATGAAATTAAAAAATGCCATTTGCATCAAAGGCAGTGCGTTTCATACATCTGCTGAAACATGCCAAGAGTCTAATGCATTCTTGTCACTCCAGTGGGATCCATGGTCCTTACTAGGCTGCTAGGTGCACGAAGGAGGAGTCCACATGCTGTTCATCTTTGGCTTCCCGCCCCCCTCCCATGTCACAATAGCCCTTGCCAGGCCTTCAACACATGTGCATTTTAAATGATGGGGGGTGGGAGGGAGGAGAGGGTGGGTGATGGGCACTGAGGAGGGCACCTGTTGGGATGAGCACTGGGTGTTGTATGGAAACCAATTTGACAATAAATTTCATATTAAAATAAACAAACAAACAAACAAACAAACAAATGTAGGGAACAGAAAGTCTCTTCACTTCCCAGGAAAAGATCATTTAGTTTAAGGTGAGTGAAATGCAAAGCAGTGATCAAATAAGGACTTTCTTAGAAGAGGCTATTTCCTGTTTGACCTACTACAAATAATTCAGAGAAATTTTGTGGGTGATTGACTCAGCTTTCTTGGAATCCATTATAAGAAAAAAAAATCTGCTCTTATCAAAATTTTCATTGAAAACAGTTACCAAAATAAGTCACTAGAAGAGAAATTTTAATTATGAGCTACAATTAGATTTAAAGTGTTTCACCATTCAAAACTCTAGGAAATGAACAGTGAGGGTGTTTCACTAGCGGTACATCTGGAACAGTCTTAGGCCCAGAAATGTCTATTCTAGGAACTCATGGGTATATTATGGAGTTTCAGCTAGCAGAGGATACAGACATCATCTGGAGTGTTCGGACAATAACAGTCTCATCAGTCTCATTACAAACGTCACCACTTGCCAGCAGAGGATGAGAGAAAACAGTGTGAGCCTTTCTGATTATTCACAAGGTACCCTTCCTAAAAGTCCGGAGAATGTGGACTTTTGGAATGGGCCATGAACGACCACAGGAGTAGATTTTCTGGGACATCCATAAGGCCTGCATTCTTAACAGTAATGATGATAATAATGATAGAATTCATTATCCACTACATATACACATTATAAATATTCATTTTTTAAAAAATATTCAGCGCTCAAATTTCTTTCTTTCTTTCCTTTTTTTTTTAGAGAGAGAGAGAGTTCAAGAAGGGCAGAGAAAGAGAGAGAAAGAGAGAGCAAATCTCAAGCAGGCTCCATGCTCAGCAGGGAGCCCGACATGGGGCTCAATCCCATGACTCTGGGATCATGACCTGAGCTGAAATCAAGAGTCGGATGCTGAACCAATCGAGCGACCCAGGCTCCCCAGTTTTATTTCTTATAATAACACCACAATCTCAGTATGTCAGGTGATGATCATTGTTTTATAAGTGAGAAAAATGACATTTAGAGAAAATAAATCAACTGTTCCAAATCACAGCCTTACAGAGAAAGATCCAGTTGGGATCTTTAGCTGCAGTCTTCTGTAAAATGAGAATGTACCATACACATAAGGGGTAGAAGGCAATTTGAGTCCTACCTCTAATTTCACTAGCTGTGTGACTTTGGATAGGTTACTTAAACTCTCTGAACCTCAGTTTCAATATCTATAAAATAGTAATAATAAGGCCTGCTACATAGGGTTGCTATACAGATTAAATGAGTATGAGCATTATCCTCTGTATCGTCTCTTTTCTCATAGAAGTTTGTGTGGCCTAATACCTCTTTTGTGGAGTTATGATGAGCATAAATGAAGTAGGATGAACAGGTCAAGACATTAGTCACATGGAAGATAGTATTATTATTTTGCAAAGAAACCACTCATTTTAAAGTGATGTTTTTGGTGTAATTATGTTTTAAATGTATGCTTTAAAATGAAAAGAGTGTGCTTCCACTAAAAATTAAAGACATTATGGGGGTGCCTGGGTGGCTCAGTCGGTTAAGCATCGGACTTCAGCTCAGGTCATGATCTCATGGTTCGTGGGTTCGAGTCCTGTGCTGGGCTCTGTGCTGATAGCTCAGAGCCTGGAGCCTGCTTCAGATTCTGTGTCCCCGTCTCTCTCTGCCCCTCCCCTGCTCATGCTCTGTCTCTCTTTCTCTCTCAAAAACAAATGAGCATTTAAAAAATTAAAAAAAAATAAGGACAGATATGGATGGAGTGGGATGTTTAATGGAGTTTCAGGTCATGAAACCAAATAATTGTTTATGTCAGAATGATCACCACCACCACAGAGATCATGACAACACCCACTCCTGAAGGCCATGGTGTGTGGCTAAAGTAACCAAGCCATCCCAGCTTACCCAAGACCTCCTGTTCTGAGCACTAACTGTCCCTCGGTCCAAAAACCTCCCCTGGTCCCAGGCAAACCAGAGGCTTCTTTGCCCTACGTGTGCTAAGTTTGCGCCGTGTCGTTCGCTTCCTCTAGCTTTCGTTTTCACAAAGACTCTGTGAAGCAGCAGGCTTCCCTGCCAGAGGCAGGTCCAACCTGAACTGGGGCACCGTTGGTCTTTTTTTCTCTCTACCGAAAATGTTGTCATCATAGGTAAAGGCAGCAAACCACTTTAAGTGGATGCTTCTTATATTGGAAGGATCTCCCAGGCAAATATAAGGTGAGTAGGTGGGCTCATTAGGTCTGCAGAGTTGAGCTGTAAGAACAAAAACGTAACATCAGGGAGGGGCACCAGGGTGGCTCAGGTGGTTAAGCATCCCATTTGGGCTCAGGTCATAATCTCAAAGTTCGTGGGTCTGGACCCCACCTCGGGCTCTGGACTGACAGCTCAGAGCCTTGAGCTTGCTTCGGATTCTGTGTGAATCTCCCTCCCGGTTCGCACACTCTCTCTCTCTCTCAAAAATAAACAAACATTAATTTTTTTTTCTTTTTATAAAGAAGAGGCAAGGTGAATCTGGGTCCTGGAGCTGCTGGGGCTGGGACAGTCTGGATGCAGCCATGTTGGGCTGGCACCAGAAAGCTGCAGCAGGGAGGCTCAAGGTCCCTGCAGAGCATGCAAGCCTGGGAGATGCAACCTTGGGAGATGGAACCCTGAGAAATAGAACCCTGGGAGATGGAACCCTGAGAGATGCAACCCTGGGAGATGCAACCCTGGGAGATGGAACCCTGGGAGATGGAACCCTGGGAGATGCAACCCTAGGAGATGGAACCCTGGGAGATGGAACCCTGGGAGATGGAACCCTGGGAGATGCAACCCTGGGAGATGGAACCCTGGGAGATGCAACCCTGGGAGATGCAACCCTGGGAGATGCAACCCTGGGAGATGGAACCCTGGGAGATGGAACTCCAATCTCAAGGACCAGCGGCAGCACCTGTAGAACAGCAACACCAGCACAAACCATAGGGCTCGCGGTTCCTGAGCAGCTCCTTCCAACTCCTCCCCCATTTAGGGGTGACATCCCCATGTCACCTTCTTCAACATATGCTGGCTTAGGACCCTCTGAGGAGGCAGGATGGGGGAATGGAAAGGCTTTAAACTGCAGGCTGGGGCCCCCTTCCAAGACTCATCCTGGAGGGAGATGGGGACATCTGCCTCCAGGTAAGTCTACCTCCAGGATGAGACAGCACCCTGCTGCTGGTGTTTACGATGCGAACCAGCGGCTCTGCCCAGCTCGCACTTCAGACATGACATGCCAGCCTTATCTCCTCTGCCATAAACAAGACTTTGGTCTGTCTGAAACAAGACCAAGCAAGACAGGACTCCTCCCCTCCAGGGAGATCCCCAGGGTGACCTTTGAGTTGCCCCCTGGATATGCTGGCACCATGGCAGATGGGTGCTTGGTTATTGCCTTCTGAGGAATGAATAAAGGCACAGAATAAACATTCCAAGCTCTGGAGGATAAAGTGGGCGTTCTCTACGTTTTGCAGGTGAGGAAACCGAGGCCCAGAGAAATTAAGTGACTGGCCAAAAGTCACACAGTCTCTAGGTGCTGAGCTGGGATTTAAATTTCACTCTTATGTGGAGCCTGAGAAATTTAACAGAAGACCATGGGGGAGGGGAAGAAAAAAAAAAAAAGGTTAGAGAGGGAGGGAACCAAAGCATAAGAAACTCTTAAAAACTGGGAATAAACTGAGGGTTGATGGGGGGTGGGAGGGAGGGGAGGGTGGGTGATGCGTATTGAGGAGGGCACCTGTTGGGATGAGCACTGGGTGTTGTATGGGAACAACATAAATTTCATATTAAAAAAAAAATCCAAGTCTAGGTCTACACAGAGCACCCCCTGACATTCCAGGTGCCTGTCCAAGATGCCAAATGAAATAGCTAAACAGTGAACCAAGTAGCAAAATATCAAAAGAGAAAGCCATTGTGAGTATCCAACATGATACGGACATAGTGACTCGAACTCTGTTTCGGCCAGTTAAAGAGCAGAGTCGGGGTCTTCCACAAGCAAAGAGAAAGAGAGGCCTGGAGACTACTATTTGCTAAAATGCCACGTAAGCCATTCTCTTTGAGAAGTCATAGAAATACTATTAAAGGATCCAAATGGATAGGAAAATAGGTCTTTTGGAAAACTTTAAAAATTAAGCTGTACACCCCACAAATATCAGAGTCAGAGGCTTTGATTGCAGCACAAAGGGGTTTTGATCCCAAGAAAAGATTATATTTGAAGATTTTATTTTATTTGAGCCCAGTGATTTTTTTTTTAAGATTTCTTTAAAGCTTTATTCATTTTTCAGAGCCAGAACATGAGGTGGGGAGGGGCAGAGAGAGAGGGAGACACAGAATCTGAAGCAGGCTCCAGGCTCTGAACTGTCAGCACGGCCCGACACAGGGCTTGAACCCACAGACCGTGAGATCATGAACTGAGCTAAAGTCACATGCCTAACCGAGGAGCCACCCAGGCTCCCCATTGAGCCCAGTGAATTTCAATCACTTGAAGATAAACAGGAAGGCACTTAATGACACCTGAGTATTTGTATTGTCGACAATCTTTCTGCATATGGTGTATATCCTTATACACAGAACAGTGATCAATTAGTAATCGTGATGCTGTGTTTATGTCATAAAGGGTTTTATGTCTACCGTCTTAGCTGTATTCCCATTTAACTGCCCCATTGAGAAGACATGCTGCTCACGTCACAGACCAGGTACCACCTGGCTCCTGCTGGTTGGTAGCCCAGCCAAAGCATGGACATAGGCTTAGCAAACTCTAACCTCAGTCTCACGAACTCAAATCTATGCATGAAGGCAAAACCCAGAAATGCAATCCATGTTATTTCCCTCAGCTCTCTTTTATGCCATTCCTGTTCATTTCTTTGCCCAGATCGTCACCTTTTTCTTCATGGCTTAGATATCAGTGCTTGGGAAAGGTTATGCTGAAAATCAACTTATTTCATCAAGTTGCTATTTTAACAGACAGTTCCGTCCACATGGCGGACAGTGTTTCACAGTGTTTTCAACGGTTGTTTACATTAGCAATTACACAACCAAAACAAACTTTAACGGGGCGTCTGGGTGGCTCAGTCGATTGAGCGTGAGACTTGGGCTCAGGCCATGATCTCCTGGTCTGTGAGTTCGAGCCCCGCATCGGGCTCTGGTCTGACAGCTCAGCGCCTGGAGCCTGCTTCGGATTCTGTGTCTCCCTGTCTCTCTGCCCCTCCCCCACTCATGCTCTGTCTCTCTCTGTCAAAAAATAAACAAACATTAAAATTTTTTTTTTGAAAAAAAAAAAAAAAAAAAAACTATAACAAAAATTTACCACCGGAGCAGATGACACTTCAGAGCAACACTGGTGGTTGCTAAATTCTAACGCATGTACAGGTATCCCCCCCTTTTTCGAAAGTTCACATTACACCACTTCGCTTTTAGGAAAAGATCTACATTAGCAACTGTTTTTACTGACCACGAGCAATCTGAAGAGGATTGTCCCTTTCACGAGAAACAGCGGAAAGGAAAACAGGAAAATAGTTTCAGCGAGTGAAAAAGGAAAAGAGCTTCAGCATTGGTTTTGCCGCCAGGCTTGACGCAGGCAGGGTGCACGCTGAGCAGCGAGTAGCGCCCCCCAGCTCCTTCCCCGGGAACTACACTCAGCCTCTCAGCGTCAAGCCACGGAAGCTTTGATGTTTCTCTCTCTGCTTTGTCTTGATTTATTTTGTATACCCACTAGCAAGATGTGTGGTGGGTATTAGAAAGCCTAAGGGAGGATATTTTTAGGCTCTGGGAATACTCAAAATTTTTTTCTACACAAATTAATGGCAATGGCTTCTTCACTTCACACAATTTTGGCTTAGGAAAGTTTTTATAGGAATGCTGTACTTGCGGATCGCAGGGGAAGTCTGTATTTTGAAAGCATAGTTATAAATGGTGTGCTTCGGCCACCATGTTTTCCTCCTGCAGATTTGCCAAAGAAACACAAAATAAATTTCCAACGCGTCAATTATTTTGTAAATAAATAAATCCTGTTTTGAGAGGAAAACCCTACAGTGTTTTTAGAAGTTCTGGAGGATCCACAGTGTGTGCCAGTGAATGGTTAATTGTCACATTATTCAGTAAAGCTCAAGCCATTAAGTGTGTTAAGCTTCACAATGGACAGAATAAATCAAAACCGTCTGAAGCTTGAGGTGAAACCTGGCTTCACTGGGGCTGCTGGTGTTTGCATTGCTGGATGGTGACATGCATGGCCATGGAACCAGAGGGCCAGACTGAGAAGATGAGAAATGGAAGCTGGGTGGTAGTCCTCATCGGGCCCTCCTCCACAGGACTTCTTTATTTCATTTTAAGTGTCTTATTCTCTCAGAGTAACGGACATGCCCATTCAAATGTGTACATACATCCCAAAGGGAAATAAATATATGGAAAATTTCTATCATTGGTCACTTTGAAAAACTTAATAAGAGCTTTCTCATAACTGACTACTGTTGGAGCAATTAATGTAAATCCGAATGTATTAATTTCTCTCCCATTTTTAACTTTCCTTACCTAGAGCTCTCAGTAGTGCCATCAATATATTGAGTGCTGATAGAGATTCGACAACAGATTCTATCATTCTGGTGTGAATTGACTGCCTTTAATTGAGTGAATAAAGTTTTGATAAAAACTCCTTGCTAAACTAGAAACCTGACATTTTAGGGTCATTTAAACCCTACAGAGCTTTGAATTTCTTTTTGCAAAATATATTCCAGGACTCAGACCATTTAAAACTAAGTTTTTACATTTCTCAAATATTTAGCCCCCTACTGATAGATTTAGTCCCCTACTTAGATTTAGGTCGAGCCACCCCAGTAGAGTGCCATGTAACCTCTTTAAGTCATCAAAGCTAATCTATTTTAAATTGCATCTCGTAATACCATAACACACTGAAGTCATAGTTTAGCAAACAAATCCAATAGATTCTCAACAAATGACTTATATAAGGGATATTCAATGAGTTTGGATTTATTTCTCCACATAAAGACCACAAACAAGCAAACAACAGTAGCTTCTCCAAACACTGTATGTTCTTCTCTAAGAGAATTACCCCTGGTCATTGGATCATCATCCTGACAGCCCTAATTGTCTAGAAGATGCACTTGTCCATATTTATAACAACTGACAGGATTCCAGTTTATTGCTTGTGACATTTGTCTAGACCAGAAGGACAACGTCTACTACAGAAAATTCATTTTGGGAAGCCAGGCAATAGTTCGTATTTCAAAGGCCAAAAGAATAAAATGAATTCAAAAGATGTATTGCCTCGTGTGGTTTAGTGACAGGAAGTGTCAATTCATTCTTAAGCAGAACAAGGTAAATAATCATAACCAAACTATTCTTTGGATAGCCTTTCAATCATTTTGCTTTATTCTAGAATATTGCTTAGTAAAGAGCATTACCCGCTTTCTATTGCCTGACACATTCTGAGGTTACAAGTACAGAGGTTTGCAGGGAAATAAAATGGGAATTAGCTTCACTCAAATTACCATTGGCATTTCTGGCCTTTCCACTGGTGATTTTGGAACTCCACGAAGAAACGTCAGAAAGAGTTTTATCCTTTGCCGACAGAGACAAAATCAGAGAGGGCATGGAAACGAATTCCAATTAAATTTGAACGTTGGAGACTGAACTCTGTCTGTGTATCTTAGATGCCTATTTAGCAACATGGAAATCATATGCAAAGACACTATTATTCTGACTTTTAAACAGACAACAACTGCTTTAACGTTTCTAATCATAAAAATAATCCCTTGCATTTGTGAAGTGCTTCTCCTTTTACTAGGGACATATATCAGCAAGGTCATAAACGGAAGTATAATTTAGGGAAAATCAATAGAGTTAACAGGAAAAATACCTACTGAGTCATACCTTGCCGTTTGGTAATATTAAAAGTAAATGCATTAGCATTCGATCCTCATCCCTGCCCATGACTATCAGAACAGCTCACATTTTTAAATACAGGCCTTTATCCTAGCCAGGCATTAACGTATATTCCAGAAAAGTGTCATCTCACACGCATACCGCAGTTTTCTTCATCACTGTCATCGTCACAGTCAGCCTGGCCATCACACCTTCTAGAAGCCAGAACACACCGTCCAGAGCCACACTTGAAGTGACTAGGTGAGCATTCTGTTAAAAACAATAAGCCACTTTATTGTCGCTGGACAGAAAACCTGGAAGCATCAACTGATCTATCCATTTACGGGTGGGCTATTGCCAAGGAGCTATTCCTGAAGAGAAGATGGTCTTCCACAAAGCTGAGCCAACCAAAGGTAGCTTGGCTTTCTCTGCTTGCTGATGGGGATCTTTTTCCTTCACCCTTGATATCGTCTCTCCCGTCAGTTGTTTAGTGTCTTTATGCTTTCCAGCAATTAACTACCTTCCTGAATGGACAAGCTTGTCCATTCCACAGTTTGTCAGAGACTGAAATAGCCCATGGAGACAATGCTTCTAATGACACCTTGATGTGTCCAACTGTTTCCAGTTCTAATCCTTCCACCAGGTGGGCAGGTCCCGGATTCCCTTTCTCTACCTGATGAACCTATGTTGCCAAGGTCTCTAAAAACTTTAAAGTAACCAAGGCTCGATGTTCACCATTACCTACAGGAACCCTAGGATAAAAGCCGCCTATAATGGGCTCTGTGAGTTGAGTATGGTTAAGATAAATACCTGGAATATTACATACATTTCTGCAATTTATTTTTAAAATGAAGACAATGTTTAACAGATCAGCACCACATTCTTCAATGAATCAAGTTCATAGACTCACTCACCCATGCCGCCTGATTGACAACTAAATAGAACACAGCAAGAACAATAACAACCGGGAAACTCAAGAAGGGAGCTGATCTATTCGTCCATGTTAGATAACCGGCGGTAATTGATTTAAAAATTAACCTTCCACATCTTCATCAGGCATTAGGCAAGTTTGGTTGTCTGAATTTTCCTCTGGAAATTGATTGCAATCTGTGTCTTCAGGCCACTGCAGGCCCACGATCCCAAGAACAGACTCACAGTGTTCTTTGGAGTGCTCACACAGTGCTCTGAAAGAGAAAGAGTAAACATGAGTAACAGAAATAGCTACGTCTGAAATGGTATGTCAGGAATATACATAGGGTTCTAATTCTGCACGAGTGTGGGTCTATGTGTGTATCTGGTGTGTGTATATACCAGTATAAATGCACAGATACGTAACAGATATTTGGGAAAACAAAAAGAGTAATACCTCCACAAGGGAAATGCATGCCAGCAACATAATTTCACCAAAAGAAACTTCATTGCAGAAATAGAAATAAAAGTTTGCTGTGTGTGTTTTTATTGAAATGTATTTCACATATAACATGATGTATATTTAAGGCATAAAACATGTTGATTGATAACATTTATATATTATAATGTGATGATAGAACCTCTATCACATCACATAATTACCATTTCTCTTTTGTGGTTGAAAAATTAAGATCCAGATTCTTAGGAAGCTTGATGATTATAATACAATACCTTTGTCTATATTCACTATATTGTGCATAAGATCTCCAGAATCTATATATCAACTAGTCGCAAGTTTACGCGCTTGAACAGCATCCAGAACACAGATACCCTTCTGTTCTCTCTTCTGTCTTCCAAGCAGACACATTCTCCAATGCTTTTATTCCAAGTCAGGAAGTTCCCAGCATCGGTTTGGAGAGTCGGCCACCAAGGGTCATGGCATCTATACCATACCCTCTGCCGCAGAGTTCTCTTCCTCTGGCGAACAGCCATGGGAGCCATTCCATGTGCCAGCTTGGTTTACCCAAGGCACTGCCATCATCACTTCAACTTGGATCAGTAGTGTTGACAAGTTTGGCACCTCCCCCCAAACCCCTCTACACTGAGCTCAAGTTGGCTAAAATAAAATGTGTTTGTTTCTTTTTGAAAGAAAATCTACACTAAGCATTGTGCTAAGTGCTTTCATTTGTGTTATCACATTTGTACAAAGCATATATATATATATTTTCATATATATATGAAATATACATATACAAATATACATATATATATTTTCTTCTTTTGAGAGGGGGAGAGAGAGAGAGAGAGCACGTGCATGCCAGTGGGGGAGGGGCAGAGGGAGAGGAAGAGAATCCTAAGCAGGCTCCTCGCCCAGTGCCGAACCCTTCTCAGGACTCAGTCTCACAACCATGATCATGACCTGAGCCAAAATCAAGAGTCCGATGCCCAACCTACTGAGCCACCCAGGCGCCCCTGTACAAAGTCAGGTATCAGCCTGTCTCAGGAGATTTCTTTACTTCCGGTGGGGGAAGAATGGTCTTGCCTCAGCACATTACCAAGAAATGAGTTACATAATTAAAAAAGAAAAAGAAACATAACCAAGTAAGTTTCAGGCAAATTTTTTATTTCCTTTCAAATGTATTATTTATTTTCAGAAGTTTTCAACTTTAAACTATTAATTTCAACAAAGGTCTCGGTCTCTCCCTCGATAAAATGGGGCAGGCCTTCTAGAAGGGTCAGCTCCAGTCTGGCCAGAAACTGGTAGGGAAAGGTTGACAATAGAATGAGGGAAAATTTCAGAAAAAACTCTGTCTACATTTACTCTTGCACAAGGCAGAGCATAATTTAATGCTGGTTTAGCCTCAGAATTTGGGGCAACAACAGATCCATGGCATTTCCACATTAGTTTTGCAAAAATGGGAAATTCAATAGTGTTCAATAACCCTCTGTTAGACTGAAGAGTGTTATTGTAGATTTATAAAAAATGTATATGACTTAATTGCTGCGATTTTAAATTAGCCATAGGATACCAAATTACATGGAACATTGTCTAGTGCCTGACTCTACCACTTCCTATTTTTTCCATAAAATGGAAATAACACAAGAATACATTAAAATAAAACAATAGTAGTGCAGTAAGACAATACAATCAAAATAAGACAATGCAGCCACAGGCAGCAGCCTTGATGGTAGGGGCCTCTCTCAGAAGGACACTTTGAGAAGGAGACAGCAGCAGTACCCTAACATATTTAACACGTTGTAAGGGCTCGAAAATGTTGTTTTTCAGGCTCAAAAGATTTTTTTAAGAATTAAAATTTTAATTTTTAATATTTAGTATTTTTAATATTTATTCATTTTTGAGAGAGAGAGGGAGACAGAGGGTGCGTGGAGGTGGGGCAGAGAGAGAGGGAGACACGGAATCTGAAGCAGGCTCCAGGCTCTGAGCTGTCAGCACAGAGCCTGATGGGGTGGGGGTGGGGCTCAAATCTACAAATCCTAAGATCATGACCTGAGCGGAAGTCCCGACACTTTACCCTTTACCGATGAGCCACCCAGGTCCCCTTTAAAGACTTTTTTTAATGTTTGCTTTGGAAAGAGAGAGAGAGAAGGAGTGCATGCCTGCGTAGAAGGGGAGGGGTAGAGAGAGAGGGGGACAGAGGATCCCAAACAGGCTCCGAACTGACAGCAAAGAGCCTGATGAGGGACTGTAACCCACGAATGGTGAGATCATGATCTGAGCCGAGGTCAGACGCTTAACTGACTGAGCCACCCAGGCGCCCCTTAAAACTTTATTTTTAAGTTATGAGTCAGGGGGCGCCTGGGTGGCTCAGTCAGTTAAGCGTCTGACCTTGGCTCAGGTCATGATCTCATAGTTCATGGGTTCGAGCCCCGCATCAGGCTGACTGCTGTCAGTCAGTGCAGAGCCTGGAGCCTGCTTCCGACTCTATGTCTCCCTCTCTCTGCCCCTCCCCTACTCGCTCTCTCTCTTTCTCTCTCTCAGAAATAAATAAACGTTAAAAAAATTTTTCATGAAATTTTAAGATCAATAAACAAGATTGGCAAAAGCAACATTGCTTCATGAACATATCAGTATATTAATCTTGAACGAATATAAAAAAAACCTTCGAACAAATAACCAAAATGCAAAAGTCATTTTGAAAGCCACTGAAAATGACAGATGTACTTGTAGATATGAGAAACAGAACAAAAGTGTCTGAAGAAAGTTCACTAAAATGTTGATTGAATAACATTTCAGTCTCATCTTGGGCATTTTAATATGAAACATAAGCCCTGAAATTATAAATCATATGTGCATGTTAATTTGTTCCAGAGAATACTGCATTACGGACATTTTTTATACATATGAAAAGAAAATCAAGGCAAACATTTTTAACGTATCATCAGAAGTGATTATTCACTATCCTTGACCTTGCTTAGCAAAAGTGGAATAAAATTGAGAAATAAATTTTTCACATAAAATGGGTAGACGTTTTATTAGCGATACTTTAAAAGGCATTTTCCAGAAGTTTCCAGAATTATGTCTGCACAAGGCAACATTAACTTTTACTCTGGTTATCCAGTTCCCCAACTCATTTTGAAATTTTATTGCTCCCTGTCCTCTATAGATGCCCCCCTCCTTGTCATCCGCTTGATATTGGGTATTTAACTTATTGTTTTCCCATCTGTCCACTATATTGATATCACTGCTTTTTCTTAAAGCTCTAAGCGACTTCTGATCCCAGCATAGAGCGTCCGTAGTTACCGCTCACATTTGGACAAGCGCATCTGTATATTCACCCCTGATGGAAAACAGTGCGAGGAGTGCAGTGGCCTGCCTGTGTGACCACCTCTTGGAAAGACGCCATCTCTGACTACGTCACAACCCACGGCACAGGACAGGAACCACCTGCCACCAGACAGTAGTGTTCCTCTCCTGCCATCAGAGCTGGTGTTCATCAGATCTGCCAGTCAGAAGGCGTCACCCTGATGCACGTTCATTTACTCTCCCAATGACCCTACCCAACAACCTCCTCTCTTGATTTCACAGACAGGAGTAGAAGAGCCAACGCTGAGAGAGACGGAGGAATCTGTTCCCGGCCACGGGGCAGCGAAGGAGAGCCAGGACGTGGCCCAGACAGTGGACTCCGGAGTAGTGCTCTTACCCCGAAGTGGGGTATCGCTCGTTCTAAATCCAAGCCGCAAGCTTGAAATTCTGCCCCTTATTTCATCCCAGCAAGCAGGAAAACGTCAGCAACGTGCGTGCCTTGTCCAACCTTCAGGCCACTCCTTATGTAATGTCCCTAACTTTTTTTTTTTAATTTTTATTTATTTTTGAGAGAGTGCAAGCAGGGGAGGGGCAGAGAGAGGAACGGAGGATCCGAAGCAGGCTCTGCGCTGATAGCAGTGAGCCCGACGTGAGGCTTGAACTCACAAATCGCGAGATCATCATGTTCCACTGACTGTGCCACCCGGGTGCCCCTATGTCTCCAACTTTTGAGTGCTATCAGGAGGCCGCATTTTGCTTATTTACTTTTAATATAACTTATTGTCAAGTTAGCTAACATACAGTGCACACACTGTGCTCTTGGTTTCGGGGGTAGATTCCCGTGATTCATCGCTTATATACAACACCCAGTGCTCATCCCAACAAGTACCCTCCTCAATGCCCATCACCCATTCTCCCCACTCCCTTAGCACCTCCCCCCAATCAACCCTCAAGTTTGTTCTCTGTATTTAAGAGTCTCTAATGGTTTGCCTCCCTCACACTCTGTTTGTAACTATTTTTCCCCCTTTCCCTCCCCCATGGTCTTCTTTTCAGTTTCTCAAGTTCCACATATGAGTGAAAACTTTTGATATCTGTCTTTCTCCAACTGACTTATTTCACTTAGCATAATACTCTCCAGTTCCACCCATATTGTTCCAAGTGGCCGGATTTCATTCTTTCTCATTGCCAAATAGTATTCTATTGTATACATAAACCACATCTACTTTATCCATTCATCAGTTGATGAACACTTGGGCTCTTTCCATGATTTGGCTATTGTTGCAAACGCTGCTGTAAACATTGGGGTACATGTGAGGAGGCAGCATTTTATTTTATTTTATTTTATTTTATTTTATTAAATGTTTATTTATTTTTGAGAGAGACACAGAGCACAAGCGGGGGAGGGGCAGAGAGAGAGGGAGACACAGAATCCGAAGCAGGCTCCAGGCTCCGAGCTGCCAGCACAGAGCCCGACGCGGGCCTCAAACCCACTGACCGCGAGATCATGACCTGAGCCAAAGTTGGACGCTTAACCAACTGAGCCACCCAGGCGCCCTAGGAGGCAGCATTTTAAATACACCCACGTTGCCAGAGAAAGAGGCAGATACACTCCATCTTCCGTTAACTCACATTTTAGAACACTTCTTGATCCACCAAAATGAAACGTGGATGATCTTATTGGATTAAAGTCTGTGAACTACTATCAAAGGTAGTTCATGCCTCTGCTGTGTGGTACTTCAGCAGTTACTTCTTACTCAAATATTCATTTTAGAATTCCTACTTCTTTACCATCTAAATGTATAATTTGTTAAATACAGAGCTCCTTAGCAACATGGACTTTGTCTAAACTCAAACTTAGTCTCTGCTCCCTTGGTTCTCCCTGAGGGGAAGTGAGGGTGCTTGGGGGAGACCCCACTGTGTTACCTGCAAGGTGGAATACGCTGGCTTGTGTTCACATCACACTTTGGTACCAAGATGGTGCAAGCAAAGAACATGAGGTATTTGTAACAGTTGGTTTGAACAAGTGCAGGGAAAAGGGAGGACTCCCAGCTGATGGAGGCTTCTTTTTGAGTCCTGTGGCCAAGGTAATTTGGATAATTTGTATGGTTGTAGGGCAAATTCATGCAGAGTTCCAACGTAATTGGTTCACATTGACCTAACAAGAAAACAAAACACACATATAGGCATGTATCTATATATCTATGTCTACATCTATACCTATAGTAAATTTCATATGTAAAACAATTTCTTAAAAACTTACAAAATTGAAATATATCTTATCTTCTTTAAAAAAAAATAACTAAGACTGGAACACAAACAGTATATAACTTGCATCAAAAGGTAAATCATTTGGTTGAAGAACTTCCAAACCAGGAATCATTTCTGTATAGGCAGCTGCTAGCACAGTGCCCAGTATGCATGTCATAGAAAGTCTTTTTTCATTTTTCCCTTGGCTCAATCTATCTGAAGGTGACGCTCTTTTTTTTTTTTAATTTTTTTTTTTTAACGTTTATTTTTGAGACAGAGAGAAACAGAGCATGAACGGGGGAGGGTCAGAGAGAGGGAGACACAGAATCCGAAACAGGCTCCAGGCTCTGAGCTGTCAGCACAGAGCCCGACGCGGGGCTCGAACTCACGGACCGCGAGATCATGACCTGAGCCAAAGTCGGCCGCTTAACCGACTGAGCCACCCAGGCGCCCCAAGGTGACGTTCTTTTAGGTTTCCTTTTACCCATTTTGTCTTCTGATTTATTACTTCCTTCTTTGTTTTGTCTTTAAGTAGATGTCATGACCAGTGCAGAGTCCTACGTGGGGCTTGAACTCATGACCCTGAGATTCCAAACCTGAACTGAGATCTGTAAGATCAAGACTTGAGCTGAGATCAAGCGTTGGATGCTTCACCAACTGAGCCACCCAGCACCAAAGTGTAACGCTGTAAAGTTGGCATAAGAATGAATACAGGGTGGAGAGAAGAGAAAGACACAGAGGAGGTGTGGGGCTGGTTCAGTTTATCATGTTCATTGATTTATAAAGAGGGGTAATATTAAATATTTGGATTTCATATTACAAAAAATGAATATTCCTCCTAACAATAAAAACAACGCAAGATGTGTAAACAAAAAGTTCATGGTCTCCCTGCCCTCCTTCCTCTCACTGACCCTCAAAGCCAACAGACTGGGTTTGAGCCTTCCATGCCTTTCACTGGCTCGTACAAGCAGTTACATACAAGCATTTACATACATACATTTACATACAGCATTTACATACATGCATTTACATACAAGCATTTACATAGAAGCATTTACACACATAGAAAGAGGTTGCTTGCTTGTTTCTGCCAGAGTGGAATTATACCATTCCTATGATTCCTCAATTCACTTTTGTTGCTTAATTATTAATCATGACCATCATATAAGTAAGTAGATGCAACTCTAACCATATTTTTCCTAATTTCTTTAGTGTAATTTTACAAAAATGGGATGACTCACATGAATTTTTGATGCAGTCTTTTTTTTTCTTGTGTAAACCTTTCTAGCTTTTCCTCTACCGCCCTATCAAGTTTTAACTTTTTATTGGTATATTTATTATATGACTAGGAGACCTATCACATGGATATTTTTTTCTTTTCTATATGTGGAAACTATATCGCTAATGATTTGAGATGAGATAGAAGCTTTCAGTGTTTCCCAGCCAAGGAAGATGAAAGGGTGAAGTTGTGATCATACATTATTCTGGAGATCTCTACTGAACGTGGTAAGGGCGACCGAATCTTGTTAAGGAATTCTCCATAGAGTGCTAAGCAATATAAACTCTCAAAATATCTATCAACCTCACATTCTATGATTTACAGCATCAATAAGCTTTTTTATCTTAAGGATTATTCACTCACTCACTAGTTTGATTTATGACAGCCACTAGAGGGCAGTCGTGTCACAAACGTGAAGACGTTTAATCCTGCAGGACTGTTTCAATGCGAGTTTGATGCCGTGCTCATTAGCACATTTTCCTGAACATAGATGAGATTTAATAAATATCTGCTGAAAAAAAAATTGATCCTAATTGAGTCTTAATGATATCCAACTTTTCAAAGTCTGAAAACATGTTTGTTAAATTCAACCTAAAGAGGGGATTGTTAACTAAATGATGTTACATCCTTGCCACGATGAAGCCATTGGAAATCGTGTATTTTTTTAATGTTTATTTTTGAGAGAGAGAGAGAGACAGAGTGGGGGCGGGGAGGGGCAGACACACAATCTGAAGCAGTCTCCAGGCTCTGAGCTGTCAGCACAGAGCCTGATGCAGGGCTCAAACTCACGAACTGAGATCGTGACTTGAGTGAAGTGAAAACACGTAACTGACTGAGCCACGGAGGCACCCATGGAAATCATGTATTAAATGATGGTCATTTACATGAGAAAAACGGCACTTTCAACATCTACTGGCATATACAAGATTCTAAGATTCATCTTTGCCTCAAACTCTATATTTATTTTTATCATTATTTTTAATGGTTTGATGAGTTTTATAAGGTGAACATCCCTGTACCTACCACCCAAATCAAGAAATTGAACTTTGCCAGACATCCCAGATGACCCTCCATATACCCTATCTTCTATCAAGCTTCTCCTTTCTCCGCAGAATAGCAACTGAGTTCATAGTTGTCACCTTAGCCTTCTTACAGTTTTATTACCTAAGTGTGCACTTCACCCTAAATACTAGAGTTAAGCCTTGCCCATTTTTTAAAACTTGTTTTGTTTTCCCCTCCATCCTTTAATTTTGTTCAAATTTTTTAAATATTTTTTTTTATTTTGAGAGTGGTTTATTTTTTATTTTGTGCACTGGTGAGCAGGGAAGGGACAGAGGAAGGAGAGAGGTAGGAGAGGGAGAGAGAGAGAGAGAGAGAGAGAGAGAGAGAGAGAGAGAATCCCAAGCAGGCTCCATGCTCAGCACAGGATGAGATCACAACTGTGAGATCACAACCTGAGCTGAAATCAAGAGTCAGATGCTTAATCGACTGACCCATCTGGACGCCCATCCTTTATTTTTAATTAAAGTTTAACTATGGAAGAACCCAGAGATTTGAACTGTAGAGCGTCCCAGAGTTTGACTTTGCTGACTACTCAGTCCTGGTGAAGTTAAATATATTCCTCTGCTACTCTTATTTCCAGAACATGGGCAGCTGAATGCAGAGGGCCGATTAGGCTTCATCCCTTAGGTAAAGCTATAGGTGCTATGGTGTTTTTTCATCAGAAGGCAAAGTGTAACTGATTTCTCTCCTTTTGTGATGTCAGCAGCTGTAGATGCTCAATGCCTTGACCCATTAATTCACTGATTAATGTTACCAAATGGTAACCAATCAGTGTCACTATATGGTAGTATTCTAACTTAATCATTTAGTTTTCACTCATTAGTTGAGAATACTTTTAGAAAGAGACCATTCCTCTCATCTACTATTTGCTCCCAAGGACTAAAGTCCTTAACCCTTATGGTGTTTGGTTCCTTTACCACATCCCTATACTATCTGTTCCTTCCAACTGGAGATTGCAAGGAGAGGACAGTAAATTGGGAGGTCAGTAGGAAGCTATGTAAAGAACAAAGCGGCCCATTGCTTCTTCAGCATTGGAGGGGAAAAAAGGCATGAGTAAACATGTAGAAGTAATAGTTGATGGAACACTATGGGGAACCTGAGAGTCCCTGGGATATGACAGTCATACCTGGTTTCATACAGCCATGGTGTTCATGGGCACAGAGAGTGGGAGGAAGGACACATGCCCAGGAGCTGCTCTTTCCACAGGGTTCCCCGGCTGTCTGGATTGCACACCGCCACGTGGAAGTGAGGATTAGTATCCCACACCCTGCTCCTAGCCCCTACGGCAAGGATGTGTCTGTATTTTGCCTCAAGGAGGTACTAAAGATTTGGGATTGTGAGTGGATGTGGGAATACTGTGATACTTCAAGCCTCTCAGTAAAGAATATCATCAGAGATGTGGGTTTTAGGGTTTTTTTTTTAACTGTAGGTATTTCTGGGGGGCGCCTGGGTGGCTTGGTTGGTTAAGCGTCCGACTTCGGCTCAGGTCATGATCTCGCGGTCTGTGAGTTTGAGCCCCGCGTCAGGCTCTGTGCTGACAGCTCAGAGCCTGGAGCCTGTTTCAGATTCTGTGTCTCCCTCTCTTTCTGCCCCTCCCCTGTTCATGCTCTGTCTCTCTCTGTCTCAAAAATAAATAAACGTTAAAAAAAAAATTAAAAAAAAAAAAAAGGTATTTCTGGGAGTCTGAGATAAGCCATGGACTTCTCCACTGAAAACTTTGAAAACTATGAAGACTTTTTTATATTCAATTTCAGGGATGCCCCATACCCTTGCAGCCTAGCCATGGACAAACCACTAAGCTAATAATTCTCAACCTTGGCTGCCTATTGAAGTCACCAGGAAATTTAAAAAAATACTGATGCCCAGGTCCCAGTTAGTATATCTTCAGAGACCATTAGTAAGTTATATATTATGGGATAGCAAGAACAAGTGTCTTCAAGAACCAGAATCCCAGCAACTCCAGTAACAGGCTGACTCCATCAGACAGAATATCCACATTCTTCAAACTCATACTTCCATTAGTATGGAGCTAGAGAAAGACAGTGCTGTGTAGTTGTGCCTCAGAATCTAGGTAACGATAGTCTCTCTAGCGGTAAGGATCTTCCAATAATTAATCACATATTCAAATGCATGACGTTTTCTGAGAGAAGATGCTCCTTGACCAACTTTACAGACATACCACCATGAAGCTCTTTGAAAAATGAGAAAAAAAACATCTTTACTTCCAATTGGAAGTTAGGGATATAAACTATTTTTAATAACAGAGAAGGAGTGAGGGACCAATGACCAGCCCAGTGCCTGGAACTCAGAGGAGGGGATGATCAAATGTCTGCTGAATATATATGGAAGAAGCTGGCAAGAATATTTGTGGTGAGTGAAGAAGCTGATGAGACAGTGAAGTGCTAAGGACATTGTTTGAGTGTATTTAAGGAACATAAAGAGAAGGGTGCCTGGGTGACTCAGGTGTCCCTGAGTTGAGCGTCCCTTGATTTTAATTCTGGTCATGATCTCACAGTTCATGGGATCAAGCCCCACCTCGGGCTCCACACTAACAGCACAGAGCCTGCTTGGGATTCTCTCTCTCCCTTTTTCTCTCTGCTCCTCCCCCGCACTTGCTCTCTCTCTCTCTCAAAAAAAAATAATAAATAAGCATTCAAAAAAGAACATAAAGATAAAACTCACACAGTATACCTGAGTGGAAAGATGGCACTATGTTCTCCCATACTGAAAAGTTGTCTCCAGGAAGGCAGAAATCATGTCGCCCTTCTTCACCATTAAAGTGCCTGGTGCCCATCCCAGAGCCTGGAACATTGTCTGCACGCTATAAATACCAGTAGGCTATGAGCCAGAGTTATCTAGTGCCCTTCTTTCCACTTCTCTTTTTGACAGGTGTAACATATTTTTAAATTTTATATTTTGGCGTATTTCAAAAATGGAGAAAATAGGACAACATACGCTCAATTCCTCCCCACCCAAATTTGACACAGGCTAACAGTGCCCTTTCAACTTTTTTTGAATCTAACATGAAGTGCCATTCCATGTCGGACAACCCCTAAAACCAATAATAAACACATATCTTTGAGATGACGCTGTCATTGTTGAAAATTACTTACGCCAAGGTAAAGGTGTAGTAAAGAAACAATCCTGAAAAAGTTCCAGAGCAGATTGGGAGATAAAGCAACGTGAAATGGACCCAGCACATACGTATACATATACATATACATATACATATACATATACATATACATATACAGATACATACATGCATATGAACACACACTTATTTACATCAGTTTAGAGTGAGGAAAATGGCAGTATGTCTTAATGGTTACATTAATATCTATCTCAATCGTTCTCTCATATGGAAATGGAAATGGAAAAGGCTTGGGGATTGTGCTTTTCCCCAAACAGTTATTAAGTGCTCATGAAAATAAACAAAAACTCCTCAGTCTGGGTTTTTCACTGGCTGCCTCCCTCACATCCCTGTGGGTACAGGAGCAGCCCCTATAAGCTCTACAGTGACGCAGAAAGGTCACTGGGTAAAACTAGAACCTGAACCTTTCGGCCTTTCATCTGGGAGATAACCTTTATACTTTCTTGTAAACGAACAGCTGACAGACCTGCTTCTAAACCTCAAGCCCCAAGCTGAAGATGAGGCCACAGGTTGATTATAAAAAGTGAAAAAAGTGAGCAGAATATGAAAGCAGAGCCCACAAATAAGAGTTCATTACTAGAAATCAGAGTCTTTTGGGGTTTTCTGATTCATTTTCAATTTCCCACGAGAGTCTATACAGCCGTCTGCAATCCCTGCCCATTCTCTCTTCCCCAGGAATTCCCTCTCCTGAAAGCTTCTTTTGAGAAGCCACCTGTTTCCACCATTTGTCACCAAAACAAATTTACATAACAGCCTCAAGATCATTACAGGCCAGCAAAGTTCCCGGAAAGGTGAGAATACATCTTATTAGGAGAACAGACCCGCCACGGTTTTAGGTGGCTGTTTAGATGAACTTCATATTCCCTTCTTGGATAAAGTTTCTATTTTTGAAGGTGTGCTTTCAAACGGAAGAAAGATAGCATCTGCCCATAGATGGAGCCAAGAACGTAATATATAGGAGCTGATGTTGAATTGAAAATAATGGTAATGATATTAAGCAAGGTGGATTTATAGGCCGTTCACAATGACACATTTGTTTCTGATTTAAGTTAACTAAGACCATTTTGTTTCTTTTCCGCTACCACATGCAACCTTTAAAAAAGAAATATGTATATAAATGTACACACACACACACACACACACACACTTGGAGGGATTCCGGATTTCAACATTTTAATGTCAATTCAAAAGAAAACAGCCAAATGCACATCCTGACATGATGATCGCATTTGTCAGCTGCTGTACTTACTACAGTTATTTAGACTGTTGTTCGGGTCACAAAGGGAGCTACCGCCACATGAATCAAGGCAGGAATTGTAGAGGCATCTTTGGTCGCCTTCTTGACATGGAGTCTGACCTACAGAGGGGGGGGGAAAGGCACATTTGCTTTCATCATCTATAAAGTCCTGACACTGGGATAGAAAGTATCAAGAACGTCTGGTGGAGCGGAGGAATGACACAACTTTAATTCCCTTCCAATTTCTCCAAAAATATTGAACACATGTTAAATATGTAACTTTCTGGATTAATTGTCCTGGCAACTAAATACAACACTGTTATTCCAAAAAGGATTCTGTAGGAATGAAGAAATAAGAGGCAACCTAGCCTACAAAACAGGTGGGTGTTACTTTTAACGGGGGGAAAAAGGTGTTTTATGTTTACATGGGTGAATAAACTTGATTACAGAATAAAATGTAGGTGGTTGGAGAGAAAGGCCAAAGTAATGATCTTGGAATTTTGAGTGTCAAATGATATTATTTTAAGGACTCATTTGCACCCAACTCTATTCTTCCCTGTAAGGAAAATGCTTTCCCTAAAAATAAATAGGGCATCAACACCAAGACAGTAAGGATACTTTATCATGGTGCAAATCTTATGCAGCTGCTATCCATATTTTCTGTATGTCCTTGGAAAGTATCACTGGCCTAGCTATGATGACCTGAGAATTGGGTTTCTTGTTTCCAAATGAATGAAAGCAGTAACATCAGCCTAATGGCTTTTCCTTAAGGTTTGTAGAAAGGAAACTGCTTTTCCCATTGATTTCCTGGTCATTTGTAGGTTAAATGGATAGGGTAATAAATTACTACCCATTCTCTCTCTACCTCTTGTTCATTATAGTCAGTTACTTTCATACATGTCATCTAGAATCTAGAAAATCTTGCAAGGCATTTTTAAGTATAAATAACAGTATATGTGTACATAAAATCATTCTTATCTATAATTCTCAGATAATGTTTATTATATTGGACTCTTTCCTTCCCATTAATGTGCAACAGTATATATCACAGCCTTGAAAGAAAACAGATACCACTCCTGTTTTGTTTTTTTTTTAATATCATCAGGGTCAAACCACTTTTGCAAGGTAAGCCAGGCTAATATCAATGCATCCAGTCTCTTAAAGAATTTCAATAAGACAACCTGCATTCATTATTTCAGCTGGTATTGAGCGTCTGCTATGTGACAAGCTTAGGTGACAGGCTAGGCATGAGGCATTAAAAGATAAAAGAAGTGAAATGGCTTATACTCCACCTAGGCACGTGGCCATGAACAGAACCTTACACACACAGCTAAGCCGTGTGATCACTGTGTATGTAAGGTATATGTAAGACAGTAGAAGCAAACTAGGACAATAAGGGGAGAGCTTCTCATAGGAGTTTTTAAGGCAGGTGGGTTATGTTGGCATAAGAAGGTAGAATGGGGTGGGGCGCCTGGGTGGCTCAGTCGGTTAAGCGTCCGACTTCAGCTCAGGTCATGATCTCACAGTTCAATTCGCGAGTTTGAGCTCTATATCGGGCTCTGTGCTGACAGCTCGGAGCCTGGAGCCTGCTTTGGATTCTGTGTCTCCGTCTCTCTCTGCCCCTCCCCCACTTGCGCGCACGCTCTCTCTCTCTCTCTCTCTCTCTCTCAAAAATAAATAAAAATTTAAAAATAAAAAATAAATAAAAGAAAGAAGGTAGAATGGTTTCCCAAGCAGAAAGCAGAATACACAAAGGCTGGAGTGGGGAGGGCACAGGTTGGCATCACTGGAGCTTCGGGGAGACTAGACAACAGGGCTGAGAGGGGAGCCTGAGGGCTGTAGAGGCCTGAATCTTGAATGGGGCCCAAAGGCCTGGGCGGCTTCTACTTCCCTCCCCGGTCTTCCTAGCAGAGCCGGCCTGGGATACTGGTGACAACATTCTGGAGTGGCACCTTCCCCCTTCACTCCTGGCTCTAATCATAGTGGCCTTCTCCTGGTATCTACATATATGCCTTGTTCCTCTCCTCCCTGGGACCTTCGGACAAGCGGATCCCCGCGTCCAAAGTGCTTTCTCCAGTCCCACCTTACTTCATTAAGTCAGCTCCACTCATTCCTCACATCTTAGCTCCAACGTCTCTTCCTCAGGGAAACTTCCCTAAGGCCCTGTCCCAGCGCATGCATCCCATATACAGCACAAAGCTCCCTGAACTTTCCCTCCTGGCCCATGTCACTCCATGATAGACACTGACTTGCACAATTATTTGTGTCACGCCAGGCTTCCCCAGGGGCCTGCAGACTCCATGACCTATTTCGCCTGCCACCAGATTCCCAGTGGTTGACCACATATTAGCACCACAATATACATTTATTAAGTCAGATTCATTAGATTAAGTAATATGAAGATGGTAAAAATTTTACTTTTGATCCACTTTATTGCATGACTTTCTTACATCTCACATATGCTAGGAAATAGTTTATAAATCTTGCCATTGCATAGTAAAGAATCCAAAATTGTCTCAAACACAGATGAATTACGTCGAAAGAAAGAACAGTTTGATCCAAAGGGAGGTGCTTGGCTGATATGCACATCATAACTCATGGCTAGAAAAGAATCTGCTTCTGAATGCTAAAATTGGTAAAATGAAGTACTCATTACCTGATTTCTTAGGTACTACATCTGTGATTAAAAGTACCTCTTTTTAGGCCTGGTATGCTTTTTCATTGAAGTTATTCTAAGGATCAATGTTCATTATGACAAAATTAATTTAGCTACAGGTGACCAACCTCATTGGCCAATTTGTGATATACGCACCCCAAGACATGTTTTAACACAACAGTCGTGTGATAATAATAGCTCATGTTTATTGAGTGTTCACAATGTGCCAGCCCTCTGAGTAGGTATTACTCTGAGTTTACAGGCACAGAGCCTGAGACACAACAGAGTTCAGTTACCAGCCCAAAGTCACCTACAGCCACATTCTTTTTTTTTTTTTTAAGTAAGCTTCACACCCAGAATGGAGCCCAATGCAGGGCTTGAACTCACAACGCTCAGAACAAGACCTGAGTCCCCCAGAGCTGAGATCAAGAGTCGGATGCTCAACTGACTGAGCCACCCAAGCATCCCATCCAGCAGCCACATTGTTAATGACTAGGCTATGCCGGTGAGTGGCAAGGTCACTTACAAACAAATGTAGTGATTTTTAAGTCAAGGGCTCTTCTTTTCTGACAGAAATAGACACAGTTTAAAAACCAACTTATTTGATTTTCTTTTCGAGTTTCACAGAAGACATCGGTGACCCTTTTCAAGTGTAGTTGAGTATGTTACTTGTTAATGTGAGGCATGAAACTGCTTCTCTGTGATCGATCACTGAATTCTACTCCTGAAAACAATATTACACTATATGTTAATTAACTAGAATTTAAATAACGACTCGAAATAAAAAAATAAATGAAAATAAAATGACACGGCAGGGCACACAAAAAAAGAGAGAGAAACTGTTTCTCTGCACATAGTTATTTTAGAAGGCAATCACATTTTTTATTTGTTTGTTTATTTTTACTTATTTATTTTTGAGATAGGGAAAGAGAAAATCTCAAGCAGGCTCGGAACTGTCAGCACGGAACTCAACATGGGGCTCAATCTTGTGAACCACGAGATCGTAAATCTCAGCGGAAATCAAGAGTTGGGCGCTTAACCAACTGAGCCACCGAGGCACCCGGGGAGGCTGTCATGTTTGATTTCAGAAGCCAGCTCCTCCTAATTGTAACCTAATGTAATTTAACAGAATACTACAGACTCAACTTTTCTTTGATCATCGTGTTGACTTTCCCCATAAGACAGATCACTGAATCTCCCATGCTGTTTAAGTGTTCAACCTCCACCGTCTATCCTGAGGGAGGACTGTTCAGTGCAAGATGCTGGGGAATTATGCTGACCACAAGGAAGGGTTTTATGGCCAGCCAGTGCTGTGAGCCATGCTGAGCCGGGCAATCTGGAATTGTTTATGTGGAAATCCTACGTAAGCATTAGGTAACTCCCAACTCTTTGCTCCATTCCCAGGGAAAAGTCTGCGGGTGAGGAATGCTCCCACACTTACTGTCGCCGCAGTTCTCCTCATCAGAGCCGTCCCTGCAGTCCTCGTCTCCGTCACACTGGAAAGAGCTAGGGATACACTGTCCGCTCCTGCACTCCATCAGACCCTGGCTGTGACAAGCTGCAGAGGCCAGAATAATATTCGCTGCACTGATTTGTACTTCTGTCTGCGGATCGTAGATAGGATTCCCGCTTATCTGGCATTACCAAGAAATGAAACGTTCTATCTGCATGTTCCACATAAATGAACGAATGTGTCATTAATTTGTTTCATTCCACGTGTTTTGGGAATGGAAAGTTTTCTTTTGAGGCTCTCTCTTGCCATGTGAAATAGCACTTACTAAAAACTAACGTTTTCTTGATAAGGGCAGGGTGAGAAAATTGTCTTAAGGATCATAGTAGCTTTATTACAAATATAAAAGCTATAATTTATTAAAGGCTTAGCATACGGCAATAACTGTGCTAGCAGTATTATGTATCTAATCTCAGATCCTCATAACAGACTTGCGAAGTAGATATTATCAACCTTGTATAGAATAAGGAAACTAAAGTCTAGAGAGGTTAGCGTCCGTCTCAAAGCCACAAGGCTGTTAAAAGCTGGTGCCGGAATGTGAAGGCAAGGTTCTCTGACTCAAAGCCCAAACATTTCATTTTATTCCAACCTGACCTAATGGGCCAACGAAATGACGTATGTGAAAGAATTTGCATAGTACCCCGCACATAATAAACGCTTTATTTCAAAACTGCTTATGACATCTTACGTTTGATAGGGATGGTCTAGTGGCTACTAACCTTCCAGTTCCTGAAGGTTGTCTAAATTCTATCCCTATTGTCTTTTCGAGCATCAGAAACCCATTCATGTAACCTCAGCCTTCACTGAGTTACTGTCTAATATTAAAGCTCCATATGCTTGAACTGAGGCTGAACACCAGAATCGGTAGACCTGAGTACCATGTCCTTGCTTTCCCAAGATCCATCAAGATATTGTCCACTCTGTTTGACTATGTCCACCAGCAAGGACTCAGTTCCAATTCAATTCAGGGAAAGGGAAAGCTGGGTGTTGATTTGTTAATTAATGTAGATGGCTTTTCTTCTGTCAAAATAAAACCCATATGACCCATATTTCTATTTTTGCCTCAAATTATAGGCAAATTAAATATTCAATCTCATATGTATCAATTTGCCTATTTTTATTAGACAGCAAAAGATGGAATAAAAACTTTAATTGGTTTGAACATGCACCAAATGCATCATATTAACTCCTTCAGGTCAATACTATTCTCGTTTAACATCTAGCTTCTACTATTCCAGACTGTCTACTCACCCAGAAACACAATAGCCCGTAAAGTTGTAATTATTATCATGTGCTCTGTGTAACCCTAGGAACACTGAAGGCTTTCATGTCTCTGGCAATCCTCTCCATGTTCTCCCACAAATAGTGACTGAGAGCATGTTTGGAGGTTCCTTCAGGGAAGCTTAGTTACTCATACATAGCTTGCAGAAAAAGAGTCCCCCAATCTTTGGGAAGAACATCCTCTTTGACAAAGTTACAGATGCAGAAAGGAGATGCGTGGCCAGTGAGACAGAAAACAGACACCGGCCTGGCCAGTGCAGCCAAATTAAGCTTGGAGTTCTGGGGAGACACATGTGGAAGCCAGATACATGACACTGTAATTGCCATCACACCGCTCAATTATTATCTTCATAGATTAGAAGCAAAGTACAGCGATCTTCCCTTTGAGTGCTGGGCACTATATTTGTCTAAACAGGCAGAAAGGAAAAAATAAGCAAATGGAAATCCGCAGGGCACTTACAGCAATTGACCTCGTCGGACTTATCCACACAGTCATGGTCACCGTCACAAACCCACTCTATTGCAATGCAGCGCCCATCTCCACAGCGATGCTCCTTTGTGGGATTACAATCTGGAGGAAACAAAAACTCAGGGGGATGTAGAGAACCAGCACGACAAAGACTGAGAGCTGAATGACTCATGATTCCAGCTGAAGAGAGTCTGTTCCGATTGTTCAGATACCTTCAATGCTTTCTCTATGGTGGCTCCGGCACAATTAAAATGCCACCTCCTACCCCAGCATGTGACCCACTGGCCACCATCACTGTGGGGTAAGATCTGTCTGTTTTTCAAATGAGTAACAACCGGGCAGCTTTCTCAGGACCCATGGGTTGTTCCTGTTTTTGTTTTGTTGTTGTTTTCTTTCCTTACGAAAAATTTTTATTTTTACATTGGCTAACATAAACAGACCTCTGATGTGGGTTTCACAATGTAGATAGCTGATTTGATTTGTGAGGACTCTACCATGTGTCTAAGAATTGTGACCTACCTCTCTCTGATAAATTGGGAAGGCAAATATCTCCTGTCATCTTTCCTGATGCTAAGCTTAGGCTTTTTATTAAACTATCTTAATATATAATTCATATTGGAAAAAAAAACTCCTGGGTAAGAAATGCAGAATATTTATATTTTTTTCATGATCCTTTTTAGCCTAGATTTAACCTCTTCCCTAAACTATACATTCCTGGAGAAAAAAAGAGAGGGAATTAAGTCAAGTTTCTTCTCACAGAGAGCAGACTTTATGGGATTCCTTACCATGAGATGTGGAAAAGCCTTAATATAAGTGACCACTTAACAGATGTGTGTAGATTCGTGGATAACAGATTCAATAATGAGGAACAATTGTGAGTATCCACTGAGAGAGTACCACTGTCGTTGACAGACTCATGGAGCAACCATGGATCTGAAAGGTCATATTGCAGCAATAAAGTAAGGTATAGTATATGGAAGATGAAGTGCTGAGAAAAGAAGAAAGACACAATAGATGGGACACATGTGCAGAAACCAGAAGAAGCACCACGTGCTCAGCTTGCTAATAATGATGGGCAAGTGGGGCAAAGACTGGTCTAAGGGAAAGTTGTAATTATTGCCGTTACAGAGGCGCAAAGTCACCCTAAGAGCACAAACTTCATGATATCCTACTATCTTCAGAGGAATTATGTTGAGTGGTTAAGACCATTCTTTTTTACACAGTAACTATATTCCTTGGTCCTCTCCATTGACCTGTCCAACTACTCAAGCCCTCCACCCCATCCCCCACCTTTCCCCCCCCTGCTTTTCTCCAGTTATCTCACTGTAAAAGGGGGGTTTGGATTAGGTCATCTATAAGACCTTTCCCAACTATAAACTCTATGATGTACACACAACAATACATCTGTCTGTGAAGTTTTGCTCAAGAGCTCAAAATCTAAATATGGGCCACTGGCCCTAACCAGAAAAGAAATACAACACTTTCAAGGAGAAAATTTTAACATATTAACAATCGTTACCCATCTTTCCACTCTACTTCTTAAGCACTGCATTATTGTGACTTTAAGAAATACTACATTGACACATAAGACATGACTGAGACGAGTAATTGGAAAAAACCTCCTCTTTCTAAAAATAAGGAAACCAGCCATTTTGCAAGTTAACCTGCTAATCACGTGAACAAACAATGAGCTACGAATTCTGGACTATGCACGTCTGTCATTTTAAATGAAAACCTTCAGGGAAACAATACTACTTACCACAGTTCTGCTCCTCACTCAGGTCCCCACAGTCATCATATCCGTCACACACAAGGCTATAATTAAGGCACTTGCCCGTGTGACAGTGAAACAAATCCTCACTGCAATCTGTATATAAGAGAAGCCGCTGATATGTCATCAGAGCAGAACAGGATGTTATAGGATATTCATTTAACAAAAGCATATCACGGGAGGGAAATCATAATGGTAACCAGGTCCACATCTACTGTTTTACCAGTGAGGAGACTGTGATGCAGAGACATCAAAGGTCTTGTTCAAGATCACTTACCAAGTTCCTGCAGAGCGAGGACTAGAACCTTCTGGCTCCCAAACCAATGCTTCTAACACTTTCTGAAAGTCTTTATCTGAGATCCACTTTATGTTACCTGAAAGCTCTTTTATAGTCAAATACGAGCACAGACACTCTCAACTCAACAAAGTTCCTAATGAAATTCATGTTCGTGCAGAATGAATGACTTTTAATACAGGCTGAGTAGTTATTTCCTTAAAACATTTCCTTTAAAATGAAAGTCTAGGGGCACCTGGGTGGCACAGTTGGTGGAGTGTCCAACTCTAGATTCAGCTCAGGTCATGATCTCATGGTTTGTCGGATCAAATTCCATGTTGGGCTCTGCACTGACAGCACAGAGCCTGCTTGGGATTCTCTCTCTCTCTCTCTCTCTCTCTCTCTCTGTCTCTCCCCCACTTGCACTCTCTCTCTCTCTCTCAAAATAACTAAACTTTAAAAAAGAAAATAAAATGAAAGTCTAGTTTTGTCCGTGATAAGCATGAACAGAATGGAGAGAAAAAGTTATTTAGATTATAAGGTTGTTATTTTCACACACACAATATCATTTAAGTCAACTCAGTGTTTCATAACATGACCCTCAAATAATCAGTACTGGGCTAGATTATGGTGACAAGATAAGATTAAGTGCTATGTAACCTCCAGAAGCTTAAAGTTTAATGTTGAAATAAGTAATATGGAAGGACTTGGACTTGGTCCTTGTACTAGATCTTGTACTTGGGTGAACCAGATACTTGGGCACCCTGGTTCTGCCATCTACTACTAGCTGTGAGAACTTGAATAACTGGAGTGGTTACAGTCTATGAATCTGTAAACTGATTTATGAAACTAGGATAATATCAATTACTTAATAGGGTTTGGGGAAGAGATTAATAAATATGTGTAATGTAAATTAATATGTGTAAGATGCCAGTACAATTCAATGCAAAAATAACACTCTTCAACAAATGGTGTTGGGCCAATTGCAAAATTAAGTCTAGCTTTTCCCTCAAACTGTATACAAAAACTGTCTCAAAGTGGATCACAGACTTCAATGTAAGAGCTAAAATTATGAAGTTTCTAGAAAAAAAAAAAAACAGGAAACAATCTTTTTGACCTTGGAAGAATTCTTAGGTATAACAACAAAAGCACAAGCCATTACAAAAATAATAATAGCAAATGGACTTCATTAAAGGCTTGTGCTTCAAAAGATACTACTAAGAAAATGAAAAGACAAACCACATACTGGAATAAGTAGTTGCAAGTCATGTATCAGATAAAGGACTTACATCCAGAATATATATAGAACTTCTAGATTCAATAACAAGACAACCCAATTTCAAATACGTGAAAGAATTGAATAGAAAATCTTCACAAAAGACATACAAAGGAGACATAAAAAAGTGCTCAATATAATTAGTCATTAGGGAAAGGCAAATTAAAACCACAATAAGATACCATTACATATCCCCTAAGATGGTAATTAATAATAATAACAATAACAATAAACAGAAAATACCAAGTATTGGCAAGGATTTTGAGAAACTGAAGCTCTCATATATACTTGCTGGGGAGGTAAAATAATAATGCTACATTAGAAAGCAGTATGGCAGCTTTTCATAAAGTTAACTATAAACCTTATCATATGATTCATGATTTCCATCCTTAGAAATCTACCCAAGAAAAATGAAACATACATCCACACAAAGACTTGTATGCAAATGTCTGTGGCAGCATTATTTATAATAGCCAAAGACTAGAAACCAAACGCTCACCAGCTGGTGAATGAATAATCAAAATATAGAATACTCAAATGATGAAATACTATCCAGCAATTAAAAATATCATACCATTGATACATGTGACAGTACAGATGAATCTCAAAACCATTATGCTAAATAAAAGAATTCAGATACAAAGACTACATATTGTATGACCCATTTATGAAATTCCCAGAAAAAGAAAACTTACAGAGACAGAGATCAGAGCAGTGGTTACCTGTGGCTGAAGGGGTGGGAATGGGGACTGACTACAAATAGGTGGGAGGGAAATCTGAGGGGAGATGAAGAAGTTCTAGAAGTGGATTGTGGTGGTGGTCACACAACTCCATAAATTTACTAAAAATCAATGGGATAACATATGGTAAGGAAATTGTACCTCAATAAAGTTATAAAAATGTTTTAAATCAATATGTGTTAGGAAGCCTGCATTTAATAGAAATGAGATTTCTTAAAAGTATTTTCTCTTATTTAAAGTGAATTACGTTCAAAATACAGATTCTTTTTTTTAATTTGTTTAAATGTTTATTTATTTTTGAGAGAGAGAGAGAGAGAGACAGAGTGTGAGTGGGAGAGGGGCAGAGAGAGAGGGAGACACAGATTTTGAAGCAGGCTCCAGGCTCTGAGCTGTCAGCACAAACTCAAACTCACGGACCATGACACCATGACCTGAGCTGAAGTCGGACGCTTAACCCACTGAGCCACCCAGGTGCCCCCAAAATACAGATTCTTAAGGCTGGAGAGGGATCATGGAAGACAGGATATCAGTAGAGTGGATGGGATGAAAGTTTCAGCATGATTCAAGCAGAAGGAATAGCAAGAACAAAGGGGACACGTTTGAGGACAAGTCTACTTGGCTGATGAAGACCAAGAATCTAATTGTCTCCTAAATTCTACCTGATTTCTTCTCCTCAAGCATAAGTCTGCATCTCCCATGACTGGCGATGGGTACCTCTTCACTGTAAACATCCCAGACTCTATAATAATTCCTTACCAAAATTCTTGGGCATGGATCAGTTAAACTGTTGGCCACATACATCAAAATATTATACTTGTTACATGAATTATAAGTTTCTATTTCACAAAGCGTTCTTCGAAGAAGCTACTTACATACTTGTAGGGTCATATCGTTTAAAAAATGTAATGTTCCTTAGGGACCATCTATCTGTTCAGTGCCTACATTAAGAGGGTGTGTATGTGGACAACACACACACATGTGTCTACATACATGCTCCCACTTCTACACACACAGAACTCTGTAAGTGCTTTTTATTTATTTCGCCCAGGCTGAATAAGTTTAATAACACGGATGACCATCATAAAGGAAAATAATTAAAAAGAGGTCCCAGTTTTCACCTGACAGGACTATTTCCTCCCATTCAGCAGAGGGCGCTAAATCCCCACCCTGCACCCCAGGCTGCACACATGCTGAGTCAAGAAAGGTTACAAACTTTGATTCTCCTGCCCACTCTGCAAAGTTAGGGAATTTGTGCATCAAAATATATACATTTCCTTGGGAAATTTGAAAAAAAAATCTTTCTTATTATTGTTTTGTTTTTAATCTAAATTACTCTTGTAGCAGGTTTTGAATCAGTATGCTAGAATCAGCAATAACCAGGGGCCTCAATTTGACCATCGCGCAAAATGGTCATTTTGCATTCCCCAGAGGAGGGAGTGGGGTGGACGGGGTGACATATTTTAAACGATAGGAGTTAATTTTCTTTTTTTTTAAGCAGTACATTTCACTTTTTTTTTTTTTTTTTTGATGGTAAGACTGGGGAATCAAATACTTCTTTTAGAATCTGATTAACCTTGGAACACGCCAAAAATTTCCAATGATTCATGCATCCCTTCTGTGAGGCCCATTCTAAAAACGTTGCATATTAAAACACCTTGCTGTAGATATTTTTTTAAATTAATGCTGTCATCTATTAAATTATTTCATAAAAATAAACATTTATTTCATAAATGGAGATGACTCAAGCATTTTTTTTTTAATTCTTCATTATTCACACAGGTGCAGATTGAACTTTCCACTGTTACCACTTCCTTGGTTAGAAGCCATTTTCCGAGGATAGATACAAAATGAGCTGCATTTGGAAAACAACTTGTTACCTCCCTGAGGTCTGCGTGATTAGTAAACACACAGAACCTTAACCAGAGGCGCTGCGCAGCCAGAAATGCATAGCAAACAGCAAAGATCACAGTGCCTCCTTTTATTGGAATAAATGTTTATTTGGACTGAAAAGAGATGCCAGCACCATTTAGGGCCAACAAATCAAAATTTTCAAAAGCTTCTTGCTATGATTTTCTTGCTCAATACAAGCATAACTTTACATAACCTAAGGTAGATGTTTTTCTAGATACAGATTTTTTTTCTTTAATGAGTACCTGATACAAAATGTTACTTCTGCAGTTCTTGCATGTTGGTATTTATTTCAATTTGGCATCTTACTCTATTAACTTTCATCTCTCAAAATTATCATTAAATTAAAGGAGAAAACTAAGGAACAGAAAAGTTTTTATCAAGAGCTTCATTCACTTTTCTCAATCTCTACAAGTCTATGAACATAATTGTGTTGCCTCAATTCAAGATTCAAGTATGGATGCTCAATTTCCACCCAGAGGCGCCCTCATTTTGAGACGACCCGAGAGGTTAAATAGTTTGCCCGCAGTTGCCCAGCTCATTATGGTTACCCAGGTTTCTTGATTCCTGGGGTTTCTGACTATTGGTTTTTAGCTCTAAAGGAGGACTTCTCAATAGCAGTACTATTGACAAATTGGGAGTGGGTAATTCTTTGTGGGGACAATCCTGTGCATTGTAGGATGCTGACCAGCATCTCTGGCCTCTACCCACTAAATGCCAGTAGCACCTCCTCCAAACTCCATACTCGTGACAGTCAAATTTGTCTCCAAATATTGCAAAATGTCCCCTCAGAGGGGGGGTGGGGGAGAGGTGGGGCAAAACTGCCTTCTCTTGAGAATCACTGAACTAGATTTTCCAAACATCACCTGTGTCCAAGGCCTGGTTTCAATCCCATCTTTTCATCAGCTTTCTCCACACTAATCTTACTCCTAATGATCTTGCCCTTGTCATATAGTCATAGAACCTACGGCCCCTGCCTTTTTGTTTGTACCAGTCTTCTTTCCCTTTGTGACATCTCTTCTACTGTATTGCTCTAAAGTACCATATTCAATGATCTCCGTATTCATGTTATTCCTCTGATTAGACTCAAAGACTCCTGAAGAAAGAAACCATGTCTTAACAGTCTTTATACTTCCTGGGTGTCTACAACATGCTTCGCACATGGCAGGAATTCAAGAGTATTCAATACTCTTACTGATTTGTATAATCAGATTGCTACTAAACCGAAGTGAATTTTCCAGACATCTGAAGCTTTCTCCTTCAGTGTACAGAGTAATATTTTCCTTTTTATTATTTTGATGGAAACAGTTCTAGTATTTACTTGCATCCCTGCCTTTTAGGAAACAGAATATGGTCAATGTGGTCATTTTTGGTGATTCAGAAACATCATATGGAACACCAGTTTTTCTTTTGTGCTTCTTTTCTAAAATAGTTTCACGTGGTGCTGGTTTTAAAGTTGGGGTGGATGTTTTCATGTTTCTGTTTCCTCTTCAATTACCCCCCTGACCTTTATGAGCGGCCTTATGGCTTCCGGTGACCATCCTTTACACCTTGGAGGTGAGAAGTGGTGGGCAGAGGTGGAGGTGAGCTGGCATGGGGAGCAAAGATGTGGTGAATAAAAACGCAATAACCACAATAGCAACCAGAAGTCCTATCACTCTTGAAAGGGTTATAGCATGCCAGACAGACAATGGGCTACGTGCTTTCTAGCCAAGGATTCGGCATTCTGCACAATAGTTCTAGAGATAGTTACTGTCAATGTTTCCATCTCACTGATGAGGGCACTGAGGTCGAGAGGGATTGAGTGACTTCCCCAAGTTCACAGAAGGAGGAAATGGCAAAGCAGAGATAGGAACCCAGGAAGCCTGACTCCAGAACGTCCACCACGAGTAATCACTACACGTTGTGATCATTAGTGTAATTAATTATACTTAGAATAAGTAGTTAACACAGCATAATTAGCGTATAGTATAATTAGTATAGCTTAGAGTATAATTATACTAAAATATAAGTCAACCAATTTTACTCTAAATTCCAAGCAAATGATTTCCAAAGGTATTTGACAGTGATTGTAGGTGGCATAAAGTGTGTGGACTTTGTGGCCGCTATTTTCCTTGTGACAACCGTTTTTTCTTGAAGCTTTCTTATTCATTTGCTAAGCACTAGTTATCTACCAGACGCTGTTCTAGAGCTGGTTATACAATCAAAAGATTATAGAATGTGAGCAGCAAAAGAGACACCAGACACCCTCTAGTCCAGTGGTTTCATATCTGGCTGTATATTAGAGTTACCCTGGAAGTTTTGCAAAGGTGCTACTGCGCTCCACCTCCAGACCCACTGGATTAGGATCCCTGCAGGTGGGGCTTCCTGCAGGGCTAAAGTGCAGCCCGCCTCAGTGACAAAGAAACCCAGGAACAGAGAGGTAGGTAGCCTGCCTAAAGTCACAGAGTTAGAAATTTCTAAAAGAAAACTTTCCTTAATTTTTGAAAATATTTTCACTACCCCACTAAAATTATTCCAGGTGGTTGGAAATCCATTCATTCTACAAATACTTAGGAAGACACTGAAGGACATGACAAAATTAGTTAGTGGAGAAAGTCCGTAAGCAGTCCCAGATACCTGGCATGCCGGTGTAATAGACAATCATCGCCCAAAGTATAATAGAGCATCCAAAATAAACATTTTCCTGTCATATAAGTGATCAGAATATAATTGTTCACCAAGTCTGAACTTACACGGACAAGAGCAAGTGAAAGGCAGCACAGTTTGGGAAAAACAACAATTAGATTTGGACCCATTCAAGGCTGGATTCAGACACATAGATCAATGGAACAGGATAGACAGCCCAGAAATAAACCCACGCTTATATGGTCAATTAATCTACAACAAAGGAGGGAAGCATTTATAATGGAGAGACAGTCTCTTCAATAAATGGTATTGAGAACACTGGACAGCCACATGCAAAAGAATGAAACAGGACCACTTTCTTACACCATACACAAAAATGAACTCAAAATGGATGAAAGACCTAAATGTGAGACCTGAAACCGCAAAACTCCTAAAAGAAAATACCCGCAGTTATGCCTTGGACATCAGCCTTAGCAACACATTTATGGATAGGTCTCCCCAGGCAAAAGAAACAAAAGCAAAAATAAACTGTTGGGACTTCACCAAATAAAAAGCTTTTGAACAGTGAAGGAAACCATCAACAAAACAAAAAGGCAACCTATGGAATGGGAGAAGATATTTGCAAATGACACAGCCAATAAAGAGTTAGTATATAAAATATATAAAGAACTCATACAACTCTATACCAAAAACCCCAAATAATCTGAATAAAAATTGGGTAAAGGACCTGAATAGACATTTTTCCAAAGAAGACATACAGATGGCCAACAGACACATAAGATGCCCCACATCACTCATTATCAGGGAAATGCAAATCAAAACCACATTGAGATATCACCTCACACCTGTCAGAATAGCTAGTTCCTAAAAGACAAGAAACAACAAGTGTTAGCGAAGATGTGGAGAAAAAGGAAAACTTGTGCCCTGTTGGTGGGCATGTAAATTGGTTCAACTACTGTGGAAAACAGTATGGAGGTTCCTCAAAAAAATTAAAAATAGGAATATCATATGATCCAGTAATTCTACTACTGGGTATTTACTCCTCCCAAAATGAAAACACTAATTCAAAAAGATATGTGCACCCCTATGCTTTCTGCAGTATTATTTACAACAGCCAAGATGTGGAGGCAACCTAAGCGTCCATTGATAGATGAATGGATAAAAAAGATGTGGGGTGTGTGTGTGTGTGTGTGTGTGTGTGTGTGTGTAATGGAATATTTGGGGCCATAAAAAAGAATGAGATCTTGCCCTTTGTGACAACATGGGTAGACCTTGAGGGTATTATGCTAAGTGAAATAAGTCAGAGAAGGACAAATGTCATTATGGTTTCATGTATACATGGAATCTAGAAAACAAACAAAAACAGAAACAGACTCGTAAATACGAAGTAAAACCTGATGATTGCCAGAGGGGAGGGGACTGGGGGGGGGGTGAAATAAGGGGAGGGGATTAAGAGATACAAACTTCCAGTTATAAAATAAAGCAGTCATGGGGATGAAAAGTACAACATAGGAAATGTGGTCAATAATATTGTAAGGTGACACATGGTGACTACACTTGTGATAAGCACTGAGTACCGTACAGAATTGTTGAATTACTATGTTGTACACCTAAAACTAATATGACATTTGTGTATCAACTACACTTCAATAAAAACACATAGTAGAGAACCAGGCTCAAATCTAGCACTTTGAACAAGTGGCAAATTTGTTCATCACTGTCAACCTCAGCACTGCATCTGGACAAAAAGGGATAATACCTCCTCTGCTAAAAATTCAATCACATCATGTAAATAAATGCCACCAGCATAGTTGATTAGCATAGAGGAGGAGTCCTCCTCCTCCTATACCTGCCAGCGCCCTAGCATATCTTTCTGCTCACTCATTAGGAATGCCCAGCAAAACCGTCTTCTCCCTTCAGGAGTATGCAGGCTGCATTCACGCTCTGATTTGCATCCACGCCCTATTTCAGACTTAGCACTCCTCCTTCACCACAGGGTGGTGGACAGCGGGAGGGTGGCACCCTCAGTGAACGCACTGAAATGCCACAAGCACTGAAGGTTAAAACTCAGAATCAAATGTCCTCATGAGTCCGGAAACAATTACACTCAAAGCTTTCAATGTCTAACTAAGCATTTTCATAGACAAATATTCTGAAGGAATGTATTTTATTTCCTCAACTGACCAAGCCACATGGGTTTTGAAGTATGCTCATGAGGAAAGCCCATATCTTCCTTCATAAACTTGCAGTTCCTAGGACATTGCTATATACCTTATAGAATAGTAATACCTTCCTTGTTCAGTCACTGAGTGGAAAATTCGCTCTTTCAAAATCAATTTCAACCAATGCGGCAGAAAGCTCTTACTGTTTTAAGTGCAATGCTCACTGCAGTGGAGGAACAGAATGATGGGCCAGTGTGAGCCCACACCGGGAGTAGAGGCACATGCAGAATTTTAATAATGCCCACATGGGCCGTATTGGGAGATAAGGAAAAGATTCCACCACGATTTCCATAATTTCCATAATTCTATTGAATCATTTTAAATTCTCTAATGGGGGTGCTCTATAAAATATTTCCTCCTAATTCTACAGCAGTACTCCCTAATGTAAGTATACATCCCGTGAGAATGTTTTTCATGTAAAATCACGTGCCACAGGTTTTTCTGAACAGGTAATTCCAAAATATAAAAACAAATGTCATAGTGAAAATATTTCCAAAATATGGGTGGCATATCTGAAGTTCCATAGGATGCTAGATATTACACAAAATAAATAAAAGAATGCATGAAAAATAAATAAATAAAAGTGGGGGTATAAAGGAACAAATAATTTTGAGAAAATACAAAGCTAGGCAAAATTAAGCAAAGCTAAGCAAAAATAAGTCTTTATTTATTTATTTATTTAATGTTTATTATTTTTGAGAGAGAGAGAGAGACAGGAGCACGATCTGAGCTGTCAGCACAGAGCCCGACGCAGGGCTCGAAACCACGAACTGTGAGATCATGACTCGAGCCAAAGTCGGGCGCTCAACTAACTGAGCCACCCAGGCACCCCAATAAGTCTTTTTTTTTTTTTTTTTTTTCAACGTTTTTAATTTATTTTTGGGACAGAGAGAGACAGAGCATGAACGGGGGAGGGGCAGAGAGAGAGGGAGACACAGAATCGGAAACAGGGTCCAGGCTCCGAGCCATCAGCCCAGAGCCCGACGCGGGGCTCGAACTCACGGACCGCGAGACCGTGACCTGGCCGAAGTCGGACGCTTAACCGACTGCGCCACCCAGGCGCCCCAATAAGTCTTTTTTTTAACTGCATTTCTCAGAGCTTGCAATGTGTATGTGTTGCAACTCTCTAAAAAGTAGATTTGGCAGAATGTCTCAAATTTATTTTTTTTTCTCAAGCAGTTTTCAAGACTGAGGAACTATGGAACATGAGTTAGGGAAACACTGACCTGAAATATTATCATAATATACTGCCTTCAACACTTATGATAAATAAGCATCCTAATCCTTCAGAGAAACAAAAGGTGGTCCACCTGGCAAAGAGACCACAAGAACCTCTCAATTAAGGTCAACAGTGATGAGCTCTCACACAGCCTTGGCAACTCCTACAGGGAGTAAAACACAGCTTTTCCCGTGGTAACTTTTGCTGGTCGTATAACCATTAAAAAGCAATTAGAACACTACATATGGTTCTGCTTTGGATGCAAATCCTGCAATGTATTATTGAGATGAATTTTTCTTTTTCATCTGTTGCATAAGTGCAAAACAACTTGAAAGTTGGAATGTGTGTGTGTGTGTGTGTGTATATATATATATATATATATATATATATATATATGTAGGACCAGAATGCTTATGTCCTCTCAAAATGAGTATGTTAAAGCCTTAACCCCCAAATAACTGTATTTGGAGACAGAACCTGTAAGAAGGTGATAAAGCTTAGATGTGGCTATAAAAGTGGGGCCCTAATCTAAGTACCCTTATAAGAGGATGAGGCACCAGAGCCCTCTCTCTCTCTCTCTCACCCTCTCCCTCTCTCTCTCACCCTCTCCCACCTTCTCCCCCTCCCTCTCTGCCTCCAAAGAGGTCACGTGAGCACACAGGAAGCTGGAAGCTGCCTGTAAGCCAAGAGAACTGTCACCAGAAACTGAACTTGGTTGGCCTTGATCTTAGACTCTCCAGCCTCCAGAACTGGGAGAGAATAAATTTCTCCTATTGAAACCATGAAGTCTGCAGTGTTTTGAACGGCAGCCCAAGCAGACTACTACAATATTAGACAAGCCACCCAGCAATCGAGTCAAAACAAGCAATCAAATCAATAGCCAACAAACTGACGATGTTTATGGCTGAATCTATCAATGCATGGATTCAAAACAGTTAACACCATGGTCTCTCGCCAGGTTTTGAGAAAACCTAAACAAGAGGTTTTGCATCTGCTGGACCTGGAATGTTAAGCATCACAAGGGTGAAAATTTTCCCTATTGAAAACGTCCTTTTCCAAAAAGCTGACCTTTATAACTCATTAAACTGTAAAAACAAAAACAAAATCCTCCCCCAAACAAAATAAACAAAAAAGCCTTCTTGCAATTTTGAGCACTTGAGGCAACACAACGCCCCAGTCCTTGAGCAGCTCCATTGCAGCCTCCAGCTCCTGCCCTGCTAAGGGCATCAGGCCTTTGAAAGGTGCGCAAACCCGTACCCGTTGGCTCGCTTTAGAAAGGCAAACTAGCAGTGGTCTACGCAAAGGCCGGTGGTCGGCAGGCTCTGACGATGCAATGGCTGTGGTCTGTAGGCGCCTGACTAGGACCCGGCCGCCCGCACAACCCCCAGGGCCCCGCGCCTACTGCAATGCGCCTCATCGCTCCAGTCGTTACAGTCGTTGTGGCCGTTGCACTGCAGCTTCCGGGGCACGCAGAGCCCGCTGGCGCACAGAAAGCTCTCGCCCCCTCCGCACAGCGCTGAAATACAAGGGTGGGAACACAGCGTCAGAAGGGTTTTCCCATTAAAAGTGGGAGAAATAAAGCACAGAGGGAAAACCTTCCCTTGCTCTCCAACGGATTTGTGTCCACATGCCCTCACCGAGTTTCCTTCGGCCCTCTAGAACATGAATGGTGAAATTGCCTGGGAATAATACAAACAGTGTTTGCCTGAGAAACGCAAAAGAAAACTCATGCGGGGTGAGAGGTCTCCGTGTTCAGAGCACAAGAGGGTAGGTAGCCTTATCAATTGCACGATTTATGTGGGGAAAATACCAGATGTGAATATTTTTCTTAATACCTGCAAATTATTTAAAAATGAAGTGCTGTTAGTTGAACAAACATTAAAAACAAGAAACAAACAAACACACAAAAAACCCCAACCCTCTCCTTCTAAATTGCTGCCTGGATGGCTCAGCGGATTGTCTGACTTCGGCTCAGGTCATGACCGCAACGTTGGTGAGTTGAAGGCCCCCATGCGGCTCTGTGCTGACAGCTCAGAGCCTGGAGGCTGCTTGGGATTCTGTGTCTGCCTCTCTCTCTGCCCCTCTTCCACTCACGCTCCACCTTCCTCTCTCTCTCCCTCTCTCAAAAATAAATAAACATTAAAAAAATTAAAATGCTACACAATGCTGCACAGTAAAGTTACAGTAAAAAGAGTCCATCGCTGTGTGCTTGAACCAGGCCTAGAGACACCCTGATCTGTAGTGAAATATATTTACTTGCCTTAAAAGGATGTCAGTTGACTATATCAGTCTATTTTGGCATAAGGAATGTGAAACATGACCTAATGATTTGTTCATTCTTTTTTTTCAACATAGTTACATTTTAATATTTTTTGCTTTTAGTATTATGGTACTCTTTTTTTAATCAATATTCAATTGCTCCAAAATTACAGTAGACAAATGTAAGACAAAAAGCTAGAGAGATTTTTTTTAAGGAAAATCATTAACAAAAGGCAAAATCAGTTCCTTTTCAAAATAAAATGGGTGTTAAAATAGACTTAAATATTTGGTAATGTGCATCAAATGCCTTTCAAATGTGCATGACCTTTCACCAAGCGCCTTATTTCTTGGACTTCATACAAAGGAAATCATTATAAATAAGTGCAAGTTTTTATTTTTAAGGCTATTTGTACAATCATGATTTATAATGAGGAAATGATAGAAAAGAACTATGCAATAGTAGGAGGCTGGTTAAATAAATTTTGTTACCTTCATAATAAGAAATACTGTTAGAGCCATTGAAAAGTATACTGCAGAAAATACTTGATGTCTTAGGACAAAGTTCAAGATAATTTAAGTGGAAAAACACTGGTACGGAAAAAAAGCATAATATAATTTGGCCTAGAAAGAAGTAAATCAATGGTTACTGTGATTATCCCCAGTATTGGGATTAAAAGCAATTTTTATTTTCTTCATCTTATTTTCCTCTGTATTTTACAAATGTTCTTATAATGATGGTGTCTGTTTTTATTCAAGTGTAATTGACACATAACGTTATATTAGTTTCAGGTGCACGGCATAATAATTCAATGTTTGTATACACAGCCAAATGATCACTTCAGTCTTTCTAGTTACCATCCATCACCAGTGAAAGTTACAGATTTTTTTTCTTGTGATGGGAACTTTTAAGATTTACTCTCTTGGCAACTTGCAAATATGCACTATAATGTTATTGACTACTGTATATTTCATCCCCATGACTTATTTATTTTGTAACTAAGTTTGTACCTCTTGACCCCCATTTGCTCCCATTTCATTCACACCCAACCTCCCTCCCCTCTAGAAACCATCATTCTGTTTCTGTATCTCCATGTTTTGTTTTGTCTTCTTTGTTCCTTTGTTTTGTTTTTTAGATTCCACACATAATTGAGATCATATGGTATTTGTCTTTCTCTGTCCGACTTATTTCAGTTGGCATAATACCTTCAAGGTCCACCCATCTTGTTACAAATGGCAAAATGTCATTCTTTTTTCTTTTGGCTGAGTAGTATTCCTTTGTGTATGTGTATACCACATTTTCTTTATCCTTTCATCTATCAATAGAAACTTAGGCTGTTTACATATCTTGGCTTGTGTAAATAATGCTCAATGAATACAGGGATGCGTATATCTTTTCAATTTAATGTTTTCCTTTTCTTCAGATAAATATCCAGAAGTGGAATTACTACATCAGTGTGGTAGCTCTATTTTAATTTTTTGAGGAACCTCCATATTATTTTCCATAGTGGCTGCACCGATTTACATTTGCACCAACAGTGCATGAAGGTTCTCTTTTCTCCATATCCTTGTCAGCATTTGCTATTCCTTGTCTTTTTGATAATAACCATTCTAACAGTTGGGAAGTGATATCTCATAGTGCTTTTGATTTGCATTTCCTTGATGATCAGTGGTGTTGAGCATCTTTTCATGTGCTTGTTGGCCAACTGTATGTCTTCTTTGGAAAAATGTCTGTTCAGATCCTCTGCCCAATTTTTAAATCAGGTTGTGTTTTGTTGTTGTTTTGCTATAGAGTTGTATGAGTTCTTCATATATTTTGGATATTGATCCCTTATCAGTTACATCATTTGCAAATATCTTCTCCCATTAGTAGCTTGCCTTTCATTTTGTTGATGGTTTCCTTTGCTGTGCAGAAGGTTTTTAGTTCCAAGTAGTCCCAATTGTTTATTTTTGCTTTTGTTTTTGGAATTTGATTCAAACATTCATCACTAAGACTGATGTCAAGGAGCTTGCCACCTATGTTTTCTCCTATAAATTTTATGGTTTCAGGTCTCACATTCAAGTCTTTAATCCATTTGAGTTTATTTTTATGTGTGGTGTAAGAGAGTAGTCCAGTTTCATTCTTGAGCATATGGCTGTCCAGTTTTCCCAACACCATTTTTTAAAGAGTGTGTCCTTTCCCCGTTGTATATTCTTGTCTCCTTTGTTGTAAATTAATTGACCATATATGCACGGGTTTATGTCTGGACTCTCTATTCCTTTCCATAGATCCATGTGTCTGTTTTTTATGCCTATACCATACTGTTTTGATTACTATAACTTTATAATATAGTTTGAAACCAGGGAGCATTATACCTCCAGTTTCATTCTCTTTCTTCAAGATTGCTTTTGCTATTCAGGATCTTTTGTGATTTATACAAATTTTAGGATTGTTTTATTTCTGTGAAAAATGTCATGGATTTTTGCATCTATGTTCATTAGAGATATTGGCCTATTGCTTTCCTTTGGTTTCTTCTCCTTTTCTTTTCTTTTCTTTTCTTTTCTTTTTCTTTTTCTTCCTTTCTTATGATGTCCTAGTATGGTTTTGGTTTCAGGGTAATGCTGGCCTTGTAAAATGAGCTTGGAAGTGTCCTTTCCTCTTCAATTTTTTGGAAGAGTCTGAAAAGGATATATATAAAATCTTCAAATGTGGGGTAGAATTCACCAGTGAAGCCATCTGATCCTGGACTTCTGTTTGTTGTTGGTAGGCTTTTGAGTACTGATTAATCTCCTTACCAGTAATTGGTCTATTCAGACTTTTTATTTCTTCATTATTCAATCTTGGAAGATTATATGTTTCTAGGAATTTATCCATTTCTTCTAGGTTATCCAATTTTCTGGCACAGAATTGTTCATAGTTTCTCAAGATGTTTTATATTTCTGTGGTATCAGTTGTAACTTCTCTTCTTCCATTTCTTATTTTATTTATTTGAGCCCTCTCTCTTTTTTTTTCTTGGTGAGCGTAAAGATTTTTAAATGTTGCTTATCTTTTTAAAGATCAAGCTCTTGGTTACAAGCTCAAGTTACTTAGTTACTATTATCTTTTCAGTCTCTATTTCATTTACTTCTGCTTTGATCTTTGTTATTTCCTTAATTCTACTAACTTTGAGCTTTGCTTCTTTGTCTTTTTCTAGTTCTTTAGGTATAAGGTTAGATTGCTATTTGGGACTTTTCTTGTTGCTTGTGGTAGGCCCACATTGCTATGAACCTCCCTCTTAGAAACTACTTTTATTGCATCTCAAAGATTTGTATTTCCATTTTTATTGTCTCAAGGTATTTTTTTATTTCTCCTTTGATCTTGTCATTGACTCATTATATATTTATGTATATATTGATGTGGAGTTATTTAACCTCCACATATTTGTGACCTTTCCAGTTTTCTTCTTTGATTCCTAGTTTCATACTGTTGTGGTCAGAAAAGATGCTTGATATGATTTCAGTCTTCTTTAATTTATGAAGACCTGTTTTGGGGCCTAACATATAATCTATCTTGGAGAATGTTCCATGTGCATTTGAGAAGAATGTGTATTTTTTTGCTTTTGGATAAAATGTTCTGTAAATATCTATTAAGTCCATCTGGTCTAATATATCATTTAAGACCAATTTTTTTTATTGATTTTTTTGTCTAGATAATCTATCCATTGATGTTAATGAGGTATTAAAGGCCTCTACTATTTTGTATTCCTGTCAGTTTTTCCCTTTAGGTCTGTTAATATTTGCTTTATATATTTAGGTACTCCTATGTTACATGCATAATATTTACAAATTACTTTGTAATTTGTAACAAGAGGATCAAAATTATGATCCTCTCATTGGATTGACCCCTTTATCATTATATAATGCCCTTCTTTGCCTTTTATTACAGTGTTTGTTTTAAAGTCTATTTTGTTTCATATAAACATAGCTACCCCAGCTTTCTTTCGGGTTCTGTTTGCATGGAACATCTTTTTCCATCTCTTCACCTGCAGTCTTTGAGTGCCATTACATCTGAAGTGAGTCTCTTGTAGGTACAAAAAAATGGATTTTTATTAGAATTTTTTTTTTTTATCCAGCCACTCCATGTTTTTTGGTGGGAGAATTTAGTCAATTTACATTTATTTATTTTTTTTTAAATCTTCAGTGATACTTTATTTTTTTTTAAACTATAAATGATATATTTGGGGGTATTTGTAGTTATTTATAAATGTTAGCATGCCAGTAAAGAAAAGTTAGAGTAGTAGCAAAACTAAAAGGCAACCGACAGAATGGGAGAAGATATTTGCAAACGACGTATCAGATAAAGGGTTAGTATCCAAAATCTATAAAGAACTTATCAAACTCAACACCCAAAAAACAAATAATCCAGTGAAGAAATGGGCAAAAGACATGAATAGACACTTCTCCAGAGAAGACATCCAGATGGCCAACTGACACATGAAAAAATGCTCAACATCACTCATCATCAGGGAAATACAAATCAAAACCACAATGAGATACCACCTTACACCTGTCAGAATGGCTCACATTAACAACTCAGGCAACAACACATGTTGGCGAGGACGCGGAGAAACAGGATCTCTTTTGCATCGTTGGTAGGAATGCAAGCTGGTGCAGCCACTCTGGAAAGCAGTATGGAGGTTCCTCAAAAAACTAAAAATAGAACTACCCTACAACCCAGCAATTGCACTCCTAGGCAGTTATCCACGGGATGCAGATGTGCTGTTTCAAAGGGACACATGCACCCCCATGTTTATAGCAGCACTATCAACAATAGCCAAAGTATGGAAAGGACCTCAATGTCCATCGATGGATGAATGGATAAAGAAGATGTGAGATATATATATATATATATATATATATATATATATATATATACACATTATACACACACACACGCACACACACACACACAATGGAGTATTACTCGGCAGTCAAAAAGAATGAAATCTTGCCATTTGCAACTACATGAATGGAACTGGAGGGTGTTATGCTAAGTGAAATTAGTCAGAGAAAGACAAATGTCATATGACCTCACTCATATGAGGACTTTAAGAGACAAAGCAGATGAACATAAAGGAAGGGAAACAAAAATAATATAAAAACGGAGGGGGACAAAACAGAAGAGACTCATAAACTGGAGAACAAACTGAGGGGTACTGGAAGGGTTGTGAGAGGGGGGATGGGCTAAATGGGTAAGGGACATTAAGGAATCTACTCCTGAAATCATTGTTGCACTATATGCTGACTAATTTGGATGTAAATTTAAAAAATAAAAAACAAAAAGTTACAGTAGTAATGTCATTCTTTGAGAAAAAAACTATTTGGCAATAAGTTTGACCAATCATAAAGAAATTATATGATCAATTAACCCCTTCTGGAACTCTATCCAAAAGAATCCACAACCTTCAACTTGATTAACTGTTAAAGGTAAAATCATGCTATACCTTAAGTGTGCCATAAATTTAAAATGGTTTGATAATGACTGGCCCCAGGCTATTTCTTAAGCATCATCTCTGACCATACCTTCCCTGCCTCCTGCTTTCTGCCCTCACAATAATGAATTGGTTACTTGGGCTTTTTCAATGCGTTGTGCTGTTTCTTTACACTTACTGTGTTTGTTCAAGCTGTACCTTTTGACTGAATTCTACCCACTTCCCCCAGAAAACCTTCCTTGTAGGCCCTCTGCATATTTTTGGCACAATCACAATAACTCTTAACTATTATCCAATTAAGTTGAAGTATTAAACTCTTAAGTATTATCCAATTTCTGTCCTATTCTCCCCACATAAAACACAAACAATAACTGAAGCAAATACCATTGAGATAGTATCTCAAAGCTGTCTGCTGTCTCATTCTCTCACTTGGACATTGTTGATGGTCTCTCATCAAAGCTCTCTACTTGGCTTCTGACACTGCTGATCTTCTCCCACCTCCTCTCTTGGCTCCTCCTCCAACTCTCTAACTGGGTGCATTTCTTAAGGCTCAGTCCAATTGGTTATTTCTGTAGTGAATTAATATTACAGGTGAATCACCAAGAATAATTTGTAAGTTAGGATCCCAAATCCTCCAGGAGATAAGATTGGTAGGAAAGGGGTCCTACAAAAGAAATGTAAAATTGGTCTAATCTTTATTTATTTTTGAGAGAGAGAGAGAGAGAGCGTGAACAGTGGAGGAACAGAGAGAGAAGGAGACACAGAATCCAAAGCAGGCTCCAGGCTCTGAGCTGTCAGCACAGAGCCTGACGTGGGGCTCGAACCCACGAGCTGAGAGATCATGACCTGAGCCGAAGTTGGACGCTTAACCGACCGAGCCACCCAGGAGCCCCATGTTAGACAGCATTTTTAAAAGATTTTCTTTTCTCATTATCAAAGTAACATGCTCAGCATAAATTAGAAATATACATGTATACAAGCATTCAAAAGAAAAACCTTCCATCATACCACCCAGAGAAAATGGCAGTTACAATGGATTACTTTTCCTTCAGGATTTCTTACATACCTCCTATATCAGTCTTATCATCCATGCTGATTAAGAAGTAGTTAAGAACCCAGACTCTGGAGCCAGACTGCTTGAGTTTGTGTCCTAACTCCATCACTTCCTAACTATGTGGCCTTGGGCAAACTCTTTAACCTCTGTTTCAGTTTCTTCATCTGTAAAATGGGGATAATAATAACTATATTCTTGTTTATAAAGAATTGAAAATATTTATAACATACTTAAGAGAGTGCCTGGCACAAAATTAATATTATATAATTTCTGGTATTATTTTGAAAGCTAACCATTTTTATATATTACTAATAAAATTACAGGTGAGTTACCTAAAAGCAATAAAATAATAGTTATGAATAATTCTCATGTATATTAAGAAAAAAAACCTCCCTCTGATTTTGAAATTTAGGTGAGAGATTAGTAATCTAGAAACAGGAACATACAGACAGACCTTATCACCCTCTAGAGGCTACTACCTAGAAATCAGTGTTCCAATCTGAAGTTTTTTAAAAGTATGTTTTCACTTTTATTTTTTTAATATTTATTTTTGAGAAAGAGAGAGCACTAGTGGGGGAGACACAGAGAGAGGGGGAGAGAGAACCCCAAGCAGGCTCTGTGCTGTCAGCCCAGAGCCCCATAAAGGGCTCAATCCCACAAACCAGGAGATCATGACATGAGTTGGTTGAGTCAGACGCTCAACCAACTAAGCCACCCAGGGGCCCCTAAAAGTATGTTTTTAAACTGGTTAAGGGCAGAAAGATCTAGAATGACACATTCCACCTTTAATTAAGCTAAAGAGACAATTACTTGAGCTACTTACCAAGAATGTTAAGTAAACAGATTTTAGTTGCTCTTTCCTGGAGTTTATAATGAATATATACTTTACATTGTATATTCTTAGTTCATCTTTTATGATGAATATTTGTTCTTTAATGGTAGTTACGTCATGGTTTTCACCATATGAGCTACAGGACATTTGGTGAAGCAGATTTAGAAGCCAGAAATAAGTACATTCTAAGACATTCTTCCACAAGGATACCAACTCTGTTGATTCTCGTTATGCATTCACATTGGGAACCAATCAGTTTGTCGATTTTGTCATCCTGTTGTTCCTGTATGCTGTGCACCACATGAAGAGGGTCCCTGTCTGTTTCTGACAGGATAATATTAACCTTATTTTCCTAAGGGAGCACCTAGCATATCTTGAAGATCAGAAAGAAAGCTTCACTCGATGTTGCTGTGTTGACACAGGAAGACATTTATTCCTTGGGGTGCAGCATACAGAGCATCACGACGGGACATCTCACTTGTGAGGGAAAGGTCGGCCACTGCCAACCTGCAGCACAGTGCTCCTAGAACCAGTGCACAGGGTCACAGCTTTGACTGGAGACACCAAGGTCCTTCTTACCTCAAGAGCAAGGCGACCATGAGATAGTTTAAAGTGACTTTTGATTCACACAATCATGGCTGCCAAGGAAACAGACACATCCACTGTGCACAACTGTCCCATTCCAGCATGTGGGAGCCGAGGCTTCCCCAGTGACAGAACTTCAGTCTTCTGATAAAATGTCTGCTCTTAGAAAGAACAGCCACCACCTGCATCAAATCCCCCTGACTACAATTCAGACTAATCCACGTTTGTTCTTCATCATCAGTCCTGGTAGAAGAAGTGACAGAAACACGCACAATTCCTTTCACTGCAGAAATGACTTTGGCCGGTCCGTGGGTGCAGTTAACACCGAATTCTACCCTGTACATTTCCCTTGTGGGGTAGTTGGGAGCTTTGGAAGGATGTATGGGCCTGGAGGTGCAAACTCCAAGCCCTTAAACCAACTGGCTGCTGACTTCTTGAGGTGTGGCATCCTGGGCTGTGTGAGAAGAATAAATATGGATGGTTTCCCAGAGCCAGGAGCACCAGGCACTCCTTCCAGGTTTTCCAGGTTATGTGCTTCAAGGGTCAGAAAATAGGCGGATGGTAGGAGAGAATGAGACCTGCCTTCTTTTGCAGCGCCTCCTGCATCACTTCTGCAGTCAAGTTATTGGTAAGGAAGAGTGTGTTCACAGTGTGTTGCGGGATTGGTTCCACCATAATCCAACATTGTCCCAACTTTCAGCAAGTGAGAGGGATGCAAAGTTATTCAAGGAGGAAAGCAGAGCCTTCAAATCCATGAAGGAATGGGGATTTGCAGATCAGGGAATGGACAAGCCAGACTATTGTGGGAATGAGGTGTACACGAGATGATAACGTACAGAAATCAGGGAACACTGAGTACCTCTCATTTCAGTCCCACGTCAGACCTTTTCCAGGACAATGAAGAGACCAGGCATGGCCAGAAGCTCCTGAGTCAGGACCCCTGCCCTACTCATGCCCTATGCTCTTGTGGGACAAACCAGTTTTCTGCCCCATCTCCTCGTCTGCCTCCTTTCGCAGCAGCACCTCCCACAGCCACCACAACGTGAGTCCTAGTCCATTTACATTTAAAGTAATTATTAGGTAGGTACTTACTGCCATTCGGTTCATTGCCTCCTGGCTGCTTTCTAGTTCTTTGTTCCTTCTTCTCTTGCTCTCTTCCCTTATGGTTTGATGAGTTTGTTTTTTTGGGGTTTTTTTTTGGATATGGACTTTTTTTTTGGAAATAAGGTCTTTTATTTGTTTTTTAAAAATCTTTTATTCAATTTATTTAAACGAATACAGACAAAAACCAATATTTACCCATTTCTTCCACCTCCCCCTAGACTCTGCCTCTTGCAAACACCAATCTGTTCTCTGTGTCCATGAGTTTGGTGTTTTGTTTTGCTTTTGTTTGTTTGTAAGATTCCACCTATAAGAGGGATCATGTGGTATTTGTCTTTCTTTGACTTTTCCCTTGGCATAATGCCTTCGAGGTCCATATATGTTGTCACAAATGGTAAAATTTCCTTTTTTTATGGTTCTTTTTTAATGGTTCAGTAATATTCCATTACATACACACACACACACACACACACACACACACACGTATGTATATACCATTCATCCATTGATGGACACTTTGGTTGTTTCCATATCTTGACTATTAAAAATAATGCTTCAATGAATGTGGGAATGCATATACAATTTTGAATTAGTGTTTCCCTTTTCTTCAGATAAAGTCCCAGAACTGGAATTACTAGACCACATGGTAGTTCTACTTTTAATTTTTTGAGGAAACTCCATTCTGTTTTCCATAGGGGTTGAGGCACCAATTCCACTTCTACCCACAGTGTACAAGGTTCTCTTTTTGCCACACCCTCACCAACAGTTGTTGTCTTTCTTTTTTATTTCTTGTCTTTTTGATAATAGCCATTCTAACAGAGGTGAGGTGATATCTCATTGTGCTTTTGATTTGCATTTCCCTGATTGTCAGTGATGTTGGGCATCGTTTCAGTTACCTTTTGGCCATCTGCATGTCTTTGGAAAAATGTCTATTCAGATCTTCTATCCATTTTAATTAATCATTTAATTAATTACTATTTTAATTCCAGTATAGTTTACATGCGGTTAATTATTTTATATGTATTAATTATATTAATTAATTATATTACTTTCAGATATAATATAATGATTCAACAATTCTGTACATTACTCAGTGCTCGTCATGATAAGTGTACTCTTAATCCCCATTGCCTATTTCACCCGTCCTCCCACCCGCCTCCTCTCTGGCAACCACCAATTTAGTCCCCATATTTCAGAGTCTGGTTTTTTGTTTGTCTCTTTTTTTCTTTGTTCATTTGTTTCGTTTCTTAATTTCCACATATAAATGAACTCATATGGTACCTGTCTTTGTCTGACTTATTTCACTTAGCATTATACTCTGCAGATCCATCCATGTTGTTGCAAACGGCAAGATTTCATTCTTTATTATGGCTGAGTAATATTCAATTGTGTGCGTATATACTTCATCTTTTGTATCCATTCATCTGCTGATGGACACTTCGGTTGCTTCCATATCTTGGTTTTTACAAATAATGCTGCAGTAAACATAAGGGTGCATATATCTAGCCTGCCAAGAACTGTCTCTCCAATAGTTACAATCCCGTGGTGCCCAGAAATACCGTCCCCCCCACCACCACCCCCGCCACCAGAGCCGGGTGATTAAGGAGCATCCCCTATGTGGACTATGTGCACCTGCTGGCTTTAGCAACGCAGTGGGAAAGTGCAGGACAGGATCGTGCCCACTTCCTTTCACGTGACTAAGAGCTTTGGGCTGGGGCATACCACTGGCTTTCATGATGTCTGACTTTTTTAATCAGAAAAGAAAAAAGCTAAGTTTTTCACGAGTTTTCAATTCAGAGTAACTAAGTAAATGCAACCCTTGAAAACTTCTGTCTCTCTTTGTCTCTGTCCCTCCACAAAAGATAGTGTGATCATTCGTGTGGTCAGTTGCCTGTTTGCTGTCACTGCTCCCAGAACGGTATATTCCTTGATGAGATGAGCTTTGTTGACTAACTAAAGAGAACTAGGAAATAACAGAATATTTTAACTCAGAATTAGAAATACAGAGAAGTATCTCTTAAGAGAGTGGCTGGCACTCAGAAGGTTCTTAGTTAATATATGATGAGAAAAAGTCACCTCAATCTCAATGAAGCACATTACCAAAAAAGCAAAGAAAAATGCAATTACTTAATTATTTTCCAATGGTATCAAGGAAATCTGAATTTTGATTTGCTGAACATTAATTACCAGCTGATTGATTAAAGTTTCTTATGATGTTACTTCATGTGTAATCGTCAAAAGATCAGCAACAAATGTCTGGTTTTCCTTTACATGCTACCATTTCAGTATCAATACAAATTACATCTATGGACCTCAACTACTAAAATATGAAGCATGTTTATATTTTGAATAGTCTTAGAGGACTCAGCACGGGGCTGCATTCCTATACCTACAAATACAGACTTCTAAAAGGTACACAGGAAACCAGATATAAAAGGAGAATCCAAAACACTAAGATTTTACTGGCCGGTCTATACAATATCCTCTCTCTAGGGTTAAGAGAACATTTTCAAGGCATAAGTGTTTATCCTATTGTTGGGATTGTTTCTGTGTTATATTAGAGACTGCAGAAATTCCATCTGTCTGCATTTCAGCAGCTGCAATGTTTCAGAAGAATTATTGCATTCCCCACCTTAGGGCTCCGATGATTCCTCCAGAAATGTAGCTGAAAGTTCACCCGTAAATAGCTCCTAACATCTAGATTTCATCGTTAAGACCCTAAATATTTTACTCCAGTAAAGCCATCTCTTGTGTATGGTTATATCAAATCTGGATCAAATTTAAAACATAGCATTGCTTGCATTGTTTTGATTATTGATATCCCCCTGTCTTGGCTGATTCAGCAGACACTGACTTCTTTTGTGTGGTTCCACAGTGGGAGGTGTGATTGCCCTTGGTTTTACACTGTAAGTTGTTTGTTTATTCTTATTCTTTCTTTAGAAGTTCATAGTTTCATTAATCAATACTATTTTTGTAAACTCAGAATAACTTTTGTTTATTTTCTGTTTGATTTCTCCTTAACTTGTATTCAGCACTTCCACTTCTGGTGTGTAAAACTGTTCAACTAGCAAAGTACTTCAAACACATCTTCTTTGGAATTTCCAAGCAGCCGCATAAAGTGGACAGGCAGGCATTCTATTCACCTTCCTTAGGGGAAACGGTGATTTACAAATACAGAAATTGGAGTGTCATGTGGTTAAGACAACAATTGCCCAAAGTCATATAGCCAGGTAGACACAGAATCATGAGGTCTGAGCTTCAGGCTCAGTCCCCCATACCACACACCCATGCCCGGTTTCTTTTCCAGAGCAGTTGTGTGGTCACCTTATTTGTGGTCAGTTCAAAGACATCAGTTCCAAGTAAAAGTTCAAGTTTGTCTTTATTTTTCTATCTAAACAAAAGATAAATGTCTGCCCTTCAGGTGATTGGGACCAGGTGAGATGACATTCCATCTCAGCTCTGGGTTTTTTAGAGCACCCTAAGAGAGCTCATAACAAATCTCTGTCGAAATTTTTCAACCATAAATTTCACTTTCTTATACCAATTATCTTCATTCAAATAACCTTTTGACTTAGCCCTTAAGGTGAAAAAGAAAGATCCCATGAGGAGAAGTCATGCTATACAATCTTGACATGCTATACAATCATCTATGATTCTAAGAGGTGCATGTTGGACTTTAAGTCAATGGCAAATTGATCAACAGAAGATTCGTTTGTTAATCAGTTACTGGATGTTTACTATGTGCTAAGCATTATTCTAGCATCTAGGGACACAGCAGTGAAGAAAACAAAAATAATCCCCTACCTTTGGTAGCATATATTCTACTGATGGTCATCTGATAAAGATAATTTTACCAAGTAAAGGTACTTCACCACCAAAGTTGATTTCCATTTAGACACCTGGCAACTGATTAATATTAATGCAGTAATAGCAGCATACAAAGGAATATTGCCTAAGACACTAGTGTACATGTCCAGATGATGGGGATAATTATGAACCACCTGACTTCAGAATTCTCTGGATTCTGAAGAGTATATACCCATGAAGATGATCAACTCTTCAGTATTTTGGTCTCTGATAATAGCCTGCTGAAATAATATCCATATCCTGAAATGACCTTTTAGATTTTCTACAGCCGCTTCCAGGTCTCTCAGTTTGCTCTGCTGGTGTATTATGGGAGGCATTTATATTGGCAAATGCTCTCAATACTTTGATTGTTAATTTTTGGAGTCCTTTTCAGAAACTACCTACCAATCACTGACTGTATAATGTCCTCATTCACTCAGTCTTTGAGCCTTTGTATAAAGTCTGAAGCTCAGGTTCAACTCAACGTCTGAAAAGAAAGCTGACCTGGCAGAGACTCTTATCACCTGAGCCTGTACTGAGAGCCTGTTAGCCCTTCAATACTACATGCTGCTTGAAATTAAGTTACTGTCAACCTCTATCGCTCTTACCTTTTACGAGAGTATTTGACTAGAAAAAGAACATGTCTAATCTTTCAGCAGCTGATACAAGAATTCCTCTTGTGGAGAGCACTGTATCTTTGGGTTGATAAAAGGATTGAGGTGAAAGATAAAAGATGAGAAAGGAGAAAGAAAATCTAACGATATGCTCAAGTGAGTCAACTCGGTCTTACCCAGCTTTCCACACCATACTCACTAGCACACCCTTCTTTTTGTTGAACATTAACATGGGTAGGTATGCATGGGTATCAGAGAGCTCTGTGTATGAACGAGTAAAGCATCCCCATGGGGAAAGAGAGGAGCCAGTGCTATGCCTCACTAAAAGTTGACATTTAAGTTACAACTTCAAAGAGGTGAAGGAATTAACCAACTTTCAGGGGAAGATTTCAGCAGAAGGAGGTCTCAGTGCAAAGACTCTCAGGCAGGAGCATGTCTGGCGGGGGTGTGGGGTATGGGGAAAGCAAAGAAACCCGTGTGGCCCCAGTAGAGCAAGTGGTGGAGAATGTAGCAAGTCATGAAGGAGAGTAGAGGGGAGGGGTCAACCACCTAGGGCTTTGCAAAGACTTAAAATAAAAGTAAAGTCATTACAAGGTTTCAGTAAAATGTGGTATGATCTGACCTATGTTTACAAGGATCTCTGCCTGTGGTGTTGGAAATACTCTAGAGGGGCAAAGAAACCAGCGGGAACAAGTGTTAGGAGCCTATCGGAGCTGTCCAGAAAGAGTGATGGCGGCTTCGTGGGGGCAGCAGCGAGGGTGCCGAGACGTGACTGGATGCTGGATGTGTTTTCAAAGTAGAGCCAGGAGGGTTTTCTGGCCCACACAATGAGAATTGTGAGGGAAAGACAAGAGCCAATGAGGACAAAGTTTCCCGCCAGCCAGAAGACTGGAATTGCCATCTCCTGAGGTGGAGAAGCCTACTGGAGGAGCAAGACTGTGGGAAAAAACATCAAGAGTTGCATTTTAGAAACTTGTTGCATCTGACATATACAGTGGGCACCCAAGTAGAGATATTAAGTAGACAACTGGATATGTAAGTTCAACGTCTGGGAAAGAGGATAGGAGTAAAATCCAAATAGGAACAATATTAATATTAATATTAATGTGTGAGTTGTCAGCATATCGATTTGACACCATGTGCCCAGATGAGATTTTGGCAATGTGAGGTCAGTGGGGACTCTAATAAGAGCAGTTTCAATGGAGTTCGAAGGACAAAAGTCTATGTTTAAGAGAGAATAAGAGGAGAGGAAGTAGCTCAGAAAGGCAGGACAACTTTGCTGCTGCAGAAGCGAATAAATGGGTGGTAGATATCAAAGGAAGTGGGGTGTTTTTTTTAAGGCATTTTTAAGTGATTTTGTATGAGTATGTTCTTTGTGGGGAGCAGAGTGGTACTCAGTTTTGCCTACCGGTTGGCATGAATCAAATAAACAATGATCAGTCTTGAAGATAGAGGGGGCTGGGGATGAAGAGTCACCAACATCAGGAATATATTTACCATCCAAACATGAAGCCAGTCTTATTCTGTCTCTCTCTCTAATCCCATCACTAAAATGTGGCTTCCTCAGGAAAAGTATCCGTCTCCCAAGGTGAGAAATGCTCTCATTCTCTTCTTTACCTTCTTGCACATCTACTAGGCCTCTATTAAACATGGTGCACCATGCTAATCATTTCTAACAGTGCTGATGCTCAAAACCATCAGAACTACAGCCTGCTTTAAAAAAAAGACTGTTTTATCATTCCCATAATTTATATTAGCAGAAGGTATTTGTTTGTTTATTGTCTCCCTCTCTCTCCCTTCTAGAATGTAAGCTCCGTGAGAGAAAGCACTGTATCAGTCTCTCTCACTCCTGAGTCTAGGATAGAATTAAATAGTTGTTAAATAATTAAGTAAAGACAGAGCGTAAGGTGCCTAGCAGAACTAAATGATCATTCCTTTGGGGGGAGATGTTCAAAGGCAATACATATCTTACAACTTTCTTCTTCTAATTGGCAGGGAAATAAGGTGCTGATGAAATGTTAAAAATCCCTCTGTGTTAGTGTGGGATACTCACTCAAACCTGCTGGCAAGCGGGCCTTCTGAGGAGCATTTGCTTGTGTGGTAGGACAATGAGTATAAAGGACACTTCTACCTAAAATAATCTTCCCCGCTGGCCTGTGGAGATGTGTCTACCACTCCCCCCAAACCTACACCCACACTACTCATTCCTTAGGTTAAAATGAATGGTGGTTTTCCGATGAACTCTAGGAGACCAAGGGAAGGGGCTCTGGGGCCACATCGTGCGTTGGAGGGGTGTCTCCAGTCCCCTCTCCACTTTAGCCAGGGAGCTCCACCCTTGTCCGCTTTACAAATTTTGGTCCGTGGAAAATTTCTTTTGAAAATGGGGTTTTGCTGCCCAAACAAGTTTGACGACCCTTCACCCTGAAGATTTTAAGTGTTTACTTAAAGTCTCAGAGAGATTACACTTTAATTACACTTTTTTTTTTGGCTATGAATACTTAGTTCTGAATTTAATTACAGTCTGTTGTGCTTCTCCTTATATCTAGACTTGAAAGAATGAGCTATTGGACGAGTAGCTTTCGAGGTGGGAGTAGGAGAGTTCAGGGAAGTTACATGACTTGAGAAGTGACAATGAGAAGTCGACACGGAAGGAAGCGCAATGAGCTCAGAAGTGGGTGTGGCCCTAACTCTGTCACACTACAGTATGAGAAACGCCACATCGCTTTATTTTTCTAAATGAACACATCCTTCCCCACTCAAAAAGGTGATAAGAAATCTTATTCAGACATGTGTTTCAGGGATTTCAGCCTTCCTAGGGCGCTGTGAGGATCCAAGGGGCTTACATGGTACCTGGAAGAACCGAGGAAGGGACTCTGGTTTTCAATTCCTCAGAGAATTGCTGAGGGACTCGTGGTTCTACACCCTTAGGGTTTGTACTGAATAGACCACTCCACTATGTCTGATCCATCCCAGGGTGCAGTGTCATGGTCCCCAGAGTCAAGCTTTCTAGGCTGCCCCACACAGCCACTCCTGTCTGAAATCCTGCCTCTTTCCCTGCTATGTGAGGGACATGGCAAAACTCAGCCCCCTTCTGAGCCTTGGGTAATGTCTCCTACATCCCCTGCTCCACTTTTACACCTCCAAACATTCCCCCTGCCCTGTGCCACCCCACTCTGGGTGATGCCACATGATCTCTGCTCAGTCCTTCCCTCCCCAGAGCTGGTCTCTCTCTTCTGAAAATGCAGAGATGGTAACACAGATCCTGTTTGTTTTCTTTTTTTTTTTTTAATTTTTTTTAATGTTTATTTATTTTTGAGAGAGAGAGAGAGAGAGAGAGAGACAGAGCATGAGTTGGGGAGGGGCAGAGAGAGAGGAGGACACAGAATCTGAAACAGGCTCCAGGCTCTTGAGCACAGAGCCCGACGCGGGGCTCGAACCCACGGACCGTGGGATCATGACCTGAGCCTAAGACAGATGCTCAACTTACTGAGCCACCCAGGCGCCCCCTGTTTGTTTTCTTAGTAGATTGCTCTATTACACAGATATTTTGTTCATGACCAAGGGAGCAAAGGACTCTGTTACCACCTTTTAACATACAGATCTTTGTTCCAAAGCAGAATATCGTAAGTGGTCAGTAAATGCCATTGAATAAATGCACGTGGGGACTTCTTAACTTAGATAGTCTAACAGCAGAAGTACCATGGTGACTTTCTCTTTTATTTTCTGTGGTGCTCATACACCTGCTGCCGAGACCAGGTCAAACGAGGTCCCTTACACAGTGCAACTCTTTAGTTGCAAGTCCCTCAGTGACTGGTATATAACATGTTTCAATTAGTGAGAAACTATCATTGTCAAATAAATGGCCAAAGAAAATCCAAACCAACTCCCAATTAAATGTCCTCAAGATTAAGTTACTTCTTGACTCATTTCTCTCTCTCTCTCTCTCTCTCTCTCTCTGAAATAAAGCTATGCTTTGATTCGATGGAAACTTTGCCATCTGGCCTTCAGCTTAAAATCCTGAAAATAAGAACTAAGTATATGTATCGCTTGACAGCATGATGGAGGGAGGATCTATCATTCTATAGAAAAATCAGTCATTGTGAAATTATCTAAAAATCATTAGCAGGAAACAAAAATAGTTCTGTGACTGGTGGCACTCTGATAGAAGAGAGAATATAGAGTTTGGAGAGCAATTCCATGTCAGCATTCAATGTCTCAAGTAAAATCACAGTATAAAATAGAGCTAGACAAAATCCTGCTCAGATTTTAAATCTAATTAGACAGAGGAGAAAGTAGAGACAGAGCAGAAGAAAACGGAGGACGTTAGCTTTACGATCAGAGACTGACGTCTAAACAAAACTTAAAAAAAAAAATGTATTCATTCAACATTGCAGAAGGAAGGAAGGGAGGGAGGAAAGAAGGGAAAACTTCCAAACAGGAATTGTCCAGTTAAAAGGATGTACTAATCTACTACCCCAAGCTTTAGTGTCTAAAAGTCCCAAATAGAACCCTAAAACAATTTTATCAAAAACCACTGGAAAATAAGATGCCTACAATGATTGTGTTATTTATCATTCCCTGCATGTAAGTGCAATAACGTAACTTCAGCTTTCTAGAGAACGCGGACAATTTAGAAACTATATGCCTAAACCAGTCTACCCTCTTGACAAGGCGGGTAGAGATTCCTACTCAAACATTTAGGTTTTACGGAGGGGGGAGGGGTGCTACTTTCTGAGTTTGCTTTAAGAAATAAACAGTTTATTTTCCAAACAAGAATGATCATTTCATGGTGCTTTAGAATATTTTTGAGATTTTCTCCAAACGTAAGTCTGTCTCATATGACATTTTGCAATTATTGATTATGAATCATGAAATGAAAATGATGGAACAATATATACATTACATTGACAAATTTCAAACAAATGTAGGGTGTTTTTTAGAAAAGAATTAGATGTCTGCATATAAATCTAGGAGAACTAAAAGAGATACATATTATTTGGAAAGAAAGTAACAGTCTCTTGCATTCACAGGATAGTATCTGAAAAATTATACATACTAGCATTTTTCCTGACCTTTATTACATGTGAAAGTCAGTCACAACACCTATGGAAAGACTTAAGAGAAAGATAAACAGACAAAAAATAATAATAAGCTTGAAGAGCTATTCGTGTTATTTTTCTTACTTGTTAAGCTATACAAATTGGACTGATTTCATTTTATAAGTTAATAGTTCATGGATTTAATTTTCAACTCACCCAAACTTATTTTTAATCCTGGTTTCTTTTACTTCAGCTCATTTTATGTGTTTTATATAATGACAATCTAAAAGCTGGAATAAATTGCTTATGATGCAATACTATTGTGGCCTGAGACCCAGACATAGAATAGACATATATATTTAGAATTTACTCTAAGAACTTAGAGAAAACGTCTTTCAAGAAGAGATAACAGTTCTATCTTATTGTCTAAAAATTCACCTCAAATCCCATGAAGATGGCTTTGTATCACTTTCCCACCTACTCCCTATTGTTAATTATTATAATTTATAGTATCCCAAAATACTCTCATCTTTAAAAAGTCACTAATCTTCAGGATACTGTAGGATCTCACTTATCTTCCACATCAGATAGCCAGTACTGGGTGCTGAGATTCTCAAGCCCTCAATTAGAGCTCTGCCCCAGACCTTGTCCAATCTCCTTCCTCTTAACAGATGGCAACAAACCCCACTCACTTGCCCTCACACAGTAGCCCGTGGAGACAGCACACATTCCATTGCTTGGGTCAAGGCAGGGGTGGGAAAGCCTAGACACTTCCAGTTATCCGACCCTTCAAGCTTAAACCACCCCACAATGATCAGGAAACTTCAATCCTAAATGGTATCGTGATTAGAAGAAAATAAATTAATGGTGAGGAGATTAGTTTAAAACACTCACTCTAATAACCATACTGATAGTGACTGGATCTAGAGGCCAGAAAAGTAACTATTCATGATAATGAACCTGAGATATGAAAATAAAAGTAATCGTGGAGAAAAAATATGAACTTGGATTTAAATTAAGCGATTCATGCTAGTTTGGGTGACTTATGTAACCTTTCTGAGCTTCAGCTTCCTTATCTGAATCCCACCTGCTTTGGTATGGCCTTTAAGAATATGGATCAGTAATGGATAGAAAGCACCTGGAATGACCAGCATGCTCTGTTTACTAAGGTTGCGAAATGAGTAACTCACTTCCGAAAGATGGTCATCACCGAGTGTCGAAAAATGCCTTGCGCTTCAAGGGTTAACCTGTGAGTGAGTAGAGGGTCCCCTTTCCCAACTTTAAAGGGATATAGCACTGCCTCCTTGGAGCTGGGAGGTGGGGGCACTGGATTCTTTGTAACAACCAAGATAACTGGAAAAGAGCCTGCTTCTGAAGAGATCGACACACACAGGAACCAATATAACAGCATCTAGGGATAGAATTCCTAACTTTTCTTTGGCTCAGAGACAGAAAAGGAAGTCAATTGCTCCAGGAAAGTTGACTTTGACTGTTAAAGCATTTGTGTTCTGCTAGATGATTTACATACTGGTGGAACACAGAGGTCCCTGAGTTCTCTCTCCCACTGCATGCCTTTCACAGCACAGCCACATAAAATTTCTCCTAGTATCCCTAGTTACCAGGATTGTATATCACAAAGCCACACAGACTAAACCTAACACAGAAAAAAAATCAACCTTGCCTAAAACTAAATATAAGCACCATTTAATTAACTTGCATTCCAGAGTCGTAGCTGCTAGTGTGCTGAGACTAGAAGATTGGGTACACAGCACCCAAGGGCTCAGAGGGATGGGGGAAAAATAAAACCTGCTAACTTTTTTTTTCCAACATTTTCGTAGGATTCACATGTTTCTTTGTACAGGTAAACAGGAAGAATGTCTCTGTGAACAAGATATAGTGATCCAATCGGAATGAGCCAAGGAAAGGAAGAGGTGAGAGGTTGGAATGAGGCTGCAGTTTCAGGAAAGCCATACAGGGATTAGAAATGGATGGCAAATAATTTGTCATTAAGATCGGCCCTGAGTCAAATAGGAAAAGCTCTACGTTATCCCTGAGAGGAGGAAAGACCTTAGAGCAGATAATGGAAAGTCACAAACTACGTGTCTATCACTATAAACTCTCGACACCGCAGTCTGAGCAGTAATGTAGTCTCATCTGGAAATATTCAACTGATCAATCTAATGTGCTTAAATTAATCCTGGGAAACTTTATGCCACAGGGATCAGCTAACGGTAGATGGGTTGGGGGACCGAGCTGAGCAAGGGGGTGAATACCGTTGGAAAAAGGTCCATTTGCTGCCACTTGCCAAAAGGGTAGGGAACGTGCGGTTTCCAAGCAGGCATACTCAGCACACAGGCTCTGGGCAGTGCTACAGGGAAGTCTGCCCGAGACCCCCAGTATGCGAGAGGTTGTAAAGGTGCACAGGGAATTCTAGCTGGGAGATGGCTCTTTTCCAATGGGCACCCTTGCTTGTGTCTTTAACCAGGTAAATGTGATATCATGAAATCCCACTTCTGCCAATTATTTTTTCTGTTGGTTTTCTTCCTTGTTGATTTATTGGAGCCCTTTTTGTTCCATTTTTTCTTTGTTTTTAAAAAGCTTTTAAATGTTCGTTTATTTTGAGAGAGAGAGCGTGAGCAGGGGAGGGGCAGAAAAAGGGAGGGAGAGAAAAAGAATCCTAAGTAGGCTCCAGAGCCTGACGTGGGGCTCGAACTCACAACTGTAAGATCATGACCTGAGCTGAAATCAAGAAATGGACACTTAACTGACTGAACCACCCAGGAGCCCCTATTTGCCTTTTAAATTCATAGTCCCTTTAGCTATACAAATGTTTCACAGGTGAAGCCAAAAATCTTTATAAAATGTATGTATTTGTAAACCATATCTATATGCATCACAGAACGGAAACTCTAGGAGGGCAGTAATTTTTGTCTGATTCTTGCTATGCCATGGGTCATGGAAAAGTGATGGACACACGGGTGGGCTGAATAAATGTGGTATTCAACTCAGAGCCTTTTCTAAAGCAAATGGAAAACATCCCGGCCAAATCAAGAGACGTTTTGGGGTCAAAATATGCCAAAAATAGGCCATAGAGATAGAAAATCCAGGTTAGCTTTCCTAATAGTCAAAACTGATTTTGACACGGTCATAGGGGGTAGGCTACAGGCTGACTGACTAACTTCTGTTCAAATAAGAAAGCTTCCCATATTGTTGAAATGGTCAAAATACAAAATATGTAGCCTGGTCTTTATTTAACAGAATAGGAGAAAGGAACTCTTGAGACACTTTCCAGATTTGTCAGCCAAACACCAAGGGGAATAAATCCGGTGACTGCTTTCAAGCCGGCACCTTCCTTAACACCAACCACCAGAGGGAGACCCCACCACCAAGCAAACTACAGAGCCTGCCCTATACTTGCGGGAAGTGGCCAGGTGTGTGAAAGTATTTGAAAACAACAGTCTTTTATGGGTTCTCAGCATTTCTATTAAACATCAAATCACAGTGTAATTTTGCATTTTAACTACAGATTCCAAAAATACGAAGCCTCATAGACCTGTGCATATGGAACACTAACACGTACTTTGTGCATTTGTTTTGGAATTGACATTTTCCATTCTCGTAACAACCAAGAACTTTAGAGATCCAGTTTTGACTCCGACGGTTTTCTTTCAAATAGCTTTGTATACATTTTTCGGATTGTAATCTATCCATAATACGATTTTTATGGAACTGAAACGGATTTTTTAGCAGGCGATCTCATTACAAGATAATCAATCTCATTACAAATGCCTGTTAGAACGTCTCACCACAGCATCCAGATTGAAATGAAACTTCGCAGCTGGAGAAAAGTTCTTCGGAAATGTTAGCATCATCAGCTCCAACCCCTCTGCTCTAAGAACTCTGAAGAAAAACTGCCAATTTTACTCAGCAAATACCCTCCTAAGAAACTTTTGTGACAGCCATTCCAGAGCTGTTTACAAGTAGACAGAAAACAAGGCCAAATGTTTATGAAAGTTGGCTTGATTCGAAGGGCTCCTGGGAGGTCTCTCTCCCTAAAATATTTCCCAACTGAAATTCTTCAGTTTGGATTTCGCTCATTTAACGTAAGCCAAAAGTCCTCAATTAAAAGGCAGTTCCTTGGGACTCCTCATTTATTCAACCACCAAGAATTCCACGAGGCTGTCTGCAGAAGGCATAGTGCAGGACATGGCAGAAATCATAAGGCCTTGCAGAGACCATAAAAGATAAAGGCAATATCAGTGACTAAGTACCTCTGGAGATAGTACTTTATATATTTATCTTGTGTATTTATTTTTCTTTAAGAGATATTGGAAACTTAGCATGAAATATAGGAAAGGGTGGAATCTAAAGATTGTGACTCCATCAAGGACATACCTGGGTAAGAGCCCTAGAGGACCAAGAGTCAAATGGGATCTTCAGGAGCCAAAGATGTCAGGGAGGGGAGTAGCAGTGAATGACATGGAATAGATGAGGAAGAAAGTCTTTTGCCTTACTGAAAACTCCGTCCAGGATCAGACCCCCATGACTTTGTTTAAACTAACACTTACCAAGAACTTTCTGTTTACCAGGCAAGGTCTCAAAGGATTTACCTTCATTTTTCCTTAGAACACAGCCATGATGGTGATACCCTCATTTATCAGAGGATGAAACCAAGGCTTGGGAAGGTTAGGAAATTTCCCCCGTAACACAGCTAATGAGTAGCACAGCTCCTCACTAAAACCCATGCAGTCTGACTCAGGAGCCTGTACCCTTAATATAAACACTCAAGGGTGCTGTGTTAGTTTCCTATTACAGTCATCAACAATGATCACAAACTGGGTGGCTTAAAACAATGGAAATGTATTCTCCCACTGGTCTGCAGGTCGAAGTCTGACATAGGTCTCATTGGGCTAAGATCAAAGTGCCAGCAGGCTGTCTTTCTTTTGGGAGGTTCTTAGGGGAGAATGATGCCTTTCTTTTCCATCTTCTGGTGGCTTCCCCCATTCCTTGGCTTGTGGCCCCTTCTTCCATAAGGAAAGCCAGCCACATAGCATCTCTTTGCTCTTGTGTGTGCTTCACATCTCTTTGTCTGACTCTTCTCTTCTGCCTCTCTCTTCAACTGTTAAGGACTCCTGTGATTACAATGGGGCCACCCACATAATCCAGAAGAATCTCCCTGTTTTAAGGTCAGATGGGTAGAACCCTTATTTCCATTCTTCAACTTTAATTCCCCGTCGCCATGTAACCTAACATCTTCACAGGTTCCAGGGATTAGGATATGGACCCCTTTGGGGAGCCATTATTCGGCCTACCACAGATGCCTTAACATCTTACTCTATTTGTGTGCCCCGTACGTATGAACAGCCACCTGCAAATGACTGGCTCAAACAGATGTGCCTTGTGTCCCACCTGCTGACTGCCCTCCTCTTCCTCCTTCCCATTCCCTGTGTCAGAGATGCCATGGTCTGGAATCTCTAGTCTCAGTCCTTGACTCCAGCCTGATTCAGTCAATTCTAGTGCAAGAGGAGCCCAGGGTAGCAGGCATCTTGGCTGCACAAAATCACTAGGTGGATAATTGCTGTTTGATTCTATTCCTGTAATAAGAGTGTTCAAAAGACTCAGGGATGATACTCTAAAATGTAAATGAGTCTTCTATCGGGCTTTGGTGCAACCAAGAGCTATATCTGTGCTTTTGTAGCCATCAGTTACATGTGTTTCTTACTTTCTGAGTAGCCAAGCACCAAGCAAAGAGACAGAAAAGGCCTGAGGAGGAGCTTGGCCTTGACTCACTGTCTCATTCATCATTAGTAACCAAAATCCTTTAAAACCTGCAAAAGAACTATACGTAGCAGGCATAGAAAAGGCAGAAAAGAAGGCTGAGCAGATAAACTATTCCCCAACCTGTACAAACTACATAATGTGCAGGGCCCAATGGAAACTGAAGACACAGAGGCCCTTGCAGGGAAAAAAAAAGTGCTTCAAGGACACTAAAATACAAACATATTTTCCTTTAAAAATACTTTATTACTTATAAAACATAATATCAATAATAGTGATATATGAGGAACAACATAAACTTACAAATAGCACAAAACATATTTTTGTGTCATAATTTAATATGATACAATAAATAACAATACACTATTGGGGCGCCTGGGTGGCTTAGTCGGTTAAGCATCCAACTTCAGCTCAGGTCATGATCTCATGGTTTGTGGGTTCGAACCCTGCATCGGACTCTGTACTGACAGCTCAGAGCCTGGAGCCTGCTTTGGATTCTGGGTCTCCCTCACTCTCTGCCCCTCCCCCCCTCGCATTCTGTCTCTCTCTCTCTCAAAAAAAAATAAACAAACATTAAAAAAAATTTTTTTTAAATAGCAATACACTATTAATGTGATTTTTCTGGCTCACTTTTCTGCAAATTCATGTAAGAATTTAATGTTTAGCAACATTATTTTTAGTCTACATAAATGAAAATAGATTCAGTAAGTAGCTCAACAAAAAAGCAAGATTGCAAATGATTTTTGTTCGTTCTTAATTTTGACAAGAATCTTTGGTGCAAATTTTACTCTTTCTGTTTGCAGTATTTATAGGCTGTGACAACATTAGGATAGATGTCTGATAAACCATTCGGAAATACAAATTTTAGCATATCTAGAGCTGATGATTCTCTAGGAGCAATTTTAACAAAAAGATTTAACTCTTCATATGAATCAGTTTCATGGAAGTCTGAATTTTATTTTAAATGTAAATTTATACAATGATATTTTGATGATTCTTCTGATATTCCCTGTAAATTGTGGAGATCATAAAAGAAATCAAAAAGGGCTTTAAAATGTATATACAATTCAAAATGCCTGTTTATACATTCTATAGCCGTATTGCCAATTTTATGTAAAATTTGCATTTTCAGTTATCTTCCTTGTTAACAAATGGTTCATCCAAAGTTCATATGAAAATAGTGTTCTTTTCCAATGACAATAGTTAAATGTGATTTCTATTTCTAAGCCTGTGGATATTCATTTTGCAATGTTTCAGCATTCAAAACCAAGGATTTTTAAATCCTTGAAGAATCCTAATAACTCTGATTAATGCTTTATTGCAATGTTCACGTGTACGCTTTTATTGTGTGATAATTTACTTACAAAGCCGGCTGCCCAAGCACCATAAGTTTCCGTCTCAAGGTTCAGGCTATAGAGTTAATACTTGTGCAGATGCCCCAGGGACAGGCTCCAGGGACAGTCAGCCAGGCTGACCTCCCACAGGTTCTTGGGTGGAGCCCCTCTTCTAGCCCAGGGCCAAGGCTACCACTACACCCTCAAAACCTGCTTTGTTGTGTTTCTGTTGTTGTGGCTGCATCATGGCCACCAATGGGGACCCGGGTCCTGACCCGGCCACCTCCAGATGATCCTCAGGCATATGCATGTGCTTTGAGGCACCAGGCCAATTGCTCAGCACCCACACCGTTCACTCGCCATGCCCGTTGGCATATGCCCACATGTGCACACACTACTACCTAGCATATCTCTGCCACTCACACACCTGCTCCGTTGTCCCATCCAACCTCATCACAAAGCACAAGTATAAATATAAAGTTATTAGCAATTTCAAGACGGTGACAGCATAGCCTAAAACCAAGCCTGGAACCCTTCGGACCTTAGGGTCCTGTGCCACTCACTGCACAGATCACCAGCCATGAAACCAGCCCTGCCTTCAGCCTTCCAAAGGAAAAAGAAAGGCAGGAGGTGAAATGGAAATGAAAATCTGCAACGAGTTCTTCCAAGAAGTTACAATGGCAAGGGGCCCAGCGTCCCACTCACCCCAAAACCTACCCTGTGTTACTCGCTGTATCCAACCTCTACCCACATCTCTTCTGCCACAGGCACCAAATTCAATCCCGCCAGAGTTCCTGTCTAGACGTGGGTACCACCACCGGGATATGGCAAAGACTGCTGGTTGTTCATCCTAAAACACCTCCACCTTTGTTGTAGTAATGGAGTTTGAGGTGCCCCTATGGCTGACCAGCTAAAGACTACATATCTTAGCTCATTTGTGGCTCAGTGTGGTCATGTTACTAAGTTCTCAGCAATATATCATAAGCAGATGACTCTTCTATTTTGCAGGCTTAAACGTGACTGGCTGCCATGTGCTTCCTCTCTTTGCCTTCCCATTAGATGGAGCACAGCTACATGGCTCAGCCAGCTTCAATCACTCAGATAAGGACCATAATCTAGGAACTGGAGAAGCAAAAAAAAAAAAAAAAGAAAAAAAAAAGAAAAAAAATTGGATGGAACTCAAGTCTTTGGATGAGTTCATAGAGGAAGTTTGAGCTTACAAACTGGAAAATTCATCTTGGTTCTACTGCTTAACAGAGAAACAAAGTGTTGTTTCCTTTAAGCCACTGTATTTCAAGATCTCTTTTGTTACAGCAGGTTAGTTTTTCTATAACTGATATGAACGGTTTGAATCTGGGGGGGGTTTGTTCCCACTGTCCATAAGGAAGATATGAGAATAAAGCCAAGTCACTTGTAATAAATATAGGATCCAAGGAAGAAGGTGGGCCCACTGCATCCCAATGAGGACTCAGGACGTACCTTCCCACACAGACATTCATTTACACATGTTGGCTATGAGTCCAATAGACTTCGTGATCCAGTTCAAGCTAGAGATGTACCCACAACAGAGCTTCTATGAGAAAATATCTTTCATGTTTGAAACAACTAATCTGCAAGTATATCTTTGAAATATAGCCCATTTATTAGCTGAAGACTGCCAGTAATTCTGTATCTGCCTTATAGTGAAGATTAATGGACATATTACATGCAAACCATTATGCATAGTATCTGCCTTCAAATGAGCTTTTAACATATTTAGCGGACTATTACTGACATTATTAAATCAATATAATATAGGCAGCAAGGAAAGGAGGAATTTACTCTAAGGAAGTATAGTGCCTCAGGCTTTTGGTATGACCCTCACAGTCAGAGGTATGAGGGATGAATGATTTAAATATTTCCAGATCTCTTAACTTCCACAATTCTACCACATTTTCCCCAAACTAAATAGCATAAAATATTACCTCAAAAAATGTTTGAAGTTTTAAAGCATTTCCCAAAGTAGACAATTAGAAATGATGGGTTAGAAAATCAACATGGCAGGAAATGCCTACACGTCAGGAAGAAGAAACCAAGAACTGAATACAAGAGAGAAACATAAAAGGAAGGGCCACTATCCACTCCCCCCACCTCTGCAAGAGTCTGCCAGTAGAAGAAATGTTTACCTTCTGCAAATTCACTTTACAATCAATAATACTCAATGGATCAAAGCAAGATGGTTTTTAGAAACCAAAGTCTCTACTCTGGAAAAAAGAAAACAATAAAAGGAAAACAATAAGACCTTCTTTAGAGCCATAGGGAATAAAAAGAGGTAGTGGGAACATGTAAGACTGAATGAGGTGTGGAGAAAATCTGGTAATACACGAAACTGAAAAGTCAGACTTTTAATTACTTCTCTCTAGAGCCCTGTTTTCAGAGTGTGAACACTGACTAAGGCAATAACAAAGAGCAGAAAAGTGAGATGAAATCGGTGAAAATCTGGAGAAAGATTTCTCAAATACTTGGGACTCGGCAGTATTTTGTTTGCTGAGCACTTTGAAGGAAGGAAATATTCCACATAGTGAGAAATTCAAATAACTGAAGCGTTATCTATTTGAGATTCCTAATATCCTTCAAAATTGTATTAAAATTTCATGAAATAGAGCACTCTTTCTTCCCCTTCTTAAATCGAGTGTGCTAATTTTAAACATTTCCCTGCTGCTCCAGGGTCTTTGCGATGAGAAGCAAAAATTTTTCAGTGCCCCTGGGAGTTTCCTGCGGTAAATTTGTCCCTAGACTAAGCTGCCAAGGATTGCCACCTGCTTTAGGCTCTTGCCATTTAGAATTAATCCTTCTTACATTATCCATATTCTCCACCATCACCATCTCTACTAAAGATAACCTGCACCTGTGGTTTTACCCATCTCTGATTCCAATTGGTTTGCCATTAATTATAGAGGTTTGGGAAACAAACAAACAAAAAGCAAGTTTTTATATTTGTTCAAAAGTAAAAGTGAATAAGGGCACCTGGGTGGCTCAGTTAAGCGTCCGACTTCGGCTCAGGTCATGATCTCATGGTTCGTGACTTCAAGCCCTACATTGGGCTCTTTGCTGACAGCTCAGAGCCTGGAGCCTGCTTTGGATTCTCTGTCTCCCTCTCCCTCTTGCCCCTCCCCCACTCATGCTGTCTCTCTCTCTCTCTCTCTCTCTCTCTCTCCCTCAAAATAAACATTATTTTTTTTTAAAGTAAAAGTGAACAGGCTATAAAAGAGGACCTTGGGAAATACTTTTAGTGGTTAAAAGAGACCATCTTTTCGGTTAATCTAATCTTTTTGTTTTTTTACTTTTTAATTATTGATTGTGTTCTGAATAATTTAAGTGGCAACCCCTGGATAAATGAGATACTACCATTTATGCAAATGACAATAACAGTAGAGGAGGCATATGAAAAGAGACCGTGGAAAGGGCAGGGAGCTTCACCATGAGAACTGAGTTCAAGTCCTGGCTCTGCCTCTTATAGCTGTGGGAACATTCACATCCACTCTAGACAGGCATTTTAAAGATTAAAAGAGATAAAATAAAATGCCCGCCTCCATACTTGGCACATATAGAGCTCATACAGGCAAGCTATATTATTATTTTTAAATCATTGAATATGTGTGGAAATTTGGATGTGTGTCTAATATGCTCAAGAGGGATTGTAACAAACCCAAAAATCTGTAAGAAAAAAATCAACTTCAAGTTACTTTAAGTAAAATAGTGTTAATCAGATTTCTGAAAATTTCAAGCTGAAAGACACTGGCGATCATACAGTTCTGCCTGCCCAATCTATGAATGAGGAAACATAGGCCGGAGAATCAATGTCAGTAGGCTAATGAGAATGTAGAGACAGGACTGGAATCCAGGTTTTCTCATGTCCTTTCCAACGCTCTTAAGCACATACGAATTAATCTAGAATAGAGGTTGGCAAACTTTTTCTACAAAGGGGCAGATAGCAAATTTAAAAAAAAAATTTTTTTAATGTTTATTTACTTTTGAGAGAGAGAGGGAAGGAGGGAGGTGCGAGTTGGGGAGGGTCAGAGAGAGGGAGACACAGAATCTGAAACAGGATCCAGGTTCTGAGCTATCAGCACAGAGCCCCATGTGGGGCTCGAACTTATAGACTGTGAGATCATGACCTGAGCTGAAGTCAGACACTTAACCAACCAAGCTACCCAGGCGCCTCCAGATAGTAAATTCTTTACACTTTGCAGCGATATAGTCTCTGTTGTAAACTATATTCAACTATGCCATTGTGCAGCAAAAGCAGTCATAGGGAATGCATAAATGAATGGGCATGGCTGTGTTTCAGTAAAAGTTTATTTACAAAACAGGCTACAGGCTCTCGTTGGCTTCATGGGCTGTCGTTTGCTGACCCTGATCTTGAACAAGATGGCAGATTCTACCTAAATGAAAATGATCAGTGTAATTTCAAATCAACAAACCTATTGTCAATACAGTAAAAAACTGAATAACAGTAACAGAACTCAGGAGAGTGATTATATATATTTTAAATGTTGCCAGTGTGACATTTTTAAATGATGTTTGGTAAGGATTAATCCTAGCCTCAAGACCATTATATTCTTTGGTAATATTGAGAAAATGCAAGAAAACAACTCTGAGAAAGCAGAGGATTCTTAAGAGAATTGGAATTCTAAATTATCTTGGCTAAATAAGAATGGCGAAGAGAACTAAAATATTAGTACGCATTAAATGATACAACTTACTTAATTAAAATAACTGAAATACAAGGCATCAGGGGTTTTGTGTAAGCAAAGTATTCTCACCTAAAGAAATAAGTAAAGAGTGCCATCAAAATCTACTAGTTACCACAAACTGAAAACACATCACCTTCTCACCAAGGGAGCATCCTTCATATCAGAATCAATGAGTCTGATCACGGAACCATGAATAATCTCCCCGCAACAAAAACATGCCCAAAGTGCATTTGGCCTGTGTCAGGAGCCCTTGATGATACTGGTGCAATGATCATAATCTTCATGATATTCTCCAGACACACAAAGAGAGATTTCATGGAAGAAAGTGCCCAAATGCCTTTTCTTCTCCATGAAGGATTAATGCAGAAAAAAGGAGGAAGAGGAGGAGGAGGAGGAGGAAGAAGAGGAGGAGGGGGAGGAAGAGGAGGAGGGGGAGGAAGAGGAGGAAAAGGAGGGGAAGGGGGAGGGGAAGGAGGAGGAAAAGAGGAAAAAGCCGAATGCTGCAATCTGAGGCAGGGACAAAGTTCCTCTTCCTAACAAATATGACAGATTGGGATGAGTTTGCCAAGGAACACTTCAAATTTCCTTTAGGGAGCTTTTGAGAGAATTCGAAACTTTGCATCTGTTTGGCATGAGGTACCCTCCCTGAAGAGAAAGGAAAGAAGTACAAGACTTTTCAACATCTGAATTTTAAGAGAACTATACAAATTGTCATTTGACATACTCAATTGAACTAAATGTAGTACTCTATTTTCCCTAATGTTTATGTTGCTCCCTAGTAGTAAATTGGTTGTTTAAAAAGCACACCTACCCTTGGAGGCACTAAAAAGTAACCCAATGATATATGATGAGAATGAGGTTCATTACTTTGTGCCAACTTGCTCCCAACATCTGTTCAGTTTATACAATGACTCATTCAGCGTATTCAGGGCTTAGTGCAAACAACCATCATCTTCCAATATTTGATTTACCCTTGGGCTTTCACACACCTCAACTTTGGTTTCACTGCATGGCTTTGGAAGCAGAAAGGCACAAAATGAAGCTCTATCAATGAACGAGAGATCGGGTTATAAATGATTATAACTATGAAAGTTGTATGGATACAACTTCTGCAACTCAAAGGGCTATGAGTCAACATGATGATGTTATAGCCAAAAAGCATTTAGACACCTTTGCTCTCTGTCCGAAACACGATCAGAGCTGTTACTCGAGTACTGTAGTTCACTGTCATTTCCTATACCTTTTTCTTTAGATAGCAAAGAAAAATGTTAACTTCATAGATGAAGGATCACACTCCATCACAATGTGAAATCCCACAGAACAAATAGTAGTTTTCATATATATACATAAAATACATAAAATACTCTCTACTCATATGTGTTCACTTGCAATGCAATTATAATTTATAGCCAAAAACCTCAGTTTTTCAATATAGATGATAGGCATTTTATTTTTGTGCATCAACTAAAAAAATTAAGACGGCTTCAACTAACACAAATGTTGACGCTTTACAAATATTACTAAAAAGTGAATGAAAATTAAGCCCCTTTCACACTTGTTAAAAAAATAATGCGAACTGAAAGAATACTATGTTGGGGAAAATGCAGAAGGAATATATTCATTATGGTGTAAGGTATGGAGATGCTCATTAGTTGTAGCTGACATTGTATACAAAATTCCTACAGAAATAATACTCTGAAAATCAGAACTAAAGGGTATTTTTAAGAAACTGTCAAGACCAAAAAGATGCCTGCCCCCTGGAACAAGAAAAGTTGCGTTTGATTTGCTTAACGGAAAAGTAATGTTTTGTGTAGCAACTCGGACATCTCAGAACTGTGGATTCTCCGCATTTATTTTCCATCGTAATGTCCTTCAGAGTTTTTCACAACAACAATGGATCTAACAGACCACTCAGGCATGCAAAACCAGTATATACTCAATTTTACCAGTTGGCAAAAAATGTTTTTTCTCACCCACAGCTTTGACCAGGTCACCCCTCCCAGCCAGTGGCCTCGCTATTGTTCTCCTTATCAAATGCAGACTCCTCATTCTTAGCTTCAAAGGCCCCCTCCAGTTTTCCCAGCCTTCATTTCCTCTCTAACCAGTCTGTATTCTTCCAGCCAAGAAATCCTTCATTCAGCTCTTTCATTCACTGACCCCAATCCTTCCCCTGTCCTCTCACATGTCCACACTCTGCACCCTCAACTCACACCACTTTCAACAACCTGCCTCTCCCCCAAAATGTGATTAAGCCTAAACTTGATAGGTTAAATGACCTAAGCTTTTGTCTGCTTGTTTTTCTTTTTAAAATCTAACGGCATTGGCCCTGTACACAAGAGATTCTTAAATGGGACCGGGACACCAGTAACAAATTTCTGGTGTTTTAGTTATTCACGTTCAATCTGTCAGAGGCATGACACAGAATAAAAAATAAAGCAGCTGCATTACATTTAAATATAGGGGAAAAAGAGACACTCTATTACATGACTGCTGGATATAGGAACTTCAGCTGATACAGCTTCGGGGACCCCGCCAGGCCTGGAAGAAACTGGGAAGGTTAGCCACTAGCTGAGAGAGGAACAAAGGCATGGGTAGCCTCATATCGCACCACAAAAGTGACAAGCTGAGAAGGAGGAACAGAGACAGGATACTGAAGGGGGAACTAGGCAGCAGAAGAGCACAGCATCCCAAGTAGGAATGAAAATAGACCGCAATCCAGCCTGCCAGGCAGAACTGCCTTTGGGCATCTGATCGGGCCAAATGCCAACAGGGACACACATTAGTGACCTGAATCACTATCTCCTTAGCCTTAGTTTCTGAAAGTTCATTCCCTTTTCTGCAATAAACACTACGAGCTTGCTTCTTTTGTTGCTCCTAATACTCACCCCAGTGAGATTCTCTAGTTGCAATGCAAACGGTTGGATTAATTTAGTACCCCTTAAATTAGTATTCTTTTTTTCATTGCTGAAAGCCCCTTCAATCGCTCTCTCATTCAAAAATGCACTGAGTATCAAGGTTATTCTGTCAGGAAATATCCTAAAATGATAAGCTTCCGTTCCCTCACTTGTAAAATAAGGATGATATTATGTACCCAGTACACTGTATAGAAAATTAAATGAAACAGAATGTAAAAAGCACTTAACACGAGTGGCACCCAGCACGCATGCAATCAAAGTAACTTATCATTACCGTTGTTGCTGTTATTGTTATTGCTCTAAAGACCTTGTTTTTAGCTGTCGCCTAACTTGAGCTAAAAACCAATAAAAACTCATTTTTAAGCAAAACAATGTTTATTTATATACATTTTTTATCTTCTCACAGAATACAATGAGTCACATCTTTTTCCAATTTTCCCGAGTTCCAGTGCCTCCATCCCAATCCTCCTGGGTCCAGCAGGGCACCAACCTGTTTCATAATCAACTGGGGGAAACACACGAGAAAGGAAGGACAAATACCGGAATAGAAGATTTAGTATTCCTTAGTCTGTGATACAGTCAAGAGATGAGTCGGTGAGCCATTTCCCACAACTCCGGTGGGTCTCAGAGGGGGACAGATATCAAAACTGCTTTTGCAAGCTGCCCTTTACGTGTCCTGAACTTTCGAGCTCATTCCTCTTTGTCTCCTTTGCACTTCACCTTCACCCTCTATGAGCTCATCCACTTTGCTTTCAGCCCGGTATCTATACAAACAACTCCCAAGCTCTTGTTGCCCTGTTCAAACCTGTCTCCTGAGCTTCAGGTACCTACACCCAACTGATACGATCTGGAAAGTCACAACCCAAATGGTTCTTCCTTCTAAACTGTTCTCTTCCCTGTGGTTTCTACTGTGGCCAGTGGTACAACCACCACCCTCCATCTTCTCCCAACCAAACACCTTCCGTCTTTTCCTCTCCCACGAGAATCATCAAATTCTCCAATGTGTGAGTCCTTCGGAACAGGGACTTTGTTTTGTATGCTCCTGAATCCCCAGTGGCCGAAACAACCCCAGTGACAATAGGCACTCCATACACATTTGCTGTATGCATGAATGGCCCGTAGCTGCTTTTCCATACCTGCTGAAGGAAGGGGTGAATGCGTTTCTTTAAGCTGGGTTCTCAAAAAACAAGAACATAAAAATAATTCCCTTTTACTTAAATCTTTCCAATAATTTGTTCATTTAAACACGGCTGTTAAATCATATGAAACAATTTTGTTTTCTATCAGAACAAGATACTATTTGTTTTGTTATAATGTTCAAATGTTAATCCTCTGGCTGTTGAGTTTCCCAGATAAGCAAGACATTTTCTAGTCTTCAGATTTTATCCTATAAAAATCTGTAAAAATCCTCTATTCAAAAGTTATACTTAGCAGGGAGTCTTCTGAAATCCAAACTGAGAAAATTGGAAACAGCTTAACAACCCCAAAGAATAATATTTCATAAAATCCTATGGAGTAAAAAGCCAGATCCTGTGGGGCCACTGGCTGTGTGTATTGGGCAATCTCAGAAAGCATTAACTCTTTCGAGCCCTCTAGATGCTACTTAGTGGACAGAAGTAACTTGTCAAATGTTCCCCAAGATTTTTGAGTGAAGATCTTTTCATATTTCATCTAAAACATCATATCCATTTGAACTGATTTTAGTAGGACAAGGTTCTGAACGATACATGTTGCTTTATTGCTAGAAGTATGTGGCCTTGCATTTTACTTTCTGTCAAGTGTCCAGCCAGATCAATTTGCATTGCCTGCTTCATAAAAATAGCAAAAATGTGCTACAAATAACAGAAATAAATAAAAGGTCAGTACATTTATGTCTGCATCTGCATTTGACTTGCAAAATAAGGAGACTTCATGAGATAAAAATATGTCAAGACTCTTATTTTTATCACTACTATTCTATACCGGGCAGATCTGAACATTACATGTTTTCTTCAATTATAAGACTGCCAGCAGGCAGACTTATTTTCAGTGCAAAGCCTTAGCCTAAATTAAGCCACACATTTCTGACATCTTGTCCGAAGAGACTGAAAGCAAAACTCCAAACTTCTTACCCAGTCAACATCAACAGTTCTAAGCTAAATGGCCACTTTTTTTGTCCCATGTTGAGATTTATTTGAACTACAAACCATGAAAAAAAAAAAATAGGAACATTCTCATGAAGAAGAAAAGAAGCCAACTGGAGTATGTGCAGGCGACCACTGCTTGCTTATCTAATCACAAAATATAAGGCGAATGAACAGTACTTGCTGTATATATATAAAATCATGTGCTATATACATATACATAGAAATTTCCTTATGCAACATGAACTTTTTGTATGGAATAAACCCCTCCCTTCCTTTGTGGGCCTAATGCCATAGTTCTAATCTTTAATCCATTCTAATGCTTCCAGTGAATGATTTTTAAATAAGTAGTCTTTGTACACAGAAATCACCATTTGGAGCTAATTTTGAAGGTCATTAAGTTAAATATACACAGAAATCTTCTTTCCTCCTTTTAAAATGTGTGTGTTTCGGTTACAACAGTGATATACTAAATCTGTGAGTTCTACCCGGCCCAGGTTCAAATGGGTTCAAATCACAGCTTGCGTCGTCCTACCTCGATAACCTTGAGCAAATGAGAGAATCTAAGTATCTGTCCTCTCATCTACAAAAGGAGAAGTGTCTCAGTCAGTGTTGGCTGTAGCAACAATACCATAGACTGGGTGGTAACACAAAACATTCATTTCTCACAGTTCTGGAGGCTGGAAGTCTAAAGTCGGGGTGCTAGCATGGCCTAGTTCTTGGTGAGGGCTCTCTTCCTGGTTATGTCCTCACATGGCCTTCCTTGATATATACCACAGAGAGCAAGCTCCAGTCTCTTTTCTTATCCCATCATGGGACTCTACCCTCATGGAAACCTAATTACCTCCCAAAGGCTCTATATCCTAATACCATTCCTTTGGGAGTTCAGGTTCCAACATACGAATTTTTGGGGAGACACAATATATAGCCCCAAATGGGAAGAATTGCTATGATACTCACAGTGCATCTGTGAGCAGTAAATAAGATAGTATCTCTAAACGCCTGGCATGGCATTTAGTATATAACAAATGTTCAGCAAGTGTTATATATTATACTATTGTTGAAACTATTATTTGGATTAAAAAGTTCCTCTACTGTTTCTTCTGCATTTTTTTTTCAGTTCTGTAATTGCCTTACCCACATTCACCAGAGAGGAACTTAAACTAAAAGTCATTGATCTTCCCTTGTACAAATCTCTAGCCAAAGTACCGCTTGCACGGACTAGTGCCACCAGCCTCTAACATGTAGCTATCCGTCCTCACAGCTAGTCAGCATTTTTTTGTTCTTAATATTTATCCCATGTATTAATGTAATCACTTGTGTACGTGCCTATGAGTTTCTGTCACGTGTGATTCATTTTGACACTGTATGTGCCCGTTTTCAACTGTATCACTAAAGAAATAGAACCGGGATCAAAGCCAAGTCTGAAGGATTCCACAGTAGCTCTGGGCATAAGCAAAGATCTTCCAAGGCTACACACAGGTAGAAATAGTTTTAAAGGACTCAGTGTCCACATTCTTCAATGCCCTCTTTTTTATAACTGCCCTACTTAATTGCCCTACCTGTCCAAGGCTGGAGTTGTCAGTTTTCCCTTCCCCATCTCATGAAGTCTCTTTTTTTTTAATTGACAAAATAAAGACATGTCTCTTATCCATTCCAAACCTGCTCCAATGCCTCATCGTGAGGTGCAAAATATCTGAAATTCCAAACCTGTAGACATTTCAAAATACCTTCAGTTTAGCTATCGTGCATCCTCATTCCCCAAATGTCAGATAATATATTGTTCCCAGGGAAACCCCTTGAAGGGCAAAGTCAAAAGAGCACTGACAAGAAACACAGAAGGACAGGGAACTCATGTCATTACAGCAACAAACTTGAGTCCAGCCATTGGGTTTTGTCTGACGGACTGTCCTCCTAAATATATGCACTAAAATTAAAAGTGCAAATGAGGTTAGAAGCTACCAGTTCCAGTTAAGATGGCATAAGAATATTTCATCTTATCTCCTCCTTTGGTTATAACTAAAAATCACAAACAAAACGCATAAAGCAACTATCTATGGGATCTGAAAAGTTAAGAATAGCAGGCAGCTTGGGAAGGGATATCAAGACTTAAAAAAGAGTAATACAAATATCAAATCATTATGTTGTACACCTGAAACTAACACAATGTTATGTCAATTGTACCTCATTCATTGAAAAAAAGAAAAAGACTAATTAGGAAGTGAGTTTTCTGGCGTTTTCCTTTTTCACCCATATTTCCCAACATAGAGTCTGGGCAGCAAAATCATAGAACTGAGCTACAGGCATGGCCAGGAGAAACTCTCTCCCTGGTCAGAGGGATGGGAGGGAGGAATCCTGCAAAACAAAGAGTGGGGAGGCAATCCTCCAAACTGTTTTCTCTCTTGACTCTCCTCTAGAGGGAGGTCTTAGTTCTGGAGCTGTACTCACACAACAGTGGGAGCAGCTATGGGCTGGGCTGCCTGTTTGCCCTGGAGGAGGATATGACAGTGAAAGATGCTGAACCTACAGCTTTGTGGACACAAAGGACCAGGAAGAAGAGTCCCTGGGAGTCAGAGAGTTTGGAGAGATCACAGAGAGAAGAGAGCTTGAGGAGAAAATCCCATAGAATTGTGTATTGAGTCCTGGACTTAGCCCCCCAGAGATACATACATGAAAATGACTTGAAACAGAATACCAAGTCTTTGAGAACTGAACTACAATGTATTCCATGGCCCAATAGTCACTGGGAGGCGAATATGTGTGGAGGATCCAAATAACACCACAAAATCTTTGAAAAGTAAGCTGACACATTGGAACTAAAGACCACAGAAAGTATATTGGGACTTGTGACCTAAACCCAACTGGCTCAGTTGACTATGAAGAAAAACAAATGCACAAAAATTAACATTATCCAGAGATTTTTAACAGGACCCAGAATTTCATAATATATTCAAAACACCCAGGATGTAATCCAAAATTAGTTGACATACCAAGAAGCAGGACACTTTCAGCAACCCCCAGGTGAAAAGATAATCAGTAGACACAATTTGTGAGAAGACTAGATACTGGAATTATTTGACAGGCCATTGCAGCAGCTATTACACCCATGCTCCATGAAGTAAGGGTCAACAAATTTGAAATGAATGGAAGGGTAGAAGTTCTCAGTAGAGAAACAGCAGTTATAAGAATCAAATGGAAATTTTAGAATTAAAACATATGATAATTTTTTTAAAAGGCTACTGAATGGAAGAATGACGATGACAATGAAAAGAATCAGTGAGCTTGAATATAGATTAATAGGCATTGCCTGACTTGAACAATAGAGAGAAAAACGATTGAAAAGAATGGACATAACTTCAGGGACCTATTAGATACTATAAAAAGGTCTAATGCTGATGTCATTAAAATCCAAGAAAGAAAGAAGAATGAGATTTGTACAAAAAATTACTTAAAAATTAATGACTCAACTTCTGAAATCCAGTGAAGACTATAAATTTAGACTTGAGCTCAGCACAACCCAAACAGGACTAACTCAAGGAAAATCATATATGTACACAAAATACTCAAACAAATAGGGTTTATTCTGGTAATGCAAGACTAGTTGTACATTGAAAAAGTAATAAATGTAAACTCCACATTAACAAACTAAAAAAAACCCCACATAATCATGCCAGCATATGTGGGAAAACATTTGATAGAATTCTACATCTTTCATGACAACTCTTCAGGAAACCAGGAGGAGAGATTCAGTTTAAGGAATTATCTGATTATGTCAGCCCTGCCAAAAATATCCTACCTTTCTTGAAGTCAACTGTGGCACATAACATAACTAATCACAGGAGTGACCATCTCATTATACTCAGATTTCATACCCACATTCAAAAATAAGGAGATTATATACCAGAAGACTAGAATCTCGGAGACCATCTCAGAATTCTGTTTACCATAATAAGCAATGAACAGTATGAAGCCAATATTCTGAAAACAGTACCTTGTACAATAGCTCTAAAAACATCTAACAAAATATGTGCAAGGTATATAAATGAAAATTATAAAATGCTGATAAAAGAACCATGGCAGACCTAATAAATGGAGAGATAAACAGAAGTTCATTGTTTGAAAGATTCATTATGTTTAAGATATCATACTGGTATCTCCCTAAATTGATCTAGAGCTTTAACATAATTCCAGTCAAAATCTTTGAAGGAGTTTTGACAAGCTGATTTTAAAACTTATATAGAAAGGCAAAGTACTAGAACAGAAAAATAAATTTGGAGCAAGAACACAGTTGAAAAACTCATACTACCATATGTTAACATAAAGATGTCATAATCAAGCAGAGTGTTTTTGGTTTGGGGATAGACACAAAGATCAATGGAACAAAATAGAGTCCAGAAATAGACTTACATGAATATGGTCAGTTACTTTTTAACAAGGTTGCAAAAGCAATTCAATCTTTTCAGCAAATGGTCCTAGAAAATTGGACATCCATGTGCAAAAAGAAAAAATACTACTTGACCTATACTTCACACATTATGCAAAAATTAACTCACTATAAATCATAATAAAACTAAAAAAGTCTTGGGAGACATTATGGAGAAGATCTGTGTGTGTGAATAAGGCAAAGAGTTCTTATAGGACACCAAAGTATGTTCCATGCAAGGCAAAATTAATAAATTAGACGTCATCAAAATTAAAAACATTTGCTCTGTGAAAGCCAATGTGAAGAAAATAATAAGACAAGTTACGGACTGGGAGAAACTACTTCCAAATCACATATTTCACAAAGGACTTGCACCAGAATACATAAAGGAGTCTCAAATAAGAAATCACACAATGTAAGGGAAAAAATGGGCAAAAGATATGAACAGACACTTCACCAAAGTAGATATACTGACAGCAAACATGTTAAAAGATGCTTATCATTAGTCATTAGGCAAATGCAAATTAAAACTGCAATGAGATACCGCACCCTTATTGGAATGACTAACACAAAACAACAACACAATTCAACCTGGCAATACCAAATACTGATGAGCTTGTGAAGCAACTTGAACTCATATATATTGTTGAAGGAAAAGCCAAATAACATAGCCATTCTGGAAAACAGTTTGACAGTTTCTGAAAAAGCAACACATACATTTTCCAATCTAGGTATTTATTCTAGAGAAATTTGCTTACAAATCCTATAATCAAATGTTTAGCAATAATTTTCATAACTACCAAAAACTGGAAATAAAAAATGACTTTCAACAAATGAGTGAATAAGCAGATTGGGGTACATCCATAAAATGAAATACTATTAAAAAGTAAAATGAAAAAAATTGATACATGTAACAACATGGATGAATCTTAAAGGTATTATGCTAAGTGAAAGAAGTCAGTCTCAAAAGATAATGAAGCATAGTATTCTATTGTGGGAAAAGCATGACTGTAGGTTTGGAGAGCAGATCATCGGTTTCCAGAGGTTTGAGGTGGGAATGTAGATTTCACTACAAAGAATAATATGAGGATATATTTGGGGGGATGGAACTGTTTTATCCTGATTGCGTTGGTGGTTATACAAATCTATGCCTGTGTTAAAACTCATAGAACTATACACAAGGGGGGGAAAGTGAATATTGTATAACTTAATAAGTAAAAGAAATAAATAACAGAAAGATTCTTATTATGGGAACACATATCAACACACTAATATAAACTGAAAAATAAAGTCAGCCTCTTTCTGTCAAAAAGTAACTCTAATTTGGCCAATTAACTTAACATTGGAAAGTGACTTTACCAGTAAGGTAAATTCTCTATAAACTGAAGGAATCAAATCAATGGCTCCAAAGTTTTAAAACATATATTTAAAGCACACAATAATATGATAAGTTATTGATTGATTGATTGATTGATTGATTTAAATTCAATTTAGTTAACATACAGTGTAGTATTGGTTTCAGGGGTACAACCCATTGATTCATTACTTACACATAACACCCAGTGCTCATCCCAACAAGTGCCCTCCTTAATGCCCATCACCATTTAGCCCATCCCCCACCCACCTCCCATCATATCAAAAATATTGTGTCATTGGGATGCCTAGGTGGCTTAGTGGGTTAAGCATCTGACTTCAGCTCAGGTCATGATCTCGTGGTTTCTGAGTTGAAGCCCCACATGGGGCTTTGCACTGAAAGTGTGAAGCCTGCCTGGGATTCTCTCTTTCCCACCCCCTCTCTCTGCCCCTCCCCTCCCCCCAAATAAATAAACTTAACAAAATAATAATTGAAATTAACAATACATCTGTTTTCCAAATTCTTTCTGAGTATACAGGATTAAATAAAGTGCCTCTAAGTGAAAAAGCCATACGTTGACCTTTGATAAAACCTGGTAAAGGTCTAAGAAATTAAGATCATGAAGACTCTACTGATGGAATAACAAATTCAGATGCAAGTACAGTTCTTTCCAACTCTGTGCTTTCAAAAATGGAAGGAGAATCTAATAAAGTTGTCATCTAATCATTAGAAATAATTTTTAATGATAGGTTATTATAATGTGGATTTTGACATTAAACTGGGAAGTTGTTCAAATAACTGAATGCCATTACTCTAATAAAATTCTTTCTATTCCCTGTACTTAATTATGTGAATAAGTTCTAAAGCACAATCATCTAGAAGAAAAAATACAGGAACGGAATATATCACAAACTCTGTTACACTGTACACAAACCAGTTTTAAAAGAAAGCCAACCATTCCTCTAACACATCAAGAGAGGAATCTCCAGGGGCACCTGTGTGGCTCAGTCAGTTGAGCATCAGACTCTTGATTTTGGTCATGGTCATGGGATCCGGTCATGGGATCTCACAGTCATGGGATCAAGTCCCATGTCAGACTCCACACTAAGTGTGGAGACTGCTGAGACTCTCTCTCCCTCTCTCTCTCTGCCTTGACCCCACTCGTGCTTTCTCTCTCTCAAAATACATAAATAAATAAACATTTTTTTAAAAAGAGATGAACCTCCAGCAAATGTCACATTTAGTAATTACAAAAGCTTGTAATAGATTTAAATCATAATTTTTATGATAAATTAATCAAAAAAGAAGTTGTTGACACTCAGAATCTCATGACTGAGGGAAAATGTTTCGAAGTAATACAGGGCTTAGTTCTAGAGATGTATGGTAGTGTGATAGAAAATAATTCACAGCATTCAAAGAGATTACACTAGAATGAAATTCTGTAGAAGGAAAATAGAAATAAGAGTTCAGGGAGAAAGAGAATCAATGTAATGTCCATTGACTGTGAAAAGAAGAGCTTGTAATTTTTGAATGGTTGGTGAAACCCCCCTCACTAAGGTATTTAAATTCCTTTGGACACATTTAAAAAAGTAATATAATGGTTTCATTGTAAAATGTCAATTATTGTGATATCTTTTAAATTACACTCTTTGCCAACTACATTCATGATTTAAAATTTTTAGACAGTAACTTCAAATTGTGCAAGGGGTGTATCGTTTTTCAAAATCCTTTCAGGGTTCCACAGGCAAAAATATTTAGAAGACCACAGCTTTAAAACACTGTCTTACACTACCTCCTCAATTAAAATTTAGCTCATGGGGTGCCTGGCTGGCTCAGTCGGTTTAAATGTCCAACTTCGGCTCAGGTCAGATATCAGGGTTTGTGGGTTCGAGCCCCATGTCGGGCTCTGTGCTGACAGCTCAGAGCCTGGAGCCTGCTTGGGATTCTGTGTCTCCCCTCATTCTCTGCCCCTCCCCCATTCACACTCTGTCTCTGTCTCTCCCTCAAAAATAAATAAACATTAAGCAAAAAAGAATTTAGCTCATTTTGTTTCAATGGGTGCAGGGCTTCAGACACAAAATAAACATACAGATTGAACAGATGAAAAGGGAGACTGCAATTACTTCCCAACTGCTGAGCTCAATGGAATTGAGGTTATGAAGATGGCAGTGCTATTTGGCATAATGAAATTGCAATTTCAAAAGAGATTCACAGATTTTGATGTGCCAATCCCGAACCACACATTAGTTTCAGCGGGCGGCCTAGAGTTCAGACACTTGGATGGCTGAGTTACTAGGCAATTACTACATCATTCTAGTTCAATTTCAAGGAGAACTGATTGAGCTTAAGAAACTATATCCACCAAAAAGACATAAACAGGTATCCCTTCTTGGGAACTTTTGAAGACAAATACAAAACTTAGAACTAAGCTAATATTTCAATCATGTGAAGGGGAAAAAAAAAAATCCCAGCAATTTCTTTCAGCTACCTGGTTCTGTTATGATTAAATTGACCACCCTTGGGGGATATAAAGCTGAATTTAGAATTAAAAGAAAGGATGTTTTGAATGGTTCAGGGTGTGACAGAGGGGCATTCTTGTTGCAGTGATCAAAGTGATTACTGACCAGAAACGCTTAGAGGTATGTACTTATATATGTTGAAAACATCAGACCTTTCCTTTGTAGCTAAACATTTCTGTATTTGATCATAATCTGTAAGTCCACAGATTTCTGATTGTGAGGCACGATACTGAACAAAATGTGGATATTCTTGGTCTTGAGCCACTGAACAAAATAATACAGGGCTCAGTCTGTGCTCTTGGGCTTCTGAGTCATCACCCTCTAAGCTGTGCGACCAACTTGTAAAGAGAGGAAGAAGAACGAAATGCAAGTGAGGGCAGGCACCTCCTTATTTCTGTTTGAGGAACCACTGTGCTGCCTCAAGCAAAGCAGTGTTTGGCAGAGAATAGAAACCTAATCTCAAATGATCTATAAACAAAAATTACTGAGCCCAAAGAGAACAGGTAGTATTTAGGCTCAGTGAGAAATCTATTTTGTTTGGCACTGCTTCTTCTGGCTGGGTATGTGGCATAGAGAAATCAAAACAAGACTGTGGTTCTCACAGAAAAACAGTGGGAACCCACCAGATGAGCATTTCTTACAGTTCAATAGATAGAAAGAAGTTGTTAGGGACTTTAAATAATTAAAAAAACAAAAACAAAAACAAAAACCTTCAAGGTTCAATTCATAGCAGAATGAAATTCAAGTTGATCATGAATTTTATTAAGAATTCTTGGGGCGCCTGGGTGGCTCAGTCGGTTGAGCGTCCGACTTCAGCTCAGGTCATGATCTCGCGGTCCGCGAGTTCGAGCCCTGCGTCAGGCTCTGGGCTGATGGCTCAGAGCCTGGAGCCTGCTTCCGATTCTGTGTCTCCCTCTCTCTCTGGCCCTCCCCCGTTCATGCTGTGTCTCTCTCTGTCTCAAAAATAAATAAACGTTAAAAAAAAAAAAAAAAAAGAATTCTTCCATGTCCTTGAGTCTCTCACTACCCCAATAACAAGGATAATAATAGCTGTTACTGGTATAGCTTCTCTTTCGTACCTTGTCTTTGGCTACTCACCCTAATGGTCTTACAGACAAGTGTTTAAAAGAACGGAGAAGAGATATCTGGGGGAACAGCATGGCAGGCAGATAGAACAGAATAGCCAGAACCTAAGAAGCAAAAAGGAAAGTATTAAGGGAGGCGTCGGGGGGGTAAGACAGGCAGATAATGTAGGGCCGGATGTATGTTGCTCTGAGAAGCACTAGTTGTATTGAATTCTGTGTGACTGGTGCTCCCCTGGAGTTGTGCAATGCAATACTGACGGGTGGCCCTGAAGGTTGTAAGGATGGTGGCTCTTAAATTGAATGAGATGGGAAACCTTTAGAAACCTTGGAGAGTAGAGAGGTGAACATTTAAGTAGCAAAAAAGAACATTTCGTTTCTGTGTGGAAAATAGCAAACAGGAGCAAAGGAAGCAAGCAAAGAACTAATAAGGAGTTGGAAGGATAGTCCAGGGACAAGTTGAAGTGGCTTGGGTCAAGTGGTGGTTATGGAGGTGGTGAGCACTGGTTGGATTATGTATATATTTTGACAACAGAGCCAATGGAATTTGCTGATAGATCAGCTATGGTATGAGAGAGAGAGAATAGGGTCAAGGACGACCTAAAATTTTTGGCTGGAGCAACTGGAATTGAAAAATTGTTATTTATTAAGATGGGGGAAGCTGGGAGAGGAGCAGGTGTGGGGGCAACATCAGATCAGTTATGTACGTGTTATGTTTAACATGCCTTTCAGACACTCAAGTGGAAATAAATAGAAGGCAGTGTGTGTGTATGTGTGTGTGTATGTGTACGAGAAAGAGAGAGAATGAGAGAGAGTCCTAAATATGCATGCAGTCCCAAAGTTCAGGGAAGATTCAGGCTTGAGACTCACATTGGTAGTTTGTGCATGAAGCCACAGCCTGAATCAGATCACTAAAACAGGAAAGATCCAAAGACTAAGCTGTAGGGCACTCCAATGTTTAGAGGTGATAGAAATGAGGAGACACATCAGAGGAGGCTGAAAATGAGTGGCTTCTCCCTGGAATCCAAGGGAAGAGAGATTATCAGGGAGGAGGGAGCAATTAAATGTGGCAAATGCTGCAGGAGGTCAAGTCAGAAGAGAAGTGAGAACTTTCCATGGGATTTAGCAACATGGATGAAAATCCCTGGAGACCTGGAGAAAAGTAGCTTTGTTTGAGAAATAGAAGCGAGGACATTGGAATATGAGTATGAAGCTTGGGGAAGTAGAATAAAATTTGGGGTGAAATATAGATTTAAGAGTCCTCAGTACTTACATGGCCACAAGCAAGATATTTCCTAGAGGAAACATACAGAATGTTAAGGAAAGAAGGTTGAGAGTAGAATCTGTTAAATGCCAAAACGTAAGGAGTCTGTAGAAGAAAAGGAAAGAGTTCAGAGAGTGGCCTGTGTGGTGGGAAGCAGATCAAACAGAGCATTGGTCTAGAAATCAAAGGCAAAGAGAGTGCTACAAATAGAGAAGTCAATGGGACAAAAGCCTTCCCAGGCTTTTTGCAGGGCACAGGCAAATTGTATACATTCTCCCCCACTATCCCTTGTCTCTGCCATTACCAGACATAATACTTATAGTAGATACTATCCGTTTCCAAAGCTAAAGCAAGTAAGTGCACACTCCAGCCACCTCACTCCTCTAGTGGGATAATTCTGAGCCATATGTTGTACACTATTGCCCAGATTTTCCCAAGAGATTAAGCTCTCCAGTTGCCCACTATGGTAGCTGGTTTAATAATTTACTTTTGTTGGCCATCTTCCCTTCCCTAAATCACATCTACCCTCCCTCACTGTCCCATGCCTCTCTCAAATACACCATTTATGCTCCAACTCTTGTCTCAGGCTCTGCTTCTGTGCTTAGATTCTATTTCCCCACTGGTCTATAAGCTTTTTTAAAAGTGTGCAGGTAATCTTTCCTTTTCCAGTTCCTGGTAAACTGCCTGGCATACTGAATATACTCTGTTTAATTGAAGCATTCATATTTGCATAGTGTGTTATGGTTGGCAGAATTCTTTCAGATACATTCTCTCCTTTTGCCCATAAAACAGTTATACCACCCAGGTGTATAATAATAAGTATTCCTATTAAAAAGAGAGGAGGGGCACCTGGGTGGCTCAGTCAGTTGAGCATCCAACTCCTGGTTTCAGCTCAGGTCATGATCTCACCATTTGTGAGTTCAAGCCCCATGTTGGGCTCTGTGCTGACAGTGCAGAGCCTGCTTGGGATTCTCTCTCTCTCTCTCTCTGCTCTTTCTATGCTCTTTCTCTCTCTCAAAATAAGTAAATAAACTTAAAAATCAATGGTGAGAAAAGAGGGGATAAAAGAGTTTAAGAAACTTTCTCAAGCCCACACAATTCATAAGTAGAATAGTCAGGGCTTGAACACCATTCTTCAGACCTAAGTTTGGTGCCTTTAAAAGAAACATCTAGTGCTCGCTTCGGCAGCACATATACTAAAATTGGAACGATACAGAGAAGATTAGCATGGCCCCTGTGCAAGGATGACATGCAAATTCGTGAAGCGTTCCATATTTTTTGAAGATAAAAAGCTTCTGCACAGCAAAGGAAACAACCAACAAAACTAAAAGGCAACCAACGGAATGGGAAAAGATATTTGCAAATGACATATCGGACAGAGGGCTAGTATCCAAAATCTATAAAGAGCTCACCAAACTCCACACCCGAAAAACAAATAACCCAGTGAAGAAATGGGAAGAAAACATGAATAGACACTTCTCCAAAAAAGACATCCGGATGGCCAACAGGCACATGAAAAGATGCTCAACGTCGCTCCTTATCAGGAAATACAAATCAAAACCACACTCAGATATCACTTCTCACCGGTCAGAGTGGCCAAAATGAATAAATCAGGAGGCTATAGATGCTGGTGAGGATGTGGAGAAACGGGAACCCTCTTGCACTGTTGGTGGGAATGCAAATTGGTGCAGCCACTCTGGAAAACAGTGTGGAGGTTCCTCAGAAAATTAAAAATAGACCTACCCTATGACCCAGCAATAGCACTGCTAGGAATTTACCCAAGGGATATAGGAGTACTGATGCATAGGGGCACTTGTACCCCAATGTTTATAGCAGCACTCTCAACAATAGCCAAATTATGGAAAGAGCCTAAATGTCCATCAACTGATGAATGGATAAAGAAATTGTGGTTTATATACACAATGGAGTACTACGTGGCAATGAGAAAGAACGAAATATGGCCCTTTGTAGCAACGTGGATGGAACTGGAGAGTGTGATACTAAGTGAAATAACCCATACAGAGAAAGACAGATACCATATGTTTTCACTCTTATGTGGATCCTGAGAAACTTAACAGAAACCCATGGCGGAGGGGAAGGAAAAAAAAAAAGAAAGAGGTTAGAGTGGAAGAGAGCCAAAGCATAAGAGACTGTTAAAAACTGAGAACAAACTGAGGGTTGATGGGGGGTGGGAAGGAGGGGATGGTGGGGGATGGGTATTGAGGAGGGCACCTTTTGGGATGAGCTCTGGGTGTTGTATGGAAACCAATTTGATAATAAATTTCATATATTGAAAAAAATAAAAAATAAATAAACGTTAAAAAAATTTTTTTTAAAAAATAAATAAACATTAAATAAAAAAAGAAAAAAAAAGAAGGAATTAACTATCAACTCCCACAGTATGGCCAGCGATATTAGCTACCTCTCACTCTACTCTAACAGAAACCCATGGGGGAGGGGAAGGAAAAAAAAAAAAGAGGTTAGAGTGGGAGAGAGGCAAAGCATAAGAGACTCTTAAAAACTGAGAACAAACTGAGGGTTGATGGGGGGTGGGAGGGAGGGGAGGGTGGGTGATGGGTATTGAGGAGGGCACCTTTTGGGATGAGCACTGGGTGTTGTATGGAAACCAATGTGACAATAAACTTCATATATTGAAATAAATAAATAAATAAATAAACATTAAAAAAATAAATCCTATTATTTACAAAATAAATAAATAAATAAATAAATGAAACATCTACATATGAAGGAAAGAAAATGTTTCCTTAGTTTAAATTTGAATAATTTAAAACTGTAAATGTAGGAAAATTTGAAGTTCTAAGAAAACCCCATTTTATTTGACTCTTCATTGTAATGAAAAGTTCCTGGCTAGCTCTTAGTAACTTCATGATGCTATCTATAATCAAACTTTTGCCAGTGTCTCTGGCAAAACACTGACACTACCTCAGAGAAATAGTATTGCATTATTTATCCCAGATGAATCCACAAGTCAACAGGAGAAATTCAGAGTGTAAGTTTTACCAAGATCCCAAAACTACGCTTTTGCTGCTACTGGGCTGAAATGGTTGCTCTCAGGGACCAGAGCTAAAAAAGGCAAGTAAGACATGAGGAAAAGGAAAAGCGCAAGGAAAAAAATAAATAGCTGAAGTTCTTTCATGGCCAGGGAGATTTCTCTAGACCTACAGAAATACCATTTAAAAAAGGCTTTTCATATGTGATCACAGAGAAGGTAGAGTAAAGGATTAGTCAGAAAGCTCAGAATGATTGATGGGCCTTGACCTTTAGCCCCTGAGTTCTCACAACTCAACTACGGAAACGCACACAAGTGTTTATTTTGAAACCTCTGAAGAACACTTCCCACAGAGCTGTCATTTAGCACATGACTTACTTTACAGGATGTAGCATCGCTAAAAGACAGAAAGGACGAGACAACCGTGTATCCTTCTATATGACAACAAAATATCTTCAGAGTGTTGACTGAAGGATGCTAAAATAAGAATGAAATTCACAGAGCTGTGCCTTGGGAAAAGCAGCTGTTACAAGTCATGGGTTTAGGTTCAATTCAGTCTGAAAAGACATTCAGAAAGCTCCTGTGAGTAGGGGGCTGTAACAGAGGGTAGTGCTCAAGGATTAATAATTGACTCTCGGGATAGTCCCACGATGGTGGACTACTGGGCAGATAATAGGGCCGGGGGCGGGGGGGGCTAGATTTAAAATAACCTTGAAATGATTTCCCTGACCCTTTGTTTCCTAATTAATTAAATGAAGATGATAATACCTCAGAGATCTACTCTGGAAGCAAGTGAGCTAACAGCTATGAAGCATTCTGGAAAGGAGAACGGGGTCCATAACGTAAGGGGGGGAAATTACTATTTTCTTGGGGCAAATTATTCACAAGTGGGAAAGAGAAGACTAAAATGGTAATTAACTTTTAATGACCCTTCATTTCATGGGTTGAATAGGAGCCTGATGCCCAACACAAATTCACAGGGCTGAATGCCTACAGAATAGCTTTTCTCTTCATCTTTGCAGGTGGGATCCTTCTCTTTTTCGGATACTCAGAATTCCTTTATGCAGTTGGCTCCCCTCTACTCCACTGACATTTAACCTGTGTCCCTTTGTAGTTTCTGTGTGACAGCATGTATAAATGTAGTCACTCATACTCTTCTTACATTGGTTCTCACATAAGGGTGGACCAGATTAGGCTTAATACTCCTTAAAAGTAGGAAGCATGGAAATTATTATCATTGATATTATTAAATACTTTGCAAAACATAAAACATTAAACCAAGGCTTCTCAAAAGCAGCCCTTTTGGTATTTGGGGCCACATGGTTCTTTTGTTGTGATGAGCTGTTTGTGCATCGTAGGAGGTTACACAGCATACCTGGTCGCTACTCACTAGATGCTGGTACCAACTCCTTTCTGTATGTAGAGCTGTAACAACCAAAATGTCTACAGAAGTTGCCAAATGTTCCTCAGTGGGGCTACAAAGTGACTCTTGGTTGAGAACTCCTGCACTAAATGGGTATAAACTAATATTATGATTATTGTGATTACTTTTATTTTTTCAGATTCCCTGGATGATGCTCAAAACAGAGCAGGTACTCAACTGGTATTTGTCAAATAAATGAAAAAATGAGAAAAGGACTTCATTAGTTGTATTTACAAGTGGCCCTATAGCATAAACCCTTATATGATTAAGACTATATTATATAACAAAGACTTTTCTAGTTGGCATTCATATTCTTAGTACGTGAACACATATTTAGTAACCATGTGTGTGTACGCTAGAAATTATGTTCTTAGGCACACACAAAGATCATAGCTAGCAGTAGCTCTCTCCCTAGGACATGTATCATGAACATATCTAGGATTGCTACATCCTATTTATCCATTAAGCACGAGACAGAACAACTATTTTAAATTCTAGGAAAATATTGCATCAAACACTTTTTTATCAGGTTTATTTTCAGAGAATTAATTCTACGCAGAGAAAATATTACAACAAGAATTCTAAAAAGACTATGACAAGCAGAGGATCTCAGATCCTCGTAGGAAATTTCTGTCTCTTTAAACATATGTTTTTGGATATAAATGCTTCATCAAACTTCTAAGGTACTTTTTGAGATTAGAAAACTTATATTTTCTGATATCTGGAGAACCTATCTATATTCAGTGGCATTTCAGTCTGAGCTATTAAATAATACTGATAATCTTACTTTGATTTTCAAGAAACGCTTTAACCATCAGCGTTAAGGAATACTGATGATGTTTTGATTCTTAAATTTTCTCTATGGATTCTTAAATCCTGTACCAATGGGCTACATTTTCCAAATGACTTCTAATAAAGACAACTAATAAAGTGTTCTTATCAAAACAGGGGCAAATGTAGCTAAACAAGATAAGATGTGAGGGACTTCTCTTTCAGATACACTCACTTATCATTCTTGTGGTTTATTGCTATATACCGTCTTTTGGATGGAAACCCAGCTTAACATCAGACCTCTACTAAACGTTGTGTTAAAAAAAATAAAATAAAACAAACTTCTACTCCTGGCTTCAGTGTAGTAACTTCCAGCAGGTCTATGCCCTCATCAAGTAAAGCTGGAAAAGCCAGATAAAACAGAAGAAACATCTGTGTCAAGGCATCTTATAGCTCTCGAGACTGTTAGGACGTGAGTGGCCAAGATCCTGGAGAGAAAATAACTGTAGAACAAAGAGTGTACATTCTGTGGATATATTTTCCCCTTATGGAACTTTCCAGTTATTGGCATGGTGCTATAAACTGAGAATCTGGACACAGCACCTCTGCAAAGAGGCAGAGAAACCAGTAGAGATCTTGTCATTCCCACAGGTATAGAGAGACAAAAGTTAGAGTTTGGATACTGCCAAAGGGATGAGGTATTAAGGGGCCATGTATGTGGTGAGAAAGGAGACAGAGACAAGTAGGCCTATCACTTGGAAGGATTTTCCCCTTTCATTTTCCACAAAGAGCAAGAGGCTAAAGACCTCTGCAACATAAAATGGAAATTCCAGCAATCTTATTGTTCTGAGAAGGGAAAAATAGAATTTGGGATTGCCCAAGGAGGAACAGAACACAGTAAAAACCCAGTTTCTCATTTGGGACCACAGGCGAAGTGCACCCTCAGACTTAGGACAAACCAGAGGTAGGTAGATGGAGCCTTATTAAAACAGCAAAGTCAGTCAGTCTCTGTTGGATCCAGGTGATCTGTTCCACTATGTGTCTAGCCCTCAAGAAAGGTCTTGTTGCCCCAACTGTCAGCCAACAGTCTTTATCTCCTTCAGATTTTGCTCCAACCGCAGAGAGCTGCCTCACCCAAAGGTACACCCTACCCAGAAAGGACCACAGCAATGACTGAGATGGGGATGTAAAGAACCAGCTATTTGGGCCTAATATGGAACACCTTTCTCAGATCATATATACTCCAGAGCTTCGCATGGATTTAGCAAGAGACTTTGATGGGCCTGGATCAAATTTCAATTTCTTCTTCTGGTCAATCCTGTTTACTCTCCCTCCTTTACACAAGTGCTGATGCCTAATGAATATCCTGTACAACAAACTCCATCTCAATGACTGCTTCTGAAAAACTCAACTTGTTTGTGACAGTCTCAGGAGTGATCCAAGAGAGCATGTTGTAACATAGGGTTATTGATCTGGATTACTCACTGCTGTGAAAGTGTTGTCATTCCTGGTAGTTAGGGCAGACATTGCCCGACACAATCAGGCAGTCCAATTGTTAAAACCCTCATCAGAGGTGAATTGGAATAATGTACCTATGCAAAGGAATGCACTGAATGGGGTTTGAGAAGTGAAAAAAAAAAAAAGTAACTATAAGGACAGTGAACTGGATGTCTTACTGCTAAGCATCAATGACCTAGAAAACAATAACTCAAAGCTACAGATAATTGTAACTCATGTGTGAAAGCCAAAAAGCCTCTGCAGTAGCTTAGAAAGAGGCTCTTACAACACCGTAGCTGGAGAGTCTAGAAAACTGAGGACTAAGCCCAAGAATTAATAGTCAGAATGTTCAAGCTCTACTGAAGGATAAGCAGCTAATGAAAGCAGATCTTTTTGGCCATGTAAAGCCTGAATTAGGGAGGAAAGAAAGAAAGAAAGAAAGAAAGAAAGAAAGAAAGAAAGAAAGAAAATGAATGCTGACACTTGGAATAAGAACAGCTGGGAATATCCCTCTGATGTCTTACCTCTAGCTGACATTGAGGCTCTACATAAGCAGGAATTGAAGGCTAAGGCAGAGTTGCAAATCGCCAGTGTGTTTAAGTCCTACCACAATATACACACAGAACCCATTGGAAAAGGGTGGGAGACTTATTGGTTCAAGGCATTTAAAAAAATATCTCTCCAATCAACAACTCACCACTGAGCTGCTATCTGGGTAAAACTTTCAATGGCCAGACATGACAAAGAATACAAATGTTACAATACAAAGTTAGTTTAGGGAAATCACTAAACAAGTAACTAGTAACAACACCAACTAGTAACAACAACAAATCCTGGGGAGAGGGAAATTTTGATTTGAAGAGTTGTACATTATATTATTTAAAATATCCAGTTTTCAACAACAGCAACAAAATATGACAAAGAGACAGGAAAGTGTGACTGATATGTAAGGAAAAAAAACAGTCAATAGAAACTGTCACCGAGGAGGCTCAGATATTGGACTTACTAGACAAATAATTTATATCAGCTATGTTAAATATATTCAAAGAATTAGAGAAACCCATTTCAAAAGAACTAAAGTATAATAACAATGTTTCAACAAATAGAGCATTAACAAAGAGATATAAATTAGTTTTTTCTTAAAAAAAATGAACCAAATAGAAATTCAGTAGTTGAAAAGTACAACAATAAAACGAAAATTTCACCAGAGATGCTTAACAAGCAGGGTTGTGGGATCGAGCCCCATGTTGGGCTTTGCACTGGACATGAAACCTGCTTAAGATTCTTTCTCTCTACCCTTCTCTCCAGCTCACTCTCTCTCTCTCTCTCTAAAAAAAAAAAAAAAGAAAAAAGAAAAAAGAAAAAAAAAACAAATAGCACAACAGAAGATGTAGATCCTCTCTTATCAGTAATTACATTAAATGTAAATGAATTGAACACTATAGTCAAAAGGCAAGGATTTGCCTAGTGCATAAAAAACACTATTCAACTATATGTTCAACTCATATTCAGAGACACAAATAGGTTGAAAGTTAAAAAATTAAAAATTTGAGGGGAGACTAGATGGCTCAGTCAGTTAAGCCTCTGACTCTTGATTTGCTCAGGTCATGATCTCACGGTTCATAAGTTTGAGTCCTGCATTGGGCTCTGCACTGATAGTGCAGAGCCTGCCAGCCTGCCTGGGATTCTCTCTCTCTCTCTCTCTCTCTCTCTCTGACCCCCTCCCACTCAGGCTCAGTCTTTCTCTCAAAAATTAATAAATAAAAATATTAAAAAAAAGAAAAATTTGAGATGCATACATGCTTACATATATTTTGCTGTTGTTAGATGTAATGTTCTACAGATGGCTAGTAAATCAAGTTGGCTTATATTGTTTTTCAATTCTTCTTCCTTATAGATCTTCCACCTAGTTTTTCTATCCACTATTGAAAGGGGAGTATTAACTATTATCTATTTTTCCCTTTAATTCTATAAGTTTTTGCTTCATATATTTCTGAGGTTAGGTATATTTCTATAAGTTTTTGCTTCATATATTTCTGAGGTGAGGTATATTTCATTAGGTTATGGCTTCTTGATGCATTGATTCTTGTATCATTTTTAAATGTCCTTCTTTGCTTCCAGTAATAATCTTACTGCAAAGCTATAATAATCAATACAGTGGATACTCACATAAGAATAGACATATCAATAAATGGAATAGAATTGAGATTTCATACATAAACCCATACATCTGTGGCCAATTGATTTTTGACAAGGATACCAAGTCCATTCAATGGTGAAAGAATTGTCTCTTCAATAGTTGGTCCTGAGATAACTGGATGAGGTTAGACCCCTACCTCATACCATATATGAACATTAATTCAAAATGAATTGATGACCTACATATGAGAGCTAAAATCTTAAAACTCTTAGAAGGAAACAGGAGTAAATATTAGCAACCTTGGGTTAGACTACAACTTTCTAGACATGACATTAAAAGCAGAAGTGACAAAAGATAGGTAAGTTGAACTTCCTTCAAAGTTAAAAAAAAAAAAAAAAACTTATGTGCTTCAAAGGACACAACCAAGAAAAGTCACTTGAGGGGTGCCTGGGTGGCTCAGTTAAGCATCCAACTCTTGACTTTGACTCAGGTCATGATCTCATGGTTGTGAAATCCAGCCCTGCATCAGGCTCCATGTTGACAGCATGGAGCCTGCTTAGGATTCTCTCTCTCCCTCTCTCTCTGCCCCTCTCATGCTTGTGCTCTCTCTAGCTCTTTCTCAAAATAAATAAATAATCATTAAAAAAAAAAAGAAAAGTCACTTGAAAATCACTTGGAGAAAAAAAAAAAGAAACAGGAAAATCATTTGAAAAGACACTCCACAGAACATACGAAAATATTTGCAAATAATATATCTGATAATGGGCTTGTATCCAGAGTGGATGAAGAATTCTTACAATTCAACAATTTATTTTATTTTTGTATTATTTTTTTAATGTTTATTCATTTTTTTTAAATTTTTTTTTAACGTTTATTTATCTTTGAGACAGAGAGAGACAGAGCGTGAACAGGGGAGGGTCAGAGAGAGGGAGACACAGAATCTGAAACAGGCTCCAGGCTCTGAGCTGTCAGCACAGAGCCTGACGCAGGGCTCGAACCCACGGACCGCGAGATCATGACCTGAGCTGAAGTCGGCCGCTTAACCCACTGAGCCACCCAGGCGCCCCTAATGTTTATTCATTTTTGAGAGACAGAGAGAGAGAGACAGAGCATGAGTGGGGAAGGGGCAGAGAGAGAAGCAGACACAGAATCTGAAGCAGGCTCCAGGCTCCGAGCTGTCAGCACAAAGCCTGACACGGGGCTCGAACTCACAAACCGGGAGATCATGACCTGAGCCGAAGTCGGGTGCTCAACCGACTGAGCCACCCAGGCACCCCTAATTCAACAATTTAAAGACAAATTACCTAATTTTAAAATGGACCTCATATTTGAAAATATATTTCTAAAAAGACATATAAATGGCTAACAAGCTCATGAAATGTTGAATTAACTCCATAATTAGTCATTAGCAACATGTAAAACAAAACCACAATGAGATATCGCTTCCGACCCACCAGGATGGTTACAATCAAAAAGGATAAAAAGTGTTGGTGAGGATGTGGAGAAACTGGAACCCTTCTACACTGCTGGTGAGACTGGCATTTCCTCAAAGTGTTAAACGGTTATTACTAGTCACAGCAATTCTACTCCAAGATACATACCCAAGGGAATTGAAAACATATTCACATAAAACTTGCACATGAAAGTCCACTGTAGCATCATCATTCATAATAAACAAAAAGTAGAAACAACCTAAATGTTCCTCAATTGATGTATGGATTTTAAAAAAAATAGTATAATCGGGTGCCTGGGTGGCTCAGATGGTTAAGCACCGGACTTCGGTTCAGGTCATGATCTCACAGATTGTGGGTTCAAGCCCCGCGTCAGGCTCTGTGCTGACAGCTCAGAGCCTGGAACCTGCTTCGGTTTCTGTGTCTCCCTCTCTCTGCCCCTCCCCCACTTGCCCTCTGTCTCTCTCTCTCAAAAATAAATAAAAACTAAAAAAAAATGTTTAAATAGTATGTTCATACAAAGTAATAGTAATTGACAATAAAAATGCATGAAGTACTGATACATACTGCAACATGGATAAACCTTGAAAACTGCTAAATGAAGGCAGCAAATCACCAGAGGTCCCATATCGTCTGATTCCATTTATGCAAAATGGTCAAAATAGGCAAATCCATAGAATCAGAAAGTAGATTAGTGGTTTCCAGGGAGTAGGAGAGGAGAAAATGGCACTACTGATAATGCGTATGGGGTTTCTTTTTGGGGTGATAAAAATATTTTGGAGTTAGATGGCTGTGATGGTTGCACAACTCTCCAAGTATACAAAAAAACAGTTAATTATACATGTTAGAGAGTGAATGTTATGGCATATGCATTATATATCACTAAATATTATGTTTTTAACATAATATACAGAAAATTGTATCATCTCACAAGTGTAGAAAATGCATTTGATAAAATTCAAAAACTACTCATGATTTTTTTTTTTTAAGTTTATTTATTTTTGACAGAGACAGAGTGCGAGCATGAGCTGGGGAGGGGCAGAGGGAGAGGGAGACACAGAATCCAAAGCAGGCTCCAGGCTCTAAGCTGTCAGCACAGAGCCCAACGCGGGGCTTGAACCCACGAACTGTGAGATCATGACCTGGGCCGAAGTTGGACGCTTAACCGACTGAGCTACCCAGGTGCCCCAACTATTCATGATTTAAAAAAAAAAAAAAAAAAACCTTAGCAAACCAGAAATAGAAAGGACTTCCTTAATCTGACACAGATATTCATAAAGTCTTTCTGCGAACATTATAATTAAAGGTGAAATATTGAAACCTTTCTCTGACAGAGGAAAAACAGAAAGCATAATGATTAGAAAGGAGAAAATAAACTGCCATTTGTAGATGACATAATGTGTACTTAGAAAATCCAAATGAGAGTTATAAAAATCAATATGTGATTTATTTGTACACAAACAGAAAAAAAATTTTTTTGAGTTTCTATTTACAATGACATCAAAAATATCAAATACCCATGAATAAATCTAAGGGAAGATGTGTAATATCTTTCTGGTTGAAATTACCAAACATTTTTGAGAAAATTTAAGGAGTAAGTCGTTAAAATACTTAATTAAAGATTACAATAGTATATCATTTTGATGGTTTGGAGGCCTCAATGTTGTAAAGCAATTCTCCCCAGTTTGATTTATGGATTTAATACAATCCCAATTCAAAACAAAACAAAAGAAAACAAAAGGCATTTGTAGCAACTGCAAGGTGATTTGAAAATTTACATAAAATGGAAGGGCCAAGAATAGGCAAACCGTCTTTAAGAAGAAAAAAGCTGAAAGACTTACACTATTAAATTTAAAGACTTATTATAAAATGACAGTAGTCCAGACAGAGTGGTATTGGCTTAATTCTATGTCAAATGGAGGGTCTAGATATATATGTACATATAATCAATCACTTGACTGATAACAAAGGTGACATTACAGTGCAGAGGGGAAAGACAGTACTCCAAATAAATAAAGGGCAGTGGGGTCAATTAAATATATGTGCAGGAAAAAAAAAAAAGTTAATCCATAGCTCACACCATATACAAAAATTAGTTCCAGAATATTTTAGGTATAAACATTAACACTGAAACAATAAAGCTCCAAGAAGAAAACATGGGGGGTGGGGTGGGGGAAAGCTTCTATGTTTTGATGTAGGCAAAGATGTCTTATATAAGATATCAAAAATGAATCACAAAAGAAAGGGTTGATAATATGAACCCATTAAAATTACAACCTTCTATTCCACAATAGACACTAATAAGAAAAGCAAGCCAACCAAGTGGGAGACAGTCACAATACATATTCCCAAGAGTTGACATATCCAGAATGCATAACGAAATGCAAATCAAGAACAAAAAGGGAGACTTCCCAATCAAAGATTGGACAAAACACTTGGACAGACACTTCACAAAAAGGAATATTCACATAACTAAAAGCTTCAGAAAAATCAATCTAACTCATCAGGAAAATGCAACTTAAAACCACAAAAGATCACAGCACCATGAGAATTGCTAAAATGAAAAAGACAGCAACAAGTCCTGGGGAGGATTTGGGGCAACTGCAACTTTCAAACATAGCTGGTAGGAGGATGAATTGGTACAACCACTTTAAAAAACTCTGCTGAATAAACCTATGAGCATGTTCAAAGGCATGTACAAGAATAGTCATGGCGTCACTATTCATAATAGCTAGAAACAACTCAAACATTTATCAACAACTGAATAGAAAAAATATATTGGGATATAACCATATATTAGAATACTAGACAACAATGAGAATGAAGGAACCACAAAGGTGAAAACATAATGAATCTCTCAAACATAATGTTGAGCAAATGAAGCTAGATACAAAAGGAGTCCATCCTGCTCAATTCCAATGACATGAATCTCAAAAGTAGGCAAGCCTATGTAAGATGGCAGAAGTCACCTTAGATTGCTTCTCTCAGAAGAGAGGTTTCTTTTGGGTTTCTTTCAGACGACTGAAAGGGGGCTTGAGAGATTTTCTGGGATGCTGGACCTGTTGTGATTTGCTTCTTCCACTTACCTAATATTTTCAAGGTTAATCCGTGTTGTAGCATGTATCAGTACTTCGTGCATTTTTACTGTCAATTACTATTCCACTGTATGAATATACTATTTTTTTTTTAAATCCATACATTAGTTGAAAAACATTTGGGTTGTTTCCACTTTTGGGTTACTATAAGCAATGCCACTTATGAACATTTATGTATAAGTTTGGTGTGATCTATTTCTTAATCTGGGTGCTGCTTATAAGGATCTGATCACTTTCATAAAATGTATTGAAGTATATATTATTTGTATACGTGCTTGTATGAATAGCATTTTTCAATAAAATTTTTTTTAATGAAATGAAACACAGACACCTACATTGCTTTCCTTTTTCCTGTTGTGGTGAGAAGCAAATCCTGCTGACGTTGCTGCTTTCGTTTTGGACTCTAAACTGGGAGCATGTGAGGAAATCCGGCCAGGAGGCATTCACCATCCCTAGGACTGATTCACAGCCCTCTTTTGCAGCCTCACAGAAGGACCTACAGGGCAGGAGTCCATGACTAGAAGGAAAGAAAAGATGAAAATTAATGTTTTTATAGACTACTTCCTGAAATAACAATGAAATTAAAGAAAAGCTGGCCGCCAGTGCTGAGATACCATCTTAATCTATATTTAGTGTAGTCAACAATTTAATTTTCCACATTAAGTCCTAAAACAAGGATTTCAGCCACCCTATTATCATGATTCTAGGGACAAGAAGCTAGTTCCATAACATATCAGGTCACTATCTCTTGTAGAAGTATTATCCCAAATGATTTTTTTCCCTCAATTTCGTGTGCTGAGGTAAAACTGTCCAAAAAAAAAAAAAAAAAAAAAGAAAAAAGGAGCTCTAGTTAATCTCAAATGGAGTAAATTAACATAGAAATGAAGGCCCCAAATTGGAAAAGCAGAAGTAGGTCACAAAATGGGTTAATCTCATTTCTTCATCTTCCCTTTGAGAAATTAAAAGTATCTTTGAGAGGCAGACAGAAAGCTGTGCCTTAACCTCCACAGCCTCCCCAGAAAAAAAGCAGAGACAAGTGGAAACTCAGTTATTTATCTACAGTAAGAAACTATTTATCTTCGGTTTTTAAAGTTATTTATCTTCTCAGATTTCTCTTTTATCTTTGGCAAAACAGAAAAATGCAAACAACTGTCTGCTGTTGGTAAGGGTAATGATGCTCTGGGAGCCTGTCTCTACTCAACCGCCAGGCGATCGAACACTTCTGGATCAGAATGCTACAACATGAAGGCCAGGGACTTGTTCCCTTCCAGACACAGGTGGCATTTCCTACTTTGCAGCAATAAAATGTATCTATCTCTCGGGGCGCCTGGGTGGCTCAGTCGGTTAAGCGGCCGACTTCGGCTCAAGTCATGATCTCGCGGTCCGTGGGTTTGAGCCCCGCGTCGGGCTCTGTGCTGACAGCTCAGAGCCTGGAGCCTGTTTCAGATTCTGTGTCTCCCTCTCTCTGACCCTCTCCCATTCATGCTCTGTCTCTCTCTGTCTCAAAAATAAATAAACGTTAAAAAAAAAATTGTTTTTTAAATGTATCTATCTCTCACCCTGGCTGGTGATCAGGCTAAGCCATTTCAAGTGGTTTTAAGGAAACTGGGGAAAAAAATACACATGTCAGTCAAGGCAAAGCACACACTGTGGCAACCTTAAACAATATCTGGTTCAAACCCTTATTGGAGATAGGCCTAAGAAGATTCTGGGACACGCTCAAGAGCACAATCTTCTTAATGGCAGAAGCAGGAAGAGAATCCAGGTGTTTGGAATTTCAGTTCATGCTCCATCTACTCTTCCATATTGTCTATTCTCACATAAGGATGGAATAATTCAGCTTTAAAAATCCTTTGATGAAACAAGAACATTAAAATTCCCCATTGATACTTCTATGGATTGCAGAAACATAATGGGATATACCAGCCACTGATAGAGTGATAGAGTCTGATAGAATCTATAAAAGAATCTCAGGAGAGAGATCTTATTATTTATAAAAATATGGGGGCGCCTGGGTGACTCAGTCAGTTGAGTGTCCGACTCTTGATTTTTGGCTCAGGTCATGACATCACGGTTGGTTCGTGAGTTCAAGACCCATTTTGGATTCTGTGCTAACAGCACGGAGCCTACTTGGGATTCTCCCTCTCTCTCTGACCCTCCCTTGCTCAAACTCTCTCTGTCTCCCCCCAAATAAATAAACTTTAAAAAGAACAATAAAAGTATGGAAACGGGGTCCTCAACAATTACACTCAGATGCAAATGCTTTTGGCCTTCCTCTCAGGAATTTGCCTTAAAACTGAGTATCTTTTAGGGGCGCCTGGGTGGCTCAGTCGGTTAAGCCTCCGACTTCAGCTCAGGTCACGATCTCATGGTCCGTGAGTTCGAGCCCCGCGTCGGGCTCTGGGCTGATGGCTCAGAGCCTAGAGCCTGCTTCCTATTCTGTGTCTCCCTCTCTCTCTGCCCCTCCCCCGTTCATGCTCTCTCTCTGTCTCAAAAATAAACGTTAAAAAAAAATTAAAAAAAAATACTGAGTATCTTTTAGAATCCTGATCTCCATATAATTATCTACCTACATTAAAATGTAACTAAATTTATTAATGAAGATGCAGAAAGAGAGGCTTTGCATTTGAAAGATTAGGTTTGGGACATACAATTATGAATCGGTTCAGGCAAGTTTCTTGGTATAAAGAAGACACTTGACTGCCATTGTGAAATACATTAGATGTTTATAGGACTTGAGAAAGCATCACTTAAATAGCATTTTAAATCATATTCCAGAGAAGTTAGAGACTGTATTTTCTCAAATAAGACCGAAGGACATGGTTGAGGAAATCTGGAAAACGCAGAATTCTTATGCAATTCCTTTGCGACACTTTGCTAGGTTCTGTTCTAAGTGCTTCATGTGCATTAACTCATTCGTTTCTCATTATGGCCCCAAATATACAAATAAAAAAGTTGAAGCACAGGAAAAATAAGAAGAGACTTGCCCAAGATCACTGAGGTAGTGAGTATCAGAGCCAAGATTCAGAACCAGGTAGATTGATCCCAGGACACGCTCAGTTAAACTCTATTTATGTGAGTCTATACTTCAAGAACGCATGTTCCAAAAGCACCACTCAAGGTTAGTTCAAAACTTGATACAGGCTCCAGACCACCACAATAAAGTGAAGTCACAACAAAGCAAATCAAATGCATTTTTTGGTTTCCCATTGCATTTATAAAAGTTATGTTAACACTACACTGTAGTCTATTCAGTGTGCAATAGCATCATGTCTAAAAAAGTGGTGTACATACCTTAATTAAAAAAATACTTTATTGCTAAAAAATGCTACTCCTCATCTGAGCTTTCAGCGAGTTATAATCTTTCTGCTGGGGTGCAGGGTCTTGCTGCCGACTCATCAGGGTGGTGGTTGCTGAAGGTCGGGGTGGCTGTAGCAATTTCTTAAAATAAGACAACAATGAAGTTTGCCTCATCCACGGATTCTTCCTTTCATGAACAATTTCTCTGTAGCACATGATGCTGTGTGATAGCATCTTACCCACAGTAGAACTTTCAAAATTGGAATCAATCTTCTCAAACCTTGCTGCTGCTTTATAAACTAAGCTTATGTAGTATTCTAAATTCTTGTTGTCATTTCAATAATTTTCACAGCATCTTCCCAGGAGTAGATTCCAACTCCAGATACCACTTTCTTTGCTCATCCATAAGAAGCAGCCCGTCGTCTGTTCATGTTTTGTCCTGAGATTGCAGCAATTCGGTCACATCCTCAGGCCCCACTTGTCGTTCTAGTTCTCTTACTATTTCCACCACATTTGCAGTGACTTCCTCCACTGAAGTCCTGAACCCCTCCCAGTTATCCATGAGGCTCGGAATCAACTTCTTTCAAGCTCCTCTTAATGTTAATATTTTGGCCACTTCCCATGAATCACAAATGTCTTTGAGGCATTTGAATGGTTAATCCGATCCAGAAGGTTTTGATTTACTCTTCCCGGATCCATCAAAGGAATCACTATCTATGGCAGCTATAGCCTTACAAAACACATATCTTAAATAGTAAAGACTTGAAAATTAAAATTATTCCTTGACCCATGGGCTACAGAATGGATGCTGTGTTAACAGGCATGAAAACAACATTAACCTCATTGTTCACCTCCATCAGAGCTCTTGGGTGACCAGGTGCATTGTCAATGAGCAGCAATATTTTGAAAGATTTTTTTTTTCTGAGCAGTAAATCATGGTTGTAAACAGATGTGCTATTATCCAGGCTTTGCATTCCATTTATAGAGCACAAGTAGAGTAGATTTGGCATAATTCATAAGGGCCCTAGAGATTTTGGAAGAGTGTAGAAACACTGCCTTCCATTTCAAGTCAACCACTGCCTTAGCCCCTAATAGAGTCAGCCTGTCCTTTAAAGTTTTGAAGCCAGGCCTTGACTTCTCCTCTCTAACTATGAAAGTCCTAGGTGGCATTTTCTTCCAATAGAAGGCTGTTTCATTTATGCTGAAAATCTGTTGTTTAGTGCAGCCACCTTCATTAAGTACCTAACCTAGATCTCTGGGTAACTTGCTGCAGTTTCTACGTCAGCACTTGCTGCCTCCCCTTGCACCTTTATGTTCTAGAGATGGCTTCTTTTCTTAAACCTCATGAACCAACTTCTGCTAGCCTCGCCCTTTTCTTTTGCAGCTTTTCCACTTCTCTCAGCCTTCACAGAATTGAAGAGAGTTAGGGCCTTGCTCTGGATGAGGCTTTGGCTCAAGGGAATGTTGTGGCTGGTTTGATCTTCTATCCAGACCACTCAAACTTTCTCCCTATCAGCAACAAGGCTGTTTAGCTTTCTTATCATTCATGTGTTCACGGGAGTAGCACTTTTAATTTCCTTAGCAATTTTCCTTTGCATTCACAATTTGGGTGTTTCGCACAAGAGGCCTAGCTTTCGGCCTCTCTTAGCTTCTGCTACACCTTCCTCACTGAGCTTAATCATTTGTAGCTTTTGATTTCACATGAGACACGTGGCTCTTCCTTTCACTTGAACACTTACAGGTCATTGTAGGGTTATTCATAGGCCTGATTTTAATATTGTTGCATCTCATGGAAAAGGGAGAACTGAGGAGAGGGAGAAAGACAGGGGAATGGCCAGCTTGTGGAGCAGTCAGAACCCACACAACACTTACTAAGTTCGTTCTCTTATATGGGTGTGGCTCATGACCCTCGAAAACAAATACAATAGTACATCAAAGATCACTGATCACAGATCATCATAACAAATATAGTAACAATAAAAAAATGTGAAATACTTCAAGAATTACCAAATGTGACATAGAGACATGAAGTGAGCAAATGCTGTTGGAAAAAATGGCGTTGATAGACTTGCTCAACACAGAGTTGCCACAAATCTCCAATTTGCAAAACATGAAACATCTGTGAAGCACAATAATGGAAAGTGCAATTAAACAAGTATGCTTGTATACACTTTCTGAGTAGACCAGCCGTATACACGGGGTTGGGCTCTCCCTTCACTCCACAAACTCCTAGTTAACCTGCAATGAATCGGTATTTGCCCAAGGGGCTCAGGAACACAAAGGAAGGGTAAAGTGATTCCTCTTTCTTTTCCAGGTGTGAGACAGCCCACACTCATGGTACAAGCAAGCCAGGCTTGTCTTCAGCATTCTTTCTTTGCCTTCTAGTTCCTGACCTTCCCAGTTTCTGACATGATCCTGGCCACCCTCCCTCCAGCGTCCCACTTAGATAACCGCCCCCCCACCCCAGACCATTACTCACTCTTAAACATGTCCTTCCCTTCCTACAATCAAAACTACATTCCTCAAATGATCAGATCCCAATTAGGCTGCCAAAGAAGAAAAGAGATGAAAATAGCACAGAGTAATTCATAATAACCGAGGGACACTTAACCTTCCCAAGGTTTTTGCATCATTAGAAGATGGTTGGAGCAAAGGAATCGCTAGTTGATGGAATGCCAGGTGCCATTTACCAAGGAAACATTCATCCAATAGAGTGGGGTGGGGGAGATCCATGCAAAGCTGTCGAACACGCAGGGCCCAATTCTCTCGAGAGGTTCACGGACTTTTCCTCACTTCTGAGCCCACGTATTTTTGGATGACTCAACATCTATTCTCAGAATCTTGTAGAAGAGCATTAAAATTTCACGCAAGCACCTAGCAGATTGTTTTCATGTTCTAAAGCTGAGTCTTACCTCAGATAAGACTGTTACGGACTCTGATCAAGATCATTTTCTGTAGGAAAGCATACGTCTACCACTCTAAAACTTCCACACAGCCACTCCTCACTGTCTGATCCTGGGCCAACAATTCACTCACACGAAGACTCACACTTTCCTCATTCGAAAAGCGAGGGGTTTGGAAGGGCTGGTTTCTCATGGTCCTTTTCCTACTAACATTCTATAAATCAAAATTCATTCTTTAACACAATACTTCTCAGAGGAGCAGTGCTAAGCCTACCAGCTTTGCTAAATTTCGAAAGGTAACAGAGATTTTTTTTTCCTTAAGATTTGTTCTGGGAATATATAGAGACATTAAAATACCATTAGGCCTTCCATTCTAAAAATAGGACTTAAGAAAAATGTCTAGAGTGTTTCCAAATAGCTCTCTTAAGAGGGGTAACCGACAGAGACCTGTTAGAGCAGGACATGTGAAATGGTGATGGGTATTTATAACAAGCAGCCCTTTTAAACAGGGAGCAAAATGAGGAGCCATTTGTTCTTGCTTTGCACGAAATCCAACTGCCTACAAGGGCTTGAAGTATTTGGCTTTTCATCACATGGAACAGTGTGGTGAGACAGGCCACACTATTTTGGATTAGGAGTGTCTATACCCAAGCAGTAAGCAGACTGACATCTGAAAACAGCGCACCGCACAGGCGAAGAGTCAGATTTGGCTATCGGAATACTATTTTAGCACGGGCGATTATTTTAAATTGATGTGGGAAGCACATTTGGTGTTGTGCCCAAGTCCCTAACACATTTCAACTAAAGTTCAAGCAGAAAACCTGTTGCATCACCTCTGTAACTATTTGTTGAAACAAAGACATATAAAGAAATACATAAATAATTCCACTATATAATGATAGTGAAGCTTTTATTTTCATGAGCAGGGACATTCTAAAATAATTTACCTAAAAAATGGGAGATTTTACCAATATAATTTTTAGTGAATTTATCTACCAAAATTGTTAGCTTTATTAACAGTTTTTTAATTTTTTTTTTATTGTGCCCTTTAACCAACATCTCATGTCTCCCCAAATCTATACATGTTATTTACAAAAAAAAAAAAGTTCTGATAAAGAGATAAATTTTAAAGTTCCTGAACAAGGTCACAAAGTAAGCTTATATAGCTATGGGTTTTAAATTTGACAAATCATTTATTTTTTCAATTTTTTTACTTTGACCTACTTTTTGACTTACAGACAAGTTATAGGAATATTACAAAAAGTTTCCATATATCCTTCATCCAGGCTCCCCCAAGGCAAACATCTTATATAACTACAGTATAATCATCAGAACCAGAAAATTAATATTGGTACAATACCTTTAACGAAGAACTCTTTTCAAATCTTCCCAAGACCTCCATTCGGGATCTCACATTGCATTTTGTTGCCACTTTTTATTTTTGGCAAAAAAACCAACCTTTCAATATATTAGAAGAGCTTAGGATTTAAAACTCTTTTACCATTTAAAAAAAAAAAAGAGTCTCTGTGACAGGCAGACTCTAAGATGGTCCCTAATGATCCTCACCTCCTGTTATTCATGCCTGTGTAAGCCCCTCCCTCCCCTTGAGACTCTTCTTGCAACCAATACAAGGTAATGGGATGTCATTCCATCATTACGGTACATAAGATTATGACTTCTCTATTGCTAGCACACTCTGCCTTATTGGATTTGGTGAAGCAAGTTGCCATATTGGGGGGCTCATATGACAAGAACTTAAGAGTGACCTCTGGGGGTGCCTGGGTGGCTTAGTCGGTTGAGCATCCGACTTCGGCTCAGGTTGTGATCTCATGGTTCGTGGGTTTGAGCCCCACGTTGGACCCTGTGCTGACAGCTCAGGACCTGGAGCCTGCTTCTGATTCTGTCTCCCTCTCTCTCTGCTCCTCCCCTACTCATGCTCTGTCTCTCTCTCAAAAATAAATAAACATTAAAAAAAAAATTAAGAGTGACCTCTGGTCAACAGCCAGCTAGAAATAGGTCATCAGTCCAATAACTGTTGAGGAACTGAAATTCTTCCAATTGTATGATTCAAGTAAGACCCCAGCCCTGGCCAATACCTTGATTGTACCCATATGACAGACCCTAAAGCAGAGGATCCAGGTAAGTCATTCCCAGGTTACAGACACCAGAAACTGTGAGATAATAGATGTGTAATGTTTTATTTATTTATTTATTTATTTATTTATGCTGTATTATTAATAAAGTATAAAGATTTCTTTTTTCCAGTAGATTTTATTTTATTTTTTTAATTTATATCCCAGTTAGTTAGCATATAGTGCAACAATGATTTCAGGAGTAGATTCCTTAATGCCCCTTACCCATCTAGCCCATCCCCCCTCCCACAACCCCTTCAGTAACCCTCTGTTTGTTCTCCATATTTAAGAGTCTCTTATGTTTGTCCCCTTCCTTGTTTTTATATTATTTTTGCTTCCCTTCCCTTATGTTCATCAGTTCTGTCTTAGAGTCTTCATATGGTTGAAGTCCTATGATATTTGTCTTTCTCTGACTAATTTCACTTAGCATAATACCCTCTAGTTCCATCCACATAGTTGCAAATGGCAAGATTTCATTATTTTTGATTGCTGAGTAATACTCCATTGTATATATATACATATATACACGTATATATATACACGTGTATATATATACGCATATATATACACATATATATACACGTATATATGTGTGTGTATATATATATATATATATATATATATATATATATATACATACCACATCTTCTTTATCCATTCATCCATCAATGGACATTTGGGCTCTTTCCATTCTTTGGTTATTGTTGATAGTGCTGCTATAAACATGGGGGTGCATGTGTCCTTCAAAACAGCACACCTGTATCCCTTGGATAAATACATAGTAGTGCAATTGCTGGGTCATAGGGTAGTTCTATTTTTAATTTTTTGAGGAACCTCCATACTGTTTTCCAGAGTGGTTGCACCAGCTTGCATTCCCACCAGCAGTGCAAAAGAGATCCTCTTTCTCTGCATCCTCGCCAACATCTATTGTTGCCTGAGTTGTTAATGTGAGCCATTCTGACAGGTGTAAGGTGGTATCTCATTGTGGTTTTGATTTGCATTTCCCTGATGATGAGTGATGTTGACCACTTTTTCATGTGTCGGTTGGCCATCTGGATGTCTTCTCTGGAGAAGTGTCTATTCATGTCTTTTGTCCATTTCTTCACTGGATTATTTGTTTTTTGGGTGTTGAGTTTGATAAGTTCTTTATAGATTTTGGATACTAACCCTTCATCTGATACGTCATTTGCAAATATCTTCTCCCATTCTGTCAGTTGCCTTTTAGTTTTACTGATTGTTTCCTTTGCCGTGCAGAAGCTTTTTATTATGATGAGGTCCTAATAGTTCATTTTTTGCTTTTGTTTCCCTTGCCTCCGGAGACGTGTTGAGTAAGAAGTTGCTGCGGCCAAGATCAAAGAGATTTGTGCCTGCTGTATCCTCAAGGATTTTGATGGCTTCCTGTCTTACATTGAGGTCTTTCATCCATTTTGAGTTTGCTATTGTGTATGGTGTAAGAAAGTGGTCCAGGTTCATTCTTCTGCATGTCACTGTCCAGTTTTCCCAGCACCACTTGCTGAAGAGACTGTCTTTATTCCATTGGATATTCTTTCCTGCTTGTCAAACATTAGTTGGCCATATGTTTGTGGGTCCATTTCTGGGTTCTCTATTCTGTTCCATTGATCCGAGTGTCTATTTTTGTGCCATAAAGTATAAAGATTTCTAATTACATCACCTAGAGACAATTTTATCCAGTGCTCTGTTTGGCTGCCAGTCTCTTGTCTCTCTCTTCAGCAATGGTGAGGTGGATGTACTTTCCACAGGGAAGAGAAATCCATGGTTTATTGCCTTTGCTAATAACAAAAATGTTGGACACAGCCGTGTGGCAAAGCTGTTGCCATTGGCAAATCAGGATGTTTCTCTCTGTTGGTGATCACACTAACTCTTCCCAGGTTAGCACCCTCTGGTCACCATACATAGATTACCAGTGTCAGACTTTCCAGTCTTTCCAGTCTCCAGTTTCTGAATGGTCATTCACCTTGAGGAGGGGATTAGGATAGCAGATGATGCAAGCATCATAGGTCATCGGATGAGGGATTCCTTTTGTCCCCACACAAAACATGCTTCTCACTTTGCATAACCTACATGTGGCTTCCTTAGGTATAATCCAATGAACAGCAAAGCAACTCTTGGTGGCACCCTTGTCTCACATCAGAAGAGAAATAATGGGAAATGTCAGGGTATTTTTTGGTCACATTGGTCTGAAGCTCTTTAAAACCAAGGAGAATTTAGACAGAAATTCTCCCCAGCCTTGTCAATGCTGATGACATCCATAAAAACAGCAGGGGAGGTTATATCAGTTCAGACCTTGCCATCAATCTTCATAAAACACTACGTACAGATCTTCTTTACTTCATCTCCTGTTAGGGCATACTTAAGTCTGTTCCTTAGGAAAATAATAAGAGGGAGACATTCCCTCAGTTTATGGGGACCAGTAGATGGGCGAGGGGCAAACATACCGGTCAGTTTATCCAGCATCCAAAGCTTTGGAGCTGCTACACGCTTTCAATGTTTCTTGGGACCATGAGCCATGGCTGTGCTAGGCATGAAAAGAGTTCGGTGTGTGTTGTTTTAAGCTGCTAGATTTGTGGTAATTTGTTATGCAGTAGTATGTAAATAATATACTTTTCTTTGATATATCGCTTGGTCAGAAACTGCTACTGAGTTAGATGTGCCACTCATTGATGAGACTCATACAGTCATTTTTGAAAACCATATTCCTAAATTTTCTGTTAGGGTGAGCTATTCCGTCAACAATGCTCACATAGTCCTCGTCACAGGCAGCTCTCAGAGCTGCAGACCTTAGCATGAAAAGAATGTTAATGCTGGAAATGTCTTACAAGATAATTGGCTCCTATTTCCTCCTTTTACATTGTGAGGAACATGAAAACTAAAAAAAAAGAGTTCTCATAGTCAGATAGTATGACTCCAGCCAGGGCTCCAAAATGCATCACCTAGCAGGTCTCTTCTCACAGACATGAGCCACAGGTAAGTAACATAGGAGTAAACCTACAAATGACACAGGAGCATGATTTCATCACCACTGCTGGAAAACACAAAAACAACAGATGGCTTGTTCTCTCTTTGATGAACCAACCACATCAGCCTCCTATGCCAGCACATTCTGTTGGCCTCAAGAGACCTCATAAGAGGTATGGCTTAGACGGGGTATGACAGAGGTAGGAAAGAGGTTTCCTTGGTTCCCAGCTTCACTAGCTATGCAGATGGAAAAGTACACAAGAGAATGTTTTATGTCATTGTTCCACATCAGAGAAGAAATAATGGGAAATGTCAGGATGTTTTTTGGTCACATTGGTCTGAAGCTCTTTAAAAACAAAAGACTATGTCTGTCTTATTTTTCCTTTGAAATAGCCACGGTTCCAGAGGGAAAGCAAGTAGGATCACTGCAGAGCGTTTAGTGAAAGAGCCACTTAACAAAGGTGCTGGCAGGGTTTAGAAAAATCAACAAGGGGTAGTACAATATGCTGGGACAGGTTACTGTTAGCATCCCAGTCTTAAGGAACAAGGGAAGGAGCAGTCATTGGAACTTAGAGAAAGCCATATGGAGAAGGCTTCCTGTACCAGCCACAGATTCTCATGGTGGAACGCAAGCCAACCATGCAATCTGGCAAAGAAAGAAGTACGGGATTACTACACACCCTGACTCTTCCCATATGCTGAAGTCCTGTTGGTGGCTCCCGCTGGCTGAGCCCCACAGCAAGGGAGAAAGTAGCATGATTGAAAGCCCCCTGGGGACAAGAGTGAAGTGGAGGATGGTGGCAAGTGGACATCGAGAAGCAAATGAGAGGGGAGAGCCAGGGTGGCTCAGTCTGTTAAGTGTCCAACTCTTGATTTTGGCTCAGGTCATAATCTCAAAGTTCATGAGATTGAGTCCTGCTTCAGGCTCTGTGCTGACAGCATGGAGCCTGCTTGGGACTTTCTCTCCTACACGTGCTCTGTCTGCAAATAAATAAGTAAACTTAAAAAAAAAAAAAAAAGAAGTGGTAAATGAGAAATAGCCAGCATGCTGCTGTGTGCCCTGTATCTAGTGGGAGCTCAGCAAACACTTGTCAAGGGATAAAACACAATGTGGTGTGTGATTAGATTGTTAAACTATTATTAGCTTGAAATCTGGGAGTATCTATACCACAAAAATCAGCCAGTGCCACGAATGATTGTTTTGTTTCGTTTTTTGGTTCAGGGAGCCAGTTTACCAGCAAACCACTAGATGAAAATATCAATCATGTCATCTCTTACAGAAGAGAAAATGCTCTTATCTCCTCTGAAAGGAAAAGTACTATCATGCACTTCTCGAACCAGGTAAAGACATTACGCCAATATTAACTCATTATCCACTAACCCCCACCCCCCCCACCACAGCCACGACTTCTCCCTTGATACACATGGTTTTCTTGGTGGTAATACTGTCCACCTAAGTCTGCAAGCCCAAAAGCCTTTGCCTCACCCTCAACCTCACCATTCATATGCAACTAATCATTACGTGCTATTAATTCTACTTCTTAAAATTCCCTAAAATATGTTTGTTCTCTCCCCACTTTATATCCTTTTTTTTTTAAACGTTTATTTATTTTTGAGACAGAGAGAGACAGAGCATGAACGGGGGAGGGGCAGAGAGAGAGGGAGACACAGAACCGGGGGCAGGCTCCAGGCTCTGAGCCATCAGCCCAGAGCCCAACGCGGGGCTCGAACTCACGGACTGCGAGATCGTGACCTGAGCTGAAGTCGGACGCTTAACCGACTGAGCCACCCAGGCGCCCCTCCCCACTTTATATCCTAGCAAAATTGAACTAGTTTTGTTCCCCTAATATATCCTAGATCTAGACAGTTGCTCTACCTGAAACGTCTTCTTTTTCTACCTTGTCCACATGGCAAACTTCTATTTATCCTGCAAAACCAATTCAGCCGTTGCTTCCTCCCTGGGAGAAGCCTTCTCTAACAATGCAGGATGGAAAGAGGGCTTCCTTTGTCTGTCTGTAACCCCCACACTTTGTGAACTGATCGCATTGTACAATTTGATTGTTTTCATGTCTGGTCCCCTATTATGCTGAGTTCCTTGAAGGCAGAACTGTATTTTATTCATTTCCACATCCCCAACATCAAACTATGCACCTGGCACATTGTAGGTGCCAACAAATGCTTGCTAAAGGCATAAATAAATTGGAAACACCAACAGATGTCCAGGTCTCCCTCATCTCCTAGATTCTCATATCCTCACAGATCTCAGTGAAGTTCTCCTAAACAAGGCTCTGCTTAAAATTACACATCTTGCCACCAAAGCCCATTCTCCCAAAGCTCTCCAATTCCTTGCTGGAATTTTTTTCCATCGCACTTTTCACTATGTGATATACTACTATCTATTTATTTATTTATTTTAATTTTTTTTATTATCTATTTATTTGCTTATTGCTTATTTCCCTTCACTGTAATAAAAGTCTCACGAGGTCAAGGATCTATTTTGTTTGCGGCTATATACCCAGTATGTACATTCAGCAAATATTTTTTGAAAAAACAAATGAGTCACATGCAGGGGATAATTCAGTGTCCTGCTTGGAATAAAGCTGTCAGTACCAAAGTTGGGAGCAAACCATAACTACCTAACTCCCAACTACAGATTATACAAGAACTCATGCCGGTCTTGCTCATATGATTTCCTCTCCATTAGGTCAGCAAATTTTACACGTGCTGTTCAATCTCGAAATAATTCTCCTGTAAGAGGAAAATGCTCTTAAAATGTTAATAAAATTGTTAAGGATGAAAACTCTACAGATTAAGTGTCTTGTTAATATGCCAGCAGTAGGGGGGCGCCCTTAAAATAGAAGAACAAGGAAATACTAACAGATAAACACAGCTTGAATTAAGATGAGTGTGAATAATGTAAAACCACACAACCACCCCTGAAAAGGAATATAAAATTCCACTCAACTTCTAACTGACACGATCCTGATTCTCATTAATACTTGGCATATTTACCAGGGCCCATGGAATAGAGGATTAACGAATCACACAAGAAACTTGCAATTGTTAAATTATTTTTGCAGCTGTTTTGATTTTTGTACCTCATGAAATGACGCCTTACATATGGATCTTCAAATGAATTGAATCAAAAAGATTAGATCTAAATTCTAGTCACAGCCACGTAATACCAATGAGCTTTTGAGGAGAAAAGTAAACAAATGATTCCACTGAGCTTCATAAAATATGTGTGCTTGAGACACCATCAGTGATGTGACAGGACACAATCACAAAGAGCCGAGCTATCATGGCCGGATTGTCTAGCTTTATGTCTTTGTAAAATAAAAATAATATGAGTTATTTGACTATATCTCACCCACATTTGGGGCCATTTTGGCCCATAAAATGGAACCTTACTTACCATTTAATCTTTTATGTCTAATGCTGAAAAGCAGACAACATCAACTGTGTTGCCTGAAGTTGGAAAGCAAACAGACACAATTGACCATCTGAACAGCCATGTAGTCAACACTGGTATGGCTGAAAAGACTGCTGCTTCCAAGTTAGCTGATACAATCAGGGAAGCAAGTGGCAAATGGCTTTCAGAATATTTACTTGGTAATAGCAACAAAGTTTATCTTTATTTATTTGACTACTGACCTATATAAAATTTTTAAATTATAATTATTAAAAAATGTTAATCTGTAATATTTCCATTTATTCCCAAATGTGACATAATAGAGTTCTTGGGACATAGAAAAAATCTTTAATAAAATAAATCAGCAGTATGCAATTACTTTCCACTTAGAAAAAATTAATACAATAAGCTTATGCTGACTTTATATAATTTATGAATACTTCAAAAAAATGTTAAGTCTATTTATTTGTTTTGAGAGACAGAGAGAGAGAGAGTGGGGAAGTGGCAGAGAGAGGAGGGGGGAGAGATAATCCCAAGCAGGCTCCGCACTGTCAGCACAGAACCTGATCTGGAGCTTGATCTCACAACCCTAGGTCTATGACTTGAGCCAAAACCAAGAGTCAGATGCTCAACTGACTGAGCCACCCAGGAGCCCCCCAAAAATGGTTTTAAAGCAAATTATATTTTCTAATAGCTTTCAAGATGACTTCAGGGTTGCATTTACATAGGAGATTGGCCCATGCTGTCTTATAAAATAACACATTTAAGAATACAGTAAGCTCTCCAAAATTACATTAGAAGCAGACAAATTTTAATTTCTTATTAAAACATTATCAGTAAAATTTAACTCAGAAATGGTGTAGCAATATAATGATGTGCAGTAGTAGGAATTGTGAGTATAAATTTGGTGATGAGGGAGAGGCTTTATAATTCTAGTATAGCAAATATTTTTTAATCATTCCAGTAATCAACATACTTCAACATAATAAAGAGCATATATAAAAAACCCACAGCCAACAACATATTCAGTGATTAAAAAAAAAACTGAGAGTTTTTCCTACAAGATCAGGAACAAGACAAAGATATCCACCCTCACTACTATTATTGAACGTAATACTGGAAATCCTAGCCACAGCAATCAGAAAAGAAAAAGAAATAAGAAGCATCCATATTGGCAAGGTAGAAGTTAAACTGTTGCTATCTGCAGATGACCTGGTACTATATACAGAAAATCCTAAAGAGTCCACCAAAAAACTATTACAAGTAATAAGTCAAGTCAGAAAAGTTGAAGGATACAAAATTAGCCCTCAGAAATCAGCCGTATTGCTATACATTAATAACAAAATAGCAGAAAGAGAAATTAAGAAAACAATTCCATTTATAATTGCACCGAAAACAATAAAATACTTAGGAATAAATTTAACCAAGGAGGTGAAAGACTTGTACTCTGAAAACTATAAAACATTGATGAAAGAACTGAAGACAACACCAGCAAATGGAACAATGTTTCACACCGATAGGTGGAAGAATTAATATTGTTAAAATGTCCATACCCCTCAAAGCGATCTAGAGATTCAATACAGTCTCTATCAAAATACCAAGACATTTTTCACAGAGCCAGAACAAATGATACTAAAATTTACGTGGACCCACAGAAGACCTCAAATAGCCAAAGAAATCTTGAGAAATGAGAACAAAGCGGAGGTATCACAATCCCAGACCTCACGAATTATTACAAAGCTTCAGTAACCAAAACAGTAGAGCACCAGCACAAAGAATAGACGCAGAGAGTCTAGAAATAAACCCACAATTTTATGGTCAATTGATTTACGACAAAGGAGGCAAGAATATATAATGGAGAAAAGTCTCTTCAACAAATACTGTTGGGAATACAGGACAGATAAATGCAAAAGAATGAAACTAGACCACTTTCTTACACTATACACAAAAATAAACCCAAAATGGATTAAAGACCTAAATGTGAGATCTGAAACCATAAAATTCTTAGAAGGAAACATAGTCAGTAATTTCTCCAATATCAGCCATATAAACATTTTCCTTGATATGTCTCCTGAGGCAAGGGAAATGAATGCAAAATTAAACTATTGGGACCACACCAAAATAAAAAGCTTTTGCACAGTGACAGAAACCATCAACAAAACAAAAAGGAAACTTACTGAATGGGAGAAGATATTTGCAAATAATACATCAGATAAGGGGTTAATATCCAAAATACATAAAGAACTTACACAACTGAACACCAAAAAAAAAAAAAAAAAAAAAAATCCAATTAAAAAATGGGCAGAGGACCTGATGGATATTTTCCCAAAGAAGACATATAGATGTCCAACAGACACATGAAATGATGCTCAATATCACTAATCAGGTTTAGAAGGTGAGAAGAATGAGAAAAAAAATTGCAAATCTTGCATCTCTAAAGGAGGTGATGAAGTTTATAAACTCCCAGAAAATCACATATCATCTTGGACTACCATATCAATAATACTAAGTTATTATTTATGGAGAAGTTACTGTGCACCAGGTAGGGGAAACCATGTATGGGCACTTTGCATAAATCATTCTGTCGAATACACACAAACACAGCCTATAAAGGGGGTATAATCACCCTCATCATAGAAATGAGTAAACCATGGGTTCACAAGACTAACTAATATGTCCAAGGCCCTTTAACTGGCAATTGACAGAGCTACAGATCGAGTCAGTGTTCATCTGCCCCCAAACTTTAAGTGCTCTCTCTGTAGTTACCAGAGTAAATTTTCTAACTTCCAGCAAACATAGTTATTTGGGAAAAAGCATAATAGTTCTTTTGAGGAAGCTCATTCAAGGAAATTCATTTGATCTTACCACAATCCTACAGGGACTGAGTACACTACAGAAAACTGTCCTGTAGTCCTAGGTTTGAGATATAATCTTTAATCTCAACTAATCCAGCTAGATAAAGATTATTTCATCTCCACAGATATTGAGAATTTCTGCAAAGGACCTAGTGACAAATTAATACTCCAGAGGGGGAAAAGAATCAATAGCAAGCATGCCCAGTTTTTAATGTTAAGGACTCATTCCATGAGCACAGAGTTTCTCTACAAAGTATTAGAAGATGTGAGTGGAGTGACCATCATCCCACATCAGCAGGTCTCCTGGGTGTCTTCTACAAGCAAAGCTGGACCTTCCAAGGCAAACTGACTTCCCTACAGCTTTGATAATGTTATAGGCCGATTATTTAAACAAGGTTGGAATGAGAGATAGTTACACATAGGAAGCATGTGGATGGTTTCTCTTCCAGACACCTTAATTGTATCTTGTGTATCAAAAAGCCATCCAGAAACAACTGTTATTCTCCTGGCCCAGAAATTGTGAATTTCTCTCTAGTTACTTGCTGATATTTTTAAGCTAGTCCTTCTAACTCGTATTTTTATGACTACCCAAATGGCTTATCAGCGAAATCTCTACAGTTTGAGATATATGTCACTGAATCCATAGAAATTATACACAACTTCAATTAGCCTGTGTTATAGTATATGATACACATGTTTATTCATAGCAATCCTGGTGTAAATAGAAATTATTAAAGTTATATTAATAATATATATATTGTTATATATGTAGTTAATGAGCATCTGAGGGGGCAGGTTAAAAACTATACTATTTATATATCCCACTAGATCTTTTTAAACTAAATTTTAAATATTACCAAATAGCTATTTTGTCTATAATAGAATATAAGCAATGCTCCATTATTTGAACAGTAGAAAAAATTAGTATAATGGATGATATTATGTGAAAAAGAAGAAAAATGTTTGAACTATTTTCTAAAATACATTTTACCTTTATTAACTTGTTTTGCTTATTAAATCTAGCTCGCTGGGTCTATGCACACACCAAATGACAGCAGGAAGCACTGGTCTGAAAGTGTAATTATAAAGTTAAGTATAATAATAAATGTAATAATAAAAAATAGGATAAGTCTCCAAAGTATACCTGAAAAGTGACTATAAATAATTATCCATTATAACAGAAAATGGAAAACACTTATATTAGAGCATTTCTCAGGATGAACCAGGTCAGAAGAGAAACAAATTTTACCTAAAAGTGCTCAGAAGGCTATGAGTAGCATCACTAAAATTTTACAGTTGATTGAAGTGAGAGTGGAGGCTGAGTTACAATAAGGATGACCAAAGGGAATTCAGAGTCTCCAGGAAGCTGAATGCACTCTCTTTCATTGTTTTATCTACGTACAAGACAAGGCTGAGACGTGTGGCTTTGTGCCCTGCTTCCTCACCGGCTGCAGTGTGTTGAATGGATGGTCCCAAAATGATGTGTCCACGTCCTAACTTCTGGAACCTGTGAACGTTGCCTTATTTGGATAAAAGGTCTTTGTGGGTGTAATTAGAACCTTGAGATGATGAGACCCTCTTGGGCTACCTAAACCAATGACAAGTGTCCTCATAAGAGAAGAGGGACACACAGAGAAGGCTATGTGAAAATGGAGGCAGAGAGTAGAGTGATGTGGCCACAGGTCAAGGAAAGCCTGAAACTACCAGAAGCTGACAAAGGGAGACAATGTCCCCTGCCCCCCTCAGAATCTCCAGAGGGAGCATGGCCCTGTCAGATTTTAGACTTCTCGTTTCTAGAACTGTGAGAGAACAAATGTGTAAGCCATTCAGCTTGTAGTAATTTATTATGGCAGCTCTAGAAGACTAATCCAACCATCATATCACACTCCCACTGCTTCACTCTTGTCACCATGAAAGCCTGCTCTGCATAGGGTTCTTTCGAGTGAAATGTTTTCCTGAACACAGTATCTGATCATAGCTCTTTACTTATTTCTACAATAATCTACTGTTTCTGTTTTACCCAGATTTTATTCTGTGGCCATTCAGGCATTTTCCAGTTAAAACAATAAATGCCTGTGTCCTGTTCCAAACACATTTTATACACTAATTAAATTAGTACAAATAGGGGTGCCTGGGTGGCTCAGTCTTAAGCATCTGACGTCAGTTCAGGTCATGATCTCGCGGTCTGTGAGCTCAAGCCCTGCATGGGGCTCTGTGCTGACAGCCCAGAGCCTGCAGCCTGCCTCAGATTCTGTGTCTCCCTCTCTCTCTGCTCCTCCCCCCTGTCTCCCCCGCCCCTCAAAAATAAACATTAAAAAAAAGTACTGCAAATAACATGGAATCTATTTACACTTGAAAATGCATCTCATTCTAACATTACTACTCCAAAGATACCTTAACATTTTAATTCAGAAAACAACTGATGTTCCATGTAATTTTGTATTTAGTACATGCTTTGAAAAATTTTTAAAGATGTATACTTAGTAAATTTAAAATATTCCATAACATACTTTTAATTGATTTACACTTATTGAAAATTATTTCAATATAATAATGTAATATTGAAGTTATGCTATTTCAGTAAGGTGAAGGTGGTCAAATTAATGTACAAATTTCCAGTTATAAACTAAATAATTTATGGAGATGTAATATACAGCATAGTGACTATAGTTAATAATACTCTATTGTACATTTAAAAGTTGCTAAGAGAGTTGATTTTAAAATTTCTCATTCTAGGGGCACCTGGGTGGCTCCGTCAGTTAAACGTCCAACTTCAGCTCAGGTCATGATCTTGTGGTCTGTGAGTTCGAGCCCCACATCGGGGTCTGTGCTGACAGGTCAGATCCTGGAACCTGCTTCAGATTCTATGTCTCCCTCTCTCTCTGCCCCTCCCCTATTCACACTTTGTCTCTCTGTCTCTCTGTCTCTGAAAAATGAATAAACCTTAAAAAAAGAAGTAAAATAAACTTCTCATTCTAAGAAAAAGAAAATTTGCCACTGTATGGTGGTGAGTGTTAACTAGACTTACTGAGGTGGTCATTTGGCAATATATGCAAATGTTGAACCATTATGTGGTATGCCTGAAACAATATAATGTTTGTATCAATTTTATATCTCAAAAAAAAAAAAAAGAAATGAGCTTACAAGACACATACACAAGCATGCTCACTCACAAATGCTTCCCCACACCCAAAATAAGAAAATTCTTTCCAATCTTATTTGATAGAGCACTAGACAGTCTCTGTTTGTCCTTCTGCATCTACCCCACACCCTCCTCACCTGCTGTGGGTTCCAGTGTTGACCATAAGAACCACCTAGTGTCTCACCTTTACCTGATTTAGAGGATGAGATTTGGCACTTAGGACCTGATGATATTTAGACGAGATTTGGGATCTCATCCGTTGTGCTCACATCAGTAACACACCCTTGCCCAATAGCTGTGGGTGAGTTGATCTGGTGGGAGCTCCTGGCAGGGGAGAGGGCAGGAGAGTGAGGTTGGGGTATTTATCTCTTCTTCTCTGTCCTGCAAGGCTGAAGGGCTGGCAGTGGCTGTGCTCCTCTGTCTCGGGTCACAGCACGGCTTGTTGGAAGACCTCTTACCCACAGCTATAATTCTCTCCAGGTGCTGTCTGCCCTTCTCCCCTTCCAAGTCCTGGGTGGTGGAACTGCATCCCCCTATCATGAGACCCTGGTGCCTCTCATCATTTATTTGTTCTCTTAACCTGTCCACACCTCCATAAATCTTCTCTTCAATAAACTCTTTTCAGTCACCCCTTTGAGTGTGCTGTCTTCTGCCAGACCCTCACTGAAACAGCTACTCAGTATCCCAGCTGATCGCCTCAACCTAACATCCTGACTAATTTCTTCCCAGAAATAAAACTACTCTAGGTTTTCCAAAAAAAAAATCTAGTTTAAAAGAATTACAACTGGCTATGACTGGCATGAGATATTTTCTCCTTTAACAAAAATATACGGTGGTAGCTTGGGATGATCTCATTCCCCCTCAGTCACTTCTGCTACAACTGACTCTTATCACTGAATGATTTTGGTTCCAAAATACCTGTCATCGCCATCACCGACGCACTCAGGGAAGGCGAGGCTACAGCCAAAAAGCATGATATGTTGATAGCAACTGAGGCGATGGAGGTACATGAAGAACTTGAGGAACTTCTCCATTTCCATGTTTTTGACAAATGAGAAGACAGGTGTTAGCGTGGTGTGGTAGGGCAGCATCTGACACTGGCTGTGGGTGATGTTCATACAGGCACCTGGGAAGTCAAGATATTTATATTTAGGAGCAGGCACGACAGAATCATATGTTTGCAAACTCATTTGACATGATAGACTGACAATGTTCATAAGATAAAATACATTCTGCAAGTAAGAATGATTCTAGATTCTAGATTCTAGACACCCACATACATACAAATAAATGTGTGTGTGTGTGTGTGTGTGTGTGCATGTGCATGCGCCTGCATGCATATGATAATGAAATCAAGCTACTATTATTCACAAAGGGGTAGCATCTGTGTCCTGGGCAAATGTATAGAAAAATACACTCTCACAGCCAGCTGATGGGCATATAAGTTGGCAAATGCTGTTGTGGATTACAGCTAGGCAGGACAATATGTATCCAAAAAAAAAAAAAAAAAGTTTTAAATGCATACCCTTTGGCACTGTAATATTTCTAATACTTTTATCCTAAGGAAATAATCATGGTTGTGAACATGGATTTATCTACATGGATCTTCATCTCTGCATAGTTTATAATTTTTTTTAACATTTTTAAAGTTTATTTATTTTGTGAGAGAGAGGACAAGCTGGATAGAGGCAGAGAGAGAGAGAGGAAAGAAAGGATCCCAAGCAGGCTCTCCACTGTCAGCACATCGGGCTCAAACCCATGAACTGCGAGATCATGACCTGAGCCAGAGGCAGACGCTTAACTGACTGAGCCCCACAAGTGCCCCCTATAATAAAAAGATAGCAATCACCTAAACGTTCACCAATGGGAATTGCTTTAAAATACTATGAAACAAACAACAGAATACTTAACTATATGAAAGATGCTTTAGAAGACTATTTAATCACATAGAATGGTGCTTGTATTAAATAAAAATAGCAAGTTCCAAAACAATTTGCCTACCATGATCCTATTTTTAAAAATACATGGTTACTCAAAGGATTCCAATCTTGTCCATGCTAACAGTTCAGGGTCAGCTCAGAGCCTCCGATTTCATTTTCCTCCATAATTGGCTCACTACCACCTCCATAGCCTCTCTTTCTCCTTCATTCCCTAAATTTGCATGGTTGGTGTCATATAAATAAAAATATTAATATGAATCCAGGTGATGGGATTTTAGGAGACTATTCTATTTTGCTCTTTGAATTCTGTATTCTCTTACTGGTTTATATAAAGATTTATTACTGTTCATTTAAGAAGGGGATAATTAAATTTTTGGTTATTATTGAAGCAAGCTACTACTTGAACCCAGAGTCTTCAGGTTTGGGAAACACAGTGGAAGAATTAATTCTAATTATGTTGAGGAGGATAAAGGCAAGAAGGGAATAGAGCTCAACAAGAAAGGAAAGATCTCTCCTGATATATAACTCCCAGTCAAAGAGATAAAGGGAAAACCTCTCCAAACCTAAGGCCAATTTCATTTTAATAAAAACAATGTTAAAAAATAAGACTGCATCTCTGACAAAACGGCCGAAAAAACCCTTTGATCTGTAATACAGAGCAAATACAGCCTATCACAGAAGGATTCCAGACCTCCTCTTCTGCTTCTTTCCTTCACATAGGTCACCTCAGAGACTTCACTTCTTATCGTCTCACTGCCCTTCCTAGTCTCCTAAGTACACTGCCTAATGTCACGTCTCTTTCAAACCTCTCTGAAAACTGCCCAAACCGTGTAAGAAGTCTTTCCCCCAAAGGACCAGATTGTAGCCATTAGCTCAGAGTCTCATTCTTCATGAAAACACACACTTCACCACTGTTTTTATTATCTAACCCAAAATGCGCTGAGCTCAGTGGGGCAGGATCAAAACATGATTTTCCTTTTCAAAGCCAATCAATGACATGTGGAATTTCTCTCATCCTAGAACATAGGAGAGACACGGCCAAAAACTTAAGGGCACAACACTTTTTTGGACCTCCTCAAACTCAAAATACAAAATGGGAAAGACAGGAGTCAGAGAAGAAGAAAATCCAAGTCAAAATAATACTCAGACAGAACACAAATAGACACATAAACACACAAATTCAGCCTCACATGAGTGCTAAGGTCGGGGGTTTCAGGCACATTGCACGAATATGACAGTCATGTCATTTGGTGAGGGAGGTTAAAACACATTTCAGTGTGGGAGATAAGCACAGGCAGAGTGATCATACGGACAGTAAACTTCAAAATGACACAACTGTATGTATTGTGCTATAGGCAGAGATGCTTACTTAAAAGAGCTGAGAGTAAGAGTTTGACTCCACCAGAAAAGGTGAAAAAATTGGTGGAAAATTCAGTCTCAGGAAGACATGTATTGAAAACCAGCAGGTGCCAAGCACTAAACCAGGTACTCAGAGGCCCTCGTTCACAACGATCTCATTTTCACAACCTGCTAAAGTGGTATCACATCTATAGTATACATGAGAAAACTCAATTGCAGAAAGGCTAAGACATCTGCCTGGCTATGCAGAGCCATTCTGTGAAAATTCCAGATCTTCAAACTTAGGTCTTCTGAATAACTTCTGTTTGGAACCACCCTAGGCTAACACCAAAGGGGTTATTATGTTAAAAACATATCTCAAAGAGGGGCGCCTGGGTGGCTCAGTCGGTTAAGCATCCGACTTCAGCTCAGGTCACGATCTCGTGGTCCGTGAGTTTGAGCCTCGCATCGGGCTCTGGGCTGACAGCTCAGAGCCTGGAGCCTGCTTCCAATTCTGTGTCTCCCTCTCTCTGTGCCCCTCCCCATTCATGCTCTGTCTCTCTCTGTCTCAAAAATAAATAAACGTTAAAAAACAAAATTAAAAAAAAAACATATCTCAAAGAATATAATTCCTAATGGCCGATGAAAGGAAAAGACTAAAAAGCATGTAATGGCATGTTATCGTTCTGAATTTATATTCAGAGATAATACACCCATGTATACTGACCAGCATCATTCATTTTATATTACATTATTTTCTGTAGGGCTCATAGCTTTGGGGTTTATACACTTGATAAACTAAATTTGAAGTGAGGAGATGATCAAAAGGCTAATTCATCCTCACCTAGCCAAAGAATATTGAGAATCACTATTGAGAATACTGCGAAATGAATTTTAAGAAATCATTTGAAAAGTACAAAATAGTAAGGTAACTCACATTTGATGTGCTACTGTGTTATGGCATTGTGAGCTGCACACACACACACGCACAAAAGGTATTTCCTTCTCAGAGGACAGCAAGAGCTCCCGTAAGCATATCATCCAAAGTGCTCCTATATCCCTCAATAACATCATCCTATTTTATTTTCATTATAGTATTAGGACTACCTCATACAATCTTGTCTGTCTATCTATCTATTTACTCCCAGCGTTCTTCCACAATGATAGAAACCACTGGGATACCAAAGAGTAGACAATAGTTATTCACTGCATGAATGCAAAGATTCAATGGAACAGATTGTCCCCTCTAAAAGATTTCTTCCTGAAAAAGATAGTAGATGTGAATGAGCCAGTATATCTCAGACCGAAAGGCACCAATGTTGATGGCTAATACTGCAACTATTGTTTTTAATTATCTGTTCCCTAGAACTTACCATGACCTAGGGTGTCATCCCATACTGTTTCTTTCACTGGATTAATTCTTATCTTGGACTCCCCTCTGGACTATATAGTGCAGCAGTTGGAAGTAAGAGAGAAGGGGCTGCCCTCCCTTTCCTGTAAAAGGTATACCTTCTGTTACCCTTAAGCATGCTCAATTGCTTGTAGCATGAGACCTCACCATAGCAGAGAAAACAGAAATCATCATACTGCTGATGTTCAACTATCATTTCAACAGTGTTGGTACCTTCAGCAAGAAAAACACACAATTCAGAGAGGATAGGCTGAGATAAGTTTACAGTAAAAGCCTAAATAAATTATTAGTATCTATTCAAGTTGTCTCTTGTTATTAAATATACTTAAAATTTCCCTTCCACTTATTTTTTTGTATTAAATAAAACAACTTAAAGGTAAGAAAACAGACAAAAGATCCTTGAGTACCTTCTAGGCTGGATTTATGATTCTAGGTACGTTATATACATTATATACGTTATATACAATATATACGTTATATATATTCTAGGTACGTTACAATCCTATGAGAAAGATTTTTTTATTCCTATTTTATATATGATGAGATAGATTCAGTGAGGGTAAGAAAGTGCTCAAAATTACCCAGATGTTAACTTGTAGAGTCAAAACCAGGTTTTTCTGATCCCATAACCTATTCTTTTCCTCTATACAATTCTGCCAGAGATACTATTCCATTTTAAACATGGTAAATTCACTCCATTCATTGTAGAATATTTTGATGACTCTCCTTGGATTTAGCAATAGAGCTGCTTCTCTAAGATTGGCAAAAATTAAACGTTCTCAGAGGAAACAGTGAATTTGCTATTAAAAGTAGTTCACCTGTCCTTACTAAGAGTCCATTTGGATTGGGAACGCTTAGTATCTATTCCTGGCTGTACTACAAAGTCAACACAGGTCAGGACTACATCAGCAGGATGGAATAATGAAAGCCATTCTCTATTCTAGATAACTTATGGGGACAGTTACATCTTGTCAGAATAATTTCTGGCACAAACCAATATGAAAGGACTTCGTGTACTTAGGAAGATCCGTAAAAGGGTTGCAGTAAGATAAGAAGGAACAGAGAGTTAAAGACAGGTCCTTCTGTGAAGATCCTGGCCTCCTAACCAACTCTGTAAACATCTTTGAATCCAAATATGGTTAACTATTTTATTTCTCATAAAAGAAAATCAGTGAGACAAAGTAAAACACATGAGTCAACTGTGGCATTTGTAAAAAGTCTTTACAGACATAGTCAAGGGCATTGGTAACTCAATGTCTTGCCAATTTTTGCACATGCAAAAAATGTAAGTGCCTGGCTAGTACAACACTAATTATCAGAGTTACGTATGAGCTACCAAATTTTGCCAGGAGAAGCATGAGGATTGGGATTTAACATTTTCTATATAATTATATCTATTGGTCTGATTCAAATCCTGCTTTTATTATTCCATATTTATGTGGCTTTTCACAAGTTACCGAACTTTTCTATTTATGTTTCTTCATCTGCAAATTACTATATTTGGGGCTATTATAAGGATTAAGTGATGTTACATAATGCCTGTCATTAGCACATACGGTAAGTTATAAAACTTTTCACTATTATGATTAACTCATTTGTGACTCACAAAAACTCTGTAGACTAGAAAGGAGAAATACTTGTATCCATGGTGTATGGGTAGAAAAACCGAGGCTGAAACATTAAGCTTTCATCGGCCGTTTTCTTCTAAATTCCGTGATTATATTCCATTACACACACACACACACACACACACACGGTCAAAATTCAAAGTTTCATTAATTAGTTTGCTTACTTGAAAAAGAAACAAATGTTGGGTGTTATATTTAAAAAACATTAGTTATTCATTGAGAAAATATGTATTCTCTATTAAATATAGGCATTAGTCTTGGTGCTAAAGAATTTAAAAATAAGAATTTGAAATTAGACCACATTTTATTTATTTACCCAATATGTACTTTAACACACATGAAAATTGTTTGGTTTTTAATGCCACTAATGACAAAAATAAGTTCTAAAATGACGAGAGTATAAGAAACTACTTAGTGACACATCATGTTCATGGAGGGTAGGGTTTAATATAAAATCAGTGCCTCACTTGAGGTTAGTTTTAAACTTCACTGTTCACGAAGGCAATGAGATCTAAGCGGACTTTCCAACATGTGTAGTTTTATTGGGAACCCCATTTCACAGTCAACATTGAAATACTGGAAGAATATGTAGAGGGCAGATCTGTAATACCAAGGTCTGCATTATACCAGCTAAGTACTGTGGTTCTTAATGTATTTGTACAACACCCATTCAGATAACCATCTCTCACTCAGAATTCTCCAACTTTAAATTTTTTTTTAACCTTTATTTATTTTTGAGACAGAGAGAGACAGAGCATGAACGGGGGAGGGGCAGAGAGAGGGAGACACAGAATCTGAAACAGGCTCCAGGCTCTGAGCTGTCAGCACAGAGCCCGACGCGGGGCTCAAACTCAAGGACCGCGAGATCACGACCCGAGCTGAAGTCGGAGGCTTAACCGACTGAGCCACCCAGGCGCCCCCAGAATTCTCTAACTTTAAAATCAGTAACAAGTCAGCCTCAAGCTGAGCTGATATTTACCTTTTTACTCTCTGAATTTACAAAGGAAGACTTTACAGAGAATACAATTGTAAAGGGAGTAAGATTGTAAAGGGAATCTCAAAAGGGAATATTTAAAATTTTAGTTTTGGGGATGCATATGATACACTTTTTGCTTTTAACAAATATACCTTTTATCTTATTACAAGGCAATGTAAGATTAGAAAGTAAAAGTAAAACATAAGCAACCACTCAACAACAAGGAGGAAGAATGGACTAGTTCTTATTGGTTGTATCCTCAGTATCAACTTCCTCATCTCTAATTGGAATATCAGCCATGAAGTTCAGGAGACCTCTCCCTATCCCTGGCTCCAGGCAGGGGTCCTGACTGGCCAATGACTGTTAACTCATGACATTGCTTGGCACTGTCCTTAATTCAAGGGCAAATAAGAGACTGAAGTTGGTCCAATCACAGTAAAACCCAGGGACAGAATGGGCTACCTAATTTAGGGCACTCAGGGTAAATCGCAAATATAGGGCCCCTTGTTCAAAAATTATTTTATATTATTTATATTATATTATTTGTAATATTTATATTATCGTTAATAATTTCAACAAAGCGACAGCAGAGCATTAAACAATGGGTGGAGCCCTGTGCTCAGAGTTCTGTGCAACCATACAGGTCAGCGTGTTTATGAAGCTGGTCAATGATTAGAAAAGGAGTCCTCCCTCCACAAAACTCCATCACCCTCCACGTAGTGATATTTGAGCAGCAGTCCCAGGATTTCTCTATGACATTAGGTAAGAACTAAAGGTGATCAGTTTAAGAGCTGTAGGGGCCTCCAGCTTAGTCAGAGGACTTCTATCTTTTTCTAAGATTTTAAGGTGTCAGAGGCAGAGATATCCAAACACACAGCATCCCTGACTTTGTCCACCCATTCAAACATCGCATGAAAGTAGTGTCTCCTCTTGGGAAACTGGATGTATGTGCAGACTACATTTCAACTCCAGCTTGAGAGAGTCATACATCTCTCCAGGGAAGCTGCCTACACAGGACTGGTGAGGAGCCCATTCCCTGCCATTGTTAAGTGGCCTCTTTTCTCTCACGTTTAGCCAGGAGAGAAAACGTGGTCTAATTCTGCTGATCCAATGTTCCAAACGTTGTGCTGAAATATTTGTGGCTTTATACCTGCTTCTAAATTATAGTGCACATAGTAAAGCCCACCCATCATGAATCAGTCATTTTGAGCCCTTGACTCACAGGGAATTTCTCAAGAAAATATTAATGGCTATACTGTATCCCTACTATGGACACATTAGATGAATTTGGCCAAACTGTAACTGAAGAGATTTGTAGAACATTAAGAAAAGTGTTTCTTCTTTATCAAGAAGATATCAACAGGAAACTGGGAGTACTTTTCTCCTACTTGTCACCAACAATAGTAGGTAATGTCAATTCACTTGTCAGATGACAAACAACAGGACTCTGTAAAACGTGACTTTAGAAAAAATGTAAATTCTGAAACTTCTCTACTCTCTGCCTTTTCACGTTAGGGTGAAGATGGAAGTAACTGGAGTAGAGGGCCCTGGGATAATAAAGCCAAAAAAGAGAAACACAGGAAGCTTAAACATGTACACGAATGAATGAAGTTGAAATAGCAAAGAAGCAGAGTCAAAAATCAGTGAGATTGGGGGCACCTGGGTGGCTCAGTCGGTTAAACGTCTGACTTTTCAGCTCAGGTCATGATCTCACAGTTTGCGAGTTTGAGCCCCATGTCAGGCTCCATGCTGACAGCTCAGAGCCTGGAGCCTGTTTTGGATTCTGTCTCCTTCTCTCTCTGACCCTCCCCACTTGTGCTCTCTCTGTCTCTCAAAAATAAATAAATGAAAAAAAAAATCTTTTTTAATTAGTGAGATTGGCCCAAATTCAAATGGGGTAGAATACAAACAAAGAGAGGCAGAGATCTGAATGGTGCAGTGAAAGCCCTGGAGTACCCAACACAAAAACTCCAAGGGGGAATATCAATTCAATTTTGTGTCTGTGTAGGGACATTGTAATTTTCCTATAATTGGAAAATGTTGGAATGTGAATTCTAATAACGATGAATTAAGTATTTAATATTAGGTTTAACATACTGCTATATAAAGCCTTTGCTTTCTCTAGGTGATTTCTTAAAACTATGAAACATAGTATTGTAATTAAAAACTACTTAATGTCAAAATTCCTCTGTGTAATTACAGGAGAAAGTTTAACTCTGCTACAAAAGTCACTAGGAAAAAATGCTTTAAGAAAGATCCTGACAAGGGCGCCTGGGTGGCTCAGTCGGTTGAGCTTCCGACTTTGGCTCAGGTCATGATCTCACAGTCTGTGAGTTCAAGCCCCGTGTCAGGCTGTGTGCTGACAGCTCAGAGCCTGGAGCCTGTTTCGGATTCTGTGTCTCCCTCTCTCTCTGCCCCTCCCCTGTTCATGCTCTGTCTCTCTCTGTCTCAAAAATAAATAAACGTTAAAAAAAAAAGAAAGTTCCTGACAAAATTGATACAATATTGGTAAGCTGGGAGACAGCATATTGAGATTCATTTTACTATTCTCTCCACTTTTGTGTGTGACTAAAAATTTTTGTGTAAATTGATTTTTTTAAAGAATGAATTCTGAAATATTAGAAAATAATCTAAAAGCCCACCCATGATAAACATTGAGAAATATTTTGTAAACTAAAACAAATTTGTTTCATGTGAACAGTTGAACTCTCCATCAAGAAAAGGAAATCTCAGGATTCCAGAAAGACAGTAGCAAACTGACAACAAAAGCAGTGAGTACATGAGATGACATCACATGAATGAATATCACATGAGCCAATATTACAATGGCCTTGTCTTGAAGGAAACTATCATTTTCAATAAAGAAATGAAACCTTTCAGGGGTGCGTGGGTGGTTCAGTTGGTTAAGCATCCGACTCTTCGTTTCAGCTCAGGTCATGATCTCACAGTTTCATGAGTTTGAGTCTCACGTTGGGCTCTGCATTGATGATACGGAGCCTGCTTGGGATTCTCTCTCTTCCTCTTTCTCTGTCCCTGCTCTGTTCACACTGTCTCTGTCTCTCTCAAAATAAATAAATAAACTTAATTTAAAAAATTAAAAAAAAAAAAAAGAAATGAAGTCTTATATCCATAAGAAGCACAAAGAGGAACAAAGATCCCCCCAACAAAAAACAAGGACTCAGTTAGCTCAGGCATATTATGAGGATGCCTGTCTGACTCTGCCTAGATTCTGGTTGGAAACAAAACATTTCTTTGGGCACTTTTTCCCACAGTTCTAGCCTTCCCAAGGGTTTGAAATTACAACTATGCATGTGATCCAAGAACCACAAAAATGAAATATTAACATAAAAATTGGCCCCAGGACAGTATTACCTTGGGGTGCCTGGTCAAACTGAACACAAAATTGTCCTAGAGTGCCATGACCTGAATCCAAGGAAGTTTATAACCTAAAGTCATAAACCCATAAACCCATAAACCCAATACATTAAGAGAAAGAATAATAAATCATTAGCCATAACCAGCAGCAGTATTAAAAGTCTGAGAACTTCAGACATTTGAACAATCAATGGAGGCTATTAAACAAGTGTGAATGGGGGCACCTGGGTGGCTCAGTTGGTTAAGCATCTGACTGCAGCTCAGGTCATGATCTCACAGTTCATGAGTTCGAGCCCCAAGTCAGGCTCAGTGTTGACAGCATGGAGCCTGGAGCCTACTTCAGATTCTGTGTCTCCCTCTTTCTATGCCCCTCCCCCACTCAGGCTGTGTCTCTCTCTCTCTCTCAAAAATAAATAAACATTAAAAAAAAAAAAACAAGTATGAATGAAACAACTAAAGACAAAAATGTAGTCATTTGAATGACACACTATAAATTTAAAAAAACTGGACAATCTGAAAAGGAATCAAACAGAACCTCTAGAAATGAAAAATACATATAAACAATAAAATTTAAAAGTCAGTGAATAGAGTAAAATAGAAGATTAGATACTGCTGAAGAGAGAACTAAAGAACTAGAAGACAAACCTGAGAAATATACCAGAATTTAGCACAAAGATTAATAAAGGATGGATGAGAATGTCCAACCTAAGTGTAATTAGAGTTCCAGAAAGACAGAATAGAAACATCAGGAGGGAGGTTATATTCATAGCATTAAAAGCTGAGAACTCTCCCAAACTGAAGAAATATCTGAATCCCCAAATTCAAGAAGTGCATCTTCCAGACAAGATATATAAAAAGAAATACAGGGGCACCTGGGTGGCTCAAATGATTGAGCATATCGCTCTTGATTTCAGCTCAAGTCATGATCCTAGGGTCATGGGATCAAGCCCCGCATCAGGCTCCGTGCTAAGTGTGGAGCCTGCTTAAGATTCTCTCTCTCTCTCTCTCTCTCTCTCTCTTTCCTTTTGCCCCTCTCCCCTGTGCACATTCTCTCTCTCTAAAATAGATAGATAGATAGATAGATAGATAGATAGATAGATAGATGATAGATAGATAGATGAATAGAAAGAAAGATACCCACATTCTATCCATTGTAATATAACCAGTTTATTTTAAAAACACACACACAAAACTTCAAACATCCAAAGACAATATTCCAATTGCCTACAAGGAAACAAAATTTAAGTTGGCACTAAAGTTTCTGATAGCATTGAAGAATCCAGATAAATATGAAATAAAATTCTTAGATTGATGAGAGGAAAAAAAATTGCCAACCTAGCTAAACAGTCATGCCATTTTGAGGGGGAAATAAAGACATTTGAAGATAAACCAAAACTGAAATAGTTCCCACTGGTCAAACCTCCAAGGAGTATTTTCAATTAAGAAGAGAATTTAACACAGAAGGAAGAAGCAGGAAGCAAGAAGCAATGGTGATTATTAAATTATGTATACTTGAAATCCTTCATCACATTGAAAAAGAGTGCAAGAGGCTTCTTTGTAAAGACTTCTTTAAATTGCCTAAAAATTTGCAAGGTTGAGTAGCACTGGCTATGGTACTTATTGATTACCATAAAAATCAGAAATCTGGGGCTTATTGCTTTGCTTGCTCATAAACATAGAGGAAAATAAGAGTATTCCTCATATTTTAAAGTTTGAAAAAAAAAAATGAAAGTCTGTACCTTGGATGCAGAAAGGAACTAAGAAAGAAAATGATGTATTTTAAGTTAAATCAGATTATTGAATTATTTTGATTTTGGAACGTTACACTATATATCTGTTGCCTATATTTCCATATCCTATGTAAACTTTAATTCAATCCCTACTATTAGAAGATGTGGAAAACAACCTATGTAACTAGCAATGAAATGAGGCAAGCATAAGTAGAAATCTATTTTCAATTATTATTGTATTTGCTGATATAGTCAATAAATATTAATAATGCCTATGTAATAGAGCTTTCATGTAATCAAGTATATAGCATAATACTGAGCACACAATAAATTTGACATTATTTTGCTAGTCTTTTTTTCTTTCAAAAGATATATTGTATATTACTTAACATAATATGAATATATATAATGTTGCAATGCATCACAATGCTCTGTATATATGCAAAGTATATTATTTAGTCTACTTATTCGCTCATTAACCTATCTTGAACATTTCCACATATCAGTATGTATTCTTCCACAACATTGTTTTGAATCGTTGTACATTTATTCATACAATGAATCAAAAGGAAGGGATGGGGAGAAGAACAAAAGACTGATTAAAAACCCATTAAAAAATATAACCCAGAAACAAACAAGCAAACCCAAAATCTTTATAAATGCTATGTATTATAAGAAAACACTAAGGAAAGAGTTTAATAAAACAACAGCTCAAATGATCCAATTAAAAAATAGGCAGAAGATGTGAACAGACATTTCTCCCCCCCGCCAAAAAAAAAGACATGCAGATGACCAACAGATACATGAAAAGATGCTCATCATCACTTACCATCAGGGAAATGCTAATCAAAACTACAGTGAGATATCACCTCACACGTGCAGAATGGCTAAAATCAACAACACAAGACACAACAGGTGCTGGTGAAGATGTGGAGAAAAAGGAACCCTTGTTCACTGTTGTTGGGGAAGACAAACTGGTGTGGCCACTGTGGAAAACAGTATGGAGCCTCCTCAAAAAGTTAAAAATAGAACCACCCTATGATCCAGCAATAATGTTACTGGGTATTTACCCAAAGAATACAAAAACACTAATTCAAAAGCACACATACACCGTTATGTTTTATAGCAGCATTATTTATAGTAGCCAACATATGGAACTAGCCCAAGTGTCTATCAACTGATGAATGGATAAAGAAGATGGGATACACACACACACACACACACACACACACACACTTGAATACCACTCATGCATTAAAAAGAATAAAGTCTCGCCATTTGCAAGGACATGGATGGAGCTACTGAGTATAAGGCTAAACAAAAAACATCAGTGAAAGACAAATACCATATGATTTCACTTATATGTGGAATTTAAGAAACAAAACAAATGAGCAAAGGGAAAAAAGAGAGAGATAGAGAGACAAACCAAAACCAAAACAAAACAAACAAAAAAAGGCTCTTAATTATGAGTACAAACTGATGGTTACCAGAGGGGTGTGCTAGGTTAATTAGGTGATGGGGATTAAGGAGGGCACTTGTCATGATGATCACAGAGTGATGTATGGAATTGTTGCATTACTATATTGTATGCTGGAAACTAACATAACACAATATGTAAACTAACTGGAATTAAAATAAATATATATGTATATATATGCATAAAATATATGTTTACCAAAAAAAAATACAGCTCAAAGACAAAAGAAAAAATTGTAATAAAAGAAAATTAAGAAAATTGCGGCTATAAGACTAATAATAGTAATTTAAGACTGAAAATGTTTACAAGTAATAAATCAAAATTGACGAGTCTTAGGATAATCACTATAAGCACATTTAAGAAGATGCACATATAAGGAAAATAGCAAGTCAACAAAAAATATCCTTCTAAATCCAAGAACCCAGAAGTGGAAGAGAAAAGTCCTGAAAATGTTAGTAAGAAAAATTTTTCCTGAGGCCCCTGGATGGCTCAGTCAGTCAAGCATCTGACCTTGGCTCAGGTCATGATCTCACAGTTTGTGAGTTCGGCCCGTGTCAGGCTCCGTGCTGACAGATCAGAGTCTGGAGCCTGCTTTGGATTCTCTGTCTCCTTCTCTCTCTGCCCTGCCCCTTCTTGTGCTCTGTATCTCTTTCTCTCAAAAATAAACATCTTTTAAAAATATAACAAATAAAAGAAAAAATTTTCCTGAAATGAAGGAATAAATGAATCTGCATATGAAAAAGGCAGCCATATTTCGTTATGACATCAGAATGATGGACATCAAGATACAAACAGTTTAAGTTAATAAGCTTAATAGAAGAATTCTTCAAGAACTTTGTCAGGAAGTAAGGACCAAATTTGTTCATTGTCCTTGAGTTGTCACTTCTTTCGCTTTATGTTGAACAGAGACAACTATTACGTATTTAAAAAATTTTTTTTTTTTACATTTACTTATTTTTGAAAGACAGAGAGAGACAGAGCACTAGTTGGGGAGGGATAGAGAGAGAGGGAGACACAGAATCTGAAGCAGACTCCAGTCTCTGAGCTGTCAGCACAGACCCCGACGCGGGGCTCGAACTCACAAATCGTGAGATCATGACCTGAGCCGAAGTCATACGCTCAACTGACTGAGCCACCCAGGTGCCCCAATTATTATGTATTTTAAAAGAAGGAAAAAATATTTTCCTTTTCAATTCAAAATTAAGATTACAGTGTTTTACTTATTTTTGTATCTGTACCTCTTTTATGTTGAAAATGTTGGTTCCTGAGAACATGAATGTAAATACTTATTTGCTTTCTCCTGTAATGTGCAAACAATGCTTTCAAAATAACAACCCCAATATAACAATAAGACTGCCTAATGGAAACTTGAAATGAATTAAAGATTTAAATATAACACCTAAAACCATAAAATTCCTAAAAGAAAACAGGAGAGGGGGGAGCTTCCTAACATTGATCTTGGCAATGGTTTTTTTGATAAGATACCAAAAGTACAGGCAACAAAAGCTAAGTAAATAAGTGGAACTGCATAAAACTAAAAAACTTGAAAACGCAACCTCTGAAATGAAAAATCATTTGTAAATCATATATCCAATCAGTGGTTAATAGTCAAAATATATAAGGAACTCACACAACTCGGTAGCAAAAAAAACAAATAATCCTAATTTTAAAATGGGCAAAGGACCTGAATAGTTTCCCAAAAAAGACATACAAACTGCCAAAAATAATATGAAAAGATGCTCAACATCTCTAATCATCAAGAAATGCCAATCAAAACCACAATGAAATATCACTTCACACCTGTTAGGATAGCTATTATCAAAAAGACAAGAGATAACAAGTGTTGATGAGGATGTAGAGAAAGGAGAACCCTTGAACAGTGTTGATGGGAATGTAAATTGGTGTAGCCACTATGAAAAACAGTGTGGAGATTCCGCACAAAAATAAAAATAGAACTACCATATGACCCAGAAATGCCACTTCTGGGAAAGCACAATTTCTTTTTTATCTGCAAAAAAAATGAAAACACCAATTCACAAAGATACATGCACCCCGTGTTCACTGCAGCATGATTTACAACAGCCAAGACATGAACAACATCAATGCCCATTGATGGATGAATGGATAAAGAAAATGTAATGGAATATCATTTGGTCATAAGAAGAAATCCTGTCAATTGCAACAACATGGATAAACCCAGAGAAAGACAAATACTGCATGGTATCATTTATATGCGGAATCTTAAAAAAAAAAAAAAAAAAAAAAGGATTTCACTGAAACAGAGAACAGACTTGTGATTGCTAGGGGCTGAGGGGAAATAGACCAATGTAGATCAAATGGTACAAATTTTCAGTTACAAGATCAATAAGCTCTGAGGATCTAATGTACAACAGGGTGACTATAGTTAATGACACTGTGTGATAGACTTGAATTTGCTGAGAGAAGAAGTGTTCTCAGCACACACACACAAAGAGTTAACTACATGAAATCATGGATGCATCAATTACCTTGATCTCGGCAAACATGTCAAAATGTATCTGTATATCAAATCGTTACATTTTACACTGAAAATATATGCGATTATATTGGTCAATTTTTCCTCAGTAAAGTTGGGAGGAAAACAATACTACTTGTTGAAGTTTAAGCTTTCTTTGCAATTCTTCAGGTGCTTAGAGTACATCCACTAGGGATGAACAATCAAAATATTCTAAGTTCAGTGGAGATAATTCGTTTATTTTAGATGGTCAAGTCACTAACTTGATATACAGTTAGATAACTTGTTGCCTTGTTTTCAATTTTTGATGAATTTCTTCCTTTGGTATAATTGTTCATTAAGTAAGTCATTTACCTGATTCTAAATCAAAGCTACATGAATGGTACATTTGAACACGTCTTATTTGCATCTCTGTCACTTCCTTCCTGCCTCTCTTCACCAATAAGAAACATTTTTATTAGTTTCTGGTGTATCCTCTGTTTATTTTTTAATGTAAATAAATAATTTCCCCTTTCCATTTATCACACAAAAGGTGACATTTTATACACTGTTTTGCACCTTGACTAACTGATTCACTATTTAGTCCAGATCATTATGTATATAATATATTATACATTATATATACATAATATACATATATCAGTGTGTAGCAATCTACCTCATTATCTTCCCAGATGTATCTTACACTATTACTTGGCTAAACCATGTTTTGTTTTGTTTTTAACAGTTCCCTCCTAATGGACATTTAGAGTATTTCCATTCTTTTGTAATTGCAAATAATGTCAAAGCATCCAGGTTTTTGAGGGATATTCTTTTTAGAATTAAAGAAATTTTCTTTCTTTTTTACTGTCAAATTTTAACAAATGTGTTTGCTTCAGCAATTGAGATGATCAATAAAAGAAATCTACTGTAGTAATTAAATGAGGAGACATACGAATAAAGTGTCTAATACTAAGCCATCCTTGCATTTTTATAAAGCCTATTTTGTTAAGATGCAATATATTTTTTGGTATTAATAGATTTGGTTGCTGATATTCTATTTAATAGCTTCGCATTTTATAAGTGAGATTTGCATTAGTCTACCCAGGCTGTTATAACAGAATACTATAGACTGGGTGGCTTAAAGAACAGAAATTTATTTTTCTCACAGTTCTGGAACTGGAAGTCTAAGATCAAGGTGACAGCATGGTGTGTTTCCAATGAAACCTCTCCCCTTGGGTTTGGTAGATGCTCTTTCATTTTTTATTTCATTTATTTCTTCTTTCCCCAAGTTTTATTTAAATTCCAGTTTAGGGGCGCCTGGGTGGTTCAGTCAGTTAAGCGGCCGGCTTCGGCTCAGGTCATGATCTCACAGTCTGTGAGTTCGAGCCCCACGTCGTGTGTGTTCACATGACCTCTTTTTGGGGTGAAAACGGAGAGAAGGAGAGCAAGTTTTCCTCTGTCTCTTCTTATAAGGGCACTAATCCCATCATGATGGTCCCCCTCATGACCTGCTTTAGCCCTAATTACCTCCCAAAGTCCCCATCTCCAAGTGCCATCACACTGGGTGTCAGAGCTTCAACATACGAATTTTAGAGGGATACAAATATTCAGTCCATAACATTCCACCCTTGCCCCTCCCAAATTCATGTCCTTCTTAACGCAAAATATATTTATTCTATCCCCAAAGCCCTAAAAGTCTTAAGTCAATCAGCATCAACTCCAAAGTCTAAAGTCCAAAGTCTTATCTAAATACTATCCACATCAGATATGGGTGGGACTCAAGGTACAGTTCATCCTGAGGCAAAATTCCTCTCCAGCTGTGAAACTGAAAACGGACTTGTTATGTGCTTCCAAAATGCTATGGTGGGACAGGCATAAGATAGACATCTCCATTCCCAAAGGGAGAAATAGGAAATAAGGAAGGGGTGGCCGGTCCTCACCTGAACACTGACAGAACTTGATGTGTCCCCACACATTACTTGCTTCACTGCATCTCATGATTGGCTATAACATGGCCACTTGGCCAATCCCCGAACTCTAAAACTAGCAGAGACTTTTGATTTAAAGTGTCCATTTCTTTTTCATGGCAGCACTCTTGTATTATTTATGTTTAAACTTTTCTGTTGACTTTAAAGGATACATAATATGGTAACATACTGTGGCTTAATAGCCATCGAGTTAACATAAATCAGTTTCTTAATGTATATCCATTGTCAGAACACATTTCTAAACATACAACCAAAGCAGAAACAAACTCTCTGAGCTGATTGCTTAATAAACAATGAAATTTGAAAAGAAATTTCAAGAAGGGAATTGTATAATTCTAGACCTCCCACTTCCTGAGGTGATCAAATTCTCAGTAGTACCTATAAAAGCAAGGTTGGCCTTCCCATAAAATTGAAAACTATTGTTCAATTTACCTAAGATAATTATATGATAAATAAGTTTTTAAATTTAATAATGAAACAGTATAATCTCACCAAAAATTAAAATTCCAGGTCAAACCTTTAAACTAAAATTTACCTCTATAATTATAAATAAAACTTTATTGTTTGGGAAAATGTTGTATTTCTTACAGCATATAAATGGTATGAATTAGAAACCTTATCTTTTAAAGAAATAAGAAGAATTGAAATAGACCATGTTTTCCTCTGTCATTGAAACTCCTATAGAATTTCTCAGGTTGTAAATATGTTCATTATCTTAAGGCAGTGACCAGACAGCAGCTACGACTTGGGGACAGGATTTCTATCTGACTCACCCTTATAGTCTGCACAGCCAAACCCCAGAGCATGGCACCCAATAAACAGTTGCTGATGAATAAATGGTGCTTCCCAGAATATCCTAAACTCTCAGAAATTGAGATGCCTCATAAAGCCTGGAAGAGTACGTACACATCAGAGTGAATTCACACCAATTAACATAATTATAAACAAGTACTGTAAGTTTTATCAATTCAAACACCACATACAAATATTAGATTAATGATGCAGTGGAGAAAAATATAAGCATAAAATATGTTAACAAAAAAAGACAAGGAGTGGTTTATATCAAATGTAAATTGGTACAAAGCTTTTGGCTTACAAAACTCATTATCATATTCATTTCAACTACAAGTAAGTGAAAAGACATATTCTCCAAAGGCATAAATAACAGCAAACAGATTCCCACTGATGGTTTTTTTTTTGCTTTCAACACAGAATTGTACAAAGACCAAAAACCTAAGACAGTCAGCAAATTGAATGATTCGGGCAAAAGAATATACACAATGCCAATTTTCTTTCAGAACCAGAGTAGAATAACTTACACAGTTGTTTTTGTTTGTTTGTTTGTTTGTTTAGTTTTATCTGAGAATTTGTCTTTTAAAAGATGATTTGTAACCTTGAATTGTTATTGGGACTGTGATTGTAATGCAGTATTACCTTGTTGTTATTTTTTTTTCTTTATACAGATCAAAGATATTGGGCTGTTCTTTCAGAAAAGGAAATTGATAATAAATCTGGAGAGGAAAATTTTGAGCCACAGGCCTTTGACATAACTACCTAAACTCTGACTTGTAATGTGTTACAGGAACATGCTTTGGGGGGAATATGTCACCTGTGGAATGTGGCAGGATTCATTTTGGAAAGAAGGTCAGAAAGTCTTACCCAGAGATCTTTGAGAAGGGAAGACTGGGACTGTAGTCAAAGGAGAGTGAGCCAGTCACCAATCCATTACCCCTTTCAAAAGCCTACCTCTGCAAGTTTGTTCTCTCTGGGAGAGACCCAATACTTCCCAGTCATCCAAAGATGAAATGAGGAGAAAAAAGGAAGAGTGGGGGAAAAAAAGAGAGTCCAGTGTTACATTCAAATTTCCTTTCTCTCTCTCCCAAGAAGTGTGTCGGTCTTCACTAGAATGCTACCATGCGAACTGGAAGAACATGAAGCAATTATTCAAATGCTTTGCTGGCTCTTGCTTAGATGTTGATGCTAGCCAGAAGCCCATGTCTGAATCTCATAAGTATTCTTTAAGCCTGAAGAATATGATTAATATACAGTGGAGGGCAACCAACTGGGTGTGAACATTGGTGTCGAACACTGGGGGTTAGCAGAGTACATAAGCGAGGGTGTCCAGGATCATGACTGTGTTACGGAAACTGGTCTGGATCACCCAGCAGAAGAACCAAGTGGCACTCAGAGATCTTGGAAGGCAGGAGGTTTATTTTACACCGGGGGGCTCAGAGGAGATCGTTCTCCAGAGGACTGAGCCCAGGGCAGAGATCGTTCTCCAGAGGTCTGAGTGCAGGGCATCAACAGAGGGGACAATTTATAGTCTGTTACTTCCGCATTCCTCATTAGTAGTAATTTGGTGCTCACAGCAAGCAGGGTGGGAAGAACAACCCGGAAACGGAAGTTTTTAGGCAGGGACTGAAATTCCCCTATCAGTCCTGTCGGCCATTTTATAACAGATTTTTCCCTATCAACTACAGTAAATTTTGTAGTAGCAAATTCCTAATGAAGCAGCTTAAACAGGCCTTCAACTCTCTTAGCTACCAAAAACTACTTTTTTCATCTGGAATATATGTCCTTACTCATAATTCAAAGACCCCCCAAGTGCCTATACATAGAATTTTTACTGTCTATGAAGAATCTGATTTGGAGAAAAATAGCATTTCTATTTCCATTAATCTCCTACTGAAATTGAGCATACTTAAATTATCAATGCAGGCAACAAATGTAGAAGAACAAATTAAAAATTATATCTGGTATTTTCATATCAACCTGGAAGTATTATAGACATTTCAAATTATTATTTATACGCATCCCTGTTATAAAATTATAGTTATTGGCCTATAGCTAGATACCATTGTTTAATGCGTTAATAGACATGTGAATTACTGTATCATGAATTTGTATTTCTAATATTTTGGTAACTGAATTGTAATAAAATTGCCTTCCTTTGTGATTCTGTGTAATTTTTTTTAAGCACCAAAACAATACTCTGAGAAGGTACCCAGAGGCCTCATCAGATTTCAGAAGGAGCCCTGGGCACAAAAAACTTAAGAAGCTCTGCCATAGGGTTAGGGTGGGGGTGCGGTCAAAAAAGAAGAAGAAGAAGAAGAAGAAGAAGAAGCTTTGCCCTAGAGCATCGCTGCTTTTTCTAGGGATGTGACACAAACAGCTAGCATTCTGTCACCCTAAAGCAGTATTTTGCAAGCTGAAAATTGTATAGGCATTTTTACGGGAAGAAAGTTATGCAAGTATATATACAATTAGATATAAACCACTTTATGCCTATAGATCTAACACAACTACAAAATTAGTATGTATAAATTAAATTGAAACAAAACTACAAAAGTAATGAAATTTAAGTTAATTACATTAATGAATAATATTAACATTATTCTCTGAAAAGCATGGTGCTGAGGCACAAGTTTCTTCTGTCTTTAGGACACTTATACTACAATGTATTCCAGCGGAGTAAGTGGGTCACCATTTTTCTCCACCTGAGTTGCCCTGAAGGTGCCCTTTGCACAAGAAGCTTGTATGTACTTTAGATCTGCAATTGACAAGAATATCAAGTCTGCCTCTGTTCCTTTCTTGATGCGTGGCAAATGTCTAAGCAATGCAGCTTAGCAGCAACATAAATCATAAATAGAAGCTCAAATACAGGCATGAAAAGTCCATGTAAGTACTTGTTATAAGATGGTTATCCAGGTTATCGAGATCAGGCTTACATCAGCTATTTTATATTGTCGTTGAAATGAAAGCATATACTTAAGAAATTGTTACAGAGAATTCTTGGATCCCCAGAATACATCTGAGGTCTCTCAGACCCCAGATGGAGAAGTACTATCCAACAACAACAGAGGAATGCTAAGGATACAATTCTCAGATGCATTTAATCCATTCACTCATCTACATTTACACATGTAAGAACAGATAAGCACAGATTCCTACTCCAAAGGCACAATAATCCACAGTCAGCAATCTACAGAGGTGTGTATCTTACTCTGAGGACAGCAGAACTGAGTTTTGAAAAATATAATAAAGACATCTAGGGTTCTATTGTTAATAGTATTAGAAAACGTCAGGATAAAAGAAAGATTTCTGATGTCTAATTAGACTCCTTCTCCCAAGTACTCCCTTGGATAGTTGCCTGATGAATAGTACTCGTGGCAAAACTTCAAAAGATGCTCTCTGATCCTTTTAGCCTCATATTCTTGCAGAACTCATTTTCAAGCTAATAGAAATCTATGTAACAAACAGAAAACCAGGAAGAAAGAATAACCTTAGGGTTTTTGATTGGTATATAAGCTTTCTACACTCAGCAAATTTTGAGCATGTGGTTAGGGCACCTTTGGTACAAAGTTATCAGTGCTAATAAATCTCTGCTTTTTAGACAGCTTCGCTGTTCTGATCCAAGTCATTTTATATTCAGAAGAAAGACTCTATAATATTTCCTAAAGAAAAAAAAAAAAAAAGTAAACATAAGGTGAATGTCCACTGTTAGGAGAATCGTTGAAATAAAGCATGGCCTAGGGGCGCCTGGGTGGCTCAGTCGGTTGAGCGGCCGACTTCGGCTCAGGTCATGATCTCGCAGTCCGTGAGTTCGAGCCCCGCGTCGGGCTCTGTGCTGACGGCTCAGAGCCCGGAGCCCGTTTCGGATTCTGTGTCTCCCTCTCTCTGACCCTCCCCCATTCATGCTCTGTCTCTCTCTGTCTCAAAAATAAATAAACGTTAAAAAAATTAAAAAAAAAAAAAAAGAAATAAAGCATGGCCTAATGACAATATGGACTGCTATTCAGTCATTGTAATAATGAATTAAAGCTAAATTGTTGTCTTGGAGACATTTAGTCAAAGTATTCTTGAATGAAGAAAACATTTTATGTAATAAATGTGATCCCATTTTTTGAAAAACAATGACAAGAAAACCTGTACGTATGTTATTCTATATACAGGTATGTGCATATATGTTTGTGTATGATTATAGGAGCATGGGGAAAACTATAAAATCATATACACTTAGTCAACATGGGTTAACCATGGGCAGATTGGGGGTAATATAATGCAAAAGGAAGGAGAGGGAATGAAGAGATTTATGCAAAAAAAAAAAAAAAAAAAAAAAGAAAAATACTTCCATTTGAGCATAATATGTATAATATGAACATAGTTGTGCATTATAAAAAAGAAGAAAATAAGCTCCCAATGTAGGAGGAGATGAAAAACAAGCACTAGAGTAGATAAGGAAGATAAAAATGATTGAGGGGTAGGAAGCAATTCCTGAACAGCACAGTAAGATCCTCCAGAAATATGCTCCTATGTAAAAGCAGTGAAAACACTGGGAAAAAAAATTATCAAAATCAAATTTCTCAAAACTTTGGAATTTAACCAAAGGCTTGCATCAATTAGAGGAACATTTATTCAAGAAAAATGACTGAACCATAGTGAGAACTCTGAGCTTTGTAGCATTTCATCTTGCCCTATTTCCATCACCATCTCCTCAGTTCTGCGGTAACCTTGAAAACCAATGGCTTTGCATTTATTGCAAAAACCTGAAACTGAGGGGGGAGGCAATGGAGAAGAAAGAATGGGTTTGAAGCTATCCAAAAAGCAGTCCCCAGAAAACTGTCATTATTCAACCTGTCTGGAAGATCCCTGGAAAGAATCCATTCTCAGAGCTTCTCCTTACTTGACCTGACTCAGAACTTTTTGTTGTTGTTTCTGACTCAGAACTGTCTATATGGAAACAGCCCTATCCCCAGGGCACTTGTCAAAAACAATGTGTGGGGATTGCTAAACTTCACAGCTACCTAAGGCAAAGATGTCCTTGGAAATAAGAGGCTGACCCAAAACACCTAAAAAGGAAAAACTGGAGAATAAGATAGCCAAAGGGGCCTTAGAATGGCTCTCATATATTCTCTGGGACCTAGGCGGCCAGATTGTGCACATATTCAAGAAAGCTATGAGGAGCCAGTCCCAAAGCCACATAATTATTATATAATGCTGTTTATATTAAGTGTTCAGAATAGGCAAATCCATAAAGACGGAAAGTGTAGGAGTTTTGGACACAGGATGGGAGAATAGGGAAATGAGGAATAATGGATACAACATTTCTTTTTTCTTTTTTTTTTTTTTTTTAATGTTCATCCATTTTTGAGAGAGAGCGCGCGCACATGCACATGAGTGGGGGAGGGGCAGAAAGAGAGACACAGTCTGAAGCAGGCTCCAGGCTCTGAACTGTCAGCACAGAGCCTGGGGCAGGGCTCGAACTCACAGACTGTGAGATCTGAGCCGAAGTCAGATGGCCAAAACCAAGTGAGCCACCCAGGTGCCCCCAACACTTTTTTGCATGGAGGAAAATGTTCTAAAATTAGATAGTTGTGGTGGTTGCACAACTCTGTGAATACATTCTTAAAATCTTGTATTTTACGTATTAGAGGGTGAATTTTATAGTAGGTGGATAATAACTCAAAAAGTGTTCTTTTGATTAAAGTGAATGATAGATATGATGCATTCTCATCTGATGCAGAGATTACGGATCTGGTTATCAAACAACATGATGAGAAAAAGGAACATCTTAAGCTTTTTGCACATTACCCCACTCTTTGTCACTTCAATTCCTGATCAGTTTCCAGGTTATTCCATTGGCCACCATATTATTTTTAACCCAAATGCTTTTGGTTGGTCAAAGAGTTTTTTTTTTTCTTTCCTTAAAATTCAGTTTATGCTTCAATACATATACAAGGAGAAAAGGTGAAAATACAAAAGGCAACCTAGAAAAATGCCTTGCTAAAATATAACAGGCGAGCTATCAACCTTTTCCCTTTCCGTATCACAGCTGGGTTTCAAAATGCAGCTCATGGAAGTCCAGCAGTAACAGATGTCACATAAAACCTACTTTATACATTTACAAAGCTCTGTCACACAGTGTAATACAGGGAGGATTGTGATTAAGACTTTACAAACTAAGGTATTCTATGCTTTGGCTTGATATTAAGGATGCCCAGGGGCAAATGTGTTAAGGAGAGGCTACTTCCTGGTACCTTTTGCCAGAAGGTTAGTCCTCGGTTTCCTACCCAGGATATTTGGATGGAACAGAATGTCTGGCCACTGTATTTTTGGACTGAAGTGGACTTAAATAGCTTTTACATATGCCAGGAATTTAAAATGACATTTTAATTAGAGAGCAATTTTTTCAGAGGGACAAAAGCAAATTCTCTCCTAGGTGTTAGTAGTGATACAAGGCACTACATGATGCTTTAAATAAAACTGGTTAAGTAACTACTAAGTGCAGAAGTGTGATCAGACATTATTAATGAGAAGTGATAAAGCAGATATTAAAAATTGGAAATGTCTGCAGTTTGTTTACTTATTCATTCAATAAATATTTTCTTGTGCACTGGCTATACAGCAGCAAACAAAACAGACGACTCTCCTGGAGCTTAAAATTTGCTCTGCTCCTGCAATGAAAGCAATAAAACTAAATGAAGAAGCATGCAAAACTTGAAAGAGCACTGGTCTACAAGTCCCAGGATCTGAATTCCAATTTCATGCCTATCACGTACTAGACAAGCAATTTGGGATATGTCAGCTAAGCCTCAGTTCCATAACTTGAAATGGTATGTGTCGCCTGTCCTGCATACGTCATCAGTTAATTATATATAAGGAGAAAAGAATTTAACTATGCCCTAAAAATGACCAAAAGCTCTACAATCACAGGCTAGCAATATTACTGAAATGTATGAAAAACTATCGAATCCCTTGCAATGAACAATTTTAGTTAAGATAGTGTATTGAAGGTCTATGTGGTTAGCAGTAAAGCTCAATGCTGTCAAGTACATGAACAACACGGAATGACATATATTCAAAGGTGTTGACCTTTCTCCATTTAACCGTGCTAATTTCACCTGGATTTCCTTTACATGTCAAATTACATTCCTCGTCTCACGCAATGTTCCAGTCATAGGAAGAGAAAACGAGTCGAACAGACCTCCATCAAGCTTCCAAACTGAGTAACAAATACCATATGTTTCTTTACTCTTCACAGTATGTGTTTGCCACTTCTACTTGAATCTTAACAAATGACAAAACTTTCAAAAGAGAGAAAAATCCACTTAGCAAAAGAAAATAACAACCGCTATAATTGCAAACACATTAATGGGACTGAGCTTTTGCTTAAATTACCTCTGCACTTCTGATGAAAAACACTGTCCTTAAGAAAAATGAAGGGCTTAAAACATGACGAAAACATTAAAAACTTCAAAGTAAAACTCATGAGGAAAGCAAATTTTACTTGTCATACTTTGGGTTTGCAGTTATTACCGTCAGGTAATAAACACAAATCCGTATTAATCACTGGTAAACACCAAGCATCAGAAACAGTTAATATGTAGGTGCTGTGTGAAACAATGGAATCCAAACAGTCTGTCTCTTTAGGTCTAGAGCAATAGAATAACCCTGCTTTTCTTCAGACACTGTCGAATATATACCATGATCGCTAAAATTTAGCTTCCTCCTTCCCTTCCTGGCTCAGGATGAAAATCAATACTCTGTCCTAGACCTAGGATGTGATTCCCTTTGTGGGTTTTCATGAAAGAGGGAGGAACAAAGAAGGAAATGACCCCAGATGGATGAGTTTTGTATAATTTTCGATCACATGACCTTGTTTGGGGAAGCAGAAAATAAGAATGAAGACAACTACAGAGAAAGTTCTTACAGTGACTGCGCTCTGATTATGTTTGCCAGAGCTGACTGGATCAGAGCTGAGGCTCTCAGGCGCTTGCCCCCAACTCTAATCCCACCAGCAATCTGGAAGCTTAGTGCCCTTACTAAAAATTTGAGGGATATTGAGGAATAAAATCATGTTCCACAGCATACCGTCTGCCACTATCTACCTGGTCGCATCTCCACACTTTCTGTCCTCTCTCTCTCCCAGCTCTTGTTCTGGAATACCTGGCATTGGTCCTCAAGCAGGGTTTCATACACACCATTTTCCTTAAGGTGTGATTGTCAGTCATCACATAAAATAAATTGCACAGCCAATAAAGGGGGGAGAAGAGGGAAGTAAGGAAAGAAGAACGCGTGAGCACCTCAAAAGTAAATGGGGGGGGGATAGTTCCCATTCAATCATTGACATTCTATTATAGAACCGAGATCCTTCCCACAAGGCACCAATAACAAAATAAGTAACTTCACCTACATATTCATTTATCTATCTCAAAACAAGTAACTTCAAAACTTCAAAACAGAAGCACAAACTTTCAGAGATGAACCACCATAAAAATCAATACCATTCTATCGGGGCAAGCAGTGTGCCTCAGAAATGTTGAATGACATTCATACGTTTTCCTTTTCCACCCTTATCCCTCCCTATCTGGATGGCCGAGCTGATGGCATTTCATGTTTAGGAACAGAACCCTCAGTTAGGGTTGCTGGGTAAGTGAGTGCTACGTGGCCTCTGTGGCCAGTTCGTGGTCACACTTGGTTGCCACGCTTAAAATCCACCTGTAGGTTCTACAAATATTAAAGGGCATGGGTATTCAGTACCTTCAGACTTACTTGTGTTCCTGTGATTCTGGTTCCCTGGGAGAGAAGCATCCGTGGTCCAGGCTGGAACGTGCTGGTTGGGATGCGTGGCAGACGGCACAGTGCTCTTGTTACAAATCGTATTTGTAAGAACAATATCAGACACTGGGACTTCACCATCGGTGACCAAAGGTTCAGTCCCATTTGATTTAAAATAGGCTTTTTTTAATGTTCCTGAAAGACAAAAAAAAAAAAAAAAAAAAAAAATTCTGATACATAATTAGAAGTGTTTATTTTTAAAAACATATTGAGAAAATTCTTGAACTACTTTCCCAAGTCTCATTCTATCCTGGCTAACCCAAAGAGGAAGATGATGGCTCACGAAACTGCCCACTTCATTGGAACAACCAAGAGAGTTTCTTTTCTACCACAAATAACCTAATCCTGTGAAGAAACCACTGCTTTCTCAAAAGCTTCAGGCATAGAAACTGAGCCTCCCATCTAGGGTTCCCGGTGCCCAAAGAATTCAGGGCAATTCCATTTCACCTGAGACTCACAACAAATAAATGAAATGTGGTGAATCTTGGTGTTTCCTTCTGGCTTTCTCAGTTTCTCAATTTCATCCACCATTTTATGCTACTTAGTACCCAGGACACAAGCTCTTCATATCTCTATATCTGCCGCCAAAGGACAACAGTGCCTGCTTAGGTTCAGGCCTTTATTTCTCCACATTTTCCACTAAGTTTCAGTGACCTGTGCATAACAAATAAATAAAAATAATAGGGCTCATATATTTACCAAGCCTAGCTCGGAAAACCCGCCAAAAAGTAAACTCTAATTCTAGAAAAACTAAGAGAAGGAACTAAATTACCTTCATCTTTGACCAGAACCATAAATATGACTATAAGATACAGGCATTAAAACTAAGATTATCAACTGGTCACTTTCTCAGGGTATTCATTCATCGACAAAATAGTCAAACCTAAGATTACTGGAAATCACCTCACTTTGGCTTTAGGCCGAAACTCCTGAAAACCTTGAAAGAGATCATGTATTTTTAACTTAGTAAAAATAGACAACAGGTTGTTTCCAGAATATAGCACTGCAATTGAGTATGTCACTAAAATAAACAAATGTGATATTGATTCATTATAGAAATACCCAAGGGAGATTTTTTTTCTAAAAGAATTTACAGCGAATGCTCTAATTGGCTCTCACTTTTCCAAACAGTCCACGGACCATTAAAAATAAAAGAAATATAAATAAAATGTTTAATATCAGTCTATGGAAAAAATTTCCCTACATGTGCTTGACACTTGGAAAACATTAACTACAAATCAAAATAGAAAAGCAGCTGTTTTCTAGCTAACTAAGGTCAACAGTTTCATCTGCCAAAGGATTCTAAATAAAACGTCGGAGCATAAAAACTCAATCGTGACCATGTGGTGCAGGTAACATACTCTCCAAACTGTCTGTATGATTATGAGTAAGTATTAAATGCAGTAAGCAAAATGAAAGACTTCATGTAATTGTTTTTTATTTTCAAAATGATTGAGATCAAAATAAATGTATTTGATAGACTTGATGACTATGTAATACAGATTTCATTCATACAGGAAAATTTACCAATCAATTAGATATAATTTTATTTTCATCCATTTATTAGTTGCTCTCACCGTTCCTTATTTTGGCATAAATAGACTTTTCACAATAACATGTTAATTCCATTAACGTGGCCATGATGAACTTTTAGTATATGTGCTGCCGAAGCGAGCACCATGATGAACTTTTAAAGTCCATAAAGTTGACTTACTTAGCAGGCTAACCCTCTGAGTCAGCATCCAGCTCTGTCAACACACATTTAGCAAATGCAAACTCCTCACAGTTACATCCCTGAGTAATCCAATTCAAAAGGAGTTGCTTTCCATATGAAATATTTCAACAGTTGTTCTCAACATTTTGCTTGTAATAATTAACCATATTAATAATCTTTCCTTTAGCAGTGTTAATGACATCTGCTTAGGGAGGCAAACCGGAAGAGACGCTTAAATACAGAGAACAAACTGAGGGTTGATGGTGGGACGGGGAGAGGGGAAAATGGGTGAGGGGCATTGAGGAGGACACTTGTTGGGATGAGCGCTGGGTGTTGTATGTAAGCGATGAACCACAGGAATCTACCCCCAAAACCAAAAGCATACTTTACATACTGCATGTTAGCCAGTTTGACGATAAATTATATTTAAAAAATTAGCTAAATGAATTACCAGAAGAAGAAGAAGAAGAGGAAGAAGAAGGGGGTCATCTTCTGAAACACTGACTGGAAACACTGAGATAATAACTTTCTAAAAAATTCAGCTTCCTTGCTCTTAAATTCTACATATGAAAACAAGCTGGCAGAATAGATAGAAAGAGACAGGTAATATATGATACATGGTAGTTGCTGTAGTTAACGTCCCTAAAGTACATTTTTAAGAGACAGGCAGATGGACCAACCGACAAAGAAGGAGAGAGAATAAACCTAAGGACCTGTCTTTAAAAGCCTGAACTCACTAGGACAATTTCTTTTCAAGCAGCTCTGGAAACCGACCAACTCTCACCTCACAGTTGGTCATTTTTTAAAACGTACAAACATTAGAATTCGATAAGACTAAATACCCTCAAGCTACACCACGGTGAGCTATAAAAATGCTGAGAGTGATTAGCCCACAATCGAGAGTTCACTCTTCCAGTTTCGCCCCAGAATTTTCTACACTCTTATTTTTACAGTGCTGTGGTTAAAAGTACAGGTTCTATAGCCTGACCACGTGGGTTTAAATCCCATCTCTGGTGCTCACTAGCCCCGAAACTGGGCAAAGTCTCAACTGCCATTAACTAAGGAAAATAAAAGTCCCTCCCCTCATGGGACTGGCTGTTAAGATCAAATTAGTCAATATATATATAAACATTTGGAACAGTTCCTGGCACATAGTAAGTTCTCAGTAACTGTTAGTCATTAGTACATAATGATAGTAACGAAAGTAAAACTGTCTTCCTTAGGGCTATTTAGGTACTTTTAAATAACTATCAATTTCCATTTACTCTAAGTGCATCCCACATAACAAAATGGCTAAGGAGGGGCGCCTGGGTGGCGCAGTCGGTTAAGCGTCCGACTTCAGCCAGGTCACGATCTCGCGGTCCGTGAGTTCGAGCCCCGCGTCAGGCTCTGGGCTGATGGCTCGGAGCCTGGAGCCTGTTTCCGATTCTGTGTCTCCCTCTCTCTCTGCCCCTCCCCCGTTCATGCTCTGTGTCTCTCTGTCCCAAAAATAAATAAAAAAAAAAAAAAAAAAAAAACAAAAAACGTTGAAAAAAAAAAAACAAAATGGCTAAGGAAAATTTCAAAAGTGAATCACCTAACCTACTTTTGGAGTAAAAGAAGTGTGGCTCTTTCACGCCCAGTTAATAATATAAGGCCCCACCAATCAAGGTTGTTTGGCTCAAAAGTGTATCAGCTCTGGAACACAGCTCTGTTTAATTAACAATGTTTAAGGAGGGGCACCTGGGTGGCTCAGTTGGTTAAGCATCCTACTTCGGCTCAGGTCATGATCTCATGGTTCGTGGGTTCGAGCCCCACGTCAGGCTCTGTGCTGACAGCTCGGAGCCTGGAGCCTGCTTCGGATTCTGTGTCACCCTCTCTCTCTCTGCCCCTTCCCGCGCCCCCCCCCCCCCCCCGCCTCTGTCTCTCAAAAATAAATAAAACATTAAAAATAAAAAAAAATGTTTAAGGAAAAGTCTATAATTCCAATGATAATATCTGAACTTCACTGGTCACTTATAATGAACGTATCGAGCACTGTGGTAGGCAAAATTAATGTTCCTCCAGAGACATCCACCTCCTAAGTCCCAGAACCTGTGAATATGCTACCCTACATACCTTAAATGGCAAAAGAGATGTTGCCAATGTGAATTAGTTAAGGAATTTGAGAGGGGGAAATTACCCTGGATTATTCATGTGAGCCCAAGATGGTCACAGGGTTTTTACAAGCAGAAGAGGGAGGTGAGAGGTTTTGTGTATCAGAGCCACACAGTGTGAGAAGGTCTTAATGGACCATTGCTCATTTTAAAGATGGAAAGAGGCCACAAGCCAAGGAACACATGAAGCCTCCAAAAGCTGGGAAAGACAGGAAACAGACCGTCCCCTAGAGTCTCCAGAAGGAATACAGCACTGCCAACACCTTAATTTAGCTCATTGAGACCTATTTCGACTTCTGCCCTCTACAACTCCACGGTAAGGTATTTGCATTGTACCGAGTAATCAATTTGTTACAGCGGCAATAGGAAACCAGCACAAGCACCTTGCTAAGGATCTTCACTATAAGCATCTACTGAGTTAGTCTTCCAACAATCTTTTGAAACAGATGCTATAATTAACTCTCATTTACAGAGTTTCAGGGAGGAGGAAACTGAAGCTTTCAAGAGTTATTTAATGCACCCAAGAATGGAGTCAGGACATGACACACACACACACATATACACCCATATACACTTCTCACTTTGGACAAAGTCTGCAGGTTTTAAAAAATCAACCATCATACACATGTAAAAAAATTATCTTCCTATGATGGGAGTTTAAAAGTAATTCCTCATCTTTACATCTCTAGCCATGCGGTAATACATTCACTGGGCATTTTCTATGTGCCAGGAATGCTGTATTTACTCTCTGCTGAAAACACGACATTTTGTAAAAGCTCCTTATCATCAAGACGTTTATAGATTAGTTGAAATCTATAGTTGAAATAGGCATGTAGTCTAAAAATACAAACCATGATACAAGTGCTTTGAGAATGGTAAGCATAAGACAATCTGATGACAGAAAGCAGAGAGGTAGCTGTCATTCCATTTGAGAAAGCCAGGAAAGGTTTCCTAGGAGGAGATCATACTCAATATAAATCTTAAAGGATAATTAAGGATTGTCGAGGTTTGAGCAAAGCATCTGTGGGGAAGAAGAAGGAGGTATAGTAATAGGGAATGGAGAACTTTCTAGTTGGAGCAAAGGGAGAAAGATACTGAAAACCTAGCGGCAAGTAACTAAACATGGCTAGCACATGGGGGCCTGGCAAGAGGAAAGGCTAAAAGAGAGAGAAGAAGCCAGACTATGAAGAGGAGTTCCTGTTAAAGGCTTGGAGTTGTTCTTGTGATGAAGAACTTTTGAAGGATCTTAAAAAGGGTGGCACATTAGAATGATCACTGTGGCAGCAGCATGGTGATGGAAAGGGGTCAAGTCCAAGTGAGAAAAGAGGAAGGTCTGATCCAAGACAAAAGCAGTGAGGACTCAGGTAACATTTGGAAGAGGCAAAAATTATGGGCTCATCAGGGAAAGAGTCAGAGGTCACTTCAAGGTTTCTGGTTTGAATTACTGTGTGTATGAAGGGACCTTCCACTGAGATAAGGGTGACAGTCATTAAGGCTGTTCATCAAATATTTTCAAGTCTCTCGCATTCACTAAGACATATGCTTGGGTCACATTCTCTGGCCTCATTCCCTGTCTCTGGACATTTCTGATGTTGTGCTCAAAGGGCACAAGCTTCCAGTTATAAGTTGAATAAGCTCTAAGGATCTAATGTACAGCATGGCAATTATAGTTAATAATACCATATCATACCCCTTTGAGGAAAAGAAAAGAATCTCCAGTGCTCTTTTTCTTTCTCATTGGCACAATAACTACACAGGTGCAAGATGATGGCTGGGTGATCAGTTTAGTCCCTGAATGAGCATAGCCCCCATGTCATTCGCAAAGGACATGCAGCATGAGTGAGAAATTGACCTTTGCTGTTTTTAAGCCACTATTATTTTAGGGTTATTTTTGTTACACAGTATTGCATAGCCTATCCTGACTAATACAGAGAATGAAAAATAGAATTTGTAGGAGCTGGCTTTCGTTATTGTTATTGTTATAATTCACTGAGTATAAAATCTAGAGCAATCTAAGCATTTCCTCCAGAATGCCTTGCCAGACCCCCACAAATCTGATCTTTGTGGTCCCAGTGCACACACTGTTTGTATCACACATATACTCAAGAGCAATTGTCTGTTTTCTTGTCTGCCTTCTTGAAGGTAGGAAGGTGTTCTATGCATGTCTGTATCTCAAGTGCCCAGGAGAATGCTTGGCACCAGTGTAGGCCTTAAAGAATATTTGTTGCATGTGTGAATGATGAAGCAACTCATGGATGGGCGTGGATGACACTTCCAAGAGAGTCATGGGTGTAAAGTGAGAAGAGAGAGAGCCTAGGACAGAAACCCCAACCATTTAATGGCTAGGTAAAGAAAGATAAGCTCCAGGAGACAGAGAAAGAATAGTCAGAAATAGAAGAAAAATCAGAAATGATAATATGCAGGCCAAACAGAAGAGCATTTTGGGAAGAGAGTCAAAACTGGGCAAGAGTATATCTGGTCACGTGACCCTACTTGAATGAAAGACAGTGTTGCTGGCACCAACTAACAATGAACATGCTCTTTGTGAGCTGGTGTAAACAAACACAGAGAGAAAGCACGCGTTCTTCATTTCAGAGTCTTGTTCAAACACACATCAGTTTCAAATGCTGTGCATTGGAAAAAAAGTCACCGCCTCAGTGAGGCCACCATACAATGCACTCAGTGCCTCAGTAAGAATATTTAGTAGTAGGACAAGAAGAGAAAGAGGGGAAGATCAGATTGCAGTGGGTTGAGGACTGGATCAAGCACAGAAATCACCTGGGGATCTTGCTGGAAGGCAAAGGCAGGAGGTGAGCGTGGAATCTGCATTTCACACAAACTCTCAAGTGATGTTGATGTTGCCAGCCCATGGCCCACACTTCGAGTGTAAGGCTTTAGACTCCCATTTCAAAAAGCTTTAGATGTTACACATAACCTCAGACCTGAGCGGTTAAAGAAAACTATTCTCAAGTTTGGAAGCTTTATGTCCCTGAATCTGTACCAGAAGACCAGGGTTATTAAATGAATTTGGGGGCTCAACTAAGTAAAATGCGGAGTCAGGTCATAAAGGATCATAGAGGATCTTAAATTTTTTGGTGTAAGGAAATAAGGATCTGGGAGGTTTTTCCAGGTTAAAGTGATAGTCAAAATACAACATTATAAATTAGGAAGTTAAAATTCTTATAATTCCAAATTCTCGTAAAAGCCACAAGCTGTAAAGATATTTTCTAAGAGAAAAACTCTAAGTTTAATCAATGATCTTTAGCTGATCTAGCATTTTTGTAAGGAATATTTCTCTTGAGTTCAAGAAAAATGGCCTATTTACCATACTTGCGACAATCTTCACCACTATCATTTTTCTTTCTTCTTTATCACATGACAAAAAACAAACAAACAAACAAACAACATAGTCCTTTCATAGTATTAGGAAAATTAGGAATGTTACCTCATACCACTCATAATAAGCTTATGCCTAAAACAAACAAAATGTATTTTTGATGTGGATGTATGGAACAGCCTTTGAAACCAAGGCTTCAACAGCCTGGGAAAGAAGATAGGGAGCATCCTAATGAGATTTTTTTGGACCATAACTTTGATGCAATTAAATTAGGATGAACAATGGTTTGCAAAGCTCAGCGCAAACCAAAACCCAAAGCACCACACTTGTAGGAATGTTGCAATACCCCCCCTCATTTTTTCTCCCTGACACATACTCTACCCACTTCAACCTTCTCTCCCTATACCTGCCAAAGGCACCTTTGAAAAGCTCTACCAGATCAAACATGTCACTCCCTTACTCCAACACCCTTATTGTCCCCATTGTGGAGTTCAAGATTAAAGTGCCACTCCATCAGAAAAGTCTGCTCTCAACTCAAACTAGCTTTGGGCCCCTGTCATAAACTCTCCTAGCAACTGTTTCTTCCCACATCGGTTACCTCTGTTGGCATTAAGTGCGTGATCATTTTTTAATGCCTTCCTCTCTCGTTGAACTGTGGGGTCCAGGAGGGTAAGTTTATTCAATGCCAAGTTTATTCAATGCCAAGTTTATTCAAGGAAGATTGCCTTGCACTCAATAAATGTTTGTTAAAGGACTGAATAATTCAGTATCAAATATAGCCACAATTCTCTTTCAAATGTTTCCCAACATAGCAAAATAAATATTGCATATATATGTTTAGATATTATTTATACATTTACATATAATTTCAAGCAGATATCAGCTCAATCTCTAATAAAGTACTCCAGGGCATAAACCGACTCTTCTAAGGATGTGATGGCAATATAACCTGCCCCCAGTTTAGTTCTGATAAGAAATGGAAAGCCTCTGAAATTAACACTCGGTCTAAGCATAAAAGTCATGTGAAACCTGCCATCACATTGCAAATCCAACAGTGAGTCAATTTTATTCCTTCCCAGCAACTATACTGGCAACTGAAATACACTGTAGCAATGGCTGGGTAATAGGGTTATGGGGTTATGGGTTATGGGATTACTATGACACTGGATCATTGCACAAAGATTCTAGGTCTTATGGAGAGAGTTTAAAACAGATAACCCCATTTTTAGTCAATTTTTGACTATAGTAAAAACTAATTCTTTCCTTTAATAATGAATTTTGTCATTTATAAAAACACTTTCACAAATTTTTTCATTTGACTTTCGTAACAATGCTGCGAAATGAATAAAAATTATATTCCTCCACTTACAGAGAAGTTAAAGCATCTGACCAAAACTCACACATCTAGTAAATGGAAGAGGAAGACATTAAACCCCAGCTTCCCAGTGACATTATAAATTACATTTCTATGTCACATGGCCCTTCATTATTAGGTTATAACTAAAGAAATAAAAATCTAGGGAGAATATTGTAACTTTCCAACTCTTCAATTTTCCCTTCAATGTCTTTCAAAAACCTAAATCTTTAAAAAAAAAATGTTTAGTGTAATTGACATACAGTGTCACATTAGTTTCAGCTGTGCAACATAGTGCAACTTCTCTCTGTTATGCTGTGCTCACCCCAATGTGGCTACCATCTATCACCATAAAATGCTACTACAATATCATTGACTATATTCCCTATGCTGTGCCTTTTATTCCTGTGACTTACTCGGTAACAGGAAGCCTCCCAATCCCATTCACCCATTTTGCCCATCCTCCCACCCACTTCCCCTCTGGCAACCATCAGTCTGTCCTCTGTATTTAGAGTCTCATTCCACTTTTAGTTTGCTTGTTTGTTTATTCACTTTTTTGTGTGTTTTTAGATTCCACTTACAAGTAAAATCATATGGTATTTATCTTTCCTAGTCTGACTTATCTCACTTAGCATAACAGACTCTAGGTCTATCCATGCCATCACAAATGGCAAGATCTCATCCTTTTTTATGGCTGCATAATATCCCGCTGTGTATATATATCACACCATCATATCCAATTGTCTATTGGTGGACAATTGGGTTGCTTCCATATCTGGACTATTGCAAATGATGCTGCAATAAACATGGGGGTACGTACACCTTTTTAAATTAGTGTTTTCATTTTCTTTGAGTAAATACCCATAGTGAAACTGCTGGATGATATGGTAATTCTATTTTTTTTTTTCATTTTTTGAGGAACATCCACATTGCTTTCCACAGGGGCTGCACCAGTTTGCATTCCTACCAACAGTGTATGAAGGTTCCTTTTTCTCCACATCTTCACCAACACTTACTGTTTCTTATGTTCTTGATTTTAGCCATTCTGACAGCTGTAAAGTGATGTATCATTGTGTTATAATTTGCATTTCCTTGATGATTGGTGATGTTGAGCATCTTTTCATGTGTCTGTATGTCTTCTTTGGAAAAATATAATTCAGGTCCTCTGCCCTTTTTTTGTTTTGTTTTGTTTTTTGCTTACAGTTTTTTTTTAAACTTGTTTTATTTATTTTTTTTAATTTATATCCAAATTAGTTAGAATATAGTGCAACAATGATTTCAGGAGTAGATTCCTTAATGCCCCTTACCCATTTAGCCCATCCCCCCTCCCACAACCCCTCCAGTAACCCTCTGTTTGTTCTCCATATTTAAGAGTCTTTTATGTTTTGTCCTCCTCCTTGTTTTTGTATTATTTTTGCTTCCCTTCCCCAATGTTCATCTGTTTTGTCTTTTAAAGTCCTCATATGAGTGAAGCCATATGATATTTGTCTTTCTCTGAGTGACTAATTTCACTTAGCATAATACCCTCCAGTTCCATTCACGTAGTTGCAAATGGCAAGATTTCATTCTTTTTGATTGCCGAGCAATACTCCATTGAATATATATGCCACATCTTCTTTATCCATTCATCCATCGATGGACATTGGAGTCCTTTCCATACTTTGGCTATTGTTGATAGTATTGCTATAAACATGGGGGTGCGTGTGTCCCTTCGAAACAGCACACCTGTATCCCTTGGATAAATGCCTAGTAGTGCAATTGCTGTGTCATAGGGTAGTTCCATTTTTAATTTTTTTGAGGAACCTCCATACAGTTTTCCAGAGTGGCTGTCCCAGCTTGCTTTCCCATTCTGCCCATTTTTTAATTGGATTTCTGTGGGGGTTTTGGTGTTAAGTTGTATAAATTCTTTATGTATTTTGGATATTAACCCCTTATCAGGTATATCATTTGTGTATATCCTCTCCCATTCAGTAAGTTATCTTTTTGTTTTGTTAATGGTTTCCTTCACTGTGCAGAAGCTTTTTATTTTGGTGTAGTCCCAACAGTTTAATTTTGTTTGTGTTTCCCTTGCTTCAGGAGACACACAAGGAAAATATTTCTATGGCTGATCTCCAAGAAATCACTACCTATGTTTTCTTCTAGGAATTTTATGGTATCAGTGCCACATTTAGATCTTTAATCCATTTCGAGTTTATTTTTGCATATCCTGTAAGTAAGTGGTCCACTTTCACGCTTTTGCATGCAGCTGTCATTTTCCCAGCACCAGTTGTCGAAGAGACTTTTTCCCATTTTATATTCTGGACTTCTTTGTCATAGATAAATTGACTATATAAGTATGGGTTTATTTCTGAACTCCATTCTGTTTCACTGATCTTTGTGTCAATTTTTGTGCTAGCACTATACTGTTTTTATTACTATAGCTTTGTTGTATATCTTGAAATCTGGGATTGTGGTACCTCCAGCTTTGTTCTGATTTCTCAAGTTGGCTATGGCTACTTGGGGTCTTATGGGTTCTATACAAATTTTAGTATTATTTCTTCTAGTTCTAGGTGAAATGCTCTTAGTATTCTCATAGTAATTGCATTGAATCTGTAGATTGCTTTGGATAATATGGACATTTTAACAATACTAATTCTTCCCATTCATGAGTATGGAATATCTTTCCATTTGTTTGTGTCATCTTCAATTCTTTCATCAGTGTTTTCCAGTTTTCAGAGTAAAGGTCTTCCACTGCCTTGGTTAAGTTTATTCCTAGGTATTGTATTCTTTTCGGTGCAATTCTAAATGGATTGTTTTGTTAATTTCTCCTATTGATGCTACTTCATTAGTGTATAGAAATACTATTGATTTCTGGGGGTTAATTTTGTATCCTGCAGATTTACCAGTTATTTATTTCCTCTAATAGCTTTTTGGTGGAGGATTTAAGATTTTCTATGTATAGTATCATGCCATCAGCAAATAGTGACAGCTTAACTTCTTCCTTACCAATATGGGTTCCTTTTATTTCTTTTCTTTTCTGATTACCATGAGTAGGACTTCTAGTACAATGCTGAATAAAGGTAGTGAGAGTTCCTAATCTTATAGGAAAGGCTCTCAGTTTTTCACCATTGAGTATGATGTTAGCTGTGACTTTTTTACATGTGGCATTTATTATGTCGAGGTATGTTCCCTCTAAACCCACTTTGTTGGGAGTGTTTATCATGAACAGATGTTGAATTTTGTCAAATGGTTTTTTGCATCTATTAAGATGATCACATGATTTTTATTCTTCATTTTGTTGATGTGGTTGATCATATTGATTGATTTGCAAATATTGAACCATCCTTGCAAACTGGTGAATGATCCTTTTAATGTATTATTGAATAGTTTGCTATTCTGTTAAGAGTTTTTGCATCTGTGTTCATCAGGGATACTGGCTTATCTTTTTCTTTTTTTGTGTGGTGTCTTTGTCTGGTTTTGGTATCAGAGAAATGCTGGCCTCATAGAATGTCTTTGTAAGCTCTCCTTCCTCTTCTGTTGTTTGGAATAGTTTGAGGAGAATACATATTAACTCTTCTTTATTTTTTTATTATTATTTTTTAATGTTTATTTATTATTAGAGAGAGAGAGAGAGAGAAAGTGTGAGCAGGGAAGGGGCAAAGAGAGAGGGAGACACAGAAACAGGCTCCAGGCTCTGAGCTGTCAGCACAGAGGCCAACGCGGGGCTCAAACTCACGGACTGTGAGATCATGACCTGAGCCAAAGTCGGAAGCTTAACTGCCTGAGCCACCAAAGTGCCCCAGTTCTTCTTTAAATGTTTGGTAAAATCCACCTTGAAATCCATCTTATCCTGGACTTTCACTTTTTAAAAACCTAAATCTTTATTTTAGAGTCCAAATTTTTGGAACCATATGGACAGCTCAGACTATCCAATAATTTTAGAAATACTAAACTGGGGCACCTGGGTGGCTTAGTCAGTTAAGCATCCAACTCTTGATTTCAGCTCATGATCTCACAGTTTCATGAGTTCAAGCCCTGCTTTAGGCTCTGTGCACTGATCATACACAGCCCAACTGGGATTCTCCCTCTCTCCATCTTTCTTCCCCTTTCCAACTCATACTCTTTCTCTGTCTCTCTCAAAATAAACTTTCAAAAAAAAAAAAAAAAGAAGTAAGAAAGAAAAAAAGAAATACTAAACTAAACTAAACCTTTGTAGCTCCAGCTTCAGGTTTGGGGGTTGAGGAGAGAAACAATTTGCTACTGCTCTCCTCTATATCCTGCTCCTGAAATAATTATTTAGAAAGTCCAACTCCCTTATCTTCCAGAATCTCTTTACCAACTTGACTTTTTGCATGAGAGAAGCCCAAAGGGACAAAACACTACTACACAGAGTACATCTGTATTAGCATAAGGCTTTTATTGCTTTTATTATCTTTTCCTAATTCATAATCCTCTCGCTATTATTGTTGTCTTTTGAAGCTACAACTCCTGTTATTTATACAAAATTGGCATCCCAGCATCCCACAGCAACACTTATACACCCACAAATAAATAAAAAACTTTGAAAGAGCATGTAGTTAAAAACTCAAACCAAACAGAACATTTTTTAAAGTAAGCAGAATAATTTAATGAGGTTATTTTTAAAAACAAAAATATAAAACTGTTTTATTACAAAAACAAACATGTCAGTTATAAAATAGAAAATGTTTATTTGAGCAGATACTACTTAACATATCCATATCAAATCATCTGGGGCAGAATCTATGAAAAGAATGCTTTTGAAGAAACTGTCCAGGAAACTCTCACTCTCTAAAGGTTACTTAAATATAAGCCAAAATGGTACTCAAAAGTGGTTATAAATGGTATATTTCCTAATCCCATATATAGTGATAAAAAAAAATTGTACTCTTAGGTATAGCCCAAGAGTAATGGAAACATAGGTTCGCACAAAAACTTGTACGTGAATATTCAGAGAAACATTATTCATAATAACCAAAAGATGGAAACAACTAAAATGTCCATCAACTGGCAAATGGATTTTAAAAATGTGGTAAATCAATACAATAGAACATTATTTGGCCATAAGAAAGAGTGGGGTACTGATACATAATACAACATGGATGAATCTTGAAAATATTATGCCAAGTAAAAAATGCCAGTTACAAAAACCACATATGCTCATACGAAATGTCCAGACTAGGGACATCTATAGAGACAGAACATAGATTAGTGGCTGCAAGAGGAGGATGGAAATATAGGGGACTAACAGTAAAAAGTATAGAGTGTCTTCTTAAAGTGATAAAAATGTTCCACAATTGATTGTAGGGAGAGTGACACTTATCTGTGAATATACTAAAAATTGTTCAGTATATACTTTAAATAGGTATGTGAATTATATTTCAATAAAGCTGTACAAAAATTAGAATCTAATAAATAAAGAAGCAAACAAACAAATTTAACCCGATTAAAGCACTGCTTTAATAGCATCTCACCTCCGTGCAGAGGCCTCTAAGCCCTGAGGTACTTATTTTTTTTTTTCAATATATGAAGTTTATTGTCAAATTGGTTTCCATACAACACCCAGTGCTCATCCCAAAAGGTGCCCTCCTCAATACCCATCCCCCACCCTCCCCTCCCTCCCACCCCCCCATCAACCCCTGAGGTACTTAAAAATGTGTTTAAAACTTACATTTAGCATTCTACCCTGAGAATGAAAGGAAATACTCTTCAGTGTGTGTGAGCCTCTGAACCTCTTAGAAGAATTAGACCTTTAAAAATGACAGTGGTCTGACTGAGGGAGCTCCTATCAGACAGACCCTCGCAAAGATAACAACTATAAATCTGGACAAAACACACCAAAAAAGGACCTGAAGGCCCAGGAAAGGAAACAGAAGCTGGCCAATTCTGGAGGAGAGTTGAGTCTTGGAAGGAAAGAGTGGCAGAGAAGAGTTTCAGAGTTTTGTCCTGTCTCTGGCCTGAGAGCGGACCACAGTTGGTACCATGTGGGGGCAGGGCGACTAAAACTCCAGTAGATAACCTGAAGTCTTCCTGGGCTGAGCCACTTCCTGTTTCCTCTTCTTATTTGTCACTTTGTAACCTCTGCAGTGTCTCTCCTTTCTTGGGTATGAAACCCAGCACTTCGGGTTCTTTTCCTTCTTCTCTGACCATTCTTCCTGTATCTCTTGATTCCTTCTTTTTCTTTATCTTCCCCTTAAATACTCCAGGGCTTTTGCCCTCAGCTTTTGATCAGTACACTTCCTGTTTATGGTTCATCTATTTCTATTGCTTCAACTGTCAGTGAGATTCACACCTTCATAACTGGTCAGACTCAGTTTCCCTTCTAGATCCTTCTAGCTTCAAACCAGTAACAGTGGGGTGAGAGTTAAGTTCTTTTTTTTGTTTATTTATTTATTGGGGAGGCGGGGCACGGTGCTGAGAGAGACGGAGAGAGAGAATCCCAAGCAGCCTCCAAGCCTAGCACAGAGCCCAACTTGGGGCTTGATCTCATGACCATGGATCAGGAGTTGAACTGAAATTAAGAGTCAGCACTCAACCAACTGAGACACTCAGGCACCCTAAGTTCTAAAGTGAACACGAAAGCCAAAAATCATGTGTAGTCACAATTTCTTTTGAAATTTCCTTAGGAAAGCAACATGTTCTTCTATACCTACATTCCTTTCTTTTTTTTTTTAATTTTTTTTTAATATTTATTTTTGAGAGAGACAGAGAGAAACAGAGAGAGAGAGAGACACGGCATGAGCAGGGGAGGGGTTAGAGAGAGAGGGAGACACAGAATCTGAAGCAGGCTCCAGGCTCTGAGCTGTCAGCACAGAGCCCGACGTGGGGCTTGAACTCACAAACTGTGAGATCATGACCTGAGCAGAAGTCATTCGCCTAGCCAACTGAGCCACCCAGGCGCCCCTATACCTACATTCATTTCTTAGTCTTGCCTACACTGTTGAATTTGATCAAGATAAATGCACTTAAACTATGATGCCAATATATTTTGTTTTCCCACAAGTATCTCTAAGTTAACATGTCCAAACTAAACTTCCAACCTGCCTTCTATCTACCTACATCACACTCTTCCACTCTTATTTCCTCCTTGAACAAATGGTACCAAAATCACCCTGGTTGCCTAAGCCAAAAATTCAGAGGTCAACATTGATACCTCTTTTCCTTCACAGCAAAATCCAATCAGTCCTGATTTCTGATTTTAATGCACCAAATGCCTTAATTCAAGCCCTTATCATTTTTTTACTTAGACCATAGCCAGAGCCTCAAAAAGGCCTCCTGACTTTCTGCCTCCAATCCTCTGTGGTTTATCTAGACCTACTGTCTTTTGCAGATGCAAATATGATCAGATTTATCCCTGCTTGGAAAGATCCTCTAATGGTAAACTACCACTCATAGCAGCGGTTCTCAAGCATTTTTCTAGAAAATAAATACTATTTTCAAATTAATACTATATAAGTTCCTAATATCTACAAATAGAAGCTGTATTTTATTAGGATTAATTTGCTGTATAAGTTATAAGTGTATAACTTATTAAAAACCAATTAGAAAATAATAGGTAGTTTTGATGAAATATAAAAATTCAAAATTGTTGGTAAGCAATTTGATCAAAATCATCTTGCTATTTATTTCTCTATTTCATTTGAATGCACATGATCAAAAAAATCCTAATTCATAGCAATAGGTAACTACCAAAAGTAGTATTTTGGGGTTTCTCCCCACTAACAGTTCACCTTTTAAGTTTAGCATTTGATTCATTTACAGAGATAGCAAGATCCAAATACAAATGAATTAATCTGTCAGCACAAATTACTTGGTTGTTGGTCTCCACTCGGTTAAAAATTGGTGTGTAATATCTAGTTTGAGTATGTGTTTAAGATTTCTTTTATAATTGAAAGCCAAAACAAACATTTGCAGGGAGGCTGGGTGGCTCAGTTGGTTGAGGTTCTGACTCTTGATTTCAGCTCAGGTCATGATCCCAGGCTAGTGGGATTGAGCCCCATGTCAAGCTCCACACTCAGTGTGAAGACAACTTAAGATTCTCTTTCTCTTTCTTTCTCTCTCTCTCTCTCTCTCTCTCTCTCTCCTGGGGTATCTGGGTGGCTCAGGGGTTAAGCATTCGACTTCAGCTCAGGTCATGATCTCATGGTTCATGAGTTCGAGCCCCAAATTGGGCTTTGAGCCTGCTTCAGATCCTCTGTCCCCTTCTCTGCCTCTCTCCCTCTCTCTGGCCCTTCCCCCCGCCTCAAAAATAAATAAACATTTTTAAAAAATTCTCTCTTTCTCCCTTTGCCCCTCTTTCCAGCTCTCCCCCTCTCTCTCTAAAATTAAAAAAAAAAAGGGGGCACCTGGGTGACATAATTGGTTAACCATATTCCTCTTGAGCTTGGCTCAGGTTATGATATCAAGGTTTGTGAGTTTGGGCCCACACTGGGTTCTGCGCTAACAGCATGGAGCCTGCATGGGATTCTGTCTCTCCTCTCTGTCCCTCCCCTGCTTGTGTGTGCTCTCTCTCTCTCACACACACAAAAATAAATAATAAACTTAAAACAATTTTTTTAAAAAGAAAGAAAAAAGAAAACATTTGTGTAATCCTTGGAATTCTTCCTCAGAACCTTGGTTTCATGGAATAGAATTTGAAAACCGATTACCTAGGATCTTAAGCCCAATTCCCTTAGGACAACATGCAAGGGCCTGTGTCATTTGGACTTTTATCTATCAATCTGACTGCATTTACTCCCACTGCCAAAATTCTACCCAATCTCCTAAGTCTACCTCCATCTAGCACAAGGTTATACTTTTGCACTTGCTATTTTCTCTGCCAAACCCTGTACTTGTACTATGGCCTTCTTACCTGAATTGCTATGAACTCTCCAAAAGTTAAAATGTTAATGCCTCATGAACCCTTCTTCGATTTCCCCCAAAGTACCTAGGGTAAACCTCCATCATCAACTTGTGTTGCCTTGTGTAGTAATCATCTCTTCCTCTCCCCCATGAGTTCCTAAGACAGAAGGACTTAAAGTTAACCATCCCTAAGTTCTCAGGGACTTTCAAAGTACCTGGTACCTGGTAATCACACCTTAAGTGCTTTTAATTAATTACTTCATTAATTTATATTGATAATAATCACTAGCAGAGTGATTACACTGGCAGAAACTTCAGATTTGCATTAGATAGTCAACAGGTAACCCTTTCATCAAGTTGACACTTCGGGTTAAATAAGTACTAAGTAGAAATGACGGTTATGCTCATTTTCATTTTGACTTCATTTTTCTTTAATAGTGGCATCACTCACCAACAAAGGAGAGCAGGATCACGAGCAGGACAATGAGGGCACAGATACACGGAATCAAGACCAGCAACAGGAAGCGGAGAATATTCGCAGTTGCCAGCTTCTGAGAGCAGCCATCACCCATGTTATTGTCAACAGCTCCCAAGATCTAACGTAAAAGAGGAATATGAAACATGGTTTTAATATTACAAAGCAACGCAATACACGGTATGAAATTATAGAGTACAGCTGTCCATTCAGAGAAGCAGCATTCCTGAGAGATTCTAGTGCGTGTACTTTAGGGCATGAAAATGGACTTAGGCATTAAATCACACTATTAAGTGAACAAATAACTATACAATCACATTCAAGGCAGATAAAATCATCTGTTTCTGAAGTGTTTTTCAGGAGTACATGAACTTTTAACGATATCCCATCTTGAATTTTTTAACATATTTGCCAATTTGGTATTATTTCAAAGGGCTCTGAGTTTCCATGGCAAGGACTTATCTTGGCCCAGAGCTACAAGCAAAGACTACCTAGTACAGTGATAAAATATTGGTGAGTAGGTGTAGACAGGACATTATCCAGATTTCATTGTTGTTTGTCCCCTCAGTCCTAAGCCCAGTCTGCATGAATCTGGATAAAATTAATTTTCAGCCATTTATAATTCAACAAGATTAAATATTACTGACCATGTATTTAGTGACAAGCTGAACAATGAAAAAGAGAGCCTGTCCTGTTGACCAGTTAAACACAGACAACCCCTGAGGATACCTTCCACTGTCCAGGTTGCCCCTGCAGTCTATCTATTTGTGAAAGCATTATGAGATGGTTCCGACAACGTTCTTATCTTAAAGTACTTGAAATTTTGCTAACTTAAACTAAAATTAAATACCTTAATTTTTAGTTCGGTCTCTTGCCAGAAATGATGTCTGGAAGTTCATTTCTTGCAAATAGCTAGTTTAGGGCACTGACATTTTCAACAGGAGTCTGAGATGAAATTAAAAGTGATTTGAGTCCCTCACTATGAGCAACTCTTCCAGTTCCATGTGAAGGTGTTTCTCACGGCTTCCTCTTAGACTTTTGACTCTCCTAGCATTTTCTTCTGTGACAGTTTCAGAGCTTGAATGATAACTTCTGCATGAATGACTCCTGAACCTTTCTCGAGTCTCCAACTTCCTTCCAAGTTGTATCATGTTTTTCCAATGCCCGGTGCTCAGCGGCATCTCTTCTCAACAAGTCCAAAACCAAATTAATCTCTTTCTCTGTCTCTACCTTCAAACTAGTTCTTCTCTTGATTTCCATATTTTTACTAACAGACATTCCACTACTCCAGTACCCCAAGACTCCTCACTTCTCCATCATCCCCCCATGCCACGCATTATCAGGTTTTGTTGGTTCTTCCCTTATAACGAATGTCTAATTTTGAAAAATGAATGGCCTTTGAGATAGACCTTTATCCTAATCAAGAAGTTGTCCTAATAGAATGGTCCTGTACTTGATCGTTTACAGCATATAACAAGTACTTGATAATTTCTCATGGATAAAAAGGCAACCTGGATACGTTCTTCTGGATTGCAAGGCATATGTGATATTCCATTTCTGCTTTATTCCCCCTAAATCAGAATCAATTCTTATTCGCTAACACATATTGCAGGCAGTGTTCACTACATGTACTATGATGTAATGGCACCCTCTGTAATTTTAAGCATACCCCATGAGACATATTATTTGAAAGAACCTATGATGTTAGCTTGAGAATGGCTTGATCTGCTAGGTTAATGTCTTTACTGACCCATTCCCTCTGCACCTGGCTTAATCCACCAGCCAAAGTGAGATCTGAGTTAATTTACAATTTGATCTGCACGAAGACATGGCACTGTGTTAGAGGAGACCATAAAAAGAATGTGACCACCCATCGACCCGTGAGCAGGACCCAGGCAATCAGAGGCTCCTCACCCCCTCCCCCGTCCTTGAAATGTACCACTGTTCCCACAGCCAGAGCCATTTTCAAGAATGCAGCCTTGAGAGAGCAATGTGTTGTTGAGACCATCTGGACAATACACATGACTAAACCTAGTTAAGGCCTCTATATAAACTTTTATGATTCAGGCAGGCAGGTGTGGAAATTCACTCATCTTGTCTGCCTAAGACAAGCCTCATAGTAAGTTACCTTGCTTCTTAAACCTACCATCTACCAATCTGAAGTGGTCTGTCTTTTTCTTCAGTATCTCCTTGCACTTTGTGTGTAAAAGCCAGTTTCGAATTTTACCCAGGAAGCTCCTAAGTTTGCAAACCAACACACTGACACAATTTAATATAAGATCTGCAACAGCACAATAACTACAACACCAGCGTTGGACGGGTGGTGTCCTTTCAGGCATGGAAATAAGCAAGTGTGGGACTACAGCCCAACAGAGACAGTAGGAGAATCTACTGACTAGCTTCATTTACTCAGCAAGTAGTTATTGAAAACCTAAGATTATCATCAGCATGGTGATGGATGTAACTATGATTTCAGACTAACTGTCCCTCAAAAGCTCACAGTCTTATAGGAGAGATAAGTCCATAAACAATATATCTACATGTCAAGGTAGCAAATGTTAAGCACCATGACACTTACAGCTGAAGTGCCATAAGAATTCAAAAGATAGGAATACAATTTCTTGCTGCAGGATCAGGTAAAGCATTACAGAGAACCAGCACTTGAGGCAAACATAATTCTGAGAAAAGTACCCCTGAAAAGTCCTACTATACTTTTAAAGAGTGGTAAGATACAATCAGAGAGGTAAGGAAGTTATGAACTTTCTTTGGCTTCTATAACAGTACAAAAGGTTTCTTTGTTAAGATGGCCATGGGAGGTTACAGAGATCATCTTCTTAGGTAGCAAATTCACAATGGCCTCAGCACTGTCTGGAATCTTGTAGTCAAGCACATCCTATTTAGTATTGATCCATGAAGAGTCAGCGGAGAAAGTGCTAGAAGCTCATTCTGATATCTCCTATGGATATAGGAGTCAAGTCAACAAGTCAACAAGTACTTGACCTCCAGAAACCATATTCACGATTTGTGCAAATATGTTCTCCCGTGTCTAGGAAATTGTTTGCTCTTATCAAGGGGAGAAGAGAAAGAAATACTTAGAAGAAAGCCAGCACTACTGTCAATTTCATAACTGTCCTCCTGTACTCATGACCACTTAGGACTATAGCTATAAGTGCTGCATTACTCAGAGGCCAGAGGAGTTTCCCCTGGGCATAACATAACTCTTAGACTCTCTTGTTGAGTTAATAACACCAGATGAGATAACCTGCTGGGGAAATTCCTGAGCTTTGTTTCAGTGGACCACAACCCTCTCTCCAGAGGGCACCCTCTTCCAGAAACTACCTTCACGGGCTTGAAACTGTAAGACAAGCACAAGCACAGCATTCCATGGGACAGGCGGGCAAGACTGCATCTGATTGACCTGCACATACTTCAAATATGTCCTTCTTGTGTTTTGTTAATCCTGCTGGTAAAAACTTATTTCTTATATCTTAAGAGCTACATTTCTTTTAAAAGCTGCCATGTTGGTTTATACCACATGTACGGATACAATCTATCTAACTAGGATATTTTCTTGAGTCAACTTGATTCCATGTGGGAGACCTTCTAATCCCTCTCCTTTCATATTTTTAACTCTCTCATGCTCACCTCTGAACTTGCTGACTCAACCATTTTCATGACAGCCATCCTCTGACTCTTTGGAGACCGGCTGTCCATGGATTCCTCTATCTTGTTCCAGTCTATCAGCTCTCTCCTTTTTTCATTTCCCTACATACCTTCTTTAAAATCTTTGTGCCATTAATGCAACAATACTCTTGCTAGTGCCCTGAACCTGCTCACCCCTCTAAATTTTCTTCTCACCCATCATGTAAAAGTCAATATCAGATGAATCCAACAATCTTATCTCTCTGTATCTACACCTGGACAGTTGAGTGTAGCTGTAAAAAGTCACTCAACAGGACTACTCAATTGCTGACTTAAAGCCTCCTCCATTCTCCTCAAACTACCTTCTCCCATTCCGTCCTCACCCTAAAAAATGACCCATCTCAATTCCTGTCTTACACAGAGAACAAAAACTGTCAAATGAGAATTGCCTCACTTACTTAAATCTAAACCTACACGCCTGATCATTTATAGACCCTTCCTTCCTGTTCAAACAGAGAAGCTATTTAAGGCCCCTCGTATTTAAGACTAATCCTGGGGTGCCTGGGCGGTTCAATCAGTTAAACACCTGACTCTTGATTTTGGCTCAGGTCATGATCTCATAATTCCTGAGATCAAGCCCCAAGTAGGGCTGTGTGCTGACAGTGAGAAGCCTGCTTGGGATTCCCTCTTCCTCTCTCTCTGCACTCCCCTGTTTGCACTCTCTCTCTCTCTCTCTCAAAATAAATAAATAAACTTCTAAAAAATCTCTAGAGGGGCACCTGGATGGCTCAGACAGTTGAGCGTCCAACTTCAGCTCGGGTCATGATCTCAAGGTTCATGAGTTTGAGCCCCACATCAGGCTCGCTACTGTCATCCTATCAGTACAGAGCCCACTTCAGATCCCCTGTCCCCCTCTCTCCACCTCTCCCCCACTTACACCTCCCAAAAATAAATATACACTTTTTTTTTTAATTTCTAAATACAGTGTAGTAGCCAAAATGTTTCATCAGGAGTTAATAGGGAGCAAGCAATAAAACGTGAGGTTGGTTAAAATGCAGGCAATTAGTGGACTAGGTCATCTTGCAATCCCATTGGAAACCCCACATTCTCTCCCAACTTCAGCAATCTCCTACCTGGTTTCCCCCTATCCTCACCTGTCCCCTTCCAACCTCACATTGTAGCCCTGCTTAAAACCCTCCAGAAACAAAAGCAAACTTCTTTCACGTGGCATAGAAGACAGTGTTTGTCAGACTTCGATGTACATGTGAAACATGTGGGAGGAGTCTGAGCCAGCAGGTCTGGGGTGGAGCCTGAGACTGTGCATTCCTCCCCAGCTCCCAGGTAACGCTGATGCTAGTGGTCTGAGAACCACACTTTGCAGTAGCAGGATCTAGGGACCCTTCTGGGTCTGCACTGCCAATGCTAGCCTCTTTGGACACCTCTCATAGCCTCCCTCTCTACCTTCTGCCACCTGGCTCTTCCGGATGCTCAGAAGAACTCTCTGCCTAGAACGGCCTCCCTCCATCTCCCAACGAGCCTGTGTCCCTCAAGACTCACCCTTCCTACATCCACTCATGACCATGATTAGTTCTCATCTTTCTGCTCTTTATCCCAGTTGCAATTTACATATATGTGTGTGCTCATTAGATTCTGTTGGTTATTCCTGCCACACTGTAGGCGCCATAAAGTCAGGGACCATGTTGGCTTTTGCTCGCCAGTGTAGCCCTATACATGAAAAGGGCCTTGACTGTAGTAGGCACTTCATAAAAGTATTAAAATGATGAATCAATAAATTCATCTAAATCTGCCCTTCCACTGTCAGAAGAGTCCTGGAAACACAAGGAGTAAAATGCTGTTCCATGTTGGAATAATTACTACCATCATAATAATAACAGAAATAATAACAATACAGCAAAAAATCAATTGGGCATTTCCTGTGAGCCCGGCACTGCTCTCAGTGTTTTGCACATAAAAATGCTCTTAATCCTCAAAAAACTCTACTAGGTGGTTGCTATTACCATACCCATTTATAGATGAGTGTGAGGCTCTTTGTGAATAACTTATAAAAATAATTCAAAGCAACTGACAAAAAGGCAGAATCCAAAGCAATATTCAGTCATTCAGTTCCTTTTTCTAAAGCTCAGTAGAAAGACCAGAGATCTCATGATTTTTTAATTTGATCGAATTCTATGGTTTTCGGAACTTTTTAGAACACACTGTCCACACTCCAGCTCTGTCCTTGCGAAGATAGACTAAGCTTTTACCCTGAGTCATGCAGAGCTGGATCCAGATGTCTTATGAAGGACCAGATCTCATGGCCCTCATCCTAAAAGACTCAAAACCACCCATTCCTGAGTACAGCTCGTCCTTTGGAGGTAGGAAATAGACCTTTTCCTGAGTCTCCATGTTTCTGCCCCTCCTCCCAGGTCAGGTATGGCATAATGGAGGTTACCACAGCCAGCCATTAAGAGATACATTTTAGAAGTGGCCTGTCTGTGGTATTTTTCAATTTCTTTCTAGAGCCCACATTTCAAAATTACCTTTATAACCTTGATCTAATTATCTAGTAAAACCTTAATTACCTGGAATCTTTAAGTGCATAAGTTTTCTATTCTCTATCTTTTAGATGTGAGAGATGAAAAAATCATAAGAAAATAAGTAAACTGTCAAGAATTAAATTTATAAAATATTGCCAGAGAATGACTTGAAATTCTGGAAAATATGGAATCTTCTACAGTTTCTATAGTGTAGAATATTTTGCCCTGAGAATGCAGGGCATTGGCCCTAATGATCAGTTTTCAAAGATAGGGATATTGTTCTGCCTAGCACAGTGTAAGTAACATCATTTCAACAGTAAAAAGTCAGAATAGAAAGGAGGTTCAGGTTCATATGTAATACGTGAAAAACCTAATTAACAACAACAAAAACCCTATTTCCTGACCATTCCAAGGTTTGCCAAACATATGCTATCCTTGGCCTACAATAGCTCCAAAAGTGGTATGCACACCCAAAGACACTGTTTATAAAAGACTAGTATCAGCTTGCTACTTCTTAAGGTACAATATCATATGTAGAGATATGTTGATTATTTTTATTTCAAATAGGATTTGCTTAAATTACAACCAAAGATTAGACAAACTTGAGGTAGTATATAAATTGTTCCAGATTAACAGAGTATTTTGAAATGTGAAGGTTAATTCTACCTTTATAACATGATACTATACTATAGATTTTCTTAAAAATCAAAATGACTATATATTTTTTAATGTGTATTTTTTATTTTTGAGAGAGAGACAGAGAGAGACAGAGCATGAGCAGGGGAAGGACAGAGACAGAGACACAGAATCAGAAGCAGGCTTCAGGCTCTGAACTGTCAGCACAGAGCTGGACATGCGGCTCGAACCCACAAACCATGAGATCACAACCTGAGCCGAAGTCGAGTGCTTAACCAACTGAGCCACCCAGGTGCCCCAAAGTGATTATATTCTTAAATACAATTATGAAATTATGTAGACTTAGTTAAGATGGGCTGGTTAGTCAATAGCCTGTTAATTTTAGCCATGTACAAATATTACTACCTACTACCCACAAGTTATCCTAACTCATAGATCTAGTAAAATTCTATGTATCGCTTTGCGGTTTATGATACGAGCAAGTCAAATATCAAAAACATTCCTAAGCCAAAATGACAGCACACATTTTGGTGGATGGGATTTTATGCAAAACTATGGCAGAATTCAATACCCATCTGTCCTACCAAACAAGATTTGCTTACAATGTTAGAAACAATTCACAAGAACAATTTCATCCCACCGCCAAACTATGTGTTGGCTCGAGACTAACCTAGCACCTTAGTCTGCTGGGCAGAAAGCTGATAAACTGTCAATATATTCTGTACTCTGCTGCTTCCGTGATGCAGGGAGCAGCCTGCAAGAAGGACAAGGTCACTCTGCCTGCTGTGGCCTGAACAGGACGTAGAAGCTCCCTTAAACTCTGTGGGAATATTATGCCATCACGTGTTAATGTAATTACAGTCCCGAAAACATGCAGACACCCAAGACTCCACTTGCTGCTCGATATTCAGCATGGAACATGGTCCTGTACGACCATCATTCCAAAATGTGATTTGAAACGTGCTTTCAGTACCCAAGAAAGAGCTTCTCCAATCCCCTTCCACTGTCTATCCACTGACAAAAAACAAGCCAACTGTTACCCCATATTTGAGAAGAAAACCTGCCAGCGCTAGATGCTTTCTCCGCTCTGGTCTCAATGAGCTGTGGAAGCGCTCCCTATATGAATTAAAAGTAGATTTATTGAATAAGAGATTAGTGATTTAGATACACTCAGACCAGACATCTGTTAATTCTTCAAATATTAGCTCCCACTCTACCACTAAGCAAAATGCCTCCAAAATCATCCATCAGTGAATTATGTCAAACCCAAATGTCTTTTGTTGTGATGTTTGTTTTTAATATTCCAAGAGGCATGAAAAACAAGCATCTGGTTTTCAGTAAGTCTTTTCATCCCATTTTCTGGTATTTAATTGAAGCATAAAAAGTTCAAAGAACTCATGAGCTCTCTCAAAATGAAATTACTCAGTTCACACCAGAACACATGGTTCTGCAAGGCAACCAGGCTCACATTTTCTCCTTTGAAAATTAACTTAACAGCAGCACCAGATAGTACCCCCAACCCAAGTTCCATATCCCCACATCCCAGAAGGGATGCTCAATACAGACACTAAATACCGACAAATATTTTTCCTGCCGAAGAGACTAATAATAATAATCCAGTACCCAGGCAGCATATCACTTCATTGTTTCTGTTTTGAGGGTAGCATTGTTTAGCCGAAGTCTGAAATATGAGAGGGAAGATTGGAATGTTTCAGAGACAACTTGTACAATATTGTCTCCACCACTGACAATCTAGGTGACCTTATAAAGCCATCACCGTGTCCTAACCATATTTCCATATGTGTAAGTAAGGGTTGAAAAATAAATGTCTGGTGCCAACCACAAATATTCCAAAAATAAAATGAAATTGGTAAAGCAAAAGAAAAGAAGAATAACAATGTCTCTTTCAAGTTCAAAAAGCTCTAAGAGCCTTGATTTCTCTCCAACACATTGTGTTGAGTTTGTTCAATTCAGTCTCTGGGGGAAAGTTATAATAATCTTTATTCAAGTGAGGCAATGTCTTCAGGGGCAACAGGCAAATCTTTTAAGGTAAACCTCATTTTCTTCAGAGCAAGGTGGGAGGGTCAAATTTCTGTTACAGTTACAGAAGATGATCTCAGAACAAAACAGCAGGCAACTCCCCATCTAGACAAGATAGATAAATGGGGCCCTGCGTCCTTGTTGTGAGATGACTTTGCCCCCAATCTCAAACATGTTGATGTTACCATTTTATGACAGCCACAAATCGTAAAGTAATAAAAGATTCCTTTTAAAGTAGATACAATATCAGAAGTCTTTCTGCATGTATTACAGAGTCTTAAAGCCTTTTCAGTATGTTTCTTTGGAAACAATGGAGGCTGGGGAGGGGGGGAGCGGGAAAGGGGGAAGAGGGTTGGGTTATCTGTCCCTCAGGAAATTAAATATTTGACATCCATTCATTAAAATGTTTGAAATTTCACATCCTGACTATAAGTTACTATATTTCTAAGGATGCTACAGCAAAATCCAGAGGAGCCTAACATATTGTCAAATGAAGCCAAAACTATTTTTCATGGAGCACTAAGGAAGTTGTTGACTTCGTGCAAATTTGAGACCTAATTGACTCGCTGATCCTATAACAATGGAAATGTTGTGACTTTAAAAAATTCAAACAGATTGGGAAAGTGAGTACAGAACTAAAATATTGATTCCCTACAGCTGAAAATAATCAGGGAATGCATACAAGACAAAATGGATTTTATGCTCTACAACAATCCATTTCAGGCATTTCAATGCAAAGTAAAACATAAACAGATGTCGAAAACAGTTAACCTACTGAACCTACCTGAAAGGGATCTTGCAGCAAAAAAAAAAAAAAAAAAGTACAAGTTAGGATTTTATGTGTTAGATGAAGCAGCAATTTCTTTCTGAATACCTGTAGCAAAGGGGTGTATTCCAAACTTAACAGTCATCATTTGTTTTGCTATATTTCATGAATATTCTAGTTGGAAAATTCAGAAGTCCTGTCTTGTGTTCCATTACAAAACATGTCTATGCTACATGCTAAAATATTAATTTGGCTTGTTCCACTCATGCTTATTTAGCACCTATTCTCTGTGCAGCTGAGCTCTAAGGATACAAAGGTGAGAAAGACATAGCCCCTGCCCTCCGGGAGTTGACAGTCTACCTCCCAGGAGATGCACACCTTAATGAGTAACTTCAATAGTCCATGATCCGGCAGTAAAACTATGCAGAAAGGACAGTAAGTCAACCATAAAGGCGAAGTGAACGAGGGCACAGTCAGTCCACACTGCTATGTTTTTAAAAATATGTAAGTTTTCACTTTTGCCCCAAGATTAAACAACAGTATTTCTCCAGCCTTCATTTTGATGGGGCTAGGAGTATGTGTGTGTTGGTTGAGGGAGGAGGGAAGCCAAGGGAAATCAACATAATTGATATTTTTGCAGGGCAATTTTTCACTGATGGGACTCTCACACATATTTCAGGACATTTGGCATCCCTGGCCACCACCTAATAAATGCCAGCAGTAATTCTCCTCACCCTGCCCAGGCATTGTGACCAACAGCACATCCTCCATTATTTCTAAGTGTCCCCCAGGGTACTATGTTTTCTGGTTAAGAAACATTTGGGCTGTTCAGCCGGCATCTATTGAACACATATTGCACGGTAAGCTCTATGCTCTGGATGCAAGGCAAAGTCCTAGATTAGCAAATTTCTCCCACATTCTATAGGCATTAACTAGCACTGAGAGCTAATGCCTTCAGGTAAATGATGAGCGTTTATACCTTTTTGTCCACAGAGAGATAGTACACTTTTCAAGATCAAACATTTTATCATTTCATTGGGACCATCACCATACTTGGCATATAAAACACACACACACACACACACACACACACACACACACACACACAGACTCTTAATGTCAACATTAATTAATTAAAGAAGAGAGGCATAATTTATTAGGTCCTTCGAAACCTAACATCTACTACATTAAACTAGGAATACTGAGTAAGAGTGAGTAGTACTGGGGGGAAAATATACATGGAGTGATTATTTCTTGGGTAGACAGAGCATGAGGTTTTAAGCTCTGGTGGATCCATACCAAGTATGGGCCATGAAGGATTTTAGACTTTGGACCATCTTTGCAGGCTCTGCCCCCAGGCTACCCAGGTGTAGCTTGGTCCAGTGTTTCAAATGAGGAAGAGGTAGGACCAAGACTTTGTAGTCCTAGAGGTGAACAGAACCAAATGTTCTTCTGAGAAACTACAAAGCAACTGAGATCCTTTGGCTTTCCAGGAGTAGATGTGAACTTCTAGTTTTGACTGTTTGTGTAAGTCTTAGAACAGATATTGAAGGAAGGCTTCCCCAGATTCCATTTCTCATGATGTTGTTTTAAATTATAGTCAGATCCATGGAAATAAACCAACAAGTGGAGGTACCCAAATGCATGGGGCTTGTTCACAAGTTTTAGCCATCCTCCCCCACATGGTCCTAATTCACTCTGGATTTGTTAATTAAATAACCTCTAGCCCTGGCTTTAGATTTTAGAGACTAATTCATGGATTCTGTCAGGGAAAGGTGGCAGATTTTGTTTCAAAAGAAAGAGGAATAGACAGCTTTATCATTTTGTATTTCATCTTCCCGAGGTGAGCTAGGAGCACAACTCAATACAATTTTTGTAAATGCAATCCTAAAAAGACATTTTAAAAGGCCTGTGCATTGAACAATCTGTCTTGACAAAATCAACTTAACTCAGAGAGTCAAAGGAGATGTGGAATGGTTTAAAAAACACACTTCAGTTAGTTTCCCTAACAACAAACTAATGAAGCTAGAGGAAGAAAGAGATTTCCTTAAGAGAAAGGCTGAGCCTTGAGCCAACAGGCTGAGCAGATAGGAAGAAGAAAACATGACTCTGAAGGTCTGGATAGAGAATGGCAAAGTTTCACCCAGGTTTACTACTCTTAGGGAGGATATTAGAAGAGGGAAGATAGTTTGGGCAGTTATAGACAATAATACATGGCTGGAACCCAAAGAAGTCAAACAGAGAAGGAGGGGCAAGGCAAAATCTCAAAGAGCAAATAAATTGATTGCCCCCAAGGAGGAAAGAATTGGAGAAATTACTGAAAACTGGCTTCTTAAAGCTGCCAGTAGACAGTTCACTGCAAGAACAATTTGGAAACCATGCTTTCAAGATTGTACATCTATGTCAAGTGGCTACTGAAAACGATATTCATGAAACACACAATCTGTCAGAGGAGAAAGAGAGTATATAGTTATTCAAATATTCATTTAATTATAATTGCATTAAGTGCTATACAGAGTAACTACTGGGTAAATAATATGTGGTAATGTGAAAAAGGAACATACAAAACTAATTACCACTTTTTCATGAAAACTTAACATGTTGTTTTAACTACAACAGGGAATAGTCTAATATTGAAAATACTTCAGTGACAAGGACTTCTAATGAATACTTGCTTATTAGCACTCAAAACTGAATTACTAGAATTATTTCATCCATAATTAAATAATTTAGCTTCCCAATTTCTTTCCAATGAGGGTTTAAAATGTTTTTAATATGTTAATCACATTTATTTAAAAATTTTTTTTTGATGTTTATTTATCTCTGAGAGACAGAGAGAGACAGAGCACAAGCAGGGAGGGGCAGAGAGAGAGGGAGACACAGAATCTGAAGAGGCTCAAGGCTCTAAGCTGTCAGTCCAGAGCCCAACACAGGGCTTGAACCCATGAACTATGAGATCATGACCTGAGCTGAAGTTCGATGCCCAACTGACTGAGCCACCGAATAGCCCCTATGTTAATCATATTTACAACATAAACTGTGCTGTTTAATATTTATGATCAGAGTCCAAAGTATTAAGAATTGTATAACATTTCCTAAAATTATAAGAGGCTGATGATTAAAAGAAGACTTTTCAGACTATAAGCCTCATCAGGCCATCCGTCATATTTTTTTTTAATTTTTTTAAAATGTTTTTATTCATTTTTGAGACAGAGAGAGACAAGGCATGAGCAGGGGAGGGGCAGAGAGAGAGGGGGACACAGAATCTGAAGCAGGCTCCAGCTCTGAGCTATCAGCACAGAGCCCGATGCAGGGCTCAAACTCACCAACCGCGAGATCATGACCTGAGCTGAAGTTAGATGCTTAACCGACTGAGCCACCCAGGCATCCCCCCATCCATCATATTTTTAAATACTGTTTTTATATCTTTACAGTTAGTATTCCCAAGGAATAGAACATTTAAAAAATCAGTTTAGGGGCACCTGGGTGGCTTAGTCGGTTAAGCGTCTGACTTCAGCTCAGGTCATGATCTCAGGTTCCATGAGTTCAAGCCCCGTGTCGGGCTCTATGTTGACAGCTCAGAGTCTGGAGCCTGTTCAGATTCTATGTCTCCCTCTTTCTCTCTCCTGCCCCGCTCATGCTCTGTCTCTCTCTTCTCAAAAATAAATAAACGTTAAAAATTTTTTTTAATAAATAAATAAATAAAAATCAGTTTATGATTATACCAAAAATAAATAAATAAAATACCTAGGAATAAATTTAGCCAAGTAAGTAAAAGACATATATTCTGAAAACAGTAACACATTGATGAAATAAATTAAAGATGACACAAACAAATGTAAAGATATACCATTCTCATGGATTGGAAGAATTAGTATTGCTAACATGTCCGTACTACCCAAAGCAATCTACAGATTCAGTGCAATCCCTATCAAAAAACCAAGTGCATTTTCACAGAGCTAAAATAATCCTAAAATTTGTAGGGGACCACAAAAGACCTGGAATAGCCACAGCAATCTTGAGAAAGAAGAACTAGGCTGGAGGTATCTTGAAATCCCAGATTTCAAGATATACTACAAACCTATAGTAATCAAAACAGTATGGTTCTGGCACAAAAACAGACACATAGATCAATGGAACAAATTGGAGAGCCCAGAAATAAGCCCACATTGATATCATCAATTAATCTATGACAAAACAGGCAAGAATATACATTAAGAAAAAGTCTTCTCAATAAATGGTGTTGGGAAAATCAGATAGCTACATGCAAAAGAATGAAAACCACATTCTTAAACCACCTTCTTATACCATACACAAAAGTGAACTAAAAATGAATGAAAGACCTAAATGTGAGACCTTAAACCATAAAACTCCTAAAAGAAAACATAGGCAATAATCTCTTTGACATCAGCTTTAACAACATTTTTAAAAATATGTCTCAAAAGCAAAAGCAAAATTAAACTGTTGGGACTACACCAAAATAAAAATGTTTTGCATAGCAAAGGAAACTATCAACAAACCAAAGAGACAGCCTACAGAAGAGAGAAGATATTTGCAAATGATATATCCAATAAGGGACTAATATTCAAAATATATAAAGAAGTTATACAACTGAATGCCACCCCCCCCCCCGCAATAATTCAATTAAAGCATGGGCAGAGGACCTGAATACACATTTTTCCAAAGAAGACATACAGATATCCAACAGACACATGAAAAGATGATTGACATCACTAATCATTAGGGAAATGCAAATCAAAACTGCAATAAGATATCATCTTATACCTGTGAGAATGGCTAGTATAAAATGACAAGAAATAACAAGTGTTGGTGAGGATGTGGAGAAAAAGGAATCTTTGTGCACTCTTGGTGGGAATATAAATTCATGCAACCCCAGTAAAAAGCAGTATGGAGATTCCTCAAAAATTAAAAATAGAAATACCATATTATCCAGTAATTCCACTTTTGGGCAATTTCCTAAAGAAAATGAAAACACTAATTTGAAAAGAAAAATGAACCTCTATGTTTATTGCAGCATTATTTATAATAGCCAAAATATGGAAGCAACTCAAGTGTCTGTCAATAGATGAGTGGATAAAAAAGATGTGGTGCATATGTACAGTGGAAAACTCAGCCATAAAAAAGAATAAAGATCTTGCTATTTGTGACAACATGGATGGATCTAGAGGCAATTATGCTAAGTGAAATAAGTCAGAGAAGACCAATGCCATATGATTTCACTTATATGTGGAATCTAAAAAACAAAACAAATGAACAAACAAACGGACTTAAATACAGAGGACAAACTGGTGGTTACCAGAGAAGGGAGGTGGATGGGGGTGGATGGGCAAATAGGTGAAAGGGAAATTTTTAAAAATAATAATATAGTATTTTGCAAAGAATAACATCTGTTAACTCCCCTGAGTTTTTTTTTTTTTTTTTGCCAGTGCCAAAGTTTTCTACACCTTGAGACAAAACCAAACGTATAAATGATAAATGTTTTAAAATGCATAGTATGTATCTACTGGATGTATCTAATTTGCTTATGAGAAGCCAAACCCCTGAATCCAAATTAAGAGACTAAACTCATACAAAAAAGATATCTTTCAATGTTTAATAATTGCATAAACTTAGTGCATTGACTCTTACCTTCCACAAAAAAAATTAAAAATATGATTGTGAACTAAGTGATTATAAATAATCCTATTTTCGTATGAAGAAGTTAGAAGAAATTCTCCTTTTGGAAATATAAGATTAAATTGCGTATTAACAGTATACTTTTTGTTTACTGCTTTCCAAAAAATAAATAAATAAATAGGTTGCCATGATTATAAATAAACTTAGTGTAGAGACAAACATAAAAAGTTTTAAAATCTCTTAAAATTATCAAATGAAACTCATTTACCTTTTTCTCCTTTTTTAAAAATTCAAAACAACCACCTATTTATAGAAAAGGTAGAAGTACAAAACAACGATTTTTCTGAACCATTTCATAGGTTGCTAACCAGATGCCCTATCACTCTGGAACGTTAGTGGGTATTTCCTACAAACAAGGACATTCTCCTACATAACCACAGTACAGCCATCAAAACTAGAACATAGCTACCATCTAATTCTCAGAATTCGCTCAAGTTTTGCCAATAGTCTCAATAATACCCCTTACACCCAAAAAGTCTAATTTAGAATCAGATATTACACTTAGCTTTTGTTTTGTTTTGTTTTGTTTTGAGAGAGAACAATCAGGAGAGGGATAAACAGAGAGAAAATCTAACTGACTGAACCACCCAGGTGCCCCAGTTTTTTCATGTTTCTTTGGTCTCCTTCAGTCTTCCTTTGACTTCCATGACTTTGACGCTTTGGGGAATTACAGACCAGTTATTCTGTGGGATGTTTAGCTGTGGTTTAGGATTAAATTTAGATATCTGTAGCAGAAATATCACAAGTGGGGTGCCTGGGTGGCTCAGTCGGTTAAGCATCAGACTCTTGATTTCCGCTCAGGTCAAGATCTCACAGTTTGCAGGATGGGGCCTGTGTCAGGCTCTGTGCTGACAGCATGGAGCCTGCTTGGGATTCTCTCTCTCCCTCTCACTCTGCTCCTCTCCTGCTCCCTCCCTCTCTTTCTCTCTCTCTCAAAATAAATAAAAATAAACTTAAAAAAAAAAAAAAGAAATATCACAAGTGATACTATATTCTTCTCATGGGAATCCTATCAATGTATTTCTCTACTGGTACAATTACATCAATCACATGGTGTCTGCCACGCCTCCCTGCTAGAATATTACCCCCCTCCTCCCCATCTCATTTGTGTAATCAAGAAGCTTTTTGTGGTGAGGTATTGAAATTATGAAACTATCTCATCCCTTCAAATTTTCAGTTTATTCTTTTATTGACATGTGCATGAACTCTTGGTTTCCTATTTTATTGAATGGTTTATAATCTGTTACCACCATTTTTTATTTCATGCTAAATTGCCCCCCATTTGGTCAGTGGGAGCCAAGTCAGTCTGGTTTCAGTGTCTTTTTAACATGCACCCATCATTCTTTGAGCCCTTCCTTGCTTTCTGGAACAAGATGTTTTAGTCTCTTTTCTTGCTTCATCCTTGGAATCAATCATTTCTCCAAGAACCTTGGTTCCTTTTGGTAACAAATGGTATTTTAAACCTAGCTCTGGCTGTCCCTTGGAACTCACAGGGTGTGCTCATCGCTCTTAGGTTGTTGCTGTGCCCAGTCTCTTTCAGCAGACAGAGCTAGAGGGGAAAATGTATTTATACGGCATGTGCACTCGTGTATCCACATGTCCACACACATTACTTCTATATTTATCTAACTTTATATGTTGAAACATACATTTACACAAGTATCTCCAATTCCAATCCCATATCACAGGGTTCTAGATTTAGCTTTCTGCCTCTCTCTGTCTTTAACTCCTTTTTCCAATAGCAAGAATGTGGCTTATTCTTAATATGTGTAATTATTTGATCAGTCCTGCAGTCTACAAGGAGTGTCCCGGCCCCATGTCGTATGGATGCCATGCTCACATTGTCCAAGCTCTGATGCCCTGCCTCGGCTGCCCCACGCTTGGACCTTCATCCCACTCGAGCTCTGACCCTCAGCCCACGCCAACCCCACACATGCCCTCCTTTCCCCTACACCCCACAGGGCACCCCTCCACAGCCAGGTCTTGGGCACTGCACTGCCCCTCCTGGGACCAGAGAGCTTGCTTTTCTCTACCCATAAAACAGATTCAGGACTTGATCACTAAGGGGCAAGAAAAGGGAGATCCAAACAAAGGTCTGAAATCTACAGGGGGCAATCAGGTTCTTCCTCTGTTCACTGGCTTCTCACTGAAACATACACAAAAGAGGAATAAAAGGACAAGATCTAGATCCTCCAAACTTCTCCCCTACCTGTCAGTCAGGAGGTTGTGAGTGTATGCATTGTGTGTGTCCGTTTTATGCTCCAGCAGCCAGACCACCACCGAACCTCTGTGTTCACTGCTTCCTACCCGACCTGACCAATTTCCCGGCCACAGGGCAGAACATTCAGCACTCCATGAAGGGGGGAAAGGCCAAATTGGATAATTTATTACATTTTTCCTTTGTCTTTGAGAAATGTGAGTGGAGAAACAACAAACTTTTTAAAAAGAAAAGCCTGCTTTTAAAAATTAAAAAAGCAACAAGCAATTTAAAGAAATTTTGTTTTAATTACAAATTTGTTCTAATAAAAATTACAGTAGCTATCCCATGAGTTTTGCTTACTTCCATTAGGGGGAATAAATAATTTTTCTGGAACGAAGATATTTTTCAACTGTTGGGAAAACTCTCTTCAGGGAAGAAAGGGAGAGAGTTGCCTGCCTCCAAATGATTGGAGAATATTATTAGTTAGGAATATTTATCCCTTATCTAGGGAGCATTTTTCTTTCTCTTACTGATATTGAGCTGATAGAGGTAAAGTCAAAACAATCCAGACGAAAGGGTCAGTGCAATCAGGAGGGAGTCGAGCAGGCAAGCTGAGGTGGTCACAGGATGATGCAGTCTGCTGACCTTGGCACATAAATCAGCTCTCACAGGTCCTTCCAAGGGTCCACTTGACTTTCTCACCAAGGACACCTTCGGAAAGGCTCACCTCTATTTTAATTTCAGAGTGGGAAGCTCATCTTTATTCTTTTTTTTTTTTTTAATGATTATTTATTTTGAGAGAGACAAAGTGTCAGCGGGGGGAAGGGCAGAGAGAGAGGGAGACACAGAATTTGAAGCAGGCTCCAGGCTCTGAGCTGTCAGCACAGAGCCTGATGTGGGGCTCAAACTCATGAACCATGAGACCATGACCTGAGTGGAAGGTGGCGCTTAACCAACTGAGCCACCCAGGTGCCCCTCAGCTTTATTCTTACGCAGAAGAAGGCAGCATAAAAATCACCACAAGCCAGGTTGAGGACCATAGTTACCAAGTCTAGAATTTACATTAAACACACACACACACACACACACACACACACACACATCAGAAGAGAGGGAGCTAGTCTCTAAAATTTGCCCTAACTCTTCTACACAATGACACTGGGCTTCAGTCATTCTTGGCTTACTTCTTCTACCTGCCCCCTTGCCCTGAACTGGTCACCTGGAGGGAGCAGCTGGGTGTGAGAGCTTTGTGGGGCCTCCGCAGGGCTATTTTTAACCTGGTATTTTCTGCTTATAGCCTTTCCACTGGGACAGCCCCAGGGCTGGGCCATTCACTCCAGCTGGGAAATCTGAGAAGTCAGCTCAGGCCTGTGTGGCAAAGGAGGTATTTTTAGCTGAGACTTGGGGATGTCAGGATTGTCATCTACTTTTGACCTCAGGGAAGGAGACACAAAAGAGCCACGCAAGAGGAGGGATTCCGACTCTGAGGTTCCTTAGCAACAGCCGCCACGGAGCTTATTGTTGGAAGAAGATTCCGTGTCTACTCTGGTGGGGGTTGGGCAGGCCGGCCTGGGAGCCTTCCCAGCAATAGTGCTGCACCCTCCCCACGGAAGCCAGGCCTGGGACGTCCTCCTGCAGGCAGAGTATTCCCAGGGGCTCTCCCAGCACCCACCTACTCACCTCTGCAGCCCACCTGCCATATCTGCATCACCTGGAGCTTGTTAGCAATGCAAATCCCGGGGCCCCACCCCAGACCTACTACATTGGAAATTGTGGCAGTGGGACCCAGCGACCTAGGTTATATCAGGCCCTCTGGGTGATTCCCATGCTGTTGAGAAGCAGTGGTCCAATCACATTCATTAACATTCAGAGATAAAAGATCATAAGAGTAAACCTTTAGGGGCGCCTGGGTGCCAGGGTCGGTTAAGCGCCACCTTCCGCTCAGGTCATCATCTCTCAGTCCATGAGTTTGAGCCCCGCATCAGGCTCTGTGCTGACAGCTCGGAGCCTGGAGCCTGTTTCAGATTCTGTGTCTCCCTCTCTCTGACCCTCCCCCATTCATGCTCTGTCTCTCTCTGTCTCAAAAATAAATAAACGTTAAAAAAATAAAAATAAAAAAATAAAGAGTAAACCTTTACCCATACCAAATCCACATGGCAGTACATTTTTGCAAACTAAGAGACATTAATTCTTTGTACATTTTTAGATGTAGGAAAACATTGAGCGAATGGTAGAGAGAGCTAGTAACTTTTTTTGAACACCTTTTTTCCTCCTGTGTACTGTATACCCTAATGTGAAAAACCTCTCTCCGCTGTTCATTCTCAAGGACAATGACAAGACATCAACTGAGTTTTGCCATCAAGGGCTGCAACCGAGTCAGAGTCAGAAACAGACCCCACTGCTCGGGGAGAATGGCCATGACGCATGCCAACCCTAAGAATGAATGACTGTGCATAGGTACCCTAGACTGGGCCGCGACGAAGCCAAGCATTCTAATTGTGTAAGGTGATGTAGCCGTTCTCAAAGCGGTCTTAGAAAGGATGTTACCGTTAGACTACTAGTAAGGAATTCGTTTCCTATGGCTGCTGTGAGAAACTACCACAGTGACTTACAACACAAACTTATTTCCCTATGAATCTGGAGGTCAGATGTCTGCAATCAGTTTCACTGGGCCAAAGTCAAGGTGTTATCAGAGCCACTTCCTATGGAAGGCTCTCGGGGGAGAATCTGTTTCCTTGCCTTTTTCAGCTTTTAGCGGCTCCCTGTCTGGAGGGCATGGCTGGTAGGCCTTCCTGCATCTTTAAAGCACCTGTCTCCAATCTCCACATCCACCATCTCATTGCTTCCTCTTCTGATGGACCCTCCTGTCCAAGAACTTGTTGATTACAGCAGGTCCTCCCAAATAATCCAGGATAATCTCCCCATCTCAGAATCTTAACGAATCACATCTGCAAAGTCCCTGTTGCCATATAAGGTGGTATTCACAGAACCCAGGGATTAAGACGTGGATGGGGGGGGCACTATTCAACCTATCATACTCCATATGGTTCTATACTATCCAAATACTAGCCCCTAGCCACATGTGGTTATTGAGCATTTGAAATGTGACCCATCTGAATTGGGATGTGCTGTAAGAGTATTGAAATTTCAAGGCTTGTTATAAACAAAAAGTAATATAGGGGCGCCTGGTTGGCCCAGTCGGTTGAGCATCTGACTCTCGGTGTTGGCTCCGGTCATGATCCCAGAGGTGTGGGATCAAGCCTGGCATCAGGCTCTGCACAGAACTTGGAGCATGCTTAAGATTCTCTCTCTCTCTCTTCCCCTGCCCCGCTCAAAAAAAAAAAAAAAAAAAAGGAATAGATTTCATTAATAATTTTTATATTGATTCCATGTTAAAATTATAAAATTCCAGATACAGTGAGTTAAATAAAATACATTATTAAAATTAATCTGTTTCTTTTTGCTTTTTCAAATGTAGCTACTAGACGGTTTTAAATTACACATGTGGCCGACATTGTATTTCTAAGGGATAGTGCTGCTATAGACCACAAAGGAAGCAAGGTAGTGGTAAATTGCAATTGCTTTATTTTTGTCACACTCATACTTAGAAGGGAGCCCAGATGTAGAGAGCAACATTTCTTCTTTCAACCTTCTCTAGGAAGAGCAACTGAACACTGAATTGAGATTTCAAATCAAGACAGATATCATCTAGGGACATGCACAACAGTAACTAAAAAACAGTAACTGAAATATATATATATCTCTAGCAACTTGTGTTCTTACAAAGCACCTCCACAAAGCATTATTTCACTGAATCCTCCATCATAATCCTGTAAGAGGGACCTTGTTCCCATTTTTCAGAGAAAGAAACTGAGCCTAAGGAAAATGTACTTGCTGGAGGCACAACCAGCTCCTAAGTGACGAGCAAGAGTCTGACCCAGGTCTGCAAGCATGAGCACCCAGGGCTGCCCTGAGCCTATTTCCGGGCTGGGGTTGAACAGTTTAATCAGGTTCACTCTACTTCCTGAGTTATTTTACAAGCAAGCTTCCTAACTTTCAGAGATCCAACAATTCTTCCTTTTTCCAAAATAAAAAAATTTATTCCTTTTTGCTACTCTGAACACTTTATTATTATTATTATTATTATTTCTTAACTGAATACAGAGGGCTGCATGTCCTACCTAGCCATTTAAGGAAGATGATTTTTCTTCTGTGTCAAACTGCTCCTCAGCTACACCCAGAGGCATACCTGGCTCCCAACCGGATCCCGGGTCATCTGCTGGAAGACCCCAACACCCATGACTGTCTCGCCCCACTTTCCACCACCCGCAAGCCACATGCATTGGTGAAATGCTCAGCTCTGACTTCTGGCCAGAAAAGATATCCCAGACAGATTGGAACTCTGGTGATCAGATTTCCCCTGATCAGTCTTCCTTGGGGTTGAACAGGCAATTCTGCACTTTGGCAGATGGTCACCATAAGAAGAATCAGCAAAAAGAGCCACAAAGAGGGAAGCAGACGTTAAGGTCTGCTAGGATGCTTCTTCCCCAGACAGCACTTCTCAAAGGTTGGAAAGAGAGGAAGGAAAGAAAAAAAAAAAAAATGGTACAATGTGCTGCTCGTTTTCTCTGCCACATTAACACTTGAGCTTTTAGACCGAGAAAGCTTGGAGAGCGTCTAGTCCAACTACCTCATTTTACACATGAGGACACCAGGATCAGATTAAGTGACTTCTGTAAAGTCTCAGAGCAACTTAGTATCAGATGAAGACTAGAACGCCCATTTGCGATTTCCTGTTTTTGTTCAACTTGGACCAAAATCGTTCTGAATGATCACAGAGAAATACATGAAGTAAACTCAGGGAGCATCCTGCTTTCAGGATGAGGCTCGGAAATGGGCACACAAAGGTGAAAATCGTGTGCAGTCAAAATAATCCTTGAAAGTCCTTAGGAGAAGTGCCACACTGGAGACCAATATAACTTCCGTAAACAAATTCCACGTGGTCAGTTTTTCCAGAGATGGAACAAGCTCGTCAGTTTAGCACCAGATTAATGAACTGGCTTGAGGTCAGAGGACAAGAAGGCACAGAATCACATGTAGACCTGCAACATGAACACATAGAAAGGCACCAGTGTCCTGACGCTAACAGTAGACCCCCTTCTCGTATCTCGGGTTCTCATTCCGGGGCACCAGGTAGAATGACCAGCAATGCGATCCATACTACTTAAACAGCTAGCTCTCTTCCCTGCACTCTTGATAAAGTGGCCATTGCTTAGGTGAAAACTAAAGCTCCCGAGGCACATGAGTCTTTGTGTTCTGTTCACCGGTGTATCCCAATGCCTAGTACTGTGCCTGGCATACAAGTGTTTGTCGAGCAAATGGATGGATCTACTGGACAGCCTTCTGTCCAGGCTGTGTGGCTGGATTCTCATAAGCTGAAGCAATTTGGGTCTAGCACAAGACTCTTAACCTCTCAGGGTATTATAGCCAGAAAAATTCACGTGGAACTGTTCATAGAGATTTTTCACCACCCGTGGGGGTCAGGGACCCCCCACTCAAGATTTTCTGGTGCTACTGTGACACTTTAGCAGAATGACCTTCGTGGCTTTGGAGGTGCACTTTCATAGCTGCACAAAGACCTTTCTTTAAAAGTCTCCCAACTGCTGGAAATAAAAGGTGCCCTTCAGCCAAAAGGCTCCCAGCGGTGCCAGGCTAAGCACAGCTAGTGGCACCAAAACGTTCTTCACCACCCACCCCAATATTTTCTGCCCACTCTTAAGCCAGACCTTTGGCTGCCTGGCCTTTCTCCACAGATGTCCTCCCGAGCTGCTGACAGAGTTTCAACACCGATATTGAATGGCAAGATGGATCACCTACAGGACCACCCTGGATCCCCAGCCAGCCCATTGAGCACTGAAACGTCGCCTGTCACCACCAGCTCTGATGGCTTGGATGTGTAGAAACGTACTGCAGGAGAATATTCAAACAGCTGCTGTAAGGTGAGCTAATGGAGGCAACTGCCAGCAGGCTGAGAGGAAAACATAATTTAGCAGAGCTCAGAGCTGAGCAAACACCCCTGCAGAAAGGCTCAAGGATGAGGCGGGCAGACAAGCTGGTGCTCTCGGACCACAGTGGCTCCACCTGAGCCAAGAGATAATAGAGGCTAGGGACAGGGCTGGGAAGAGTGACAGGCTCAGGAAGGGGCTGTGGACAGCACACATAACCTCCCAACCCGTGTGGTGATTCTTTGTAAGAATAACAAACGCTGTGGACTGTGTTTGGAACAAAGCAGATCCAGCAAAGTCCAGAAACAAAATCAACCTCTAGGGAGTTGGGAAGCCAGGCAGGGAAAAGACTGTCTATCTATGCTTCTGTGCTGGTTAGAATAGTGTCCCCCAAAACTCACGTCCACTGGAAACTCAGAATGTGACCTTACTTAGAAATAGGGTCTTTACACCATAGGTTAGCTAATTTGGATTTAAATAATTAAAAAGAATACGAGAAAAGAAAGAAAGAAAGAAAGAAAGAAAGAAAGAAAGAAAGAAAGAAAGAAAAAGAAAGAAAGAAACAAGGTCCATCTTTGCAATTAGTTAGGGTGAGGTCATACTGGATTAGGGTTAGCCCTTAATCAAATATAACCAGTATTTTTATAATAAGAGAAAAGATGGCACAAGAACAGACTCTCAGATCAATGGAACAGAATAAAGAACCCAGAAATTGACCCACAACATATGGCCAACTAATCTTTGACAAAGCAGGAAAGAATATCCAATGGAATAAAGACAGTCTCTTCAGCAAGTGGTGCCGGGAAAACTGGACAGCGACATGCAGAAGAATGAACCCAGACCACTTTCTTACACCATACACAATAACAAACTCAAAATGGATGAAAGACCTCAAAGTAAGACAGGAAGCCATCAAAATCCTCGAGGATACAGCAGGCACAAACCTCTTTGATCTTGGCTGCAGCAACTTCTTACTCAACACGTCTCCGGAGGCAAGTGAAACAAAAGCAAAAATGAACTATTAGGACTTCATCATAATAAAAATCTTCTGCACAACAAAGGAAACAATCAGCAAAACTAAAAGGCAACTGAAAGAATTGGAGAAGATATTTGCAAATGACATATCAGATGAAGGGTTAGTGTCCAAAATCTATAAAGAACTTATCAAACTCAACACCCAAAAAACAAATAATCCAGTGAAGAAATGGACAAAAGACATGAATAGACACTTCTCCAGAGAAGACATCCAGATGGCCAACCGACACATGAAAAAGTGGTCAACATCACTCATCATCAGGGAAATGCAAATCAAAACCACAATGAGATACCACCTTACACCTGTCAGAATGGCTCACATTAACAACTCAGGCAAAAACAGATGTTGGCAAGGATGCAGATAAAGAGGATCTCTTTTGCATTGTTGGTGGGAATGCAAGCTGGTGCAGCCCTCTGGAAAACCGTATGGAGGTTCCTCAAAAAACTAAAAATAGAACTACCCTATGACCCAGCAATTGCACTACTAGGAATTTATCCAAGGGATACAGGTGTGCTGTTTCGAAGGGGCACATGCACCCCCATGTTTATAGCAGCACTATCGACAATAGCCAAAGTATGGAAAGAGCCCAAATGTCCATTGATGGATGAATGGATAAAGAAGATGTGGTATCTATCTATCTATCTATCTATCTATCTATCTACACATATATACACACAATGGAGTATTACTCGGCAATCAAAAAGAATGAAATCTTGCCATTTGCGACTACGTGGATGGAACTGGAGGGTATTATGCTAAGCAACATTAGTCAGAGAAAGACAAAAAGCATATGACTTCTCTCATATGAGGACTTTAAGAGACAAAACAGATAAACATAAGGGAAGGGAAACAAAAATAATATAAAAACAGGGAGGGGGCCAAAACATAAGAGACTCTTAAATATGGAGAACAAACAGAGGGTTACTAGAGGGGTTGTGGGAGGGGGGATGGGCTAAATGGGTAAGGGGCATTAAGGAATCTACTCCTGAAATCATTGTTGCACTATATGCTAATTTGTATGTAAATTAAAAAAAAAAAAAAAAAGAGGAAAGAACATGGAGACACAGGGAAGAAGGACTGTGGAGGCAGAGCCTGGGGTGATACAGCTATGAGCCAAGGATTGCCAACAGCCACCAGAAGCTAGGATGAGGGGAGGAAGGATTCTTCCCTAGAACCTTCAAGGGACATGGCCCTGCTGACATCTTGATTTTGGAACAGTGAGCGAATACATTTCTATTGTGTTAAGCCACCCAGTTTGTGGTTATTTGTTACAGAGCCCTTGGAAACCAACTCAGCATCTATCTGTCCTAGCTAGTTCCAAATACACCTCTGTACAGTCGTTCATTCACAAATAATTAATAAGTACCCACTATGTACCAGGCGCTCTTCTAGCAATGAATGCAAACACAGAAAAATCTCTGCCTTCTCAGCGTAGGAGCTTCTCAGTGTAGGAGGACACAGAAAATAATCAGAATAAAGAAGTAAAATATGGTCTGTCAAAGGGTAGTGAATTCAGGAAGGGGTCCTACAGAATAAGGCGGAGGTATTAGTTTCAAATCTAAATAAATCGAACACTCCCAGTAAATTTCGATGCAAACATTGAACCTAGTATTCTAGAACTGTCATTCGTGTAAAAAAAAATGGTACAACATGGGAGGGCATAAGGGAGAGAGAAGAGCGTTGCTCTATTATGTCAGAGTTTCTGCTCTAAAACTAGGAAAACCATCAGCCATAAGGCTCATTGTGAAGGAAAAAGAATACATTAGCAAAAACCATCAAGGCTGAGAGGGGATGCCCAAGGACTTTGTGGCTAATTCACACTTGTTGGTTGATTTATAAAGGAGTCTAGCCATTTACCATTCAACAAGTGCCCCGTGTCAAAGACCTCAACAAAACAGAAGTGATTTAGCTATACAAAACCACTCTTTGGGAAGAAAAGAAGCAAAAGGAGGCAACTGAACAGAAAAACTGTATCATCCAAGAGCCTCATTAAATTATCACTCAAGTAAAAGAAAGCTCAAGAGAACATTCCACATTGAAGATGTTCTATCAACATAATACGGTAGCCACTAGTCACGTGGGATTAGTGAACACTTGAAAAATGTCTGGTGAGACTGAAGAATGGAATTTTTCATTTGATTTAATTTTGATGAATTTAAATAATGACACTAATTAAATAACAATGTGTGACCAGCAGCTACTCTATTGGAGAGCACGGCTTTAGAATCACAGAAGCCTGGCTGTGCAGAAAAGCCTGGCAGACTCATTGGATCTGAGATGGGACCAGCTCTGTAAGTAAAAACAGGTTAGGGAGACTTCATAGAATGTACAACTATCATGGATAGTCTTTCCCGGACATATTTATTTCCTTAATCCTCACAGCGTTCTTATAAATCGCCAACAGTATCATCTCCATTTGCTGGATCCAGGTCGAACACCAAGGTTCAACAGGAGTATCTGACTTGCCCAGGGCTTTGTAGCTTTCAAGGGGTAAAGCCAGAGACTTGAACTTAGCTTAGACACCAAAACCCATACGCTACTCTCCGAGGCACCCCAGCTAACAGCGCCTTTCACTCTTGCGATTTTTTTTCCATCCCTACCCTCAATGAACAGTCTCAAACACAAAAGCATGTATGTGTGTGCACTTTGCATGTCCGGGTAGATTTTGTGGAACAGGTTAAGTCTGGAGGTTGCTTGAGCGCTTCCTGCGGATCGAGTGTTCTGTACTGGTCAGTATTCCTTTAGCCAAGCAGCCCCATTTTCCGCTTGGCCAGGCAAAGTGGAATGCCTAAGACAGTGATGGGGCAAACGGGATGCATGGGTACAATTCTCCTCATGCTCTCCGGGTTATGCCAAAAAATTAACGTTTTGCAGCATCTTTAGTTTCAACACCGCCAGCTAAAGTGTGTGTTCTTGGATAATGATCCCGCCTTCGTCAGTACATCCTGAACTTGGCTCCCTTTCTGGTAGCAGTCGGGCATTCCTTCGTAGAGTTCTGTTTCCACCAGCAAACCACTCTACAAAGACAAAAACCTAAAAACTACAAATGTGTACCCAGAAGCCGTCGGAGGCTTAGCCAAGAATTGGTCTTTGCCGCGCATTGTTCTCAGAGGTTCCCCACGGGAGGAAAGCTCCACTTTCTGAACTGCGAGGACAGCTTCCCGGTGAATGCCCAGCCCGGCTGCATTCCTGTCGGGCTCGCAGCTCTGAGCGCCAGGGGCTCGGTCTGGGATTGACCAGCAGTGCTAAAAACGCCTACACCGCCATCCACCGGCCCCAAGCTGGTGGCACCGGGGGTGGGGCGCCCGCCACGGGAGCTGGGGCAGAGTCCCCACAGGATCCGACACGACACCACCCTCCTCCCGCCCGCCTAGCCCTCGGTCCCCGCTCGCACAGAGCGGTCACTGGTCCCCGACTCCGTGCAGCCGGCACCGCGTGGCAGTGAGCGGATTCTCAGACCCTCCTGACCCCGAAAAAGAAGGGCGGTCGCAAATCAGACCCTGTTCCTGGGGGCTCAGGCCAGTGCGAGCCGTCTGTGACGCCCTTCCCTCCCTTCCGTCTCCCGAAGTAGGGGCAGCGCGGTCCCTTCCCAAGACAGGATCGGAGCCCGCCAAACCCAGAGCAGCTCCGAGCCTGCGCCCCCCGGAGGCCGGCGCCGGGTGTGTCCAGGCGGACTTGCGCCAGAGACAGTCGGCGCGCAGGGGACGCGGGAGGTCGCGGCACGCTGCGAGCGGGGCAACGCTCAGAATGGGCCGGCTGTCCGCGGGGGGAGCGAGCGCGAGCCCCGGCTCTGCGAAGGACGGAGACCCAGGGGCGCGCAGTCGGAAAGCAGGCTTACGTCTGGGGCCGGCCGGGCTGCTGCGCAGTGCTCCCGGGGCCGGGGCGTCCCGGGCTTCCGCCGCGTCCCGGGCGTCCGCGGCGCTGGCGCTGAGGGGAAGCCGGGGATCCCCGAGGGGCTCGTGCGGACGGCTCCTGCTGCCGCCTCCCCCGGCGGCCGCGCGCCGCCCAGTCCACTTGCCGCGTGCAGGGCGCCCGGCCGAGGAGGGACTCTGCGGGAGACGTGCCGACGCCCCTGCCGAGGAGAGCGGGGTCTCCGGACCGACCCGACTCGGACGTTGAAGGAAAGTCTGCTCATGACTTTGCGAGGGTCGCGGACGCTGAGCGACCCGTGGAGGAGCGTGCGCCCCGAGGACTGGTTGCTGGGAGCTCAACGCCGCCGGGCAAGCCGGAGCTCACCGACGGCGGGGGAGGAAGGTGGCACCGAGGGGAGGAGGACGCAGGGGAAGGAGGGGTCGACCCCGAATTCATCTGCACTGAGAGGTCATCCGACCTGTTTGCGGGCAAGCGCAATTCGTGGATCTTACCTGTTCCGGGGCTCCGGCTGGGCTGTAGCGCTCTTCCCGAGCCAGGGCTGGGGACTGTTTCCTGGAGCACATGACTCGCTTTTTCCTCTGCCCACTCTTAACCTGGTCGCTTTTCTTTCCCCGTCGTGCCCCTTTGGGGGTGGGGGGGAGCGTACTACGGACGACTTGCTCCTCACTCAGGAAGAGACAAGTTGAACTTCAGGGGACAGGGGCCCCACATTTTGTCTGCTCCACAGATCCCACCCGCGGACCACTCCCTCCCTTCACTGCCGTCTCTGGGTCCCACCCATACGAGCCCTTAAGGACAGATCCTCCGCAACCCCACCTCTTTTGCATTCAAAGAAGTTACTCTTCAGGGGCAGAGGGGGAGGCCAAGCAGACTGCTGGCTCCCCACCCCCCGGACTTACACCCCGCGAGGACGGCAAGAAAAGAAGACCTGAAATTTTGGGCCCTGGGAGACAGAATGAATAGTTGGGAGCAAGAGTTACTTCTCGGCGCCCCAAAATCTCCTTATCACATCCTACACCATTTTCTTTTAGCCAGAGCTTAGCCAAGTAAAAATCGAAATAACTGCGGGCACTGGCAATAAAAGGCCAACTTTGTTTTCTCAAAAAAAGATTTGACGTTTTGAAGGCGAGCATTATTTGCATTAGACAAATAGAAACTTGCCTTCTGTTACATATTTGGTGAAGAAACTGCTTTTGCAAAACTGCCTGAGACTTTGCTGAGCTTTGCAGGCATGTGGGGGAACCTCAGGCTGCTTCCCTAATAAGCCCAGGTGGCAATTTCCTAGGGTGGGATCCACAGGCTGCCCCCGAGGGGTCCGGGTCCGGCAACCCTGCTTTTCTGTCATTCACTATCATCCGCTCTCCTGCAGACAACAAGGGGGGCGCTGCCGGTATTTACAAGGGTAAAGATTCCTTTCTCATTTGAAGGCCAAGACAGTTGTCATCTTTCCGGGGGTGTGGGGGGCAGGGAGACTACATTGCATTTTTTTCTGAAAAATGAGTTTTTATCCGACTTCGGTCAAGATCTTAATGGAAATTTCAAAAATGATTCATGAGGTCATGGAATACACCCATCTCCATTTTTCTGGTGGAGGCAGTGCATAGTCAACAAAGTATGCACCAGGCACCTGTTCCTTGAATAATATTGCTGAGGGAAACTGTCTACCTTTGTACAACTGGGGGGAAATCTGTATTTTGTTTCTGAAATGAAATGAAACAGTAAAAAAAATATATAGTAAAATAGTTGAAACGCTGATTTCATCAGTGTTCCAAACATCAGATTTGAAATCCAGTATCTGACAAGTTTATCATCATTCAAAAAATTAAGCTCTTAGTATCTGAGGCAAGCTTTGTGCTAAGCACTGTATACGGATTCTCTCTTTTGGGTCTATCAACCCCTTTATGAAGTAGGTACTCTTACTGTTTATTTTAGAGATGAGGAAGATTTTGGGAGCTGAAGTGGCCGGTCCGAGGTTACACGGCTAGACAAGTGCTGAGCTGGGATGCCCTGGAAGCCTTGTAATTTCAGGACTGTGTTCTTATTGAAATACTGCCTCATCAGAAGTTATTACTGCAGGGACACCAGTCTGAAAACGAAGAGCCTAGGGGATTCTTCAGCCGCCTCTACCTTGAGCAAATCACGTGGCCTTCCCGAGCCACAGTTAACTCCGTTTGCAAAAGGAGGGTTGGATTCAGTCCTCAAGGGTTCTACAGGCATTCCGAAGGCTGGTATGGATTTGTGTCCCCTCCTTTCTCTTCCACTTTCTGCCCTCTGGTGGAGGTGCTGCAGGAACCGTAAAAGCAAAGTAGATAAATCAGTGGATTGGAGATAGCTGGTGTGGACGGGTGTCCCTCTCTCTTCCACACCAGCTGTGTTCTGAGAACTAACACTGCTTGCATTGCTGGTGTCAGATAAGAATTCCTTAAACTTCTTTCCAGAAAAAAAAAAAAACCAAAATCCAACCAGTTCTGGTTACCAATGGTACCAGAGTGAATACTTGAGGTATTGGTGGCATGACAGGAAACATCTATTTTTATATACTTTGTACGAAGGGTTTATAATGTAAGAAATCACAAAAATGTGAGAAGCCTCATAACATCTGAAGTACTTCGAATATGCAGAGGGCCCACAGTAATCTTCAATGACCTGAGTTATTCGTTTTTACAAATTTGCCACATTTGCTTTTCAACTTAAAATAACAAGCGCCGGCTAGTCTCTTAAAATGCTTTAATTTTACAAGAGAAACATTTCCAGCCTTTCGAAATTTTTATTGTCTAGCACTTCCAGTGTATGTTCAACTAGTTAGATCATTTAAAAGAAATAAGACAAACCTTAAAGAGGCTGATGGGAAAAATCAACTTCTTAAACATACTGAATGTATCTCTGCAAAGGATAATTTTACAGATGAAACTTTGGTCACATATATGACAGACCTCCTTAGTGCTTAGTACTACAAATGAAGGCAATTTGAGAACAAGAAAAAGATATTTTAAAGCTGCAGCCAGCCTCCGAGGATGGTAATAGGCAAGCAGTGGCTAAGACAGATACGCTACCCCCACGACCTATCTGTTTAGCTATTCATTCAACTAATACTCATTTAGGATTTGCTAGCCACCAGGTGAACAAAATAAGGGCTCCTGCCCTCAGAGAACTGTCAGTCTAGTAGAAGAGATGCATTAAACACACACAAAGATATGCTATGTAAAAATACTTGAAAATAATGTGAGGCTGGCTTTAGGGGGTTTAGAACGTGGCAGTTTTAGCTGAGATCTAAAGAAGCAAAGATTTTTTTACAATGTTAAAGAGCAAGAAATAGGTGGACTGGAAATTTACCTGTTGCAGGGGAGAGTTTAATTAAAAAGACAAAGTCAACATACCCTTATCAGCACACTGAAATATTGTGCATATGTTAAGAGTAGCATGGGTAGACCTGCTTTGTTGTACATATTATTACTAGTGTATCAGTCCCCTCCTCTACTGTATCAGAGCAGTCATTTGGGGAAAAGGAATAAGAATTGGTCCAGAAAAATTTCCAAAGGAATTTTTATTTTTAGCGCCCTTGCCCACCTAGTGCTGTTTCCTCACCAACAGGGCCCCTTCCTGCAATTTGTCCAAACGCCCCTACCTTTGGCCAGCATTCTGCCTGGTCTTCAGAGGGATAGTGCCCACCTCATTGACAGTGACCACATGAGCAAAAGCTGAGGTGCCTCAGTTCACGACAGATTTTTCCCCCTCTGATTTGTGAATCCATTTGTAACAGAGGTCTTGAAGTTATGAGATTAAGTCACATTTACCTATATTATTATAGCTTAGATTTTTTTTTAAGTTTTTTTTTTTTTTTTTTAATGTTTACTTATTTTTGAGAGAGAGCGTGAGCCGGAGAAGAACAGAGACAGAGGGAGACACAGAACCCAAAGCAGGCTCCAGGCTCTGAGCTGTGAGCACAGAGCCCAATGCAGGGCTCGAACCCATGAGCTGTGAGATCATGACCTGAGCTGAAGTTGGACACTTAACCGACTGAGCCGCCCAGGTGAGTGGCTAAGATTTTCTAAGCACTATGTGACCAAGTACTTCACAAAGTGACATATTTATTTTGTTTTTGACCCTTGAAACAAACCTACTTTCCTTTGCCGTAAAAGGAGAATGCATAGGCTGTCATGGCAATTTTTAAAACGTAAACTGCTTTAAAATAGTTGCAGACATACAATAATAGCTAATGCTTATTGTCACTATTTTACAAAAGGAAATTGAGGCTTACAGAAGTTAAATAATAAGTGTTGCGGTGTGAATAGCATCCCTCCCAAAACCAATGTCCATTTGGAGCCTGAGAATGTCACCTTCCACATTTGGAAATAGGGTCCTTTGAGATGCAATTAATTAAAATGAGATTATACCGGCTGAGTGGACCTTAAATATACAGAGGAGACAGAAAAGGACACAGACCCAGAGAAGAAGGTCATGCGAAGACGGAGATGAGACTGGAGTGATTAAGTCCACAAGCCAAGGACTGACGCCCACAACCAGAAGCTGAGAGAGGGGCATGGAATAGTTTTCGGTCTCCAGAACCAGCCAATCAATCCCACTGTCACTTTGATTTTGGACTTCTGGACTCCTGAACTGTGAGAGAATAAATTTCTGTCATTTCAAGCTACTCCGTTTGTGGCCATTTGCTATGGCAGGCCCAGAAAACTAATGCCAGCATCTACTCTGTGGCGAGGCGTGCCCTCTGAGGTTACAGCGGCAAACAAAACTGCACTCCTGCCCTCATGGAGCTTATGTTCTAGTGAAGCAGGTGAGACAACAAACAAATCCATGATACAATGACAGGTACTGTTTGGTGCTAGGAGGAAAAAATATTGTAAGGTAGAGGATGGCCAGATGATGGTGAAAAGGGAATGTCTCTCTGAAAGTGTTTTAACTCAAATGAATCTGGACTGTGGAATTGCAGGCTGTATGTGGGTAACTCTTCACAGTTCTACATAAATACATGTCCCACATTAACTGAAATCGAAGCTTAGAAATGAGAGAAGCGCAGCAAATAAGAGCCCTAAGCTTACCCCAACAGACCAAGATTCTGCAATACCTGAAAATGGTTTTCCAGGTGGATGCCTGGTCTCTCTTGTCCGCGGAGGCGTTCGAAGCTCCCCCTCCCAAATTTGCATCTCTTCTAGGGGGTGCTTCTTCCCTCTACGAAGCTCACCGACTTATAAGTAGACTCTAAGCCCCAAGGATTAGGGTGGTCTAATCACTGCCACTCAATACAGAGGACAACTTCCAAAGACCAGAGAGGAGACATAGCTGCCCTACATCAATTCTGACTCCAGAGCTTAAACATCTGCCTCACTAACACCCAAGGATGGGCAAAGGTAACACCTGGAGGAGTCACCTGGGTCATTTGAAATAACATGAAGAGCCAAAAAAGCTTTAGGTCATCTTGAAACACTACCACAGATGCTTACCTGCGTTTAAAAATTTTAACAAAAATCGTGGCACCTGGGGGGGTTCAGTCAGTTAGGCCTCCGTCTCTTGATGTCAGCTCAGTTCGTGAGATCGACTCTGGGTCGGGCCCCATATTGGGCTCTGTGCTGACAGCGCTTGGGATTCTGTCTGTGTCTCTCTCTCTGACCCTTTCCTGCTCATGGGCTTTCATTCTTTCTCAAAGTAAGTAAATAAACATTTAAAAAATAAGTAAGTAGGGGCACCTGGGTGTTGGTTAAACGTCCCCTATCTTGGTTTTGTCTCAGGTCAGGTCATGATCTTGACGTGAGTTTGAGCCCGGCATCGGGCTCTGCACTGGCAGTATGGAGCCTGCTTCTCCTCTCTCTCTGTCCCTCTCCCACTCACTCTCTCTCAAAAATAAACAATTAATAAGTAAATAAATAAAATCTTTAACATTAATAGCCATGAAGTTCAAGCATCAGACTTCTTTGCAAAAAGCAAATGTTTTCAATGTTTTGCTTCAACCAAGTTCCTCTGGCAATTTCAGCAAAGATTATACCAATTTATTTCAAATTTGAATTTAATTTGGACTTGACTAAAGTAATTGAAATACAAACACTAGGTTCTGAAGACTCCCTAAAAGTTTAAGCCGAAAAACTAAAATTTCCACAAATTTCCAATAGTAAGCTACTAAACTTTTACAATGACACAGAGTGAATAGGAAAGTAAGGCCATGACATTCACAATTTTATCTGTGTCCTTTCTAGTGGCTATTTGATAACTCTTCCATTCCTTCTCTGGTTCAGACTGAAGCAAAAAAAGGCCCATATGTACTGCTTTATTTCCCTCCAAACCAGTAGTTAGGCCAAACAACTTCACGTTGACCTTAAAGAACTATCCTATCTCATTCATTCCCCTTCCACTCATCATGCAGCGGTTTTGGCAACTTCCTCGTGCTCGCCACTCTTTCAAGGGCAATGGGGAACTGGGGTGAGGCATCACCAGCACCTCCAGCCTAGGCTGCCTCCCAGCCCATCCCCCTCCCTTGCTCCCTTCTAGTCTTTTCTCCACCAGCAGCCAGCAGCCAGCAGCCAGCCAGTCATCTTAACAACAGTAACTATTCCCCGCTTAAAGCCTTCCAACACTGCCCTTTGCGAATGGACTAAACCCCAATTCCTCACCATGGTCTATGGGGCTCAGAGACTTAGTACTTGCTACTTTTCCTCCCTCATGGATTTTTCCCTCATGTCTTCAAGTGAAGGTCATTCAGGGCACAGCTCAGTTGTCCCCATCTCAGAGGGACTTTCCCAGAATAGAACAGCTAGTCCCCACTTACCCCCATTTTCATGACTTTTCATTTTTTAATACCACCTATCACACATGAAAGGATGTTCATTTTATTGTGTATCTATTTCCTTCCTGTCCCCTTCCACTCCTTAGTCACTCCCTAAGAGGAAGGATCACTCTAATCTCCAGTACCTACAAAGTACCTGTAACACAGGAAACACATCTGTTGATTGAATAAATAAATAATTGTGTGACTTTGGGCAAATTAACAAAGCTCTGAACTACTAGCCAAGCAATTACAAAATAATAAACAGCTTAATTATTATTATTCTAATCAGTCTCATTCCTCAGCTCACTAAATTCTTCCCCACAAATGCGAAAGAAAACTAGCAAGAACAGAAGCCCAACAAACAGATAGGAAATAGGCTTTAGGCTCGTTTATTAGGCCAAGATTCTGAGATACATGAAAAATAGCTCCTCAGGTAGACACCTAGTTGCTCACAGTCTTTAATATTCACCTTTTAGAGTCAGGAAATGACATAAGTGTAGCAGCTCTAACTTAGAGCTCCTGAAACACCAACCCAGTTACTCTAACATGGAGAAAGGTAAAAAAGAAAAAAAGGTCTAAAATTAAAACACAAATACCATAATGAAAAGAATGACTGCCCTTTCATTTTAGACACTAGCTAATACTAGACGAATGCATATAACATTAAAAATTTTTGAATTCAGGTCAGCAAAGTGTAAAAACCCTTCTTTGTATTTCTGTTTAAAACATACTTCTGCATTTTTCAGTATCTACCAATTAACTATGTTTTGCATCAAGTATTAGAGCTTTTATACATTGATACTAATACCTAACCTAAAATTACTGGCTCCTGAATCTTCTAGATAATAGTAAATATTCTAGGTTACAAATTTGGTATGAAAAAGTTTAATGAAAACATTAATCATACAAAAATTAAATAGCAAAACCATTTAAAATGACAATTCAAACAGATTTGGCTTACTGATAGTTCTCTATCAGAGTGTTTTTTTCATAAGAACTGATGATTTCCAGCTGAAATCTACTTACAGGATCATGATAAAAAGAAATGAGAGTAAGTATAGAAAGCTCATAAGCCCTGTGCTCAAGCATTTATTGCTCATAAATATCAGTTTTTCTTTTATTGTTACTTTGAGAAGACACGTACAAGTTTTACAAAACATGCCAAACTTCAGTTAAGTGCTTCTTACACAAGAAATAGCCACATGTGAGAAATCTAGCCTGACATTTTTTAAAAACAATTATATTTTCCTCTGAGAAAGCCACCACATAAAAACTTATTTCAATAACTGATAAAAATTCCTCACTAATAAGCCAATTTCTGGAATCTAATTACATCTAATTATAGCTTCATGTTACAATTTAAGAGGTCTTTTAGAGAATAGTTTTTTTTTTTAAAGTACAAAGTTACATGATCAAGAAAAGTACCTTTTAATAAGTAACCAAAACATTGTGAAATATTCCTTTTACTGCACATATGGCTCAGTTTCATCTTAATTTTGCAAAGAAAGAAAGAAAGAAAGAAAGAAAGAAAAAAAAGAAAAGAGAGAGAAAAGAAAAGAAAGTTGGTTTGAAATAGTCAATGAAACAACTGTGTTAACACAAGGAAGCGCACTGAACAACTGATGTGCTACCCTGCCACTGGCTATGACTTATGAAAGATTTCACAATTTCGGTCATGCTTTTACTAGTGAACAATGTTACCCTACCACTTCTGGTATGCTCATCAGGAGAAAGCTTAGCATTCCGTCCTTCTAACAACAGCCGGAAGAGAACACAGAGACGAATGTGAATATATATGTTCTACAGTATACACTTCCTAACGTTCCAGACTTGACTTCTCTAAATCCAGTCTGAGGTATGTGAACAGATCACAACTTCTAGGCCACGTCACGGGCTATGTACCAGGCAAACACTAAAACCACCAGCGCACATGCGGGAAGGAGAAAATATTTGTATTTCTGCCATAGCGTCAGCTCCACTGCCACTTCATCTCTTTTCCTGCTCTTCTTCCGACGACCTTTCAGCCTGTTTTCAAAAGCCTCCAGTTCAGCCTAAGTCAAAAACAAAACAGTATCATTTTTATTAGATTCGATACGTACGCTGATTTGAAATTCTCCACTTGGATGAAAATCAATTTGTGAAATGTTTTAACAGTAATGGTATATAATAAATATATTGATTTGATTTTTTAAAAAAAACTCTCTCCACTACAGATTGCATTCAACACATTCAGAGTTTAGGTAAGCAGAAAGGGAAACGGGGAGTCACAGATTATTTCAGACCATGGGCCTGACTTTGACACAAAATACAGAAATATCTGATTAAAAAAGGGTGCCCTAAATATAGACATTAGTTTTATACTTCAACACCATTAACCTACTGGGTTTTGACAACAATTTCTGGCAAGCGATAAGAGATGCCCAGTGAGAATAAAAATACCTGTAATTCTAGCTTTTTACAATGCTAGTAATAAACATTAATGGCTTTATGAAGGAAATTCAAGTGAGTAGAGAAAAAAAACTGCCAGAAATTGAGTCTTCTCTTTATCAAATACATTTAAAAACAGAGTAGAAACTCTTCAGGGGAAAAATGCTTCATGCTTTAAGTCAAAATGACTATTTTAGAAAGTAGAATATAAAAACTGGTTCTAAAAAAAGGGTAACTGGATGATACTCATGAAATGCGGATTTTTATTCTACTGTTAAGAACTTAACTTTATACATGATAACGTAACATGATACACTACAGTGCATTGTAACTAAACCACGATAGTCATTAACTAAAATATGTATGTAATCGTCGTGCAAGATTCTGTAATTGTTTATTTATCTAAAGGAAATACAAGTTAACCCTTAAACAATGCAGAAGTCAGGGGTGCTGACCCCACAGTCAAAAATCCACATGCAACTTTTGACTCCCCCAAAACTTAACTGCTAATAAACAGCCTTCTGTTGACTGGAACCCTTACCGAACAGTTGATGAACACATATTTTGTATGTTGTATTATATACTGTATTCTTACAATAAAATAAGCTAGAGAAAAGAAAATGTTACTAAGAAAATCATAAGTAAGAGAAAATACATTTACAGTACTGTGCTGTAGCTATCAAAAAGAAGCCTCATTTAAGTGGACCCCTGCAGCTTAAACCTGTGTTGTTCGAGAGTCAACTGTACAAACTTCAGTTAACACATCCATTACTTCACCCGTAAACCACATGTGAAGATGAGCTACTCCTGGACTTAATTTAACACAAAGCAGCATTCTTCAAGGAATCAAAATGTCAGAATATTTTTCGTGGTGGTTGAAATAGAGAACAAGATCAATATACGTGAAAAGGAGCCAAACTTGGGAACTGATACAGTAAAATAATTGATGCTTTAATGATGACCCACATTCATCATGCAGAATTTAAACAATGTTCTATACACTCTGTTGAAAAGGTCAGTAAATAGTGAATATATTAAAAATTTCCGTCCACAATGGTTTATAAAAAGGGAAAGAAGATTCACCCTCAACTATTCCTAATAAATTAACCTCCCAGGATTCTAGTCAATCCACGTTTTACTGTAAGAGCTTTGATAACTTATTTCGGAATATTAGGCAAACCAACTTTATAGAACCATTTAACATCAGAGGTCATTTTAGCCCACATTTATTTGCTACCTGAATTGTTTCCAATGCCCTCCCCTCAAGTCATATAAATTTCAATTTCTGCATTCAAAAGGCAGCAGTTTGCATATAATATACCCTTTTTGCTAAGTATGGAGCATCTCAAAATGCAAACTGATAAACAATCATGTCACTATTAGAAACTTAAGCCACTCTTTGGAGTATACAATCAAGATAGTATTTGAGCAAATGTACAGAAATGTAGTTGTCATCTGCTATAGAACAAAGAGCAGATAATAATCCTGCATTTATGAAAATAAAGGAGAAATAAGGGAATGTATTATTAAAATAAGTGCATTGGTTAGTAAACAACACTGACTTTTACAGACAATTTACAACCCAGTAAAATAGAACTCAAATAATTTTAGGTAAGTGAAGACAAGTGCTCCAAGAGGTACTTTAAAATGGATGCTGCCAGGGGCCTGGGTGGCTCAGTCATTTAAGTGTCTGACTTTGGCTCAGGTTATGATCTCATGATTTGTGGGTTAGAGCCCCGCAGTTCATGAGTTCAAGCCCTGCATCGGGCTTGCTGCTGTCAGCGCAGAGCCTGCTTAGGATTCTTTGTCCCCTTCTCTCATTGCTTCTACCCGGCTCAAGCATGTTCTCTCTCGTTCTCGCTCTCTCAAGGAAAAAAAAAAAACATTTAAAAAAATTTTTATTTTTGAGAGAGAGAAGGGAGACAGAGTGTGAGCAGGGGAGGGGCAGAGAGAGAAAGACACAAAATCCGGAGCAGGCTCCAGCTCCAAGCTGTCAGCACAGAGCCTGACATGGGGCTCATGAACTGTGAGATTATGACCTGAGCCAAATTTGGACAGTTAACTCACTGAGCCATCCAGGTGCCCATAAAAAAATTTTTAATAAAAAAAAAAATGGATGCTGCCACACCCCACCAACACCCACCAACCTAAAGAGGAGTTAAAATTCTTATCACTAGAGAATGGATGAGCCTGGCAAGGAAGTAAATTTGGGAATATACAAAATATCTGGGAATATACAAGATTTCATGCTTCTTGAGAGGTTCAGGATAGCTGGACTGAAGTGAGGGAATGGCTAATTTCTGTTTTGTAGGAAATGTATTATTTTCAGTCCAGAAAACAGTAGACCAGCCCCTAGTTTGTATGTGGAATATACCTTGTGTTTCTATAAAAACTAACAACGATACAAAGAGACATAAATCTAGGTATTTTGTTTAGTTACCTGTTGTCTTCGTTTTTCCTCTTCAAGAGCAGCTTTGGCTTCTGCTTCTTTTATCTGTTTTATAGACATTTAAAAGTACATTACCATCACAACCATCAAATTTTATTCAGAATTTTAACATCTTCCCACCCAGGATCCACTAACCCAGAATGACTTCTAGGAACTTTATATTGGAAGTTACTTAATGACATGTAAAGGTTATACTGAGAAGTGTTACCAAGGTTCTGTCTAACCGACTGGAAGGGGAGGGGAGGGATAGTGTTACACGGTATATAAACATTTCAGTTTAACAATTGTAATAGATATTAGAACACAATTCAAAGAGTCACAAAACTGCAAAATGAAATATTTTTAAAGCTGATTTTTTTCTCTTGAGTTATCATACTAAGTCTATAATAAATTATTCAATACCACTCTTTTTCTAGAGTTGAAATTGACCATTTTCTGCAAATGTTCTATCTGGAAGGGAATCCTTAGTATCAAACAAAATCAAGAGTTTACTCATTGAATGCATTAATGGAGGCAAATGATGACACTAGAGGTAACCCAAACAGCAAAGAATTCCAAAACCTTATTTTGTATTATTTTAACCTAGCTTTCAAGAGGCTTAGACTAACATTAAAATGAAAAACTATGTCCCATTCCAGAGCATTATACACTAACTGGTATGGAAAAATCTAGTACACACTGAAGAATACACCTGGGGATTGAAAATAGGCCTACAAAACTAGGCTTTTATTACAAAAGCAAAAAGAGATGAGATTTGTTTGTAATAAGCACATAAAGTAATCCACAAAATATGAAAAGGCTATTAATTAGCAAATTAGAATTGACATTTAATGCAACATTACCTCAGATGCTTTCCGTTTCATTTCCTTGCATGTTGTGTCGCATTCTATTGAAATCTGATTTTCACGTACTTTGTTACACTGTAATTCCTACAAATAATATTTTTAAAAATTTGACTTTAAAAGCTTTTTCCCTCAAAGTCCTAACTGTATGCCACAAAAAAGCAAAATTTCTCTAACAGCTTAAGGTTATGCATATTAAGAGTCACTTCATGAATATTTAATGATGATATGGTTATAAGTATTAAATGTCTTAATTCAAAGAGGGATCATTCTTTTATTGCCTCATAATTGAAAAAAAGTAAATAACATAAAATTCAAAGCATCCATTTAATAATTATTTACTAGAGCCACTATGAACTTAGCTTTAATTTCATTTTTATTCTTTATTTTTATTGCTTGTTATATTTCTAAGGTTTCCAGGGGATAAAATGCTCTAGAGTAGTGCCATCCAACACAGCTTTCTGAGATCATGAAAACGTTCTAAATCTGCACTACCCAACAGAGTAACACTAACTACATATGGCTACTGAAACTCAAAATGTGTCTAGTGAAACTGAAGAACTGAAGGTTTACTATTATTTAATGTTAATTCGTTAAAATTCAAATTTTAAATACCCATATGTGCCAACAGGTATACACAAATGGGCTCAATATCATTAATCACCAGGAAAATGCAAATGTAAACCACAATGATATAATCAACTCACAACTGTTAGAATAACTATAGATATGCCAATAAATAACAAGTCATGGCAAGACTACAGAAAAAAAAAAAAGAAAGAAACCTTGCACTGTGTTGGCAGGAATGTAAATTGGTATAGCCAGTATGCAAAACAGTGTGGAAGCTTCTTTAAAAACTTAAAAGAGATGTAGTATAGGTTTTAGCAGTCTTACTTCTGGCTATACAGGGAATGAAAATAGTATCTAAGAGATATCTGTATTCACTGCATCATTATTCACAATAGCCAAGATATGGTAACAAGGCATGTGTCCATCAATGGATAAGTGAATGAAAAAAAATGTGATCTGCCTACCTACCTATAATGCAGTATTATTCAGCCATAAAAAAGAAGGAAATCCTGTTATTTAGAGAACATGGATGAACATGGAGACAATCATGCTAAGTAAAATAAGTCAGATACAGACAAATATTGTATGATCTTACTTATATGTGGAATCTAAAAAATTAAAGCTGAGAAGAACTTAGAAAAGCTGAGAAGAGAATGGAAATTTCTAGGAACTACGGACTAGGTAGAATATGAAGAAATTGGTCACTGGCTACAAATTTTCAGTGATAAGATGAATAAGTTTTAAGGAACCTAATACACCACATGCTGGCTATAGTTACTAATACTGTATTATATATTTTAAATATGCTATGTAAATATTCTCGCCACAAAGAAACAGTAACTGTGAGGTAAATGTTAATTAGCTTGATTGCTGTAATCATTTCCAGTGTATATGTATGGACAATCATCATGTGTGCACTTTAAATACGTATAATTTTTGTCAACTGTGCATCAATAAAGCTAAAAATATTCAAATAAATAAACAGCCATATGTGGCCAATGGCTACCAACTCATTCAGCTCTAGAGAATTTTCTGGAGAGCTACAAATTTCCCTCTCAACCACTTAATCTTTTTTAAAAAAGTTTTAAAATTTTGGTGAGGCGCTTGGGTGGCTCACTTGGTTAAGTGTCCGACTCTTGGTTTTGGCTCAGGTCATGAGCTCACAGTTTTGTGAGTTCAAGCCCCATGTCTGGCTCTGCACTGGCAGCACAGAGCCTGCTTGGGATTCTCTCTTTCCCTCTCTCTGCCCCTCCCCTGTGTGTGCTCTCTCATGTTCTCTCTCCCTCTCTCTCTCTCTCTCTCTCAAAATAAATAAAATTTAAAAGAAAAAAAAAGGTACTTACAGAGTACCTATTACATGCCAAGCACTGTATGAGGGACAGGGACACAATAAGGAAAAGAATGGAATAATATGACAAGTGGTTAACTAATAATAACAGCAGCTATCTATTAAACATAGCAATCACTGTACTAAATGCTACATAAGCATTACCTCTTTTATTCTTTTCAATAAATCTAAGTATAAATTCTCTTTTATGGATGAGAAAACAAGGTTGCAGACGTCCCTAGGATCATCAAGCTCTTAGTCATGAACCTAGGATAAAGGAAACCAAGGGAAAACAGCATCTAAGTCTTCCTAAGGGAGTCAGGACAAGGAAGAGCTTCCCAAACAAGGAAATGCGTGCACTGAATACTAGAAGCAGGATTCTAGTGGACGGAATGGTAAAGGGGAAAAACTTTGCATTTTACACAAAAGGAAGAATGTATACATCGCCACAGATTAAAGCGTAAGGTAGCATGTATGTTAGGACACCTAAGTAACAGATTCACAGAGATGGCTGCTAGAGGATGAGACTGGAGATAAGCAGGCAAACATTCACCATCACAGATTCACTTGAATGCCAAGTCAGTATGTACATAGATGTTTCTTCTAAATGTATATTCTTTTCCCATAGTGATGAAGAACCACTGAAGAACTTAGATTAAGGAAGTACTAGACTTGGAGGCAGGGAAATCTGCTATGAAGCTGTTATCAGAGTCCAAGAATGAGCTGTTGCCAAAGTTCTTCTAGTGGGTGGCGAACTGTATTTGGACAGTAACAGGACATGAGAGAGACATCGCAGATGAAAAGTGACTTGACTAAGCATTGATTTTCACATAAAGCAGTCCAATTTAAATATCTAAAACTTAGGGATTCAACTTCAGAAGAGGTCAGGCTTCTAAATTTAAATTCAGAAGCTACCTATCCCAGGAAGTGATGGTAGGAGCTGTGAAAAAAAGTAAAAAGCAAATATCCTCAATAAAAGCAGAAGATTCTCAATAAATATTTGTTGAATGAATTTAAAGAAAAGAAAAAGACTAACCTTAGGGGATGACCATAAGAATATGAAGGAAAAAAGGAGTTACAACTGTAACCAAGAGAGCAAAAATCAGAGGTCAACAGCGTGAACAGGCAAGTCAAGGAAAAGGAGGCTGAAAACAAGACCACCCAGCTGCTGACACTGGAGAAAAGTGAGACTCTTCTGTGTAAGCTTAGTTTAGCTGAATGGTGTATAGTTTGCTTCCACTGAGCTTTTCAGTTCTTAGTTTTGCCCTTTCAGGGGCTCCTGGATGGCTCAGTGGGTTAAGCGTCCGACTTCAGCTCAGATTATGATCTTGTGGTCTGTGAATCTGAGCCCCACATTGGGCTCTGTGCTGATAGCTCAGAGCCTGGAGCCCGCTTTGGATTCTGTGTCTCCCTCTCTCTCTGCCCCTCCCCGCTCAGACTCTGTGTCTCTCGCTCTCTCTCAAAAATAAACAAACATTACAAAAAAAAAAAAAAAAAAAAAAAAGTTTTGCCCTTTTACTCCTCCATTACCACTATTTTATCTTAAAATGAATTCTCTCCCAGTTTGTCATAAGGCTGTGCATGTGAAGTCTTTTTAAGGCTGTGTTTTCACAACATGATACTGATGGCAAAAACGATTTCATAAATAAGAGCAACAAAGGTTAAATTCCAGACCATTTCTTAAACCATGAAACTCACTCTATTACTCATTCCATGTTCCTTGTACAAAGACCTCAAATCTAGAGCATATTAAATTTTTTTTAATCTTTATTTTTGAGAGAGAGAGAGACAGAGACAGACACAGAGCATGAACACGGGAGGGTCAGAGAGAGGGAGACGCAGAATCTGAAACAGGCTCCAGGCTCTGAGCTGTCAGCACAGAGCCCAACGCAGGGCTTGAACTCACAAACTGCGAGATCATGACCTGAGCTGAAGTCGGACGCTTAACCGACTGAGCCACCCAGGCACCCCTCAAATCTAGAGCATATTGATTCTACCCAAAAAAAGGGCACTGAACTTAGTTCCAACATAAAACAAAGTTCTTTTATGAGTAAATTACAGAAAACTAAATTGCCAAACAAAGCTGATTCTTAAAATAAGTACCTACAGAAATAGGCTAACAATAAAGATTCTAAAAGGTAAGACCTTAAAATTAAAAGGCAAAAAGTAAAGCCAAAAACTACCAAAACAGAGACAAAAAAAAATTTTTTTACACAGAAAAGTATATTCAACAACTTAAAATACTTACCTTTTTTATTCTTTTACAAGGGCATCTAAGTTTTACCTTCTGGTTGCAATTAAAGGGACATTCACCAGGATGACACATTTCTTTGCATCTGTGACCACAAGGAAGCTAAAATAAAACGAAAATAAAGCAATTGCATATTTATATTCTAGTCATACTCTACAAACTCCCCTTCCTCCAACAGCTATTTTAAGAGAGTCTATCACAGTAGGGTCGGTCAATCAACCCTGGATAATGATCTAATTTTCCAACTTTTTCTTTTGGATATAAATTACTTTACACATAAATGTTAAATATTCTCCCCAGTTCCACTCCAAGAGTGTATCTTACATCAGGGTTGCGGCTAGTTATAGCCACGTGACTATGTTCTGGCCAATGAAATGTAAGCAAAAGTGCTTTTGTGCCTTCAAGCTTTTCAAGAGCATACACCCATGTTCTTCCCTTCCCAATGTGCTGTAACTGATGACATTTAGAGCACGAATGGAAACCATGTGTCAAGATGAAGCAGAGCTGCCTGACTTATTTGGGTTCCTGGATGAGTACATGGAGCACAGTGATGACACATCTACCTTCCCTATATGGTTATATAAGAAAGAAAGAAAACTTTCTTGTCCTTAAGGCACTGTGTTGTAATACAACTGCTTAGCCTTTTACTCTAAATCATTTCTCTTTGCCGCTATGTATTAAAACATATTATATAGGTAGCCAAACCAACTAAGGAATTGCCTTGATGCCTACGTGGCTCCTTGTCTTTAGTTATTTACTATCTTCTTATCACAGTCAAGCTTTCAGATGAAACATTGTGATCTTCTTTGTATTCAAATCTTATCCAGACTTCAATAAATGGCTTAGATCACCATAGTAACATGATAGAAATTTGCCTATATTTGAACAAATAATAGTAATTATGTAAGAAATCTACTTTTAAACTATTGTGACACTGTTTGTGTGGTCTTAAAAAAAATTATGGGCGCCTGGGTAGCTCAGTCTGTTGAGCGCCTGACTTCAGCTCAGGTCATGATCTCATGGTTTGTGGGTTCAAGTCCCACGATGGGCTCTGTGCTGACAGCTCAGAGCCTAGAGCCTGCTTCAGAGTCTGTGTCTCCCTCTCTATCTGCCCTTCCCCCGCTTGTGCTCTGTCTCTCTCAAAAATGAATAAAAACATTAAAAATTTTAAAAAATGTAGACACTTCATAGATTCCTGTCTCTCCAACCAGACTGTGAATAAAAGACACCATTGGTTAGTGGTTGAATTCCAAAGTCAAGCTGCCTGGAACTGAATTTCAGCTTCCCTGTTGACCAACTGTGAAATCTTGGGCAAACCTCCTGACTTTTCTGTGCCTCACGTATAAAACTGGGAAGGGAAACAGAACTTTGTAAGGCTGTCGTGAGGATTAAATGTTCTCGATATATTTAGCTATTATAATAAAAGGTATTATAATGAGGGCAATGGTCTTCTATTTCTTTGTGTCTCTTATATTCATTAACAAAAACACCTTAATAAACATTGAATTCTCCAACTTCTGATCTTTATATTTCACCAGATTGATTCTTCAAACTATTAACTCTACTGACTTTAAAACATTCAGAAGTCTTTTCCATTGCCTTTAGTCTCTCTCTGGTGTGCAACTAAATTTCTTGTTTTTTCATTTTTAGCTGAGACGTTCGCACCAAAACTAAATATGGATCACTCAGACTACATTTTCATCAGTCCCACCATAGGGCTGCACTGCTGGAATGAGTTCCACACTAGCATTCCTGAACCACTTCGGTTTTGTTTTTCTCTCTACCTAACTACAGGCCTTGAACACTGCTTAATAAGCTCAAAAGTTCATACTTTTGAACTATCAAATATCTGCCTCACAGGGTGGTTTAAAGTCTTTGTCTTCCTCAACTTCTTCCTCACTTCCATTCCTGCCAGTGCCTCTAGCCTGACTTCATGAAGAAGACAAACATTTGGCATTAACTTACCACCCATCCTCTCTTCTTCTCAAAACAGGTCTCTGTAGCCTCTTGCTCTTTCCTTCATTGAGGTAATGACATCGGTCATCCTCTCTAAAAGTAACTAACCACTCTACTTCAACTTTAAATCAATAACTCTAATGGGGAAAGTGAATAGGGAAGCTTTTCAGAATCAATATAGACTTTCTGAAGTTACTCAGAATTGTGACTATAGTATTCTATATTTTCAACGTGTTGGGGTTTGATGAAAAGCTAAAAACCGGATGTCATATCTTTCTGGATGTCCTATCTTTCTGCCTTAGTCCTAAAAGACCCCATGGTCACTCTCCACAATTTGACTACCATCTTAAAAGTCTCTTTTCTCTGGCTGGGTCTTCTACCTTTAAAATCTACCTCTTTTCTCTAAATACTGTATTGATCCTGTTACCCCCATCTCACAATTCTTCCATGAATCTCCCGGCCTTTCACCTTCTCTGCTGGTAGAAGAAACAGAAGACATAAATTGGGATGGCTGCCTGGTTTACCACAGTTCTCCCAGAAGCTATGGCCATGACTGTACCACCCACTCCAGTTCCCTGTCTGCTGCTGCCTGTGCCAAGGGAGCCCCCGTACCTAAGGGGACCAATCAGATTTTCTCTCCTGATAACTGAAAACTAAAAAGAAAGAGATGGTGGTTTGAATAGTCATCTCACTACAGAGCCCTCAAGCCCCTGCTGGCAAGGCCCTGGGGGCTGCCCAGGTCCTGCCCTTCCCAAAGTTTGCTGTAACAGCATTTCCTTCAAAATCTATGAACTGGCCTCCAATATCCTCCAAATATGTCTTTTTTTGTGTGTGTGATAAGTCAACCAAACTGATTTCTGTAGCTTGCAAGGAGAACTGAAACTCATCCAGAAGTCTGCTGTGCTGGTATCCAACATATGCCCCACAGACAAAAGTAATGTCATTAATCCTGAAAAAGTATTAAAAACCACTAGTAATCAGGAAAATGTAATTTAAAATCACCAGATGCCATAGAATTGGCAAAACTTAAAAATTATGACAATACCAAGTGTGGTGGTAACTGGAAATTAAAATACTGGAACTTTAAAATACTGGTAGTAAACAGGAAAATTTACTGATAGTAAATTGTACAACTATTTTGGAAATCAATATGACTGTAAGTTGAAATTATACATCCCCTATGAATAAGCAATGGCACATACAGAAACCTATATGCACATATATTAGAATGTATAAACAAGAATGTTCATAACAGTATTTTTAGCAACTCAAATATCTACCCACAGTAAAGAGAACACAGTGAACTATAGTATACTCATATAATGGAATAAAGACTGTGGCAACATGTAATAAACGAGACAAACATAACATAAAGCACAGTAAGTAGGTCACATAAGTTCATACTTTTGAACTTTTAATATAAAATTAGGCAAGCAATATTGTTTCCAGATGAAAACTATAAACAAAAGCAAGTAAATTACTATAAAAGGGAGATGGAGATAACATATAGGATAGAAAGAGGAAACCACAGTCAGACAGGGACTTTGGTAGACTTCTGAGATGCAGTCACACTGTAATTTTTAACCTGGGTGGAGCTATACGGTCTTGACTTTTTAACCATTTGTTAAACTGTCCATATGTATTACGTATTTCTGACTAGGTAATAATTTCATTGTTTAAAAAAAATCAGATGTACAAGTATGTGTTATCTTAAAAGCCAGCTTATATTCTAAAAGAGCTGAAAAGCAGTTTCAAAGGAAGCTGATTAAAATGCATAATATATAAAGACTGTATCTTCATTACAGACTTCACACCAAAATACTGAGGTTTTTCTAAAACATCTAACCTTCACATTCATTTAAAGCAGAGATAGCCTACTCTACTCAATGTGGAATGGTTTTCTTCTACTCAGCCCCTAACATCATTCTGCTAACATTTGCATATGTCATATCCAACACCTCATCAATAACCAATACTGTCTACTTCAAAATGTTCCATTTTAATCACAACAATTAAAAAAGCTCTTTAAAAATAATTAAGGAAAGCTTTCAAAACAATGTTTGTGGATAAATACCCACATATATCATCATCACTACAGCAAGCACATATAAGGCACCTACCATATACTAAGACATTTACATGTTATTAACTCATTAATACTCAGCGCTCAGAAGTGAGTATTATTTCTCCCATTGTATACATGAACAATTTGAGTTACAGAGACATTAAATAATTTTCCCAAGCAAAAAGTAAAAAAGCTTGCATGGGGATGATAAAACCAAATTCAGAAATATTTTTTAAAAGCAGATTTGTGTATGTGGGGCAGTTTAAAGGTGTAGTTAGTTCTTCATGGTATCTTTATATTTTCTTTTAGTTAAATTCAAACCAGTCCAGAAGACATAGAGTGTGTATATCTAGAAGGATATGCCTATATCACTCCCACGGTTCAGTTTAATTCACATTCAACAAACATTTACCAACTGCCTAATACATACAAACAGGGAACAAAGGACTGGATGCAAGGACAAATATGACATAGTCCCTGCCCTCAAGAAATCCATAATATGGAGAGGGGAAGAGAAAGTGAACAGGAATCTATCAGCACATCAGAATTTACCATCATCCTATACCTTAACTCTGAGTACAGGATATCTGCTGCAGATGCAAAGTGACACAGTTCTTGGTTGATCCCAAGTATGACTTGATTCTATGGCTTAGTGAGTCTCAAAACTGTGGTGCCAGACCAACAATATCACTATTATATATAAGCTTATTAGAAATACAAATTCTTGGGCCCCCAAAACCAGAAACTCTGGGGCAGGGCCCATTAATCCATTTCAAGAAGCTCTTAAACTGACTGAGAAGTATTGCTGTAGCCTCACCAATGTTGAGAGGCCATAAACTAGAGTAAATTCTATTAGACACCTGTCTGCTCCTAGACTGTTTCAAACTATAACAGCCACCTGGATTGTTCCCAAACTAAGGCTATATTTTTCAAGAGAGCCCAAGGAGACTCTGGAAATACTCGGGGCTCCAGAATGATCTAGAATCCAAATAATCATGAGCATGGAAAACAAATTTTTAAACAGTGACCATCCATCTAGTCCCACCAAATGTCATAACAGTATCACAAATGAATCACAGCCAAGGAAATGTTAAACTGCATATTAGCAATCCCTAAATTTAATTTTGTTATTTCTAACTACAATCTCATACCAAGTTACTGAGTCAGATTAAAAATAAAACATTCTCAACCACTTATTACCCAGAATCTGAATCTGGACAGAAGAAAATTTATTTTAAAAAGGAAAAACTCAGGATTTGAAGAATTCAGAAAATTAAATTTGAAATATCCCAATGTCCCCCTTAGTTTTGCTTGTATGACAAAGACAGGTTATTAAAATAATCATTTATTGCTTGAAATGTCTGTTTATAATCTCACATAACTTTTAAAATACACAGGTTCAACTTCCAATAGTTCTTAAACAGAAATCCATAAAAAGCATCCAGTTTTAGTTAAAAGGAAATATTGCTAACAAAAAGGCATATCATGCGTTAATTTCTTTTTATTTAATTAAAGAGAATGACTTCTATACTTGTCATTAAGGCTTTGTTGTCATCTCTCCCTGACTATAAAGAGGACGAGAAACAGGTAAATACATAAAGACAGAATTAAAATAAAAGTGGTACAATAAGTATATCTGTAAGTCAAAGGGATTCCTTTATAAATGTCCAACCAAATCAAGTAACTATTACTGCCCTACCTCCAACAACAAAAAAGGGAATACTCTGACTTTTAAGTTAACCAACTATAGACGGACCACTTTGGTTTCTCAAATTATCACCAAGAAAAATCACTGGTGACTTTTAACCTTTACACTCTGAATAATTTTTCTGAACTATTTTTAATACTTTCAGTTTGGATACAATGCACATACAAGAATCAGAATATTTAAAAATAAAAGTTTAACATAAGTACTTTGTATTAATTAATTCAAAATAATAATGAACTTTAAAGTTCATACATACGCGCGTGCACACACACACACACACACACACACACACACACAAATCTGCTTCTTTTTTTTTTTTTTTTTTTTTTTTTTTTAAACGTTTATTTATTTTTGAGACAGAGAGAGACAGAGCATGATCGGGGGAGGGTCAGAGAGAGGGAGACACAGAATCTGAAACAGGCTCCAGGCTCTGAGCTGTCAGCACAGAGCCCGATGCGGGGCTCGAACTCACGGACCGCGAGATCATGACCTGAGCCGAAGTCGGACGCTTAACCGACTGAGCCACCCAGGCGCCCCACACAAATCTGCTTCTTAAATAACCTACTATGGATTTACTGTCTCACAGCCTATGACTCACACAGTTCTTCACCTATTTAATATTTTAAGGAGGGGCAAAGCATTAGGTCAATACTCTATCATATAAAGTATATAAGCTGTCTTCAAAACTGCTCTTAGAAAAAAATCTTCGAAGGGTCATTCTTAGTCCTAATACCCCCAAAATTTCATAAAGAGATGTGCATCCACAGTTAGTATGTATTACATTTTTACAGACCTCAATCACATCTTCTCTTCTGGACCCACATGTCTAGCAGGTTCAGAAAAGACCTGAAATATGACCAAACGAGAAAAGAGAAAATCCAAGAGAAACAAGGCCATAGAAATACAACTTAAAAGTTTCTATTAAAGCTTACCTCTTTAGGACACTGATTTTTGCAACAACTAAGGAGATTCTTTGCATCTGTATCAGCAGTGGTTATTTTTCTAAAAATAAAAGAGGAAATTTTGATGCCATTCAAACCAAAGTCCATTTTATAACATAATTTCTCTAAAAGTAATTCATAATTTCAAACATATCCACAAAATTACCCTAGTTCATTTTTTTCTTGAAAACTATTTTGTGTACCATCTGTAATAATTATCTCAAATTACTTACCTGGTCTGATAACTAAAACCTTCCAGCACTTTATCTATTACCGATAAATCAAATGCCAAAAAGTCAATCACTGCAAAAAGGGAGTATAAAACACATACAAAACATGATCTCTTTAATAGTTCCTGCTATTATCTTTCCCTGTTGATAGATCAATCATTATATTATCATATAATTATCATTTTCCTAACACTTCTATGAATGGTTAAAAACTGATGGCTCAATATATTACTTTAAAATTGATCCTGAGAAAATGCTCACCCAGATTTCTTTTTTTTTTAAGTTTGTATTTAAATTCCAATTAGTTAACATAAATTGTAATTTAGTTTCAAGTGTACAATATAGTAATTCAATACTTCCATACAATACCCAGAGCTCTCATCACAAGTGCACCCCTTAACCCTCATCACCTATTTAACCCATTCTCCCATCCACGTCCCCTCTAGCAACCATCAGTTTGTTCTCTGTAGTTGAGTCTGTTTCTTGATTTGCCTCCCTTTCTCTCTCTTTTCACCGCCCCTTCGCTTGCTTTTTCTTAAAGAGAAAAAAAAAAAACCTACTTCAAATTGAAGAATTTAGTGAGCTTGTTTTAGAAAATCTTTTTAAGTTGTTTTGGTAAGCTATTTATTAATATTAGAAATTGATTCATTTTAGATTCAATCATTTTAGAGCAGTCTGTGTGCTTTTATATTTGACTTGGTGGGTAATTCAGGAAAAGTCATAAGCACCAGGGAATAAAACTACTTTCTAATCTAGTTGAATACAACCACAACAGACATCGCATGAGTCAGTTAACTAGTGACACTCTTAAAATCCCTACCATATGAATCTCATTTTCTCTTTCCATTACCTTTCTTCTCCTTTTTATTCTTTCTTTCTTTTCCTGCTTTTCCTTTTTCCTTTTAGTATACATAATTGCCAAAATATATCATAAATTTAGCCTAATGTCAAAACTATTATCTTAAATATGTGTTATCAAATTAGTATAAATGTACTCTAAGGTAACATGCAATTTTCTTAGCAAAAATTCACTTAATAATTTCTGGCTCTCCCAGAAGTTGTACGTTTTCATCCTTGTAAGTATGGTGCTCACCTCTGAACTTAAGAATTAATATCATTTTGTTCCTGTCATTTTATAATTAGTAATAAACTAATTTTTCATCTCTCTCTCAAAAATAAATACACATTAAAAAAAAATTTTTTTTAAAGCTGCTTCGGAATCTGTGTCTCCCTCTCTCTGTCCCTCCCCCACTTGAACTATCTCTCTCTCTCTCAAAAATAAATAAACATTAAAAAAAAAAAAAGGGAGGTGCCTGGGTGGCTCAGTTGGTTAAGCGGCCGACTTTGGCTCAGGTCATGATCTCACATCTCTTGGGTTCAAACCCTACATAGGGCTCCGTGTTGACAGCTCAGAGCCTGGAGGCTGCTTCGGATTCTGTGTCTCCCTCTCTCCATCCCTCCCCCACTCACACTGTCTCTCTCTCTTCCTCTCTCTCAAAAATAAACATTAAAAAAATTTATAATTAGTAATAACCTAATTTTTCAACACCTGTCAATCTTTTATCTTTTGAATTCTAACAGGTATGTAGTTGTATCTCATTGTGATTTTAAGTTTTTATTTAAATTCCAATTAGTATAAGGAAATGCAACAGATTTCTGTACATTGATTTTGTATCCTATAACTTTACTGAATTTGTGTATCAGTTCTAGCAGTTTTTTTTGGTGGACTCTTTCAGGTTTTCTATATATAGTTATCATGCCATAGTGAAAGTTTGACTTCTTCCTTGCTGATTTGAATGACTTTTATTTCTTTTTCTTGTCTGATTGTGTGGCTAGGACTTCCATTACTATGTTAAATAACAGTGGTGAGAGTGGACATCCCTGTCTTGTTCCTGACCATAAAGGAAAAGCTCTGTTTTTCCCCCTTGAGGATGATATTAGCTATGGGGTTGTTATATATAGCCTTTGTCATTTTGAGGTGTGTTCCCTCTAAATCTGCTTTGTTGGGGTTTTTATCATAAACAGATATTATACTTTGTAAAATGCTTTTTCTGTATCTATTGAAAGGATCATATGGTTCATATCCTTTATTTATTTTTTTTATTTTTTTATTTTTTTTTAAATTTTTTTTTTAACGTTTATTTATTTTTGAGACAGAGAGAGACAGAGCATGAATGGGGGAGGGGCAGAGAGAGAGGGAGACACAGAATCGGAAGCAGGCTCCAGGCTCTGAGCCATCAGCCCAGAGCCTGATGCGGGGCTCGAACTCACGGACCGCGAGATCGTGACCTGAGCTGAAGTCAGAGGCCCAACCGACTGAGCCACCCAGGCGCCCCTCCTTTCTTTTATTAATGTGGTGTATCACGTTGATTGATTTGTGAATACTGAACCACACCTGCAACTCAGGAATAAATCCCACTTGATGGCGGTGAATAACTTTTTTAATACATTGTTGGATTTTGTTTGCTAGTATTTTATTGAGAATTTCTGCATCTATGTTCAAAAGGGATATTGGCCTGTAGTTCTTTTTTAGTGGTAGCTTGTTTTGGTACCAAGGTAATGCTGGCCCCATAGAATGAATTTGGAAGTTTTCCTTCCTTTTCTATTTTTTTGAATTATTTGAGAACAGTTATTAACTCTTCTCTAAATGTTTGGTAGAATCTGGTCATGGACTTTTGTTTGTTGGGAGTTGGACTACTGATTCAATTTCTTTGCTGGTTACCAGTGTGTTCAAGTTTTTTATTTCTTCCTGTTTCAGTTTTGGTCATTTACATGTTTCTAGGAATTTACCTATTTCTTCTAGGTTGTCAAATTTGTTGGCATACAGGGGCACCTGGGTGGCTCAGTTGGTTAAGCATCTGGCTCTTGGTTTTAGCTCAGGTCATGATCTCACAGTTCATGAGTTTGAGCCCTGCACTGGGCTTCACACTGACAGTGTGGAGCCTGCTTGGAGTTCTCTCTCCATCTCTCTCTGCCCCTTCCCCCCTGCCCCTTCAAAATAAATAAACTTTAAAAAATTTGTTGGCATACAATTTTTCATAACTTTCTCTTATATTTTTTTGTATTCCTGTGGTGTTGGTTGCTATTTATCTTCTCATTTGTGATTTTATTTATTGGAGTCCTTTGTCTTTTCTTTTTGATAAGTCTGGCTTGAGGTTTATCACATTTTACTGATTTTTTTTCAAAGGATCAGTTCCTGGTTTCACTGATATGTTCTATTTTTCTAGTTTCTATAACATTTATTTCTGCTCTAATTTTTATTACTTCCTTCCTTCTGCTGGCTTTGGGTTTTGTTTGATATTCATTTTCTAGCTCCGTTAGTATAAGATTAGGTTGTTTGATATTTTTCTTGCTTCCTGAGGTAGGCCTATATTGCTATATACTTCTTACGACCGCTTTTGCTGCATCCCAAAGGTTTTGGACCACTATGTTTTCATTTTCATTTGTTTCCATGTAATTTTTTATTTCTTCTCTGATTTCCTGGTGAGCTGTTCAATGTTTAGTAGCATGTTGTTTAACCTCCATATATTTGTGGTCTTTCCAATTTTTGTCTTGTAGTTGGACTTCTAGTTTCATAGTGTTGTAGTCAGAAAAGGTACATGGTGAGGCTTTAATCTTTTGGCATTTGTTGAGGCCTCTTTTGTGAACTACTATGTGATCTATTCTGGAGAATGTTCCATGTACACTTGAAAAGAATGTATATTCTGCTGCAAATCATACACTTTAAATATACATGCAAGGAAAGGGAAAAGGAACTCCAGATAACTGTAGTAATGGAAGCCAACTCAATCCAAATATATCTATCTACATATCCTCCCCGCAAAATCATTCAGCTCATTAATAATAAAATCACTCAAATCCCATGACCTGCATATAACCAGAAGATACAAATTTCTACAAATTTCAAATTACAGGCAAGTAGAAAAATAAATACCAATTCATAGCGAAGCTATTTCTCAAGCTCCCACAGCAAATCATTTCAGAGAACTAGTAGGGTTCTGGAAAAACTGAGCAGAAAAGAGAAGAGGGCAACTGAGCTAACATCACACCAGAAAGAGAAAGTCCACCCTAAATGTGAAAAAGTACTGGTAGATACGAACACTAACTAAAAGGAAGAAACTTTAAAAAGTACACAAGAATCAAGGAGTCAATCTTGGAAAGGCAACCACTCTGGACAAGAAGGTAAAAAGGCAAAGTCACACTTTGGGGACTATGTGACAAAGGGAAAAAGAAGCAAGAAAAGGAAATTTATACCCTATAAGACCAAAGAAAATCTCCTTTCTTTAGTATCACTAATTACTAAAGCAAAATTGCCCTCTTCACTCTACAAACAAAACTCTAAAGCTAAAAATTAGAATAGTTCATTCTTAAAAGTTCAACAAAATAATTTTAATATATAAAAAGAATAAAATTTAACTTTTCCAATTTAAAAAAACAGTAGTCTATAGTATAAATGACAAAAACAAATTTAAGATACTATTAACAGGCATTTTTCAAAAAGTATTTATGCTAAAAAAATGAGAAACAAAGTCATATCCCCAACTTTAACTTGGGTCAAATACACTTACACACAGCCCACTTTACAAACTTGGGTGAAACGGAGCTGAACAAGTTAGATAAATTATGTTAGATTGTGATTAAATAGGGAAAAAAATGGTAATTTTTCCCCTCCACATAATTGATAAGCAAAAATATACATATTATTAAGTGTGCATTTTTTTAAGTAAAGGAAATATAGAAGTCATAGCCTAGTATGGCATATGCCATAACAGCTACACTTGTAATAAACAAAAGTCTAGAATTTAAATTTTTTTTTTTTTAATGTTTATTTATTTTTGAGACAGAGAGAGACAGAACAATGAACAGGGGAGGGTCAGAGAGAGAGGGAGACACAGAATCTGAAACAGGCTCCGGGCTCCGAGCTGTCAGCACAGAGCCCGATGCGGGGCTCGAACCCACAGACCGCGAGATCATGACCTGGGCTGAAGTCGGACGCTCAACCGACTGAGCCACCCAGGCGCCCCATAGAATTTAAAAATTATGCCTTAGTAACTACGTGCACATCAAGTTTTGATCCAACAAAATTCTAGTTTGACACAGTTGCTTGACAATCCACTATAGGAATATTTCTATTTTTTTTTAAGCAGTGATTGATGAAACTTTTTCCCTTAAAAACTCTTACACAGAATTCCAAAATGGAAAAAGCAGAATTGCCCTTGAAACCAGGACTAAGTATCTAGAAGGTGAGGGATTCTACATGTCTTTCTTCAGGTCTCTACTGGAAAGTCTAGGCTTCTAGTGTCTATGGGCAACAGTGAATAATGTTTCCTAAAGAATACTGTATAGGGTTCTGAATTACAAAGAAATACTGGTTAAAATAATTATAGTAAATACTTCTTCAGTCCACTTACCTACATTCCACATAAAGGCTTGTGATCTTGCAGTGACATTTTATTCTAAGCATCTGAACACAAGGAGGACATTCTCCAGGGTGACATGGCAAAACACATGGATGGGGACAACCCAGAGGCCGTGATTTAGAGCACCCTTCTTCACAGTGAAGGCATTCTGGGCCAGCCTGATGGGTAGTAAGGAAATAAATCATCTAAGTACAGAAGTTGAACATTTCTATATATTAAAACTACAAAATTCACATATCCCATTAAAAAAAAAAAGCACTTTTGCAGCTCTTGAGAATATAGTTAATAAAATGGTGCATGCTTTCACTCTTTAAAATTATTCAAAGTGAAAAAATATATATTAAAAATGAAGAATAGCAAAATTATCAATATCACCACTATTCACAAAGACTGTTATGTCTACAAACTTCATTAAATCAAACTGCGTCATCTGAAATTGTACTGGATTACATGAGGTATTCCTACTAAAAATTTAAATTACTTCCTAAAGAATGGTTCGTAGCAGAAAAAAAATAAAGAGTAAAACATTATCAATTCATTTCCGCCCAACAAGCACGATCACCATCAAACTAAAGAAATCAACACCCTGTTAATACATAAATAACAATTCCCAAAGCATTCAGTGTTCTGAAGATACTGATCTCATCTAGCCAAAGAGAAACATGCATAGAGGAGAAAAAGAATGACCAGAAGTTTATGTTTTAATGCACTTCAGTGAACCAAGATTACATTACATTTACAAGTAAATGTACTTCAGAGCATCTGGGTGGCTCAGTTGCTTAAGCTTAAGGGTAGAATTCTTGGTTTCTCCTCAGGTAATGATCTTACAGTTCTGAGATCAAGCCATCCATCAGGCTCTGTGCTGAGGGCATGAAGCGTGCTTGGTGTTCTCTCTCTCCCTCTCTCTCTGCCCCTCCCCAACTCACACATACACACACGTGAGATCTCCCTCTCTCTCAAAATAAATAAACTTGAAAAAAAAAAATGAAAAAAATAAATGTACTTGAATGTAACTCAAGAAGGCACCTCTCTCCTCTAGTATTTAATAATTTAACTATATCTACAAAAGGTTAAAAATTGTTATTACAAGACAGTATTTTCATATGTCATACGCGAAATAAGAGAGCTATAGACATGGATAGTGTCTTAAAGTTTAAAAATGTTTTTTTTTATCATTCCTAAGTAAAGCTATGATTACAAACGAGTTATTATGTCAATAAAAACCCAAGCTACTTTTAACATACACGATTAAAAAGAAAAAGTATCTCGTGGGAGGGGGGAGGGGCTAAGTGGGTAAGGGGCATTAAGGAATCTACCCCTTAAATCATTGTTGCACTATATGCTAACTAACTTGGATGTAAATTAAAAAAAAAGAAAAAAAAAAAGAAAAAGTGTCTCAATTATGAAACATTCTTCTATAAATAATTTCTATTTTTTAATTTAAAAAGTATATTAATTTATTCACACTTATTCAGCGTTATGTGCCAGGAATCATTCACACACTGGGAATATGCAAAATGGGAGAGATCCCTGACCTAAGAAACTTAAATTTAAATGGGGGAGATAAAGAACATAACAGAATGTCTTCATAAATATTCTGAAAAAAGATAAAGCAGGATAAGAGAGGGTAATAGGAGCAACATGAAGAAATTCCTGTTCATATTTGAACAGGAATTAAGTTAAATAAGGGAGAAAGCCACAAGAATATAGAGTTCCAGAGGGGAAAAAAAACTAAGTGCAAAAGCTCTGACAGAAGAACAAATGTGGAATATTCAAAGAATAGCAAGAACAAAAGTAGAAGGGAACAAGTGAGCGATGAATGAAAAGGTAGGAAATGTCATCAGAAGTTAGATCAGTATAAAGCCTTATTGGGCTATCATAAGGCCATCTGCATTTTATCCTGGGAGTAACTGAAAGCTACTGATGGGTTTTGAAAAGGGAGATGACACATGACTTATTTTGTTTTCTTACATTTTTAAAAGATGAATTTGGCTAATGCAGTAAGACAAACGAGGGAGTGGACAGCCTGGCTAGGAAAATACTGCAGAAATCTAGGGAAGAGGTGATGGTGGCTTGAATGAGAAGGTTAGTGTCAGAGGTTATAAGAAATAGATTCAGGGATCTACTTTGAAGATAATAAACCTAACAAGATTTGTTGTGAGACAAGGAAAGGAAGATAAGAAAGAAATTAAGCAATGTTCCTGTCTTTGATCTGCAGAATGGTGTAAAACTGATAAAACAACTTTTTGAAATGGGAAAGACTGGAAAAAGAGAAGCAGTGAATCTCAAAATGTGCAAACATAACCAAAGATGACACACATAGTCTATCTCATTTGTTTCTTCCTGGCTATGTGGTACATCTGTAATAATCTTTCATTTAAATAAATAGAAGATCATACTGGGCTGGAAGTTAATATCAGGTAGTATCAGGGATACTACCTTCTTATTACTACTCTCTTGGTTATATTATCATGAACAAGTCACTTGAAAACCTTCAGTTTCCCTATCTGCAAAAGAAGAATTATACTGATGGTATGGGGCTCCTTTGTTCCAGTTATGGAAAAAAAAAAAAAAAAAATCACTGAATCTATACTTGCTAAGCTATCTTCCTGGATCACTTCAAATATCAAGTTCTATCTTCCAGAAGAATCTACCTGAATTCAGAAACTGGCTGTCAAATATCTTACACAGTTCTTATTTTAATTTTTTTTTTTTAACGTTTATTTATTTTTGAGACAGAGAGAGACAGAGCATGAACGGGGGAGGGGCAGAGAGAGAGGGAGACACAGAATCGGAAGCAGGCTCCAGGCTCTGAGCCATCAGCCCAGAGCCCGACGCAGGGCTCGAACTCACAGACTGCGAGATCGTGACCTGAGCTGAAGTCGGACGCTTAACCAACTGAGCCACCCAGGCGCCCCACACAGTTCTTATTTTAAAAAGGGGAGACACTGGAAGCCTGGGTGGTTCAGTCGGTTAAGCATCCGAGTTTGGCTCAGGTCATGATCTCATGGTTCACAGGTTCATGCACCGCGTCAGGCTCTGTACTGACAGCTCAGAGCCTGGAGCCTGCTTCCGATTCTGTGTCTCCCTCTCTCTCTGCCCCTCTCCTGCTCACGCTCTGTCTCTGTCTCAAAAATAAACATTAAAAAAAAAATTTTTTTTAAAGGGAGACAGGAATTTTAACCAAAGGAGCAATATTGGGATAATCTACAATAATTCCCCAATTAGTCATACCATCTTTTTTAAATGAGTTTTTCCTGATTCATCTGATGTCTAGAAATCCCAGAAGGATAGCAATCCCAATTATAAGCAAGGAGATGATGAGAAGGCAGAATAAACATGTGCGTTATTATTACAAATTGGAAAATGAATCTTGATAAGTAAAATTTTTCTTTCCTGTTTTATTATATTTGACATTTCATAAATTTAAGGTGTTCCACATTTATATACTATGATTATCATCGTAGCAAAAATTAGAACCTCTATCACATTACAGAATTATCCTTTGTTTTTAATGGCTGAAATAATTAAGTTCCAATCTCTTACAAAGTCTGATGATTATAACAAAATTCTTTTTTTTAAATCAATGAAACATGACACATCATACACACTTGCTTGTAGCAGTGATTTTCAAACACTTTTGTGCATGATCAATCACTTGGCAATCGTTAAATGCTGAGGTACGATCTGAGATTCTGGGTTTCCAACAAGATTACAGGTGATGCCAATGCTGCGTGGCAAGGGTCTACCATATACATAAGCATACACGAAATGTATGTGTCTATGTGTGATTATGTACCGATATATTTTTTCTTTTTCATTTATTTTTGGTACAGATTTTCGCCAAAGATTATCCTCATTATTTCTTCCACTTCTTCTTTTCTTTTCTTTTTTTTTTGTATTTTTGAGGTTTTATTTTTTATGTTAATACATCAAAATCACTATGGAAAGTATTCTTAGAGAGTATGTTCTCTTCAAGTAGAAGAAACGGAAATACTTATTATTTCTTCTTTCAGTCACTCTAAAAATTATTTGTGCCCAGGTTTGCTTGGGAAATACACTCACTTCAATTGCCATCAATCTCACACCTTTCCCCAATTAACCACAGTTCCACTCACTGCAGCCAGTGAATTAGACAATAGAGATATATCTGTTGCTAATTGTAGCAATCAGAGCCATAGCGTATAAGAACAGCTTTGACTGAACTGAGAGATCTACAGAGATAAGAAACAAAAGACTTTTGATTCCAGTCAATAAACGCTTTTTAAATACCCGATATTTAATATTTATTAATTTAATATTTTTTGTATGTTGTAAGCTCTGTGCTACAACTCAAGGTAGAAGCTGAATTAACAATTCCTGAGCCATTTGGGTCAAGACAGACATACAAGGAGATCATCTCCAGTGGGTCTCAACTGAGATGTTACAGTAAGGAATTTTAAAGAGTTCATGATATATTTCATGTTTAATATATAAATTAGAATGATTGCAAAGTTATCCCCTAAATAATGTAATTTTCATTCACTTGCACTGTAGTAGCCTTCCTTGAGTGGGAGACAAAGGTGGACTTGTAGCTAAATTGAGATGAATTGCATGTAAGTTATAACCCAAACTTTACCACAGCCATTGCCCATGGAGCAATGCTGGGATAATCCAAGATAATTCCCCAATTGGTGTCTTATCAGCTCTTTTTTTTTTTTTTTTTTTAATTTTTTTTTTAACGTTTATTTATTTTTGAGACAGAGAGAGACAGAGCATGAACGGGGGAGGGTCAGAGAGAGGGAGACACAGAATCCGAAACAGGGTCCAGGCTCTGAGCTGTCAGCACAGAGCCCGATGCGGGGCTCGAACTCACAGACCGCGAGATCATGACCTGAGCCGAAGTCGGCCGCTTAACCGACTGAGCCACCCAGGCGCCCCTCTTATCAGCTCTTAAAATGAGTTTTTCCAACTCATTTGATGTTCTGGAAACCTAGAGAAGATATAGCAGCTGTACTCTGACTAAAGTGATTTTGAATTATTATATTTATGTTAGTATGATTTTATAATTCCACTCTCTCTTTCATTTTATCATGAGAACATTTTTATTAAGGATGAAAGCACAGATCAATGAAGAAATTATAGGCAATATATTTACATATATGTCTGCACATGAGCAAGAATGATACTATGGACATTTATATTATCAGGCTTTACAACCACTGAATCAAAGACAAAAAAAAAAAAAAAAGTAACAATGCAAGTGAATTTTTCAATAGCATACAATTCATATTAATAATTTAAACATTTGAAAATTTAATGTTATTTAATAAAATGAATCTTAAAATCTTTGGCTTACTTCTCATTACACACACTTGCTAATAATATTATGATTCCCTATAGAATGGAAGTCTTTGAAAAAACATTAAATATTTAAAAAATATATAATTTTTTATATAACAAAGTTTATTTTTTATTCACACATCATGTCAAATGTAGGCTGGCAGGGGACTCCGGGAAATCAATGATTCTGGGATACAAGATGATGGGGAGTTTGCTAGCTTTTAACTGTATCACAAGAGACATACAACCTCCTCCATCATGGAAACAGAGAAAGAATGGTTAATGATAAATTAAGATTTCTCTAACTATTCCTGAAGTTGAATAACATTTCTGCCTATGTTTTATTGGCCAGAACCTTGCATATGGCCTAGGAAATTCAGAGCAGGAGACTGACTATCTGTATTGTGTTTCAACAGGAATCTGGTATATTTTATTGCTATTGTAAATGATTTTGCTGGGTTTTGTTAGTTTTATTTGTTGATGAATTTAAACGTTTAAAAATAAAATTTAATAAGGGGCGTCTGAGTGGCTCAATCAGTGGAGAGTCCGACTCTTGATTTTAGCTTAGATCATGATCCCAGGGTCGTGGGATGAAGGCCTGCACCAGGCTTCATGCTGAGCATGGAGCCTGCTTAAGATTCTCTCTCTCTCCCTCTGTCCTTCTCCCTGGCTCATACTCTCCCACTCTAAATATATATACTTATATATATATATATATGTTTTATGTTATTTATATATTATATACAAAAAATTTAGTATCATTTAAAATTTTATTGGCTATATTTTTCCTTGTAAAATGTCAATTTTTAGAGAACTTTCAATGGTTGACTTATATGATTTATAAAATGCTTTTAGTGAATTTCACACACACATACCCTACATCTGTGATGCTATTTACTTTATTCCCAACAAAAGATTAGAAATTTATTAAAATTGTGGACATTGTCTATCATACATGTTAGGTTTAAAAAACAGCTAAGAAAAAATGTTCCAGAATTAAACTCAGAGATATAAACGGACAGAAGTGGAAGTAATATTTCTATCTACTATCTAAATAGATACATAATTTCTGTACTTTTATCATAAAACGAAAGCCTATGTATTAACACAGGTAGAGTATGTGAAGAGTACATTAAAAGGCATATCATGAGCTAGCACAAAGATACAGAGAAATGTACACCAAGCTGTTAAAGCTGCTTGCATTAAGAAAGGCAAGGAAGGAGAAGAGATGAGGGCAAGAAAAAGGAAAATAGTTATAACAAAATGGAAAAATATTTATGGCATAATTATCCAAAAGAATGTTTCAAGCATACTATAAGCACATATATATATTCAACCTAAGGATATTACCTTGTTTTTGCCAATGAAGGCATCAATTTCAGTTACTTTGTGGCATTCTTTCATACATGTATGATTCTGACAATCTAAGGTTCGTCCACAGACTCTCTTACAAGAGTAGGGTCCTACAGTATGGCATGGTAGTGGACTCACCTTAACAAAAAGGAAAAGAAAAGAAAAGAAAATATTAGCAACACACACACAAAACCTTCTGTCCCATATGTCTGAAATGACTCTGTTATCATTTAAGAACAAGTTTCATAAAGGTCTAACACATTTTCATTAATAATAATTATTATCAAAATCAAAGTAACCTATCAAAAAATCCAAAAAACGAATGCCAAGAAGCAAAACATTCTATTCCTAAAAGGGAAATTCAATATAATGATGCTATAGTGACCACATAGACATAGGCTAATTCTCAAAAGCACTGTATATTTTAAAAATCAGCAAATAAACTCTTGTACTTTTTAGAGCACTAAAAAAAACCACAAAAAACAATACTTTGACTTTGTCATTTCTAACAATCCCTATACAGTAGCATAGATTATAAGCTTTACTTAAAACTTGTACCTATAACTCACCTCATGCTTCCCAAGACATTCTCTGCAAGAAAAAAAATAAAATGAAAACATTATAAATTCTTCAAAAAGATTACCTAAAGCAAAGGTGCTAACGCCACTAGTTTTACTACATAAAAAAAGCACATATGGAATAAGTGATTATAAAAAGATTGCAGGATACAAAATTAACATACAAAAGCCAACTGCTCCCCCATATACCAGAAATAAACAATTTGAATTTGAAACTAAAAACACACCACCATTTACATTAGCACCAAAAAATGAAATAGATACAAATCTAACAAAATATATACGTGATCTATATGAGCAAAACTACAAAACACTAATGAAAGAAATCAAAGACAATATAAAGATATTTCATGTTCATTGATAGAAGGGCACAATATTGTTAAAATGTTGATTCTTTCCCAACTTGATCTAGATTCAATGTAATTCCCATCAAAATCCCAGCAAGTTATTAATAGTGGACACCAACAAACTGATTTTAAGGTCTATATAGAAAAACAAAAAAACCCAGGATAGTCAACACAGTATTGAAGAACAACACAGTACTAACACTACCCAACTTAAAGACATCCTATAAAGCTACTGTGATCAAGACAGGATGGTACTGGTAACAGTAAACAGACAAATAGATCAATGGAACAGAATACTGAGCCCAGAAACAGACCTACACAAATATATACTCAGTTGATTTCTGATGAAGGAAAAATGCAACTGAATAGAGAAGGGATAGTCTTTTCAACAAATGGTTGGTACTGGAATAAAGACATCTACATGGGGAAAAAAAAAATCCAAACAGGCATTATACCTTTAACAACAGACAACTCAAAAAGGATCACAGACCTAAATGTGAAATGTGAAATTATCAACATAGGGGAAAATCTAAGTGACCTTGTGTGTGGGGATGACTTTTTAGGTACGACACCAAAGGCGTGATCTCCGAAAGAAAAATAGTTAAGCTATACTTTATTAAACTAAAACATCTGCCCTGTGAAAAACACTTAAAAGAAAAGCCACAGACTTTGAGAAAAAACGTATCTGGCAAAGGGTTTGTCTCCAAAGTGTAAGACAAATTCTTAAAACTTAATAATAATAAAGCAAACAATCCAATTAAGAAAAATGGTCAAGATGTGAACAGAGAACAGACACCTCACCCTCCAAAGAAAACATACAGGTGGCAAACAAAACTATGAAAAGATGCTGAACATCACGTCATTACAAAAATGCCAATTAAAATGAGATGCCACTGCATACCTGTTGGAATGACTAAAACCCAAAACACTGACAAGCAGATGCCGGCAAGAATACAGGGCACCAGGAACTCTTGTTGCTGATAAGAATGCAAAATTGGTACAGTCACTTTGTCAGAGAGTTCGGCAGTGTCTTACAAAGCTAAGCTAGACTTACCATATGATCCAGCAAAACCTACACGTGAATGTTGAAGCAGCTTTCTTCGTAACTGCCAAAATTTGGAAGCAATCAAAATGTCCTTCAATAGGTGAATGGATAAACAAACTGTGGTACATTCATACAATGGAATATTATTCAGCAATAAAAAGAAATGAACTACCAAGACATAAAAAGACATAGAGAAAACTTAAATGCATAGAGAAGACTGTAAGCCATCTGATTCCAACTATATAACATTCTGATAGGCAAAATGATAGAGACATTAAAAAGATCAGTGGTCACCAGGGACTTGAGGAAGAAGGTGAGGGATAAACAAGAATAGTACACGATGTTTTTAGGGCAGTGGCTATAGTATATGATATTGTAATTAGCGGATACACGAGATCAGGCATTTATCAAAACTCATAAAACCATCCAACACAAAATATAAACCCTAGTATAAACTATGAACTTTAGTTTATAATATTATCATTATTCAGTATCAGTTCCTCAAATGTAAAAAAAATATATATATGCCACACTAAATGTTAACAAGAGAAACTGTGTCGCAGGACCATATGGGAATTCTTTACTTTCTGTGTAATTTTTCTGTAAACCTGAAAATCATCTCAAAAAAGATAAAGTCTATTTAAAAAAAACTAAAAAATAAACATTTCATTTCCCTTCCCAGGGACAGTTTCTAAACTGTCTTGTGATCCTACTCTGGCCAATGAAATGTGAAAGGAGTTTTGCTATGGGGCTTCTGGAAAAGGCTTCTCACTCTTTAAAAATAGAAGATGATGATAGAAGACATAAACAGTTTGTTTCTCTCTTTGGAAAGCTTCCTGTCTGGATGGGAAGTTTAACAGAAAGCCAAGTAGCCTGAGAGCAAAGATGCCACACTGAGGATAAAACAGAAAGACAGAATCTGGACCCCTGATGATGCAGAACTACATTAATCAGCTTAACCAACCACAGAGCTGCTCTACCTCCAGTCTAACTGCACAAGGCAAAACTGTTGTTATTATGTCACTTTTTTATGTAGGTTCTTTATAACTTGAAGCCAAAGGCACCATAATGATACAGCATGTATTTTATGTTCAGAATTCTTTTACCACACAGCCAAATTATTAAAAGTCAGGTTATGTTTAAAAATGGTAGGCAAGGGACAAGAAGACATGAACATTCTACTCTAAGAAAAAATTATACTACCTCGGCGTTCATGTGACAAGTAATATTTTTAACATATACTTTATACTAATTTTATTACACCTGCCACTGAAAGATCATTATATCAGAATTACAAAGACCTTTACATGTTTGTCTCCTCTTTAAAACTGAGATAAGATTTATACTTTTAAAAAAGTACAATTAAGGGGCTCCTGGGTGGCTCAGTCGGTTAAGCCTCTGACTTGGGCTCAGGTCATGATCTCACAGCCTGTGGAATCGAGTCCCGCATCTGGCTCTGTGTTGACAGCTCAGAGCCTGGGCCCTGCTTCATATTCTGCGTCTCCGTCTCTCTCTCTGCCCTTCCCCCGCTCATGCTCGCTCTCTCTCTCTCAAAAATAAACATTAAAAAAAATTTTTTTAAAGCACAATTCAGTGGTTTTTAGTATATTCACGAGGTTGTGTAACCATCACCAGTATCAAGCATATTTTCACTACCAACAGAGAAACCCTGTAACTCTTAGAAATCACTCCACAGCCCCTGGCAACCACTAATCTACTTCCTGGTGCTATGCATATGCCTATTCTGGACATTTCACATCAATGGAATCAAACATTATGTGGCCTTTTATGTCTGGCCTTTTCCACTTAGCATACTGTTTTCAAGGTTCGTCCATGTTACAGCACGTATCAGTTAATTCATGCATTTTTATAGCTGAATGATATTCCACTGCATAGTTATACCACATTTTATCCACTCATCAGTTGACAGACGTTTGAGTTGTTTCCACTTTTTGGCTATTAATAATAATGCTATTATTGTAACACTCATGTACAAGTTTTTTATGAACACATATTTTCAGTTCTCTTAGGTATATACCTAAAATTGGTTAACTCCAAGTTTAGTTTCCTGAGAAACTACCAAACTGCTTTGCAAAGTAGTGGCACCACTTTATGTTCCCATCAGCAATGTAAGATGATTCCAACTATTCCATAGCTTCACCAACACTTATGTCTTCTTTATTTTAGTCATTCTAGTGGGTATAAATTGACATCTTAATGTGGTTTTGACTTGAATTTCCCTAATAATTACTTGAGCATCTTTTCACGTTTACTGGCCATGTGTAGATCTTCTCTAGAGAAATGTCTATTCGAAGATTTTGCCCATTTTTAAAAACAGATTGCCTTTTTGCTTCTCAGTTTAAGAATTCTTTACATATTCTGGGACACCTGGGTGGCTCAGTTGCTTAAGCATCTGACTCTTGGTTTCAGCTCAGGTCATGATCTCATGGTTCGTGAGTTCAAGCCCTGCTTGAAGGCTCTGCACAGAGCCTGCTTGGGATTCTTTCTCTCTGCCCCCTCCCCAGCTTGTGCTCTCTTTCTCAGAATAAGTAAATAAACTTGAAAAAAAAAAAAAAAGAAATCTTTATATATTCTGGATAATACTCTTATAGAATATATGATCTACGAACATCTTCCCCCATTCTGTGGGTGACGTTTTTCAATTTTTTTATTGTGTCCTTGAAGCACAATTTCTTAATAATGTCCTCACTTTATTTTTTCTTTTGTTGCTTATGCTTTAGGTGGCAGCAATATGTAACAAGCCACTGCCTAACCCAAGGACACAAGGAGTTACACCTGTTTTCTTCTAAGAGTTTAAAACCTCTCTTTTAGATCTTTGACCCATTTTAGGATTTACATATGTTGTGCAGCAGAGGTCCAATTTCATTTTTTTTCCGTGTGAATATCTAGTTCTCTCAGCACCCACTATATTTTTTTGACATTCTTGTGAAAAATCAACTGACCATAAACATATGGGTTTCTTTCTGGACTCTCAATTCTATTCCATTGATCAATATGTCCGTCGCTACAATACCACAGATTCTTGATTGTTAAAGTTTTGTAATTTATTTTTTTTTAATTTTTTTTTAACGTTTATTCATTTTTGAGACAGAGAGAGACAGAGCATGAATGGGGGAAGGTCATAGAGAGAGGGAGACACAGAATCTGAAACAGGCTGCAGGCTCTGAGCTGTCAGCACATAGCCCGACGCGGGGCTCGAACTCACGGACCGCAAGATCATGACCTGAGCCGAAGTCGGACGCCCAACCGACTGAGCCACCCAGGCGCCCCTAAAGTTTTGTAATTTAAAATAAGGAAGTATGAGTTCTCTAAATCTGTTCTTCACTTTCAAGACTGTTCTGGCTATTCTGTGTCCTTACATTTCCATATGAATTTTGGAAAAAAGCCAGCTGTGATTTTGACAAGGAGTATGTTAAATTTGTAGATTACTTTGGGTAGTAGTGTCTTTAACAATATTGTCTTCCCATCCATAAAAGTGGGATATCTTGCCACTTACTAAATAATTATCTTAGTACCCTTGTCAAAAACTGGCCATTAAGTGTATGAATTTATTTCTAGACTCTCAATTCTATTCCCTTGATCTATATGTATGTATGCCAGTACTAGAGCCTTTGGTCTTCTTTAATTTCTTTCAACAATGTTTTGCAGTTTTCAGTGCATAAAACCTTAGATTTCTTTCATTAAATTTGTTGAATAAACAAGTTGGTTTTCTAATTTTTTAATTTTTTAGATAGAGAATGGGGGAGAGGGGCAGAGGGAGAGAGGCAGATAATCTTAAACAGGCTCCATACTTAGCATGAAGTCTGATGTGAGGCTCAATCCCACGACCCTGGGATCATGACCTGAACTGAAATCAAGAGTCGGACATTCAACCGACTGAACCGCCCAAGTTGCTTTTTTAGGGCTATTGGAGGCAGAAATGTTTTCTTAATTTCATTTCAGATGGTTCATTGCTAGTGTATAGAATTGACTTTTGTATATCAATGTTGCTTATATAGCGTTACTAAACTCATTCAATATCTCTAATAACTTATGTAAAGATTCCTTAGGATTTTTCATATACAAGATCACATCATCTAACAATACAAATAGTATGAATACATCTTTTATTTCTTTTTCTAGTCTAATAGGTCTGGCTAGCACCTCTAATACAATGTAAACATAAATAGGAGCAAGAGCAGACATCCTAGTCTTGTTCCTGTTCTTAACAGGAAAGCTTTCAGTCTTTCACTACTAAGTATGATTAAGGGCTTTTCATACATGCCCTTTATCAGGTTGAGGGAGGTTGTTTATTCCAAGTTTGTTGAGTTTTTTTTATCAAGAAAGTGTGTAGAATTTTGTCAAATGTTTTTCTGAATCTATCAATTGTCCTTTATTCTAGTGATAAAATATTACTTTGATATTTTGATTTTCATATGTTGAATCAACCTCATATTTCTGGGATACATCCACTTGGTCATATGCATAATCCTTTTTACATGTTGCTGGATTCAGTTTGTTAGTATTTTGTTGAGAATTTTTGTTATCTATATACAAAAGGGATATCGGTCTATAGTTTTCTTATGAGGTCCTTCTCTGCTTTTAGTATCAGGGAAATACCAGCTTCATTGAATGAATCAGGAAATGTCTCCCCACAATGAAATATTGGTGTTAATTCTTTAAATGTTTGGTAGCATTTACCAGTAAAGTCACCCATCCTCAGCTTCTCCTTATGGTAAGCTTTTGGTTACTACTTTAATCTCTTTACTAGGTATAGTTTTATTCAGATTTTCTACTTCTAAGTCAGCTTCAGTTGTTTTTGTGTTTCTAAGAATCTGTCTATCCCTCCATGTAAACTGTAACCAAAGGAGGGTATAAGTAGCTATACTAATATCAGAAAAAATAGACTTTAGAAAAAAATTGTTATTAGACACAATGAATAGATTTTGATAAGGACCTCCAAAAATTTTCTCTTTGACACTGACATTTTTGTAGATATCTTGAATTTCCTTATTTTACAAACAGAGAAGGGATATGACTTATTCATAGTAGTAGTTAGCGGGAAGCACAACACTGGGCTCAAAAGTTCTTACTCTAAAACACAATTTTAATATACATATCCAAAAAAACTTCCAGCAGCACATTCAAGTGCAAAGGAAAGACTTTTAAATTAATTTTTTAAACCTCTAGTAAACATGACTTAGTAATTCCAGGCAGTTTTTCTATTGTCATAAAATATTTAATCCAACCTAAGATTTCAAGCAAATTAATTGAATGAATGAAGATAGACATATCTGTTAAATAATCCTCCTGTAAGATAAACTAAGGAATTCAAAGATAACTGATTACAATTATACAATTTTAGTGTTTATGAAGCTTTCACTAATATCCAGACTAAAATCACTCTGTAGATATAGCTCCCAGCAACACTTTGCCTCCGAACCTGACTCCATAACCAATATACAAAAATATACATGCTACTTAAACAGAAAAGAAAGATGTGGAGGGACAAAATGAGAGTGAGAGCTTTTAAAAATAAACAAGAAGGCCCTCTGGAAAAGGTTGATATATAAGACGTACCAATATTCAATTTGGAACCTTAATGGTGATTTTATGTTGCTTCCCAGAATTCTATGCTTCCCTCTTCTTCTATATTCCATAACCTCTACTGAAAGTATGAACCATTCCAAGATTCTATTATTACCTTAGGTTTGGCTCCTTACAACTCAGTCCAGGTCATTTTCTGGTCCCTCCAGAAAACTACCTACTTTCATTTTCAATGTTTCCTTCAATTACGCCTTACCTAAAACCTGGCTTTCCTCCATCCTAAAGGAACTCAAAGACTAGCATGGGAATCAGTCAGAAAAACTAACAGAGGATGATCTCTTGGATGAATTATTGTAATGATAAGAAGAGTTGCTATGGAAACTAATAAGGATATTAAACTCCAGCTGGGGGAAAGGCTGAAAAAATATACACATAGGAGAGGTTTTCAAGCATTATGTAAAATATATTTAGAAAGGAATAAGGCTGAAAAAGAGAGACTGGTTTATGGACTAGGCCTGAAAGAATGATAAACTCAACAAAGAAAAAGGGGAGTAGGTGGCCTAAGACACACTTCAAATTAAAGTGTCAAAAGATTGTTTTATTTAAAAAAAATTTTTCTTTATGTTTGTTTATTTTTGAGAGACTATGAGCAGAAGAAGAGCAGAGAGAGAGGGAGACATAGAATCTGAAGCAGGCTCCAAGCTCTGAGCTGTCAGTGCACAGCCCGACACAGGGTTCAAACTCACGGACCATGAGATCATAACCTGAGCCGAAGTCGGACACTTGACCAATTGAGCCACTCAGGTGCCCCAGAAAGATTTTTTTTTTTAAGTTAAAATTCTAAAATATTGGAGTGCCTGGGTGGCTCAGTCAGTTAAGTGTCTGACTCATGTCTTGATCTCATGTCATGATCTCATGGTCCGTGGGTTCAAGCCCTGCGTCAGATGCTATGCTAACAGCTCAGAGCCTGAAGCCTGCTTTGGATTCTGTGTCTCCCTCTCTCTCTGCCTCTCCCCTCCATGTTCTCTCTCTCTCTCTCTCAAAAATAAATAAATAAACATTTTAAAACTGTAAAATACTTACGTAGGAATAGGAACTTGACATGGAGGACAAGGTAATGCAGTCTGAATAAATGCTGGTTCAGAAGGCTGTTCCCAAGGGCCTGTAGGCTGGTGCTACAAGTAAAATACATTAACAATTTTAAGGCAGAGGAATTAAATCATAGGGCCATTGTAAGACTCGAATAGTTCCACATATCCTCTGCTCAAGCAGATTGAAATTTTTTCAAGTCATCAACAATTTGTGCTTAGTGAAATATTTTATTCCATCAGATTGTCATTATGATTGTTCCCCTCTACACACATTTGACAATAAAAATTGAGGCAGACCCCAGTTTTTAAATGGCAGAACAAAAGCAACGTAGCCTCCTTCACTTCTCGTTAGCCAAAAGAAGAATGACAAACAGAACTGTAAAATCCAACTTCCACCAGTAGAATGTAATCTCCACTATTTTGTTCACTGTTGTCTCCCCAGCACCTCGAAGAATGCTTATCACACAGTACGGACTTAACAAATATTCACTGAGTAAGTGAATGAATCTTTGAGGAAACCAAAAGATATCTTTAACCCTGAACCACAATATATGAAGGAAGACTGCCAAACTCTTGTGTATCACGATTACAACATGACTATCACACAGTATTAGCAAACATTTGTTTACTGGCTTCTCGCTTTTTCTATACTGTGAGCTTAAGACAAAAGATCAAGTCTTATTTACCTTGTACCCCAACTCCTATCACAGTGCTTAACACCCAGTAGGTACTTAATCATTGCTTGTTGAATGACTAAGTAAAATTAAGAAAATATGACCCACAGCAATGCACTACCTCTTAATAATATATTCCCTTACCCTGCCAGTTTGCTTTATTAATGCTTGATCATGACATGGAGCAGGACACAAGTGACCACATTTCTCCAAAACTTTTTGGCAAGGTTGATGACATGGAGGACAAGAGCCAAAGTGACAGCGATGTTTTTCTTGACTTGTATGATGGCAAGTTGGTGGTCGACTAAATCATAAAGTACAATTTTTTAAATTACTTTTGATCATTAAACAATTACATCTAAAGTGCAATTATCTATTTATCTTCTGACTCCATACAGAACAAGAATATTGTGAATATCAGTATTTTAGAACATTAAAGTAAAATTAAAGATACTAACAATATTAAAAGTCAGTATGAATTTAAATCCGTAAGATACCAGATGTAAGTTTGTGCAGAACTTCATACTAACCTGCACTGCTCTTTGCACTTGGGTGGTCTTGTGGTACGTTCCCGGCCACAGGGCACTGTCACCTTTGTACTACCACAATTGCACTTCACATCTACCGTTTCTGGGCAGGGATAACAACTACCTGAAAAAAAAGTCTGAAACTTAAAAAGGACTATGACTACTCAAATGCCCCTCAACAGTAGAATCAATGAGGTTAGCATTCACACAACTGGATGTTCTACAATGAGCGTAAAGGAACTACATGAATGAACCTCACACACATAACATTGAGCAAAAGAGTCAGACACAAAGAGTATGTAGTATATGAGTCCATTTACACAAAACAAACACAAAAAACTAATCTATACTGTTTGCGATCAGGATGATGGTTACAAAGGATACAAGGAGGGTTTTGGAAATATTGCTAATGTTCTGTGTAATCATCTTGAGTTCTGGTTACCTGGTTATGATCAGTTTGTAAAGGTTCATCAAGCTATACACTTAAGATTTGTATACTTTTTATAGCTACACTGGTAATTCCATTAAAAAGTTTTAGGATTTTCTTTAAAAATTCCTAAAAGTTCTACTCTAAATAACAAATTTAACACTCTACTAATTTAATTGCCGCTGCACAAGCAAAATGGATCTAAGTCTTGGAAAATCTAAAGTTGCCAATAGTCTTTCTGGCTTATTTTCACACATACTGCTTATTCAAGTGTATTATTTTTAGATAAGTTCCCCAGCAAGAGATAAATTTAGATAAACTTACTTAAATTTATTCAAGTATATTATTTTTAGATAAATTCCCCAATAAGAAAAACATCTCTCTTCAGGTTATTAACAAGAATAGTCAATTTTCTATTACTCGTGCTTTGTGAAGGACTCATTCTCAACCCTTATTTTAGGTTATACCCTTATAACCCTTCTAATTCCAAATACTTCTTTTCTAAACATTTCAAAATGAACAGTTATTTGGGTTTCAGCTTTCTACCTTCTTTTGTTGTATGTTGGTGAGGATACATAAAAACAAAATCAAAGAAACTCTTTTAAACAGGCTATAACATTCTCCCCACGGTTCCAACATCATCTTCTTCCCACTGGAGTGTTCTCAGTAACTAAGGCTCCTCACTAGAACTGAAATAGCAAGAAGGGAATAAGAGTCTTCAACTAAGGAGTGAGGATCATAAGAGACTGCCACCTTTGTGTCAAGACCAAGCAAAATACTGAATAGCAGTTAACCTGATAACAGATAAATGATGACAAGCATCCTGGATAAAGCCTCTTAAAACAGCTCTTAAAAGGAACAGAAGTTAAGAATTCTGGTTGAAATAATGAACACAGAATAAGGAAATGAGAGTAAAAAGTACAAGAGGGAAAAATATAAATATATATGGATTATACAAATTACCAAATTTATATTTCAGTGTTTTGATAAGTGTAATCCATGAAGTATTTCCCTGATGGTAACACAAGCCAAGTTATCCTGATCCACATGATCAATTTTAATCTTTCCAAAAGAATGACTAGATGTCAAATGTTCTAAAAGTTAATAATGACCTTTAACTCTTCTCATTCAGCGTATTATATCATTTTCTCCCTAACAATGATAATTTTCAATCATTTTCAGCAATTCAAAGAGAAAACTTATCAAACATAACACCTTTTTTGCCACGCTAACCTACAGCATCACTTTTCCTTTTATGAAAATTAAATCTTGAGAAAAATAAGCAATAATTTCTGTGAACGGTCTTCCTACTGATCAACAGAATTTGTTACAGATACCTGTACAACATGACAAATTAAAATAGCTTCAGAGAGATTTTTAAAATGAAAAAGGAGCATACAGAAGGTAACTACAGTGACCAGTGGGTCAACGGCCAAAATGGGTACTCATGCAGAATGTTCTGGAACCATAAACACAGATAACCTTGAACTTAAAGAAGTGTAAGTCAAATTTTCCTATGTTCACAGTGCAAACATCCAGTTAGCATCCTCTTCCTAAGAGTTACAGTATAACCTTGATTATGAAGGTATCTAGAATGATGAAAAAGGGTATGGAATAATGGTTCTATATGTCTTCTATAACTGTGGATGGTGAAAGTTACACAATAGTAGCTTCCACATACTTTCCATTAAAGTAATTTTTGTTAGGGTCTAATAAGCTTCTTTTTTAAATAAAAATAAATGCTCTGCCAAAAAAAAAAAACAGAAAAAGAAGAAGAACCTGGATCTGATCAAACCTCTACATCCCACTAATAATGTAATAATTTATAGGAAATACAGAAGAAAATGTCAAATAATACCACAGAGATGCAATCTGTAATATGTAGACTTTGTGACTAAATAAAGCAACCTAGTTTCTTAAATAAGTGACAAGGGGTAAAAAAAAAAAAAAAAAGGAGATGGAGGAGGGAAAGTATAGATTCATAGACTTTAGAGACATCAACCAATTGCAATATGTCAATCTTATCGGGTTGTTGATTCTCACAAACTAAAGTAAAAAATGAAGACATTTATGAGACAAGATATCTAAACAGCTGATATTTGCTGATGTTACATATATTAACTATTTTCAGGTTAAGAATCCACATTTTAGAAATGAATACTGAAGGATTTATGGGATTTGCGTCAAAATAAACAAGAGTGGGATATGTTTTCAACACTCCTCTACTAAATATGATGCTTGCTCTACCTTTTTTTTTTTTTTTTTTTTTTTTTTACAGATACTCTGTATCAGGCTAAGGATGTTCCCTTCTATTTCCAGTTAAGTTTCCATCAAATATGGATATTGAATTTCATCAACTGTTTTTTAGACATTTACTTAGTTTCATTTTTCCTTTAAACTACTAATGTGGTAAATCACATTATTAGATTTTCTAAAGTTTAACCAATCATATACATTATTGGAATAAACCCAACTTGGTTATGAAAGATTAAGGTTTTAGACAGCTAATACTTAATACTGGATAGCTGGATTTGACTAGCTGAAACTTTAATATTTTACAAATATTTACGAGTTACAGAGTTTATGAGTTAGATTGGCTGATAATTTTCTCTTAGTTTCCTTGTCAGATGATATAATGGGACATCTTCCTTTTTTACATATACTCTCGAACAGTTTATAAAGAGATTGAATATATGTATCTTAAATTTTGTTAATGTGTAAAAATCAACTAAGCCTGGTGTTTTCTTGGCAATTCTAAACTACTGATCCAATTTCTTTAATGGTAATATAACTAGATAGGTTTTCTAATTGTAGTAAAGGCCAGCATTTTAGTAACGGTCAACAAGGTCCTATGCATATTCTTTCTCCAGCACCCTTCATCCCACCATCTCTTTGACCTCATCTCCTATCCTTTGTCCCTTGAGCACTTACTATAGTCCTCTTTGCAATTCCTTCAAATGCTCCTGTCTCAAGGCCTTTGCAATTACTGCTTTCTTGCCCAAAACACTATTCCACCCTCTTTTTCACATGGCTTATATCCCTTACTTCTTTTAGGATTCCTCTCAAATGTCACCTTTCTAGAGTCCTCCCCGATCACACTATATTTTCTTTCTATACTTGTCACTACCTGATATTCTTTCTTTCTTTCCTTCTTTATTTATTTATTTATTTATTTATATTCTAACTGAGGGGAAGTAAAAAAAAAAAAAATATGTTCCATAAGAGCAGGAGGCACTTTGTCAATATCGTTCAATTATATATTCCCAGTGCCTGGTACTTAGTAGACACTCAAAAACACTTTTTTAATTAATGAGTAACATTAGAAAAGTTAATGAAATCCGGGGCAGCTGAGTGGCTCAGTTGGTTAAGCATCCAACTTCATTCAGCTCAAGTCATGATCTTGCAGTCCATGAGTTTGAGCCCCATGTCAAGCTCTAACCTAACAGCTCAGAACCTGGAACCCGCTTTGTATTCTGTGTCTCCCTCTCTCTCTGCCCCTCCCCTGCTCATCCTCTGTCTCTCTCTCAAAATAATAAACATTAAAAAAATTTTTCTTAAAGTTAATGAAATCTAATGAATCAATGATGTCTTATGACTATATAAAAATAAAATTCTTTCAGTAATGGGGAAAACTGAAAAACTAGTCCTAAACTTCACAATTTGAAGACACTAACACTATGAGTAGTCCCATGAGAGAACACTCATAGGAAAGTATCTATGGGATTAATAGAATCTGCCACTTTTCCTAACAGGGAGGCAATGGGATATAATGTAAAGATCATTAAAGTTTGAGTTCCCATCTGACCTGCCTGCAACTAGTTCTATGACCTTGGGCCAATAGTCTTTTTGCCTATTTCCTTACTGTACAAAATAACAGCAGCACAACATATTTTTTTGAGGTTTTTGAGGACTAAGAGATTAAGGAAGGTATCAAGCATCCACCTTATCCCACAGTATAGTTTGTCCCAGGTCATAACATTACTAAGTGGCAAAGTCCAGACTTGAACCAGGACCTCTTACCCTAAAGTCCATCCCTTCTTACTACCCTATACAATCAGTGTTCCTTTTTTATATCATCCTACTCCAAATGGGTAAAGTTAACTCAGTTTTTCTTTTTTAAGTTTATTTGTTTGAGAGAGACAAAGACAGCATGAGTGGGTGAGGGGCAGAGAAAGGGAGAGAGAATCCCAAGCAAGCTCTGCCCTGACAGCACAGAGCCTGACTTGGGGCTCGAACTCACAAAACCGTGAGATCCTGACCAGAACTGAAACCAAGAGTCAGATGCTTAACTGACTGAGCCACCCAGGCAGTTTTCATTGTCTAATAACTTCAGCAACCCTAAGACCTGTTCAGGAGGTCTGCAAGGTCTCATGTGCTTAGAGTAGTTTTCCAGGTGCTATGGGTCAAGCAGTATAACAACAGACTGAATGCAGAAGCACACATGTGAATGTAGCCTATCTTCTATCAAGCTGAACAGTAAAGACATTTACAGAAATGTAAAATACCATTCTTCTCACTACATATGTTTCAGAAAACGTCATTTTTCACCAAAAAAAGTTACTGTATTAAGATGTGATGGGTTTATTACTGCTATTTTTAAATAAAATAATAAATATTATTACATTGTATTTTAACTTCAAATACAATAAATATCAATAGATGAAACTAACATTAACAAAAGGTCTTTGGGTACAAAAAGAATGTAAAAGGATCTTGGGACCAAAAAGGCTGAGAACACTGGCTTAGGATACATCCAATCCCTTACTAGATGTCTATTCCATATAAATGTCTAATATTCAAAATAATGCTGAAAAACCTAAGAACATAATAACTAATTTAAAAACTGTGGGGGAGATGCTGGGAAGAAGTAAGGAAACAACATGGTATTATGGAAAGAACTTTTATATGTAGAAAGCCTGTGTTCAAATCTTAGCCATACTTCTTTACTAGGTATTTCCCTGAGTAAGTCACTGAAGTATCTTTGGCTTCAATCTCCTTGTCCATAAAATAGGGACACTGGTGACTGCCCTACGTTCTCAAGGTTGTTCAGAGTAAGATAATGAATATAAAACTCTATCAACTATAAAGCACTGTATAAATACAAACAAAAAATTACAGCTATTATTAAATTTTACCTCTATGGCAGACAGATGGACATTTATGGTTCCTACATCCTAAAGTCCGTCCACAGTTTTGATCACAAGGTGGACAGTTTCCAGGACAACACTGAAGGGAAAGCAATATACAGAGAACAGGTCACTTGAAAACCACACATAATATGAGTGTCATTATTCTCAGAACTTATGAAAAGCCAAAGAACTTTTCACCATAAGAATAAAAGCATTCAAGAGTATCCACATTCTTCTAAGTAGACAGACTGTATTAAGAACTTATAAATGTAAATAGACAATGACCTAATTTAATGAAATTAAGCTAAGGTTTCTTGCCCTTCAGTTAATTATTCTGTGACTAACAACAGTCCCATTAGATAATTTCATTTCTACTTATCTGTGCAGAGATTGCCAGCATTAACCAAAGGAACGGATCTGGTCAACTCCTATAGTCAATTTAGGCAATTAGTCTATTTTTTAAATTTAATGAAAATAAATCAATGTATAGTTCAATGTATAGATTAGTTTGGCAGTTATTTTCTTAAAGTTTATTTATTTATCTTTAGAGAGAGAGAGAGAGTAGGGGAAGGGCAGAGAGGGAGAGAGAGAATCCCAAGCAGGCTGCTCACCAGCAGCACAGAGCCTGATGTGGGGCTCAAACTGACGAACCACAAGACCATGACCTGAGTTGGACGCTTAACCAACTGAGCCACCCAGGCACCCCAGCAGTTATTTTCAAACCATGGAATCAAAGACTAAAGGAGAGAAAAAGAGAAAGGCTAATTGTTTCTAACTTTGTTTTGTCACCTGTTTTCCAATCCATTCGTGCAAACTTCTCCCAATTTTCATTCATGAACACAAAGCAACTAACTACTTAAAGCCCATCTTGCCATGCTAACTCCTTCCTTGGCCTCTCATATATCCAAACTTTGGAGGAAAAAAATACTACAACTGTCTTAAAGAAACTTAGGGTTGTAACCTACTTAAGAACAAGTTTCAGTATATAAAAATAACTCAGAACACACAGTACTGAAAAACAATTAAAAGTCAAAATAATTCATTCAATTAGACAAATATTTACCAAGTAAAACTATGTGCCTATCATCCTGCCAGTTAACAGTGGGAGAAAGAAAGTTATGTGGTCCATGACTTAATAAGACTTTTGACATTTGTGTTTTTGACCATGGAGGAATAACAATCAGATTTACTCTATCTTAAACAACTAGAATATCATACAAAACATATGAAACAACAGATTTTGGCCATTAGACAATTAGGCAGCATAAGACAGCAACCCTAAAAGAAGAGAAACAAACAATGTGAGTCCTATGATAGCACTTGCTCAGACCTGGAGGCTATAGGACAAGGAAGAAGATCACAAGCAGAGTCTGGTGGTCTCACCAAGCTGAGAAGACAAAATTCATAGTTCAGAGAAGTCAGTGTGGCTTGAATTTGTGGAGAAGTGGTAGCAGTACAGAGAAAGCTCTGGAGAACTTACAAAAGGACCTCTCAAGTCTTTGGCCAAGTACTGGTCTTTACACGTGTGAAGCAGAAACTATTCAAAATCTGAGAAAGAACTAGTGGAAGAAGGTACAACTGTTTCCAGAGATTATTCAAGACTAGAAATAGGTTGTGCTCCCTATGGCCAGAATGGAAGAACTTCCTAACACACAGGCATCACCTAGAGTACTTACAAGAATTATTGCCTCAGTAGCAACACCAAATTAGTCCTAACTAAAAGGGCGGCCTCAAAACACCTAATAAAATGAAACCTCAAAAGAACCAAATGATTTCTAAATAACTTGACTTCAAAACAGAATAAAGCTTAAAAATATTTAAAGACATACAAAACAAACCCCCAGCATCCAAAAATGTAAAGTTCACAATGTCTGAAAACTAATCAAAAATTACCAATCAGAAAAATATAATCCAAAAGAAGAAAAGTCAATCAATAGAAATAGGCCCAAACATGATAGATGACAGAATTAGAAGGCAAAGACATTAAAATGGGCATTGTAAGTATAGCCCATCCATATATTCAAGAAGATAGAGGAAAGCATGAGCCTGGTAAGGAAAGACATGGGAGATATAAAAAAGACCCAACTCCAACTCTCAGAGATGAAAAAATACTATATTTGAGATGAAAAAACACAGGCAGATATAAACATCAAATTAGACAATGTAGAAGAAAATAAGTGAACTTGAAGACAAAGTTACATAACTAAAACACATAAATTACAAGGACTAAAAAATGGAGCATCAGTGAGCTGTAGGACTTCAAGCTGCATAACATACAGGTCTTTGGAGTCTCAGAAGGCAGTGCACGTGGGAAAAATATTTGAAGAAACAAAGACTGAAAATTTCACAATTTGATAAAAGCTATAAACAGATCCAAAGAAGCTCAACAAAAACTAAGCTAAAGAAACACAAAGAAAGCCATACAAAGGAACACCACAAATAAACTGCTGAAAACCAACAGTATAGAGAAAAATATCTAAAAATACCCAAAGGAAAGAAGAGGCATTACATGCAGAGGAAGAAAGATAACAATCACAGCACACTCCTTGTCGGGGGAAAAAAAATGCAAGCTAAATGATAATGGAGCAACATCTTTAAAGTATGGGAGAAAAGTTATCAAACTAGAATTTTACCACAGAACTATGTTTCACAAAGGCTAAAGGTAGTTTATAAAAGTTGAAAGACGTCATGACCAACATTATAAAAACCGTTAGAAGTCCGCTGACAGAAAAAAAATGAAAACAGAAACCCCAATCTATGTAAAAGGATGAAAAGCACCAGAAGTAGTGAGTTTGATGATAAATATAAAAGACTACTTTTCTTATTTTTTCAAACCCTTTAAAAGATATCTATTTAAAGCAAAAGTAAAATTAATGTATTTGGAGTTTATAAAATACATGTATATAAAATGTGTGAGAATCCAATAAAAGAGTTAAAATGTAATCATGGAAAAACAATACTCAATTAAACAGAAAACAAAAAGATGGTAAAAGAAAAAACAACAGATGGACAAATAGGAAATAAATAGCAAATGACAGATTTAAATACTACCATACTAAAGATCACATTAAAAGTGTATTTTGGGCAGGGGGAGGGACATCTGGGTGGCTTAGTCCGATGAGCATCCAACTTCACCTCAGGTCATGATCTTGCAGTTCATGAGTTCGAGACCCACATTGGGCTTGCTGCTGTCAGCAAAAATAAATAAACTTAAAAAAACTTTTTTTGAAGTTTGTTTTTGAGAGCGAGGAAGAGACAGAGTGTGAGCACGAGTGACAGAGGGACAGAAAGAGAGGGAGAGAATCCCAAGCAGGCTCTGCGTTGTCAGCTCGGGGGTGGGGCTCAATCTCATGAACCGTGAGATCATGACGTGAGCTGAAATCAAGAGTCAGACACTTAACCAACTGACCTACCCACATGCCTCAAAGATCATATTAAATGTCAATGATTTACAGCCAAATTAAATGACAAAGACTGTCAATGTTTAAAGTGAAAGATACTATAAAATAAAATCTATATGTGATCTATAAGAAATCCACTTTATTTTGAGAGAGAGAGAGTACATGTGCGTGTGAGCAGGGGAGGGGGGAGAGAAAGAGGGGGAGTGAGAGAATCTTAAGCAGGCTCCACACACAGCGCAGAGCCCTATTCAGGGCTTGATCTCATGACCCTGAGATCCTGACCTGAGGTGAAATCAAGAGTTGGTTGCTTAAATGACTGAGCCACCCAGGCACCCCAGGAAATCTACTTTAAAGATAAGATATGAATAAGTTCAAAGTAAAAGAATGGGAAAAGATACCCATGTTAACGTTAAACAAAACAAAGTTGGTATCACTATATCTAAATGGATTTAGGCACAAGAAAACCTTACCAGAAGGGTAAGGGATAATTCACAATGATAAACAGGACTCAAAAAAAAAACACAAATCTACAGACTCAATAAAATACTCCGGTCAACCTTACATAGAACCAAGTGTTTATAAATAAGATTTGAACACTAAAAGTTAAGCCTCTACCACCAAATGAACTATCACGCTAACACTGCTATGATGATTTAAAATCCAGGGAACAGAAACAGCCCAGGAACCAAGTTGAAAGGCTTATGTCCAGGACCAAAAAGACCCATCATTTAAACAACTTGATAAGATTTCCCACTGATATAAACAATTAAGATTAATCTAAGACAGAGCCGCCTGAGTGGCTCAGTTGGCTGAGCATCCAACTCCTGATTTTGGCTCAGGTCATAATCCCAGGGTTGTGGGATCAAGCCCTGCAGTCAGGCTCCACACTGAGCGTGGAATGAGCTTAAGATTCTTTCTCTCTCCCCCTCTGCCTCTCTCCCCCCTGCTCTCTCTCAAATAAAAAAAATTAATCTAGAACATTTATTAGTATTTCATATGGAAAGCAAAGGATATGCTTGAACATCTGAAGAACAAATCATGATAACACTTATCACAGGCACAAAAAGGACAAATTCAAGATGGTTTTTCAAACAGTTTCCCAAGCTTCCTACACATACCTTTCTCCTACACTGATGCTTCTGACAGTCCCGCATCTTAACACACTTAGTTTCACACAGATAAGGTTTATGACATGGCATTCGTTTTGTATGCTTTCCACAGCGACACTGCTTTTCCACTTCCTGGAAATATCGAATAAACGCTATTAAAACCAACTTTTGTTGACTTTTTTTCCACATTGCAATCTCTATAATCAGTAAAAAATGAAGAAAAGTTTTATGAAAATTTCATACAAAGGCTTTACCAAAAATAAAGCTAAATTTCCTTAAAATATTGTTTGTATCTTACTTTGCTCCAACAAAGACTTCATAGAATTTCATTATAGTAAAAATTGGATATTAAATAGTAAAACAATACCACACATTAAAATCACATCTAGTTACACCATACCATCTGCACATCTTGTCTCAGTATAATAAAAGAAATTAGATTATCTAGTAATATGGTCAAAACCAAAATGACACATGTAACTTTAACATCTCACTTCTAAGCATGTGTTTCTTTCATTATCACTAGGTCAACTTTATCAGTGCCTTGAGTGTCTTCTGAAAACAACCAACCCCAAGCCGGATTATGAAAATAACATACAAACTTTTACCAAACACAATCAAACAAAAGGTAATTTTTAGATTTGATTGTTGGCATACTCTCTTGCTTCTCCACCATAAATATTAGGTCACTAAACTCATATAGATCATGACATAGATATTTATATAAATAATGGAAAACAATTACAGAATAATCTCACTTGACATATTATGCTAGGCGGTTCTTAAAATTAATTACTACAGGAGATGACTAACTTGTCTACATGTTTCACAAGGACCTCGGTGACAACGCTGTGAACATCTATGGATTCCACATTCAAGTACTTTGTCACAACTGTCTCCACAAGTTGGCACATCTTCTGTACAAGGCAAAGAAAACTCTAAGAGCAGACAAAAAGTCAAAGTTAATAAGATACATTACTATAAAGCACTAATAACATGCCATATTCTTTTGACTTCCTAAAGAATGGCAACCCTTTCAGACTATGAATTTTTGTATGTACATAATTTTTAGAAACAGTTAAAAAATTTTTATTTCTTTTTTGAGAGAGAAAGAGAGACAGAGAGAGTGAGCAGAGGAGGGGAAGAGAGAGAGGGAGACACAGACTCTGAAGCAGGCCCCAGGCTCCGAGCTGTCAGCACAGAGCCTGACAATGGGGCTCGAACCCACAGACTGTGAGATCATGACCTGAGCCAAAGCGGGAGGCTTAACGAACTGAGCCACACAGGTGCCCAGCAACAGTTACATTTAATAAAAATAATCCCTAGTAAAAAAGTTTGTTTTTTAAAAACAATGTGACACATGACAAGTTACCATCCTCAAAAAGCATGTGTTTATGAGCTATTTCAGAAATACTTATCTCAATAAAAGAGTAAGACCATGTACACCTCTATGAAGAATTAGACAATCTATAGAATTATAAAAGGAAAATTTGCTCTTAACCTCACAGGATTAGAAAAAAAAGGAAAGACGTAGACTTGAAAACATTATGAAACTAATCTTTAACATAAACATAGTGAGACAAATATTGCCAATAATCTTATAAACACATGTGCTGGTACAGCTGGTACAGTCAAAGACTCAAACTACAACCTTCTGTGTCTTATCTCAAAGCAGCCAAAAGTTAAATTCACCTGTAACCTAATACATAATAATGACAAGTCTCTGATCATGAGGCTTCTTTATTGCCAGGCACTACATCGAATGTGCATTTTATCATTTCATTCTCTTTATTTTATAAGGAAGGTACTATTACTGTCCCCATTTAACTTTAGAAAACTATTATTTCATGAACGTGGGTTTTGAGCCAGGACATGCCTGACTCCAAAGTCTGAGTTCTTAACCCACCAAGTTATATTGTCCTTTCACCAAACGTAAAGAAATCTAGTATCATATTTGTATTATTACCAAAACTACCTTATGAACTCCCAGAGAAGTCTAATTTAATGAGGAAAGTACTCTAATGAACATGATAATCATATTCCGTTAAAGGTTTAAAAAAAAGCCTTACTTGACTTCTGACATGGACAGAACCTTTTCCCAGATCGAGGACATTCTCCACAAGCACCAACATGGCAAACTTGCTCACATGTATGATGACCACATGGCAGTGTTTTTCCGCACACCTAAAATAAAATGCAACAAGCAATAGTGAAGGACTTAAAAGTTACAAAGCCTTTGTGCACGACATAACTCATTTTTTGATCATTAGCAACTTACGTTCTTCCTATTATGCTTTGTATCTTACACGTGTCATATACATGTAAACATATACACATACATACATATACACACACACATACATACACACACGTTTCCTATGTACCAAAGGGTATATTCTAAAAATAAAAGGAAAAAAGTACATATAGCTTCACATGGCCATCTACCAAAGAATTCCAAATGGTACGAAAACCATGTCAATTCTTGGACAATCTACAAAATCAATCCTACTTCCTCAACTGGATGAAGTTAAGAAGAGAGTGGTGTCAGTTCAAGAGAAGGGAAAGACAAGGAAGGTGGGAGAGACAGCGAGAAGCAGAGCACATATGTACTAAATCTAAAATTCAACAAATAGCTATTAACTTGAAAAAGAAAATTTCTCCCAGTAATTAAAATTGTATTAAATTGGAAAACAGTTTCCTGAAACATGAAAGTAACTCATGTGAGTCACCATTCTTCTCCTTTTATCCAACTAAACCTAATTAGCACCTCTAACTGCTTATGCTCTCTGCAGTCTTTCCTTCCCAGCCCTCCAAATGCACATGCACTTACTTGATCACAGTGCCACAGTGGACTGGCGCAGCTTCTTTCAGCGGCTTGTTTCCCACAGACACACTTTTGTCTACTGACTCGTGGACAGGGAGGACAATTTCCTAAAGTCACAATGATAAATTAGCATAGAAACGTTATAAAAACAATAAACACTGCTTTGATTTAAAAAAATTTTTTACTGTTTATTTATTTTTGAAAGAGAGAGACAGAGAGCACAAGCAGGGGAGGGGCAGAGAGAGAGGGAGACACAGAATCTGAAGCAGACTCCAGGCTCTGAGCTGTCAGCACGGCGCCTGATGCAGGGCTCGACTCACAGACCGCCAGCTCATGACCTGAGCCGAAGTCGGACACGTTAATCAACTGAGCCACCCAGGTGCCCCAACGCTGCTTTGATTTTTACCTAAAAAGTCAAAACACCTTAGAGGTATGACCTTTTACCTGCATGACAAGAACTTTCACATTTATGTTGTCCACAAAGCAACTTGCGCCCACACGGAAGCTGACAGGACCATTCTTTGGCACTGCACCTACGAGGGATCGGTTTTGCTTTCTTACAGTAACAAGTAGTTGTGACCATCTTTGGACAAGGAGGGCAGGGACCTAGAATCCAATGAAAGGAAAAACAAAATCGTAAGTCAAAATTTAAAACTTTCAATTCCTACACCTACCAGTAATTTGTAAAGCTGTCTTTAGTGATACCTTAAAAACCACTCCCTTCTGATCCCTTCTTACGTACATGTAAGCTCGGAATTAAACCTTCACAATTTTTTTTTTTGGCCTCAACATAAGAAATAACCACCCACGAATAATCAGAAATGTGATATATAGCTCACCTGGATGACAGAGGAGCAAACACTTATGGCCACAAGGAGGTTTAAATTCTCTCTCACATACTTGGCCACATGAATGAGGCACAAGCCATGGATCCAAAGGTGGATCTTCTACTTTTCCACAGTAGCAGTAGTACCTACTAGGTGTGTCAGATCGCTTGTATTCAAATCTACACTTTGGACTACAAAAAAATAATAATAATAAAATTACGAAATGAATTTCATTTTTTAAAAGTGACACGAGGGAAAGGAATATAAGTATACTGAGTACAATATACTCAATTTTATGTTAATGTACCACCCACTCCACCTTTATGTTAGTATGAAATAAGATTTTACAAAAGCCGTTTTCAACAATCTAGGACAGCTCTGTCCAATATGATTTCTTGACATGATGGAACTGTTCTACTACCTGCCATGTCCAGGACAGTAGACATTAGCCACATACGACCAATGAGCACTTAAAATGTGGCTGATACATACAACTAAGGAAGAAACAGAAATTTTCATAATTTTTCAAAATTTAAATAACCACATGTGACTAGTTGGTGCTATATGAAATATAGTTAGAATGAAGCTACAAAAAGAAGGCACATTAGCTTTCTACTAAGCAGATGAACTTTATTCCTGAGGTATTCACTCCAATTTTTATAAAGCTCAATGTTTTAAAAGTTTGGTTGGGTGATGTGCAAATAAGTAAAATATACTGGCAACTGTGAACAGAAGAGAGAAACCAGATTATAGGCAGGCAATGCAGCAGCAAGAAACTTGCCTAAAATCCACAATTAAAGGGGAATATCCTTTAAAGAATGAATGTTTCTACATCTAATACAAAATAGATATATTCCAAATGTGCCTCAAAGAAAGTTCAAATATTGTCTCATATCCTCTGTCAAAGCAGATTCTTAGCTAGTAAGATTTTTAAAAAGCACTGTTAACCTTAAGCTCTATCAAATTCACTTGTAGATCATAGATCACTTCATGCTAAAAAGATGCTCTAACCCTTACTATCCTGCAGACAAATGAGTACAGTTAGTACACTATACTGGAAAAAGTCACGTCATCACTTTCTCTTGTATCATATATATTCTCGTTGCCCTGAGAACATGTTCTGTTTCCAAAATAATATTTTTTCAGAAAAATATTCAGAATAATAACAGATATTTGTTCTTGTAATCAAAAATCAAAAACAAAATACCATGTCTCATCTAAACATTCATTTAGACGCTCCTCTAGAATTTTGCTGGAAGAGTTATAATTTTCCTTTACTAAAGGACAAATGGCTACATTCCTCTAAGCTAGTGTGGAGGGGGATGTGTACTTTAAATAAGGCTGGATATGGATGACTAAAACGCAACTCACAAAACCCTAATGCTGCCTGCCCAACAGTGAGGCTGAATTGCCCCAAGAGACTGGGAGAGATAAGGACATTATGTGCAAATGTATGTGTTATTTAAAATAATGGCATGCAATAATGAAATGTAATTAGGCCATATCTTATTTATAAACAAGCAATATCTTAGTAGAAACATATATTTTAAATGTTTGAATTCCACAAAAACAACCAATTTAAAACCATTAATATTTTTATCAAGTTCTAGCTCCATCTTGATGAGGATTAAACAAAATCCAGACTAGTCATTGATTTTCCTTCTTAAGAAAGGTAAAGTACAGAATGCAAAGATTACTACTACACGGTTGATTCAATTTTTTGTTCCTTTTAGATTTAAGTGAAGAGTAGCAGTTCATTCATCTCTTAACTGGTTACTTCCCAGCACTGTGGCAAAATGACCTCTTAAAAAAGGAGTGAGAAGAGCAAGAGTGATAAAAAGTATACACAAAGTTTAGATCTCTAAAACTAAGCCAGAGTATCTAGTTCAATTCTGTACCTATTGAACACTGAAATTCTCCCACAAATAAGATGGAGTAGCAAAACAAATACAGACTGAAATTTTAAAATGTTTCAGAGAAGCTAATATTGATTGAAGAGAAAACAAATAATATCTCTAAAAGTAGTACTACAAGAGAGAACTCAGTAGAATAGAGAAAGCACTGAATTTAGAAATCAGAAATCCTAGGTTTCAAATGCTGGCTACACCATTTAAGAGTAAGAGAAGGCTGAACATACCAATTTGCTTTATCAACTTCAATATCCCCATTATTAACATGGGAATATAAACCCTCACAGAATGCTGAGAATTATTTTTAAAGTAACTAGCGTGTCTAAATGTTTTTTAAAAACTACACTACCACAATTTTACAAATGTATCAGTATTTGTAGTAAAAAGGGGAGGTCCAATATGGATCCAGATTTTCTGAGGTCTGAATCTTACACAATTTGGGCGCCTCTGTTAAGAAAAAGAACATAAAATTACAAATATAAGTTACAAAAGTGAATATTTATATGAACACAGAATCCCTAAAGTTTATGCTTCATTACCCTAACAGTAAATCTACCCTCTGAGCTGCCAGTATGGATTAATTTTTTATTATCTTTATTTAGCAGAGATATAAATTCTCTACACCCCAATTCTTTCTGGAAATGTAACAGAAGTTCGCAAATACTCATCAACAATAAGCATACTAATAAATAAATAAATGTGGAGAAACTGGTAAGGCTGGATAACATACACCTGCAGAGATAAACCCGGGAAGGCTATGATCAAAATACATTAGATGACAGTCTTCTACAATGTGATACTAATTAATGTATACTAACAGTAACTCCAGAAAAGAAGTACCAGAATTATGAAGGATTCTAGTCCTATAGAATTTTAAAGAAATGAAAGTTCTTTAAAAAGGATAATTAAGGAGTCGTTTTGCAGAAGAAAAAGTCTGAACGCTTTATTAGTTTTTGAAAGGAACAAGTAGTTACACAAATTAAAAAAAAAAGAAAGAAAGAAAGAGCCATTACCAAAGTTCCTTAACTTCACAAACCAAATGACTAATTGAAAACCCAACATGGATCCTGAAACTGCCAATAAAGCAACTTTTGAGCTACAATTTTCATTTATTTTACAACTTACTGTTCCAACTAAATTAGCAAAGTTACCATGGCCAAGGATAATCTCTTTTTCCAAAATCGTCATCTGTCAAAGGAGAAGATACTAGAAACTGGCTATCTTTAGCCCACTTCTGGATACAGGGCATGTGAAATATACAGAAACATCCTGAACAGCTCCAAACCTAAGAAAAAGGTATCAGAAATTAACACGCATGCCATGATTTTCTTTGATAATTCCACAATACTTTAAAATGAGCATCCCATTAAATTATTTTGAAGGGCTACCGAAGTATAAAGGAAAAAAATTTTTCCTTCCATTCTAATAGAAGAAATGTTCTTCATAACTATTTATTTAAGCATAAAACACTTTGAATAAAAAGTGTTTTTACCCCGATTCATTACCCTGATTCATTTAGCTAGAAATAACTACTACTAACATTCTGAATGATCTCCAATGCTTTTGGTATATATTACAAACTTTTCGAAAAATAAGGTTATGCTGTATTGATATGTATAAGCATTTACTGTTATTAAATATGTTCATACATGATATTTACAGCTATACAGTGTATCATGTAGATTTATATATTGCCATTTATTTAACCAATTTCTTTTTAGACATTTAGGTATTTCCAATCATAAATAATGCCACCAAGGAATCCTGAAATATAATATGTACATATATTCTCCATAGCCCCTTTGTTATGTAAAATCTCGTAACCTAGCATTTAATGTTAAATTCCAAAAATTAAGTGAGCAAAAAACTTAAGTGTATGTGTGTGTGTGTGTGTGTATATATATATACACACACACACACACATACATATACTAAAACTTGAAGAATAATAGTAAAGTAGTTTAATTTTTAAAACCTGCCAACATTTCAGTGACAAAAATCAATTCTGCTTTCATTTTAACATTTGGCAATTATTCAATACAATCAGACAAGTAGCATAATGCATAAACTGCAATAGAATTAAAAAAATAAGGCAATTTCTTAGTTTGAGTTAGCCCTAAAGCAGTGCCTGAATAAAGAACTGGTATGCAGCAATGAGGGGACAAGGTGGGGAAGAGGAAATGCTAATAAATAGTAAATTGTTGAGCTGATTAGCACTAAGGGCCAAAGTTCATTCCTGTTAGGGACCCTGTGGAGAACCATGTAAAACACATCTCAATTCCCAGGCCCCAACCCCTAGCAGAGAGGATGTTGGGACATTCATCCACCAATTAATTCCATGTGGAAGAATGTTGCCCCTAGGGGCATTAACTCCCCTGTGCTTGTGCACAATGCCTGTGTACTACCTGAGTCAGTTCCCAAGAAGAAAGGACTAAGGTTAAAAAAAATAAATCTACATACACAGCAAGTGTTTAAGGTGGGACTATAACCACATGTGGAAAAACTATTCACCCACCGCACTTAAGATCAGAGTAAGTCACCAGATGTGACACCAAAGGCACATGCCATCTATATCTATCCTATCCAATGCATGTTAAATTTCTGATTCACTCTACACAACCAACTCAATTGATCTGGCCTGATTTTCTGTGTCTAGGCAATGCTGCTGTAACAGCAGATTAATCTGAATTTAAACAGAGTCTACCATATTCAGTCATTACTTCCTCTTAACTGCTTCTTTAATGCCCTTTTAATTTATGCCCTTATTTATTTACGGATAACTTCACCATTAGACCATAGCAACACCTCTATGTCCATGAGTTTTATCTGAATCCATCTCTCCCCAATGACCCTAGCCATTTTCTACAGTGTCTTCAACACAAGAGAAGCTCACTCCAGGCTCTACTTCCTTGAAGGCAGGGACCATATCTACCTTTTTTTTTTAACCCTGCTGAAAGTAGTGAAACATAGTGCATTTTAACATTTTAGTACTCGTGGGAATCTCTAAAGTACAGATGCTATGCTTTATCAAACGGAGATGTACATTAAAACTGAAGATACTTGCTTCACTTATTAAGAGTGCTAAAAATACGGGATGCTCATTTAGAGGTAATTTTTTCAAATTCAGATTCACAAAATGAAAATCAATTCATAAACAAAAATCACAAATGAAGCGTTTTTTAACAAAAATAAGCAAAAGAATAATAATAAATAAAATAAAATAAGAAATAACTATAAATGCAAAATAAGATATTTTGGGAAGATACATTAATATAGGTAAAGAGAAAAACTTACTGCTTGGTTTCTCTTCACTGAAGCAATACAAATTAAGCAAGTCATGGCCCCTGCTTGGAAAGCTTCATGTACGTACTGTTTGGTTCTCTCTAATTCACGCATATCTCCATCTTGAAATTTAAAAATTGAAAACTTCATGTTAAGCAACATCTGAAAATAACACAAACTCACTAATAGCATCACATTGAGGACTGAAGCCATATCAATTGCTTGAAATACAGTTGAAAAGTGAGAAGTTAAAAAAAAAAAAAAAAAGCAACCAATGAGCTGCCAAAAGGTCACAAAGTGCATGCATTAAATCTTACGTACTTGATTTAAAAACAGTACATCCGCCCTCTCAGAACATACTTGCTTTTACTGCTATTACCGTCCTTAGCAAATTTGGTGGGGGCAGAGCCATAGGCAAGAGCTCCAAGATGTCAAGTAACTAAGGAAAAGCATACCGAAAAGCAAAGTGAAAGAAGCTGGAAAGCCAAAGCTCAGCAGAGCCATTTAGCCTAAATATAAGTGTGTGTGCTGACACACAATATATTCTTAATAAAACGTGTTAAATGAAGTGATCCCAAGGTCGTTACACTATGATAACCTCATTTCATTAAATTATGTTCACAACTTTACTTAAAAGGGGAACATGAACTTCTTAGAAAATACTACCAAACTGTATTTTCTGTAAGCAATTATTGAGCATTTATTTGATAGGCACTATACTATTTGTATTTTAGTGGGATTAAATGAGCTATTTTTATCTTCATTTTACAGATGAGAAAACTGATGTGAGAACAATTAAGTAACTTCAGTCTGACTAAAAGTGAGCCTTACTTGACCACTATGCTATGCTGCCTCAAAAGGTTACTACAAGAGATCCAAGAAGTAACAGGCTGAAAAACTACCTCAAAGCATACGATCTTTAATAATCTGAGTCCCTTTAGTGTAAGAGAAATAAAACTACATGCCCTTGGTACAATAGATTCCTCAATAGAGGTTGACTGAATCTCGAAGAAAAGCAGACAAATAGCATAAACTATCACGGCAATACAATGGTTCAAACCAAAACTTAAGTCACCAAAGAGAAAAGTCAAATAAAAAGGACATGTGGCTAATTCTTTACTTTCTGAAATCACCCAAGTAAACACAGCACTTTACAAAAACTTGCTCTACCTTGCTAACTTGCTCTATAAACAAATATAATTTAGAATATTAAACAAAATATACATAAATTTACTCCCATAACTATATTATAAAATTATTAAAGATAATTGCTTTATTTTAAATAAACATTGAAGTTTAAAGAGTATCCTTAAAGGCAGACTTTAATGATCATATTCTGTGAGCTTCCTTTGCTTTTCAACATAGTTGGCTTTAACAAATGGACAGCTGACCCCTGAACAACCATGCAGTCAAAAATCTGGGTATATAGCTTGTGACTCCCTAGAACTTAACTGCTAGTAGCCAACTGCTGACCAGAAGCCTTACTGATAACATAATCAATTAACACATATTTCATATGTTGTGTATGTATTACATGCTGTATTCTCAAGTTAGAAAATAGGAAATGTTATTAACAAAATCATAAGGAAGAGAAAATGCATTTATAATACTGTACATAAATTTATTTTTAAAAACAACACAAATAAGTGGACCCACAGCTCAAGCCCATGTTGTTCAAGGGTCAACTGTAAAACATTTTATTATTTTTTTTAATGTTTGTTTATTTTTGAGAGAGCAAGCAAGCACGCGCACACAAGTGGAGAAGGGCAGAGAGAGGGAGACACAGAATCCAAAGCAGACTTCAGGCTCTGAGCTGTCAGCGCAGAGCCCGATGCAGGGCTTGAACCCACAAACCGCGAGATCATGACCTGAGCTGAAGTCAGACGCTCAACCGACTGAGCCACCCAGGCGCCCCAACTGTAAAACATTTTAAATTTCACAGCTCACATATAAAACAGAATTTGAGAACATGATGGAACAGGTTTTAACAAAATAAAGTCCAACCTTATATTTATAAAATTTATTTAAGATTTCTTTGAAAAGTGTATTGAAGTTTGGCTGTGGGATTAGGTATACTGTCCAAGATGTCATAGTGGATAGCCTGGCATTTGAAGTCATGCATTTTAAAAAGATCACTCTGGCAACAGAAGAAAGAGGAGTTTAAGGAGGCCAAGACCAGAAGCCTCAAGTACCAGTTAAGAGGCAGTTGAAGCAGATAAGGCAAAAAATGACTTTCAACAACTTACCTGTTTCTGTCTGTTTTCTCATCTTTAAAACAGTAATGATAGCAATAGAATCTATCTCATAGAGTTATACAGATTTAATCCATATTAAACAGCTGTAGGGGACTGAATTAGGCAATTACGGCACGTGGGGAGAAAAAGGGTGGAGTTGAGAAATATAGGAAGTAAAACTCAGCAGGGCTTGGTGACAATTAGATCGTGCTGCTTTTAAACGCCAACATTCATGTCAACATTCAAAGGAAAGGGTGCTGTGTTTGATGAGATGTCTGACATGGGCAGAGGGGAGGAATGGTACTGGATGAAACACACTCATGTTATGTCTATGCCATCACTGTGCCCAGATTTCTGGCTTGGGTGAAAAAATTCTGGTGCTGAAGTAAACAAAACAAGAGAAGAAATAAGTTATCTTTCAACAGATGTTCAGTATGTCCATGGGTCAACAAGATAGATATATCCATCGGGAAGGTGACCATGCAACTCTGAAATTTGAGAGAAGCATCACGAAAATACAAAAGTGGGACTCAGATAAAAAGAATGAACTTCTTTGGCAAAGTTCTGCCATTTAATTCACTAAAGTGAGATGGGAAACACCTCATTACTCTAACATTTATTGTTCTTAAATCAAGTAGTAAGATTTCCCTCCTTTGATATAGGTAGAGAACACAAAGGAACAAGAATCAAAATATTTATGGATTTGACAAAAAACAATGTAAGAAAAATTGCCTTAACACTTTAAGACGAAAGCCAGACCAAAAATTAGTAACTTATACATAAAAAATGTTTTTTCAACACTACAAAGAAATACTGAGTTAAAGTACTGAATTTTCTATTTAAAATAAAACTTCTCTCTATCTAGACTATTTTAAGTAAGGTCTTCTTAAGGCAGGAAACTTCTTAAGGTTGCTTCCTATAATGTCCTCCAGAAGAAAAAAACTTACTAAACTCAAATTACCTCTTCATCAACTAACCCGGCTGAGCCAGTTGATAAAGGTCACACTTTATCAACCTACAGTGGCTGAGCCAGACTTTAAAGAAGCTTCCTGATCTCAATTCTTTAGCAGATAGGGTAAAATCTACCTGACAATATGTGCCCTCATGATGCCATCAGAACATTCAGGCGACTAATGTTGATAACACATGCAAGCATCTTTCCAATAATGTCTTTAAGTATAAAATGTTAAAACACTTAAATTTAAAAGAATCTGTTTTTATGCTTAGTACCAAATCCTTCACAGCAGCACACACAGCACACACAGGCCCTCTTCTCTCATAAACAAATGTGGTATTAAGAGTAACCCAGGGGGTGCCTGGGCAGCTCAGTTGGTTAAACTTCTGACTCTTTTTTTCTTTTTTTAAAAATGTTTTTATTTATTTTTGAGAGACAGAGAGAGCGAGAGAGCACGTGAGCAGGGGAAGGGCAGAGAGAGAGGGAAACAGAGGATCGAAACGGGCTCTGTGCTGACAGCAGAGAGCCCGATGCAGGACTTGAACTTAAGCTTCCAAATCTTGATTTTGGCTCAGGTCATCTCACAATTCATGGGACTGAGCCCTAAGACGGGCTCGGCACTGACAGCACAGAGTCTGCTGGGGATTCTCAATCTCTCTCTCTCTCTCTGTCCCTCCTCCATTTGTGGTCCCTCTCAAACTAAACAAACATTTTTTTTTTTTAAAGAGGGTAAACCAGATACATACAACATTTAATGTGACTGTACACATCAAATATAAGAAGACTTAGCTCTAAAAAAAGTATAAAATCAATTTTTTAAGATATAAAGGAATAAAGTGAAGAAATGAAATTGACTTCGAAACACATTTAACACAATGAAAAACAGAAAAATGAAGAACAGATTTAAGGGAATAAAGTACTCCAGCCCAACCAAATCATAACTGGGGACAACTTGATCCCATGCATTTCAGAGAACTTTGACATCCCCCTCCAGAATCTAATGAACTGCCAATTACACATACAGGAGAACTTCTAAGCCTATAAGGGACACTGCCATTCTATTTGCTCTATGGAAAGATTAGTGTTCTAGAACATGTAACTCAAATAATAAAATGCACAAAATGATACAAAATGCTCATTCTTAAAATGCAACAACTGGGGTGCCTGGGTGGCTCAGTCGGTTGAGCGGCCGACTTCGGCTCAGGTCATGATCGCTCAGTCTGTGGGTTCGAGCCCCGCGTCGGGCTCTGTGCTGACAGCTGAGTCTGGAGCCTGTTTCAGATTCTGTGTCTCCCTCTCTCTGACCCTCCCCTGTTCATTGCTCTGTCTCAAAAATAAAGAAAACGTTAAAAAAAAAAAAAATTTTAAATGCAACAACTATTCCATATAGACTAGTTTTTTGAAAGTCAGAAATATAGAGTGCTCGGATGGCTCAGTGTTGAGCCTCTGACTTCGGCTCAGGTCATGATCTTACAGCGCCTGAATTCGAGCCCTGCATGGGGCTCTGTGCTGACAGCTCATAGCCTAGAGCCTGCTTTGGATTCTGCGTCTCTCCCTCTGCCTGCCCCTCCCGAACTCATACTCTGTGTGTCTCTCTCTCTCTAAAATAAAAATTAAAAACATTTTTTTAACGTATAAACATCAGAAATATATTTTCATTGATGCCAAAAAAGTCAATTTAGGGTGAACTAAGACAGCGACAGAGTACCCTAGGCTCGTCTCTTCCCTCAAACGTGACTAGAAACTATCAAATCTTCTAAATACCCCAGAAATCAACCTGAAGACTGACAAAACAAATTCCATAATTAAAGGGAAAGAAGAAGCCACACTAAAGAATAGGCAGTGCGGAGACACGGTTTAGGGGAGAAACGGATCACAAGTACTAAGGAGGGGATGGAGCCCTGGTCCCAGAGAAAGTCAAGAGAGAGGAGCACATAGCAGAATGCACTAGAACTGTCCCCAAAACCACTGGCTGGGAAAACGAGAAGGGCTGATCTTCATGAGTTCTTGTAACCAGTAGGGATTAAACACTAGAGTTTTAAAGGTCATAGGGCTTGGCTGGCACAGAGCCCTGACAGCACTGCACTGTTCTCGGAGAGAAGGCAGGCAAACGGCTTGGGGTCAGGCAGCATGGAAACAGTGATCTGAAAAACACCTGGGGCACACAAGGAGGAGATTATTCACTCCTCCTGGAGTATATTCCTGAGAGGCAGTGTTCAGAGATGTCTCCCTAGGGACAAAGGAGCCAGCTCGTGCCATTTCCCTCCCCCACCCCCTAGTATAAACACAGAGCCACCTGTGGTAAAGCAGCGCAGCACCAACACTGACTGCCTAACCTGCTTATACAAAGTCCCACACCCTTGTGCTCTGGCAGGACTGCAGGCAAGCTTGCTTCAGTCCTAGCACAGCAGGCTCCTTCCCCAGAAGACCAGAAGAAACCCCACCCATACCACATCTCCTAACCAGAGTTCTCAGAGCGTCAGTCTAGTGCAAGTAGTATCAGATCTCACTTAACAAGCAGACCAGAGCACACCTAGTTAAAACTTGCCACATTCTGGGGGCGCCTGGGTGGCTCAGTCGGTTAAGCGTCCGACTTCGGCTCAGGTCACGATCTCGCGGTCCGCGAGTTTGAGCCCCGCATCGGGCTCTGGGCTGATGGCTCAGAGCCTGGAGCCTGCTTCCAATTCTGTGTCTCCCTCTCTCTCTGCCCCTCCCCCGTTCATGTCTGTCTCTCTCTGTCTCAAAAATAAATAAAAAAAAAAAAAAAAAAAAAACTTGCCACATTCTGGCTAAGGTCCAAACACTGTCCACTGCAGGCAAGGACAGCCTCTGTAGATGACTGGCCTGAAGAATAGAGCAACCAAAACACAATAGCAGGGTGCAGGCGGCACACACCAGAGACACTCCCTGAGGTACCAGGCCCTGGACACTTACATGACCTCTTCTTCATAAAGCCATTACTCTCAGAAGCAGGAAATACACAGCCTTTTCTAACACAAAGAAGAAGGCAGAGACTTAGAATACCAAGATGTTGGAATTCATCCCAAATGAAAGAACAAGATAAAGTCACAGCCAGAGATCTAAGCAAAACAGATATGTGTAACATGCCTGATGGAGAATTTAAAGCGACAATCGTAAGGATAATCACTGGGCTTGAGAAAAGAATGGGAGACATCAGGGAGACCCTTACTGCAGGGATGAAAGAGTTAAAAAGAGAATCAGTCAGAAATTAAAAATATAATAACTGAGATTGGTAACAGGCTTAATACAATGAACACAAGGCTGGAAGAAGCAGAGCAATGAATAAATGACATAGAAGACAATATAATGGAAATAATGAAGCTGAACAAAGAGAAAAAGAAGAATTATGGATCACGAGATAAGACTGAGGGAACTCAGTGACTCCATCAGATGTAATAACATTAATATTAAAGGAGTCCCAGACGAAGAAGAGCGAGAACAGGGGGCAGAAAATTTATTTGAGGAAATCATAGCTGAAACCTTTCCTAATCTGGAGAAAAAAACACCCATCCAGATCCCGGAGGCAGAAAGAACTCCCATCAAAATCATCAAAAGCAGGCCAAATTTGCAAAATACAGTGATAAAGAAAAAATCTTAAAAGCAGGAAAAGAAGTCCTTAACTTACAAGGGAAGACCTATATGGCTAGCTGCAGATTTCTCAACTGAAACTTGGCAAGCCAGAAGGGAGTCACATGATATACTCAAAGTGCTGAATGGCAAAAATCTGCAGCCATGAATACTCTATCCAGCAAGGCTATCAGAATAGAAGGAAAAGATAAAGAGTTTCCCAAACAAAAACTAAAGGAGTTCTTGACCATAAAACCAGCCCTGCAAGAAATATTAAAGAGGACTCTTTGAGTGAAAAGGAAAGACCAAAAGTGACAAAGACAAGAAAGGATCAGAGAAAATCTCCAGAAACAATGACAAAACAAATAATAAAATGGGACTAAATACATATCAATAATTACTCTGAATATAAATGGACTAAATGTGCCAATCAAAAGATACAGAGTATCAAAATGGATTAAAAAAACAAGACCCATCTATATGCTGCCTACAAGAGACTCATTTTAGACCTAAAGACACCTGCAGATTGAAAGCAAGGGGTGGAGAAACATCTATCATGCAAATAGAAATCAAAAGAAAGTCACAATAGCAATACTTACATTGGAAAAACTACACTTTAAACCAAAGACTATAACAAGACATGAAAATGGCACTGTTTCATAATAAAAAAGACAATTCAACAAGAAGATCTACCAATTGTAAATATTTATGCACCCAACATGTGGAAGCACCCAAATATATAAAATGGTAGCAAATATAAAGGAACCCATTGATAATAATACAGTAATATTAGGGGACTTTAACATCCCACATACATCAATGAACAGATCATCTAACAGAAAATCAACAATAAAACAAAGGCTTTGAATGACACACAGACCAAATGGACTTAACAGATATATTCAGAACATTCTACCCTAAAGCAGCAGAATACACATTCTTTTCAAGTGCACTTCGGACATTCTCCAGAACAGATCATATGCTAGGTCACAAATCAAGCCTCAACAAGCACAAAAAGGCTGAGATCATGCCATGCATATTTTCTGACCACAACGATAAGAAACTTGAAATCAACCACAAGAAAAAAAATCTGGAAAGACCACAGATATATGGAGGTTAAAGAACATCCTACTAAAGAATGAATGAGTCAACCAGGAAATTAAAGAAGAAATAAAGAATATATGTGGAAACAAAGGAAAATGAAAACACATTGGTCCAAAACCTTTGGGAAGCAGCAAAAGTAGTGCTAAGAGGGAAGTATATAGCAATACAAGCCCACCATAAGGAAAATCTCAAATAAACAACCTAACTTTACATCTAAAGGAGCTAGAAAAAGAACAAACAAAGCCAAAAGCCAGCAAAAGACAGGAAATAAGAGAGGCTGGAGCAGAAATAAGTGATAAAAACTAAAAAAGTAATATAACAGATCAATGAAAGAAGGAGCTGGTTCCTTGAAAAAAATAAATAAATAAAATTGATAAACCTTAAGCCAGACATATCAAAAAGAGAAAGGACCCAAATAAATAAAATCATAAATGAGGAGGAGAGATCTCAGCCAAAACCACAGAAATGCAAAAATTATAGCAGAATATTATGAAAAACTATATGCCGACAAATTGGACAATCTGGAAGAAATGGATAAATTCCTAGAAACATATAAACTACCAAAACTGAAACAGGAATAGAAAACTTGAACAGACAGATAACCAGCAAAGAAATTCAACGGTAATAAAAAATCTCCCAACAAACAAAAGTCCAGGGCCAGATGGCTTCACAGGCAAATTTTACCAGTATCTAATGAAGAGTTAATACCTATTCTTCTCAAACTATTTCAAAAATAGAAAAGGAAGGAAAACTTCCAAATTCATACTCTGAGATCAGCATTACTCTGATACCAAAACCAGATAAAGACTCCACTAAAAAAAAAAAACTACAGGCCAGTTATCCCTGATAAATATGGATGCAAAAACTCTCAATAAAATACTAGCAAACCAAACCCAACGTTACATTAGAATCATTCACCATGACCAAGAAGAATGTATTCCTAGGCTGCAAAGGTGGTTCCATATTGCATATCAATCTATATGATACACCACATTAATAAAAGAAAGGATATGAACCATATGATCCTTTCAATATGCAGAAAAAGCATCTGACAAAATACAACACACAACACAAAATACGATAAAAATCCTCAACAAAGTAGGTTTAGAGGGAATATACCTCAGCATAAAGGCCATATATGAAAAACTCACAGCTAAGATCATCCTCCATGGGGAAAAACTGACAGCTTTTCCTCTATGGTCAGGAACGAAACAATCTCACCATCACCATGTTATTTAACATAGTAATGGAAGTCCTAGCCACAGCAACCAGACAACAAAAAGAAATAAAAGGCATCCAAACTGGCAAGGAAGAAGTAAAACTTTCACTCTTCACATATAAAATGATACTATATATAAAAACCTGAAAGACTCCACTCCACCAAAAACCCGCTAGAACTGATACATGAATTCATTAAAGTAACAGGATACAAAACCAACATACAGAAATCTGTTGCATTTTTATAACCAATAATGAAGCATCAAAAAGAAATCAAGGAATCAATCTCATTTACAATTGCACCAAAAACCATAATATAACTAGGAATAAACCTAACCAAAGAGGTGAAAGATCTGTACTCTGACAACTATAAAATGTTGAGGAAAGAAGTTGAAGATGACACAAAGAGTGGAAAGACATTCCATGCTCATGGATTGGAAGAACAAAAATTGTTAAAATGCCTATATTACCCAAAGCAATCTGTGCATTTAAAGCAATCCCTATCAAAATACCACCAGCATTTTTTGCAGACATTTCTGTTTTCACAAACAATCCTAAAATTTGTATGGAACCACAGAAGAACCCCAATAGCTGAAGCAACCTTGAAAAAGCAAAGCAAAGATGGAGGCATCACAATTCTGGACTTCAAGTTATATTACAAAGCTGTAGTGATCAAAACAGTATGGTCCTGGCACAAAAATAGACACATAGATCAACAGAACAGAATAGAAAATCCAGAAATGAACCCACAACTATATGGTCAATTAATCTTCAACAAAGCAGGAAAGAATATCCAATGGGAAAAAGACAGTCTCTTCACCAAATAGTGTTGGGAAAATTGGACAGCAACACCCAAAAGAATGAAACTGGACCACTTTCTCACACTATACACAAAAATGAATTCAAAATGGATTAAAGACCTAAATGTGAGACAGGAAACCATAAAAATCCTAGAAGATAAAGCAGGCAGTAACTTCTTTAACATCAGCCATAGTAACTTCCTACTAGGTATGTCTCCAGAGGCCAGGGAAACAAAAGCAAAAAATGAACCATTGGGACTTCATCAAAATAAAAAGCTTCAGCACAGCAAAGGAAACAATCGAAAAAACTAAAAGGCAATGTAGAGAATGGGAGAAGATATCTGCAAATGACATATCCGATAAAGGCCTAGTATCTAAAATAAAAAGATCTTATAAAACTCAACACCCAGAAAAAAAAAATCCAATTAAAAAACAGGCAGAAGACGGGGCGCCTGGGTAGCTCAGTCGGTTGAGTGTCCGACTTCAGCTCAGGTCATGATCTCGCAGTCCATGAGCTCGAGTCCCACGTTGAACTCTGTACTGACAGCGCAGAGCCTGGAGCCCGCTTGAGATTCTGTGTTTCCTTCTCTCTGCCCCTCCCCCGCTTGTGCTCTCTCTCATTCTCAAAAATAAACATTAAAAATAAATAAATAAAAATAAATAAATAAAAAACAGGCAGAAGACATGAACAGACATTTCTCCAAAGACATTCAGATGGCCAACAGACACATAAAAAGATGTTCAGCATCACTTACCATCAGAGAAACACAAATCGAAACTACAATGAGATATTACCTCACGCCTGTCAGAATGGCTAAAATCAACAACACAAGAAACAACAGGTGTTGGCGAGGATGTGGAGAAAGGGAACCCCTCTTACACTGTTGGTGGGGATACAAACTGGTGCAGCCACTCTGGAAAATAGTATGGAGGTTCCACAAAAAGTTAAAAATAGAACTACCCTACGATCCAACAACTGCACTACTAGGCATTTTCCCAAAAAACACAAAAATACTAACTCGAAGACATACATGGATCCACCCCAGTATTTGCAGCAGCACCATCTACAATAGCCTAATTACTGAAAGAGCCCAAATGTCCATGACTGATGAATGGATAAAGAAGTTGTGGTTTATATATACAACGGGATATTACTGGGCCATAAAAATGAATGAAACCTTGCCATTTGCAATGACATGAATAGAGCCAGAGAGTATTATGCTAAGCGAAGTAAGTCAGTCAGAGGAAGACAAATACTGTATGATTTCACTCATATGTGGAATTTTCTAAACAAAACAAATGATCATAGGGGAATAAAAGTGAGAGGCAAACCAAGAAACAGACTCTTAACTACAGAGAACAAGTTGACGGTCACTAGGAGATGGATGGCGGGGACAGGCTAAATAGGTGACGGGAGTGCACGTGCTGTGATGAGTCCTGGGTTTTATGTATAAGTGCTGAGTCACTAAATTGTACACATAAAACTAGTATTACACTGTATGTTAACTGGAATTTAAATAAAAACTATAAAAAATCAAAATTTAAAAGACGATACAGCACCTGTCTGAGTAGTGTAAGTTGTAAATGTATTAGCAACTATTTTTCCCTGTTTTCCTTCAAAATCTTCATCTCCTTCTTCTTCAGAGGAAGAGCTAAAGTGTTCTTCAACAAGTTTTTTGGCTGCAGCTTGATTGGCCTTCTTGATTTCCTCAAATTTCCTTTGAGACATTAGCTCTGTTTAAAAGAAAAAAAATTAGTTTCATTTCTTCAAAACAATCTCTAAAAGCACAGATTTAAAAGTCACCCTTGGAGCATTCTGTTTTGCTTTATGCACAAAAAAAGTATTTTCAAGTTTCTTGTCATATAACTAAAGAGAATACCACCATTGGGGCATTTGGGTGGCTGAGTCAGTTGAGCAAGCCACTCTTGATTTCGCCTTAGGTCATGATCCCAGAGTCATGGGATCTAGCCCTGCATCAGGCTCCTCGCTGAGCATGGACCCTGCTTAAGATTCTCTCTCCCTCTGCCCCTCTCCCTCCAATTCACGCTCGTGCACTCGCTCTCTCAAATAAAAAATAAAATATTTAAAAAAAGAGAATACAGGGGCGCCTGGGTGGCTCAGTCGGTTAAGCGTCCGACTTCAGCTCAGGTCACGATCTCACGGTCCATGAGTTCGAGCCCCGCGTCGGGCTCTGGGCTGATGGCTCAGAGCCTGGAGCCTGCTTCCAATTCTGTGTCTCCCTCTCTCTCTGCCCCTCCCCCGTTCATGCTCTGTCTCTCTCTGTCTCAAAAAGTAAATAAACGTTAAAAAAAAAAAAAATTTAAAAAAAAAAAAAAAAAAAGAGAATACTACAATGAAAACTTTCACTTTTGTTAAATATCCTAAATGCAGCAAATTGTTCTAGAAACAGAGTGACTAACAAATCGATTAAAAAATTATAAAGATATGATAAAAGCATCAAAAACCTGTAATCAATCCCAAAATAAGGACATTAAAAAATTAAAAATGGGATGTTTAAAAACAAATCATACACAGTAATTTTTAAGAGGTGGGAATCATGCCAACTGGGAACACATCAGAATCAGTTAAAATGGATGCTTTCTCAAACAATCCTCTTCCACACTACAGCCCAGCCTTACCTAGCCCACCGAAGATTTTGCACAAACAATATTCACTGCATACCTGTTATTTTATCATCTGTTCTTAAAAAGCTCAAGGACATTTTGCCTTTATTAAAATGTGGTCACAAAATATATATATTTAACATTAATCCACCTAGATGTTGCCAATACAGAAAATGTGGTTCTTACAACAGCTTCATTCCAAAAAGAAATGTTAAATAAATTGATCAGTTCTTCCACTATTCTATCAGTGACTATACTTCTCATTTTGTTACTTGGTTAAATAATAACACAAAAAGAATTAGATTACTTCATAGTGTATTCCCAACTACTTAAGGGCAAGGACCAGGGGAAATTTCTTTAAGCACTAAGTAACTATTAATAAAGTCTTATGGGGGCGCCTGGGTGGCTCAGTCGGTTGGGCATCTGACTTCGGCTCAGGTCATGATCTCGCGGTGCGTGAGTTCGAGCCCCGCGTCGGGCTCGGATTCTGTGTCTCCCTCTCTCTCTGAACCTCCCCCGTTCATGCTGTCTCTCCCTGTCTCAAAAATAAATAAACGTTAAAAAAAATTTAAAAAAAATAAAAAAATAAAAATTAAAAAAAAAAAGTCTTATGGACAACAACCACTGTTTTAGGAAATAAGTCCCAAACATACTGACTTGATACGAACTTATTAATGCCCATATTGAGAGGATTTTAATTTTACTTATTTAAAATTATAAATCATTAATTTAAAATTAAACTTTATGCTTGAAACTGATGAGCCCCTACCAGGATAAACTTTCTTAATCTGGGTTGTATATGTGTACTTAATGGTGTTTTATCTTTTGTTCCCTCGTGAAATCAAAATTTACATTTTAAAGCCAGTTTAGGTGGGGATTATTTCAGTATTTCAAATAAAACTGAAAGAAATGTATACAGTGCCTTTATAAGAATCTTTGTGTATTAGGAAAAAAGTAATGGCTATGAGCTACATGACCCAAAACTTGATGTGCAATAAGAGAGATGATAAATGTCATTAATTGTGGGAAAAGACCACTTAAGGATCCTTTTTTTATTTATTTTTTAAATAAGTTTATTTATTTATTTTGAGAGAGACAGAGATAGCACACATAGGGAAGGGGCAGAGAGAGGGAGGGAGAGAGAGAATCCCAAGCAGGCTGCCTGTTCGGAGCCCAGTGCAGGGCTCGAACTCATGAAACCACAAGATCATGACCTGAGCTGAAACCAAGAGTCAATCGCTTAACCGACTGAGCCACCCAGGCACCCCAAGGATACATTTTTTAAGGCTGAATTATAAGATATAATAAAAACGTCCATAACCCGATCAAGGTATCCACATAAGATCCTCTCAAGGAAAGGTGACAAAAGAAACTTCCTATATATATTATTTCTTAGAGTCAAATCTCATATATACAGGTGAAGAATGCTTGCTTTTCTACTATCCACAAAGTCCAAGAAACATTACCAAAACTGTTCTTGGTCTCCAACTTACACATTTCACCACCACCACTATCATAAACTCCTAAGGACTACCAGAGGGGAGGGGATAGGGGAAATGGGTGAAAGAGATAACAGGGATTAAGGAGGGCACTTGTGATGAGCACGGGGTGTTGTATGGAACTGAATCACTATATTGTACACCTGAAACTAACATAACATTGTATGTTAACTATTAACTATACTGGAATTAAAATAAACTCAGTAACTGCAAGCTATGAGAATAACTTTAAAAGTAGCTCAGGAAAGGGGCACCTGGGTGGCTCAGTCAGTTAAGCAACTGACTTCAGCTCAGGTCATGATCTCACCGTTCACAAGTTCGAGCCAGGCGTCAGGGTCTGTGCAGACAGCTCAGAACCTGGAGCCTGCTTGGGACTCTGTGTCTCCCTCTCTCTCTGCCCCTCCCCTGCTCGCACGGGCGTGTATGCACTCTCTCTCTCTCAAAAATAAATATTTTTTTAAAATTTTTTTAAAAAGTAGCTTAGGAAAAAAAAGCACTCAAGCTTAACTTGCTCCTCCCCTCAAAAAATATATTCTGAAAAACAAATTCCAAACATAAAAGTGAAATGATTTGGGGGATTATTTCTTTAGCTTCATGCAATCCTCCATTAGCATGGACAATTCAGTTGCCTGTGTGTTCTCAGGCTCCACTCAAACAGCCTTGGATGAAGGATACTGACATTCCAGGTGCGGCCACATCAGACATCCGGAAAAGGACATGAAATTTGTGAATAGCAACCAAAGTTGAGGAAAACACCTCAAGCTCAAGTGCTTACGGGGCATAGACCATTTAAGTTACTAAACTAAGGCAATCTTGCAAAGGTGGAAAATGACAACTGCCCCCAAGGTAGGAGAGACCACGTGAAATGGAGTGCCTAAACGGAATTTCTGCAAGTTGACTGTTACCACGAACAAAGGTAATGAAGCCACACGACCCTATTTTACAAGAAAACTTATTAACCAGATTTTTATGAGATTTTTAAAAAGAAAAACAAAAAAACCTACTGGCAACCAATTCAGATTTAAAGGACTGTGTTAACCAAACCAAACTATAGGCTAAATCAGAACCCCGGACCACAGTTTGCAAATTTTGGTCTAGGGATTCAGTAGGCAAAAACGAATAAAGAAAAGAACACCGGACAAAGAGGAGACGCTGATTAATGTCAATTAAAATTAAAGGTATGCTGGGAATCTGCCTAGAATACCGAAATGAGTAGCTTCCTTGCAGAGTTTGAGATGTAGGGGCAATAATAAACTCGAAGGAGAAGAAAATCAGTGAACGAGAGCAAGGGCAGGTAGGCAGTTCTGGGCAGTAAGTGCCTTAATAGGTATCCAGGTGAAACCGAGGACGGAGTCTTTCTCACCACAGGCTACGGAGGTCTGCAGTGCCTCAGATCCCGCGGGGCTGCGCCCGACCGAACTACCTGCAGCCGCAGGGGTCGCGGCTCCTCTGGGGCTGGGGCCAGGACCCACAGCGCCCACTGACCCCTTCTCTCGCCCCCCTCCGGCGCCGCGAAGATGGAGTCCATTTCCCGAAGAGGGGGCCGCAGTGGCCCGTCCTCGGGCTCGGCCTCGGCCACCGGCCACCTGGCGCCAGGAAGCTTCCATCCCTGCAGAGGAAGGGGGGAAAAAAAAATAAGTGGAAGGAGAGTGAGCGCAGCGGGTGCCGAGGCGGGGAAAGGAGCAGTGGGGGAAGCCAGTGCGAGGAGCAGAATGAGGAGGGTCCCCGCGGGGCGAGGACCTGGTGTGAGAAGGTCGCGGCCCTGTCACTAGGAGGGCCAGTCCCCGCTAAGCCCAGGTTTAGGAGATGGACCAGGGAGAGAGAGGACTAGACAGAGAAATGGACCTCAGGGCAAGGAGCATCCAGTACCGCAGAGGGAGAGCCCGGGAGAAGGGAAGCGCCTCCTCGGCCTCAGAGGGAGCGTAGTGCGGATAAAAGTACAGACTGACCCCTCGGCTCCCGCGGGAGACCAACTGTAGTAGCGGACCCCAAGGAAAGCTACGTCTCCTTACCGACGGCGCCCGCCCCGGGCGACTACAACTCCCAGAAGCCCAGATCGACTGCCCGCAGAACGCGTGGCATCACTGGCCACTTCCTTATCCGGGAGCGTTTCTGGGAGGGAGAGTTGCTCAAAGCGCGTGCGCTGACTTGCACCGAGCCTTCGGAAACTACAATTCCCGGCGTGCTCTGGGGTTTGGGTGGGATCGTCGCCCAGAGAGGGCGGAAGATTGGGAGGTGGGCGGGCCCTAAGTGTTCTCAACTCCAGAGGATACTAAGGCTTCCCCAACGGTACCTTAAACCCAGTTGGGTATCAGGATTCTGTCAGAGTGACTGTAATTGGCTATTCTCCAGCCTTAGCCTTGACTCCAGGCTTTCAGGTGGCAGAATTCTCACTGACGGAAATAAACAAAGAAAACACTTGGGCGTAGAGGAAGAGGGAAGGAAAGCTGGGAGTATTGAGAGAAAGTGGATGGAATACAGACAAGCGCCCTTCTGAATTGCTATAGCGATGTAAAGGATAAGTCTCATAGTTTTTTATAGTCTATAGTTTACAGTAAGGTCCTGAAGGAGGCTGATTTTTTACCTTCATGACAGCTCCCTAAAGTAGATTTTATTAAGGAAAGTAATTGAAAGCCATGACCTGACTTTGCTGACTTTTCCAGTAAGATATACTGCGCTGAGCGCTGAACAGGGAGCCTGCTTGGGATTCTCTTTCCCTCTTTCTCTGCCCCTCTCCCCACTCTCAAAATAAATAAACATTAAAAAAAGATAAACATCAAAAAATTGGGGGTCTGATTGGGATTGAGGAATATGTTGATTGCTGTTTGGAACTACTGTCTTTATACAACTCTTCAACCTCAATTCTCTACATTAATAATAAATACCTAATGTTTAAATGGCATTTGTTAAGTGCCAGACACTATTCAAAGTGTCTTAATATATATGTATTAATTAATTCTTCACAATAACCCTATTTATTCCCAGTTTACAGCTGAAAACACTGAGGCACAGAGAGGTTAAGTAATCTGCCTTTGCTGATAGAACTAGGTATTGTTATCATGGATACCATTTTTTAAATTAGGAAACAAACACAAAATTTTCTTATTCAAAATCCTAGCAGAATCAAAATCGCAACAGAGTAGCGTGATTCCTGACCTATATTCTTGAACACCATGCCATATGATTACTGTATAAATGTATTTAATGTTTACATAGAAATTCCAGTTACTTTTAGAGGGCCTAATCAAGTGAAAAAATCCTCACATTATGAGAATTATTCCCCTGCCATATGACAAAATAAAAATTTATAATCATAATTATTTTGGAATCAGAATCATATGTGTTACCTGTGTTAGGAAACTATTACAGAATGATAGTAAAGTTTTGCAGTGAAGAATTGTATACCATGTGGAAGCATATGTCAGTTGAGAACCTGTTTACAAAGTGACCATTGCTGTTATTTTTACTTTGGAATTTCAGATAATATTTGGGAGAAACAAGATTTTTTTTGTGTGTTTATGGGAAATATAATTAAAAATTATAAATATAATTAAAATTATATTATTTAGTATATATCCTATGTATTAAATTATTAATTTATTATCATATTATGTTATTATATAGTACATATTAAATTATTATATAATAGGGGCGCTTGGGTGGCTCAGTCAGTTGAGCGTCCGACTTCGGCTCAGGTCATGATCTCACAGTTTGTGAGTTCGAGCCCCACGTGGGGCTCTCTGCTGACAGCTCAGAGCCTGGAGCCTGCTTCAGATTCTGTGTCTCCCTCTCTCTCTGCCCCTTCCCTGCTCATACTCTGTCTCTCTCTGTCTCTCAAAAATGAATAAACGTTAAAAATTTTTTAATTATTATATAATAAATATAATTAGATATAATTAAACAATTAAAAATATAAAATATAATTAAAATTATAAAGATCGATAACTATAATTGTGCAGGTCCAATTAATTTTAATTATTGGAAATAGTACCCAGAAGAATAGCTAAAAAGAGGCTGACAATACAAAGTGTTGGCAACAATGTGGAGTAACTGGAACTCTCATACTTACTGGTGGAAGTTGAAATTGGTTGAAACCCTTTCAAAAAATGTTTGGCAATATCTACTAAAATATGACTTAGTACTATAACACCATAACCAAGCAATTCCACTTCTGTATATACCCCTAAAAGATATGAGTGCATATGTCCAGAAAACTCACATTTAGAGCAGCTTTATTCATAGCAACCAAAAGCTAGAAACAACCCTAATGTCCAGAATAGAAAAATAAATGTGGTGTAGTCATATAATGGACACACACACAAATGTGTGTGTGTGTATGTGTATATATATATATATGTGTGTGTGTGTGTGTACATATATACACATACACACACATATATGAATATAACATGAATATATATGAATATATACACACACATATATATATATGAATATAACATGAATATATATGAATACACACACACACACATATATATATATGAATATAAAACATGATGGGTGATCTCAAAGATATCATATTAAGCAAAAGAAGCCAGACACAGGAGAGTACTTACATGTGGTTCCAATTTCATAAAGTTTCTGAACTAGAAATGGAAGCCAAATTAGTGATTACCTCTGATGGGGGTAGAAGGATTTTAACTGAGAAGAGGAGTGAGGTAGCCACCTAAGTGGTGGAAAACTTCTATCTTGATCTGGGTGGTAGTTTCATGTGTGTGTATACATATAAAAACAAAAAATATATACATTTATGATCTGTGCAACTTATGATATGTGTGATACCCCTCAATTCTGAAAAGAATTATAAAATATAGAAAAAATAAGATATCTGAATACGTCTATTGTCCAGCCCCTTGAAAAATGTGATTTAATTATATTTATTTGTCCATTACTGATACATTATCCTGATGTGGATTCTTTTTGCCAGAGTACCCATACAGAACCCCCCAAATACATTTATCCTTGGCAGATACATATATATTTACGTAAACACTATGCCAGTTATCAGTTTATTGCCTCTCAACTCCCAATTCACCCTTCAATGTATGCTCTATAATAATGGACAGCACTCTTTTAAGCACCTCGTCTGAGAGCAGCACCTTAAGTTTTCTCAGCAGAGGGCGCTGGAGAGACATCGTGGGAAAGAACTTTTCCGGTGTTTCCTGCTACCGCACGTTGGGTCAGCAACCTTGCAGTCTCTGCCTGGCCTGCAGTTAACCTTCAAAACAGACTCAACATGGAAACTGGCCCAGGGCCCCCTGCTCACTCTCTCTTAAATTAAAAAAAAAATGTTTTTAAGGAAATTAAGGATACGACATAAAGTGCAAAATATACCAGCCAAAATAAGTAAAAAAGATTTTCTGCCATACATAGGGCAGAGGAAAACTAGAATATTAACAATCAGGTTGTTTCCATAGTCACATTAAAATAACTTTCAAAATATAACTTTAGGGGACTTATTCATTTTTTCCTTTAGTTAGTAATATTCAGAATTGAATAATAAAAATAGCACTGTATAATGTAAATTTTATGAAAATGAAACTAAAATTTTTTTTTACTTTATCATTTTACTTTGTCTAGGAAAACCACAAGAGAAACAAAATCAAACAAAAGTTTATTCATATTTAATGTAAACTGTTTTCAAATATTCAGCTTAACAATCCACCCATCAATCAATAATTGAGTCTAGCAGATATCTAATACTATCAGGCACTGGATGTAATGTACTCAGAGATGAGAGAGATTCACGATAGGTAAAGTACCAGGATTAGGATGAAGAGACTCATGAAGACGCCAGGGGCAGGGTTAGATTTGGATAGAATGGAAAGATGCAATCTGAGTGGTAAGCCAAGGTTTAGAAGAGAAAATAAACATGGCACGTGTTTGAACCAGAAAAGAGAAAATTCCGTTGAATCCCAAGGCAAAGGTCATAAAGAAAGTTGGAGAGCATCTTGAAAACAGAAGTAGAAAAATTCGTTCTCAATGATGGCACTAAGTAATCACTATGAGGTTCAAGAAAGGGGAAACAATATCATAAAAGGAAGCCTTAGGTTTTTTGTGTTTTTTTTTTTTTATCTGATTTTGCTTCTGAAAGATCACAGTGGCAACTCCGTGGAAATGGACTGTTGACGTAAGAAGAGTAAAAGTGGAATTAGATACTGGGTAACAGACTACTGTAGGAATCTAGGTGAAAGATGGTAGTTTAGATGAGCAATGGATGTGACAGATTACCCTCACACTCGGGGTATATCTTGAAGGTTGAGCTCACAACATTCACTGACGGCTTAGATAACAGGTATGAGATTAAGAGTCAAGAAAATAAGACTCAAAGTTTTTCACCAGAGGAACTGGGTCAATGATAGTGTCATTTTCTGACATAAGGAGGACAGGGAAAGAAACAGGCTTGAGAAAAAAGTCATGAGTTCTGCCTAGGACACATCAAATTCTCACTATAAACAAACAAACAAACAAGATCACCAGCTTGCACAACAATGCTTCTGGCACTAGATGTATAGCTTCTTCCAAACAAAACAATTCAATTTGCAGAATTGACATTTAACTCAGTTCTGACATTTAACTCTGTTCTGACACTTAACTCAGTTCTGACACTAACTGCCTGGAGAGTACAGACCCCATAGGTTAAGGGCTCGGTCCCCCGAAACTGCCCTCACACACATTTCATATGCCCAGTCACAAGTCTCATGTTGTCACATGTGCTACTAGCCAACTAGTTATAAATCATGTCCCCTCCTCGTGTTCTATAATTTTCTAGAATGGCTCAGAGACAGAGTTTACTTTTTCTTACTGATTTATCATAAATGATACAACTCAGGACCAGGCACATGGAAGATATTCATAGGACAAGGAATGTGGGAAGGGGTAAGGAGCTTCCATAACTCTGAGGGCACTACCCTCCCAGTACCTCAACGTGTTTAGCAAGCCAGAAGCCCTCCAAACCCCTTGGGTTAAGGATTTTTTTATTGGAGCCTCATTACATAAGCCTAATGGATTAGATCATTGGGTGTTAGTGATTGACTCAACCTGCAGTCCCTCTCCCCTTCCCAAGGTCAGGGGGTAGGGCTGAAAGTTCCAATTATCTAATCCCATGGTTTATTCCCCTGGCAACCAGCCCCCATCCTTAGGGGCTTTCCAAAAGTTACCTCATCAACAGAAACTCAGATGTGGTTGAAAGAGGCATGTTATGAAAAACAAAAAAAAATGCTTTTTAAAATTTTTTCACTCTGGAGCTGGCTTCAGGAGTCAGTGACAAAAACCAAATCTTAAAAAAGATATTCCTATAGCTCTTATCACTTAGGGAACTACAACGGTTTTAGGAGCTTGGGCCAGGAACCAGAAACAAAGACCAAAATTTATATTTCTTATTAAAGTACATTTACCAAAGAAAATACCATGTGCCCAGTTCAATATACAAGTCTGGAGTTCAGAGGAGGAGGAGAGGCTGCAGATACAAATTTGGGAGCTTTCAGCACATAGATGTTGTAAAATGCTATGGGATGTATGAGCTCACTTAGGGAGTGATTATGGTGGCCACGGGACACTTTGGCCTTTAAAGATTCACTGAGGAGGGGAAACAAGGGAGATGGAAATCCAGTCAGAGAAGTGACTGAAAGCCAAGTATCTCGAAAGGCAAGTGAAGAAAAGCATTTCCAGAAAGGAAGTGATCATCTCTATCTAACACCACTGAGAGATCTGGTGAGTTTTGGACTCAGGACTGACCACGAGATTTGGCAAAGCAGGGGTCATTGATATTGGTCACCTTGACAAGAGATTTCAGTGGAGTGATAGCAGCAAAACTTCATCGTGTCAGGTTCAAGGAAGAACAGAGAGAGAGGAACTCTCTCCGTTGGCAAAGACAAATTCTACAGAAGTTTTACAGTCAAGGAGAGCAGAATGCGGTGTTGGCTGGAAGCAGATACAGGGCCAAGCAGCAGGTAGATGTTCTTTTAAGATTTGAGCCATTGCACATTGAAGGGGACAATCCACAGGGGGTGAGGGGATGGTAAAGCATGATGGGGGGGGGGGGGCAAGGCAAGGGGGAGATGATTGTAACAACAAAGTCCTGGAGTACAAGAGAGGGTCTAGAAACCTGTGCACAAGTAGAAGATACAGTTTCTCAGACAGGAACTTAGGGTGCTTGTCCATTGTAAGAGAGTTGTCTCAGACATTCTTCAGGCTTGCTCCCATGCCCGATGCTGTGGTGGCAAGACCCTAACGTGTGCAGTCTCAGTGCACTACTTGGGGCGTGAGACTCTTTTAGAGGCTAGGGACTCCAGGTCTAGGATCCAGTCTTCCCCATGTTCAACTTGGTTGTTTCCTTCGAGGGCCTACTATAGCCTTGGGGAGCACTCAAGGAACCAACAGCTTTTTTTTTCCTTCTCCCAGCTCAGAGTTAAAGTCTAGCAGAAATCCTACTTCTGAGTAAACGCAACACACTTTGTAAAATGTTCATGCCGTTCATCTGTGATCTAGTAAAAGATTCACTATTTCTCTGAATATGTTGAAAGGAAATTCTCTAAAACTAGAAGAGAAAGCCCTGGAAGTAGGGTTGACATTCAGATATCACCTTAAAAAAAAAAAAAAAAGATAGGCTGGGAGCAGGATAACTCATGAGTACATAATGGTCTCAAGAAACAACAGATTTATTTGGGCAGATATTCCAAATATGAGATATATATAAATTCAGGGGTTCCATTGCTAAAAGAAGAAGACAGGTATTTCTGCTCGACTTTAATATTATATATAATGTATATTACACACTATTATATGTTATTTATATTTATATTATTATGTATTGTATATGATATGTTATATTATTATTTTATATATATTTTATACAGAATATATCATGTATGTAATATTATATATTAATATAAAGACTATGCCGTGTTGGCCTCTCTTGCTTTTAGGTGTAACCGCACAACTAAGTTTTTGCCAGTGAGATGTGAGTGGAAATGAAAGTGTCCTAAAGGAAAGAAATGCCCTCCCCCTTTCTCATTCCAGATGCCTAATGTGTAAATAGGATGGCAGAAGCTGAATTAGCCATCTCAGACCATGAGGCGATCTTGGGAGAGGAGACCTACAGGATGAAAGGCAGATCTGTTGAAACATCCAGATAGGAGCTAGTATCCCCAGAGAACTTCTCTGAGAAATGTCATGGCAGGCCTGTCCTGCTTCTATCCGGACTTCAGCATGAGAAGTAAATATAGATCAATCATGTTTAAACAACAGTTCCTGAATTCTTCTAAGCCATTACTATCCTCTGCTTGCATCTGAACCCACAATACACAAATAATCCGGTTTTGTGAGGGAAAGCTGATAATTCGATTTCAATAAATTTTCTACAGACCTTTAATCAAAAGTCATTACAAGAATTTGAAAAACATTCCAACAGAAATGAGATGACTGTCAGAGAATACAATCATCAGCTTAAAAGAGGTGATAAAATTTTAATTCCTTGAGGCTTTTGAAAGTGCTTAGATATTATTCTGTTAGATATTACTCAGATGAACTCAGCAATAGTTAACTTGACATCTGAAGATCCTTTCCAGGCTTGTTATTGGAATATTCCGTTGTGTTTATTTTTCCAGGGCTGGCATCAAGACTATGATACTAGAGGGGCACCTCAATGGCGCAGTAGGTGAAGCATCCGACTTCGACTCAGGTCACAATCTCACCACTCAGGAGTTCGAGCCCCGCGTCGGGCTCTGTGCTGACAGCTCGGAGCCTGGAGCCCGTTTCAGATTCTGTGTCTCTGTCCCTCCCCTGCTCTCATCTGTCTGTCTCTCTCTCTCTAAAATAAATAAAACATTAAAAAAAAACAAACATGATACTAGAAACATGTTAGTTCCTAATATGGCGTGACAGTGTGCCAAACAGTGCCTAATGCTTCTAAAGTTAGTAGGAGCCTTCATTTCCACAATTACTGCCTTCTCTTGAAGAGAAAAGTAAAATCTGAGAAACCCTAGTTCTGAGGAGATTCAAGGCACCTTACAAAACATTACAAACATTCTTGCCACCTATAGGTGATCTAGAAAAATACTCACTGTTTCTCTGAATGTGCTGAAAGAAAATCTTCTAAAAACTAGAAGAAACTCCTGCAAATGAGGTTGACATTCATATATCACTTTTTAAAAACGATGGAACCATCTGGCAACAAGGTAATTCGTTATCACAGTTTGCTCTCAAGAAATAACAGGCAACCACTCCAAATAAGCTATTTTTCATTCCTAGTGACAGTACTGTGAGGAGTTATACTCTTAATGTTTTGTATGAAGAGACTTCCAGAACCTCCACCGTTACACATTTTTCCCTCCCCTTCCCCATTACGTGATTTTCCTCATCTCTGCCTAGTTTAAAGTGAGTTCGTTCCTCTTCCAAGCAATCCTACTTATTCTCTGAAAGAGAGCTTATTTTTTTCCAAATTGCCAGTGGTAGTCCATTAATTAATCACGATATCAATTGAGTAATTTGCAACAAGCATTTTTTCAAAAGAACTAAAATAGAATAGATAAAAGAGAAAGTCCTTGAGTACATTGCACGTTAGAAGGGGAAGTATTCTTTTCTGAAAGGTTTGTTACAGCTATGTGGTTTCTAGATCGCAATCAAAATGCATGTTATATGGGTTATTTATTATGGGTCATAATCAAGGAAGTTTGAACAGACTGCCCTGGAAACAGTTGCCCTCATTATCGCACCTGACCTTTCTCAGCTCAGAAATATTTTTTCTTTGCCTCAACGTTCTGCTTAAATTACACTTCTAAGAATCATTTGTTCCCCAATGAGAATAGCCTTCCTTTGGTACCATGTTGTTATGTGTCTTACAAGTGCAGCACTCAGGAAAAGTCCAATCAGTGAAGCAAAATCCGAAGCTGCTGGATCTCTCTGTTTTTCTTACATTTGGCTTTAGGAGTAGATGATGAGCTTTGAGGCCTCTTTCCACAGTAAGACTAGATATTCCTTTTCTCTTAGTCCTCAGAGACAAGTATGGGAATAATCAGCTTCTGAAGGAACTTTATAGATGAATTAGTCAATGTTAAGTCTTTCCATTCTCTTAATAATCATCTAGGTATCTTTACTGTTGCTGTTGCTGTTTAAGTGCATTTCTTTCTCCCAGCCTTTGTCTTTCTGCACTGGAGTCCTGTGTTCTCTAGCGCACCACCATTAACCCATGTGTCACCTTTCCACTCATTCTCCAGACCCCACCCAGCTCTAATAAAATATATTCAGGGTTCATTAAACAGAAGAGCACACGATTTCCTAAGTTTGGATGCTCATGATTTTCTACAAAGGCAGGAAAATTTCTTCTTAAAACTTCCTAACGAAACCCAAACTTTTCGTGATTTTTTTTTTGTAAGTACTCCCTGAAACATTACAGGCTACAAAACTCCTTATCTAGGCCTTTACTGTATTCTTTACTGTATTTGATTGCTTAAAGCCAATTACTTAAAAATTGTAATTTGAATTATTTTACTTGGGGTACTCCAGTGGAACTTATCTATACTGAAGCTCATCCATTGATTTTAAGATCATATTTAATTAAACATGTTAGGTGTAACTGGTCCCATCAGTATCAGTAAGCCAAGAATCTATTTAACCTTACCACTTGTATGATCTTACTCTAAATGTCATATATAATTGAAACAATAGTAAGCATCCTTATGATAAATTTTTGAAAGTTCAAATAAGTGATATTTACTTATTTCCTTTGTCCACAAACCTATTTACAGCTCAACTAGGTGATTTAGTTATGGCTTCCTGTTCTCAAGGACCATTTAATTTGAAGAGCGTGATCTTAACCGGACTCAGAGAGCAAACTCTCAATCCACATGGTCAATACCTTTGGCATACTATATTTGATTGCAGATAAGTGTTTGAAATATGGTTAAGCTATATTATGTATTTTTAGATCCTTTGTGGTTTATTTTTGACCTTCCTTTCTGAGCTGCAAAGAAGCAAAGTCTTTCTGGTTTGGCATGGAGGCCAGAAGGGCAGTCTCCCTCTCCAGGTAAGAGATAGAAATGAAACTAGGTCACCGGTGTTAAACCAAGAGGTCTATGTTAAGAGATTTAGTACCAAAATGTGAAAAAAGAGTTTCTCAAAAGGGAGGAAATAGCCATTATTGCAGTTCAGTAAAAAACAACTCTCAGTTTTCTGTCACCAAAGAGTCTTGCCTCTCTTTAATCGAAAAGTTTCGAATGCCCAATTATTTTAGATATAAAAATAAAAGAAATATAATTGAAGTAAATTTCATATTACGTTATTGTGGTATGCTTCCATAGTAATTTTATATATTTTGTGCTCTTTGGGCATTTTGAAATTATATCTAAATGGAACAATGGGAATATCTGTAATTTAAATCTATTGATTATCAGTATTTTTGGCAAATGAAGGAACTAGGGACAGTGACTTATTACATTCAAAAATGAATGGAAAAAAATTACATCTGTGTTCTAGAGACTCCTGATAATGGTAGGCAAATGTTCATCCCTTGTGCCCTGAGTGGCTGGCTCATTGGTCCCCCTTTCTGCAGAGAGAAAGCAATGAGACCACTGAAGGAAAGCATGGAACATCATGGATTTTGGTGCCATAACGGTACTGTGCTCCTGGGCATCATCAATCTTTGTGACAAACCCAGGAAACAGGCTCCACGATCTCTAAAGAACTAACTCAAGTAGCTTTTTGGACCACATCCAACTGGCTAAAGCTCAACCCAGATAAAGCAAAAATGAATCTAACTAAAAAGAGAAATTGGCAATCTGACAAGAAATCCAATATCAACTCTTTTTAAGGGCCAACATTGTCAGGCCGATGAGTAATTTTGTGGTAAATTGCTATTTTCAGAACCCCAAAGGAATGCATTGGTGAAAAATGCATTCTTTCACCTCTAACTCATCAGGAAACCAAGAGCCAGACATGAAATGTAATTCTAGAAGGTATTGTCTCGAATTTACTCAATATGCAGTCTGACTAGCTTAAAGTGGAAACATACAGGTAACAGACATGTTATCACCAAGTAGAACCCCATAAAGCACTCAACTTGGTCTGTGTAGAGAGCACTCAAGGGCAACCTCACAGTGAAGTAAACACGGAACCAAGGGTCAAAAGTCCAGGCTTTGTCACTAAACTAGCTGTGTGAATTCATACTCACCTCTTCTACTCCTCTTTTCTCTTCCATTTGAAATAGTTCACATATACCAAAAATCATAGACAGAATACATGTATTTGTACCTAGGTTCATCAGATCTTAACATTTGAACTTATGTCTTTCAGATTATTTTTAAAAATATAAAACATCATGGACTGTTGAAGTCCTCTGAATTTTTCACTCTCCCCCCACCCCCGTCTCATTCTCTCCAGCCCCACAAGTGTGAATGGTGTTCCGATTTCTGCTATCGAATATTCCCATGCCTGTTATTAAACTGTGACATCAGAGGTGCAGATCCATACACACTACTGAGTATTGTGTTGTGTGTTTGTAAATTTTGTATAGGTGATATTTTGTGCACATGAAAGTCGGCTCATGAATGCAAGGGTGAAGAGCAGGAGCCCTGAACCCTCACTGTCCGGGTTCAAAGAGCAGTTATACCACTTCCTTCCTGTGGGCCTTGGGCAAATTACTTACACTCTCTGTGCCTCCCTTTCCTCATCTTTTAAACAGAACATATAGTGGAACCTAACTTACAAGCTATCACGAAGATTAAATGCACTGAAATCTAGAAAGTACTTGAACAGTGCCAGCACAAACTAAACACTAGGTTAAGTGATGGTATCTGTTACTATTCAAGCATGTTGTATGGTATTCCATTATGGGGCTATATTCCAATTCATGTATCTGGCTTCCTTTTGATGGACATTTAGGTTGTTTCCAAACTTTAACTATTATAAGCATTCTTTGACATGTCTTATGGTGCATATGTGGCCAATTTTCTGTAGTGACTATACCTAACAATGAAATTGCTGGCTTTTAGATCAGCCTGACCCTGGCTTTAGCAGATATTAGCACATGGCTCTCCAACATACGGTAAAAATTCCCACTGCTACTCCAAGTTCCTAACACTCTACATCCTCACCAACTGTAGTGTTGCCTCATCATCATTTCTGTACTTGTAAAACGAGGAGGGGTGAATTAGACCATCTCTGGAATCTTTTTGCATTTTCTATGTGCTCCAATTTCCTTTCCATGAATTTCCTGCTTTCTTCCTTCACCTAGAGATAAACTAGTCCAGGGAATAGCAACCTTTTCTTTTGAGTCTATAGGCCTGTTTTTTGGTATTTTATATTCTGAACCGTCTATAAACAAAGGCATCCAATAATACAATTTCTGTAGTCATAAGGTAGAATATTAACCACATTGACAGTGTTTTAGCCAGGCATACTTCCAACACTGTTAAAACATATCAACAGTTTCCAAACTTTTTAAAGCAATGGATATTTTTTAATAAAAATATAAAGTGAATTTCAATATAAATGCTGCTTGCTCCTTTTTTGTGTGTGCTTACCTCTAATACATAGCTCACAGATTGGTAAAAAGCTTCTTGTAATGTAATTGTCATTATTGCATTGGTGAGCTTTCCGAAATTAAGAAATACTAAAATGCTTCAATTTATCTTGTTGCTGTCTCCATTAAATTTGCATATTAAATTTTACTTGATCATGCTTTAATTTTAGACTGGCATATAGTTTGCTATGCTAAAATCTTCTGGAAATATTCATGTTAGGAAAAAAAATGCCCATTATTGCCAAAGACCTCTGATTTTACTACCTATAATTTCTGTGAAGAAAAATGTAGTTTCAGGCTTTGGAGGTTGTGATTGTAGACCAACATTGCCACCTAATGGTAAGAAGTTTAACTATGTCATATTTCAAGTTGGAAAAGTTGGGGTTTTTTAAAGATATATGCAAAACTCTGAAGTAATCTATTCCTATGGAAACATTACATTATACTAGAGTTGGGCAGGAAGTGCAGAGTAAACACTCATCAGACACACTGGCAAGACTAGCTGATTGGGCTTCTGCTCCCTCCTTGATCTGCCATCTATGAGTTCTAGAATTCTCTCTCATCTGCTCTCAGATTAGTTGCTAAACAACTTCAAATTTCAACCACTTCTCCCTTGTCCTTATCTAGACCCTGTCCTAGTCTTAATATGTTAAGACAGGCAAGTGGAGTCTGGAATCAATCTAGAATAAGAGTGGTTTCTTGCATTAGCAAAAGGTGAGTTCCTGCTTTGACATCTATCTGTACCCAGGTCAGCATCCTTACCATGAGTCTCCCAAAGCCACATATTTCCTGTCTTTTTAAAAGATTTCTTTATGAAGCCAGAATCCAGTTGTGAACCTCTGCATTGCACTCCAGGTGTCTAAAGTGGAACTTCGCCACTACCTGTCAGAGCCTCCACCTGGAAGAGTCATGGAAAAGGAATTGGCTTAGCCCTCCTGACTCAAGTCTTTGTACCAAGAATCTGCCACCTGTCCAATCGAAGCATCAGAAAGACTTACAGAGCTTTGGGTCCGAGGTCATCAAATCAGAATGGGTGTCTCTAGCCCAGATCAGACTCAATGTACCCACCCTCCTGGATGCTGTGACTGGAGCTGCTTCTCCTTGGGAACCAGACCCTGAGCCATCTTTTTTTATTTTTTTTTTTATCTTTATTTTTGAGAGAGCGAGAGAGAGACAGAGTGCGAGTGGTGGGGGAACAGAGAGAGGGAGACACAGAATCCGAAGCAGGCTCCAGGCTCTGAGCTGTCAGCACAGAGCCCGATGCAGGGCTCAAACTCACAAACCGTGAGATCATGACCTGAGCTGAAGTCAGATGCTTAACCGACTGAGCCTCCCAGGCGCCCCGGCCCTGAGCCATCTTATCTTACTAAATCAAGTCTCTTTGCAATGCCTTAGAGGTTTTTATAACAGGCAACAAGGAGCACAAAGAATAAAATGTGTGTGAAGGAGAAGGAGTATTAAAAATATGGAAAAAGAGAGAGTAAAAAGAGTACTTGTCTCAGTCAGAAACCATATTACATTCTAATTACAACCCACCCACTCCAGAACCAGCCACTTCCTCTGTAGTGAAGAAACACTTGCTGGGTGATATTGAACAAATAACATGTAAAATGGCAACATAAGACTGCAAATACCATGCATAGTTCAATGAATATCCTTTTTGGTAGAACAGAATAAACTCTACCATAGACATACACTGATCAAGGTCCATATAAGTATTTGAAATGTCAAATTAACAAGATGTCATGTCAAGCCATATTATTATAGGCAGAGGTAGAAATTTTATATCAATTCCAGAGATCTGTGTTAAGAAGAACTTTTGAACCACATGGGTTAAGCAATAGAGAGCTGTATGACTGATTAGCAATGTCTTCCACAACCACACACTTCTCATACAGTTCCCTTTTCTGAAATTTCTAAAATAATCCCATTAACTCCTTCCTGGTTGTCTAATTAGGTGCTTCTCAAGCTTTAATGTAGGTATGACTCACCCAAGGGTCTTGCTAAAAAGTAGATTCTAATCCAGTAGGTCTAGGGTAGGGCCTGAGATTCTGAATTTCTAAGAAGCTGCCATTGAACTTTCAGATCTCCTTTTCTAACATTACAACAATTTCCTTTGTTAATCACCCAGCAATAGAATTATTTGTATCCCTTTTTTTATTGCTGGCCAGTCAGATAAGGAAGATAGTAGTCATTGCTGTCAGGCCTTAAGAATCAGAGAAATTTTGGGGCGCCTGGGTGGCTCAGTCGGTTGAGCGTCCGATTTCAGCTCAGGTCATGATCTCATGGCTCTGAGTTCGAGCCGTGTTGGGCTCAGACCCTGGAGCCTGCTTCGGATTCTGTGTCTCCCTCTCTCTCTGCCCCTCCTCCATTCATGCTCTGTCTCTCTCTCTCTCTCTCTCTCTCTCTCTCAAAAATAAACATTCAAAAAAATTTTTTTAATTAAAAAAAGAATCAGAGAAATTTTAAAAAATTTATTATAAAAAATTCCTACATTTTATGATTTTTAATGTTACATATTTATATATTAGCATATATATGTGAAGTCTAATTTGTCATGTTTTTATCGTAAGAAGTTTCTCTTAACCACGCTTCCCAAGTCCAAAAGTACAATGATTACTACCCTTAAAATGACTCTGAAGCTCTGTAAGATCCTAAACTTCCTATTAAATGATCCTTAAAATGACTCTGAAGCTCTGTAAGATCCTAAACTCCCTACTAAATGATCAGATAAAGAGTATTCATTTTAGGATTTATTTTACTTTACTGCCTTGTAATTCTTTTCAAAATGGTACCCTGAACATGATGTACATGGTAATTCCCAGTTGCTCCTCAGTGATCCAAAAATGCCTGAAAGTGAGGGATGCTTATTCACTTTTATAAAGCATATTACACAAAAGGAACATACATGAAAAAGATCAGAAGATATAGAGACTGACAATCATTCTATATCTTTGCACACTATCCATTCTGAAAAATCCTAAGTACGATGATTCTTTAATCACAGTACCTCGCAAGTGAGTATGTGGGCCTTGTGCCCTGCACCAAAGCACATTTTCCTTATGGAAAACTCCCCCAGCTGAATCTTCCTCTTCTTCCAAATTAGAGTGGCCTAATAACATCACCAAAAGGATCATGAGGCATGTCCTTGTTAACAACCAGCTTTTCAGTCCTGGGTGGAGTCCATGGGCCCACTTTCAACTCCAGATCCTTCAAGAGCTGAAAATTCTGTGTCAATAAGTGGTTTCAGAAATCGCTCGACCTTAGTGAGTCTTTGCTTCAGTTTCTGCTGCATTGACTCATACTCCGCCAGGATCCGAGCAAACCTCGTTTGCAAGAGGTCTACGGACCCCTCCATTCGGGTGACCTTCTCCTCAAGATCCTTAGGATCACTTCCAGCATTTGCGACATTTATATCCAGCAGGCCATCTTTCATCAGGATTTGCCTTCCTTTCTCTTCTAACATAGTTTTGGCATCTGGGTACTCAGTCAGAGCTTCCATGAGGTCATCTTTTGAGAGACAGAAGAGATCTGAGTAGCCAATGCTTTTAATATTGGCTGTTCTTCGATTGCCGGCTTTGCTACCTTTAATGTTAAGGATGCTGATCTCACCAAAGTAGCTACCATCACTCAATACCACAAACTGAGTGATTCCATCATCTGCCACCACAGCCAGTTTCCCCTCCTTGATGATGTACATCTCTCGCCCGATATCCCCTTTCTTGCAAATGTAATCTCCAGGACTGTAGACTTGGGGCTGTAATTTCAAGACCAACTCCACCAATAGACCAGCTTCACAGTCCGCAAAAATACGCACTTTTTTTAACGTGTCTAAGTGAACGTTGATGGCGATCTCTGCTCTCAGCTTATCGGGTAGATACTTCAAGACTTCTCTCTCATCAACCGTTTTTTGGTTGGTCCACAGATAGTCGAACCATTTAATAACTCTCTTTTCCATATCTTTGCTTACATTTCGAAAATGCATATACTGCTTGATTGCATCAATTCTTGCTTGAAATTCTGCTCTGGCAGCATTCATGTTGGAAATCATAGAACCTATGTTACCAACGATGGTAGCAAAAATTAACACTCCGATTAAGAAATCAACCACCACAAAGACAAACTCAGAATCCCTCACAGGAGGTGGTGTTTCACCAATTGTGGTCAAAGTCAGTGTAGACCAGTAAAGGCTGTACACATATTTTCTAGCCAAACGGCCAAATTCAGGATCATTAACATCAGGATACACCCATGTGTCATTTCCAAATCCAATAGCTTTGGAAATAGAGAAGTACACACATGCATTCCAGTGGATAATGATGACAATATACATAACAAGATTAGAAATCCTGAAGATGTTTGGGTAGTTTGTTCTCGTTTCTGTTCTCTGGAAGAATTCAAACATCCGAGAGATCCTTAACAGTCTGTTCAATCTAATTTCTGGATAGTTCCACCCTAGCTTAAAATACAGCAGATCAGTTGGTATCAGTGATATAAAATCAAGTTTAAATTGCAAGTTTGATTTATATTTCTCTATGAGTTTAACCTCTTCCTTTACCAGCAGTCCTTGTTCCAAGTAACCTAAAATAGAAAAAAAAAATTTTTAATGTTTTTCACTTTTATGACATTATGAATTTTTTCTAAAATAACCCTCAGTGAACTTCACTGAGTTCAAAACAAAACTTCATTTCCAGTAAAAATGCTTTTAGCAATGCAATCAGATATGAATACCAATCAACATACGGCTACGGAAAATATTATTTTGCAGAAATAAAAAATAAAACTTTGTAAGTGCAAAGTGAGAGATTCCATACAATGTATATCTGCAATTCTCTCTGGATCCAGCCTGTCTATGCACGTAAAACCAAGAACAGTGTTCTTGGGAAGTTTTCTAAAACACCCCAGCTCTTGTGCCTAAAGCCATACACCACTCTCTTCCCAGAATCCTAGCCCCACCCTTGAAATTTGGGTACCTGCCTTACTGTGTATTATGTGTATTCTTGCTTGTCCCATCAATGTGAAGAATAAATTTCTTTCAAAGATTCATTTTCTCTAGCCCTCTTATCCCTCAGGCTTCCTTAGACATCTGGGATCTTCCCTTCTCCGATGTTAACACAGTAGGCCATGACTTTTAGCATTCTGATACATTTTATCAAGGAAAGAATTTGTTCCCCTTTCTATACTGGCCACCAGAGCTGTGACTAGGACAAAATAACAGGAACATTGCTCCAGCACACTGGGATTTACAACACGTCCCTATTTTACATAATGATCCTTAAATGCTATTCTCTGTACAGTGGTTACCTTTGAATGTAGACAGCAGTGTAGAAACAGTAAGCTTATACCTACTGAAAAAGCATATTTAAGTGGGAAGCTATCAGATCCTGCTCCCTGGTCAGTAATGCCTCACCATGACCACAAAGTTGAGTTAAGGATGTGTGTACTGTTAGAAAGAGAAATCAAGAAACTGATCCCATTCAGAATTGCACCAAGAACCATAAAATACCTAGGAATAAACCTAACCAAAGATGTAAAAGATCTGTATGCTGAAAACTATAGAAAGCTTACGAAGGGAATTGAAGAAGACACAAAGAAATGGAAAAGCATTCCATGCTCATGGATTGGAAGAATAAATATTGTTAAAATGTCAATACTACCCAAAGCTATCTACACATTCAATGCAATCCCAATCAAAATTGCACAAGCATTCTTCTCAAAGCTAGAACAAGCAATCCTAAAATTTGTATGGAACCACAAAAGACCCCAAATAGCCAAAGTAATGTTGAAAAAGAAAACCAAAGTGGGAGGCATCACAATCCCAGACTTTAGCCTCTACTACAAAGCTGTAATCATCAAGATAGTACGGTATTGGCACAAAAACAGGCCAATGGAATAGAATAGAAACCCCAGAACTAGACCCACAAACATATGGCCAAATAAGCTTTGACAAAGCAAGAAAGAGTATCCAATGGAAAAAAAGACAGTCTCTTTAGCAAATGGTGCTGTGAGAACTGGACAGCTACATGCAGAAGAATGAAACTAGACCACTTTCTTACACCACACACACAAATAAACTCAAAATGGATGAAAGACCTAAATGTGAGACAGGAAACCATCAAAACCCTAGATGAGAAAGCAGGAAAAAACCTCTTTGACCTCAGCTGCAGCAATTTCTTGCTCGACACATCTCCAAAGGCAAGGGAATTAAAAGCAAAAATGAACTATTGGGACCTCATCAAGATAAAAGCTTCTGCACTGCAAAGGAAACAATCAACAAAACTAAAAGGCAACCAGTGGAATGGGAAAAGATATTTGCAAATGACATATCGGATAAAGGGTTAGTATCCAAAATCAATAAAGAACTTACCAAACTCAACACCTGAAAAACAAATAATCCAGTGAAGAAATGGGCAAAAGACATGAATAGATACTTTTCCAAAGAAGACATCCAGATGGCCTAGAGACACATGAAAAGATGCTCAACATCACTCATCATCAGGGAAATACAAATCAAAACCACACTGATACCACCTCATCACAGAGTGGCTAAAATGAACAAATAAGGAAACTATAGATGCTGGTGAGGATGTGGAGAAACAGGAACCCTCTTGCATTGCTGGTGGGAATGCAAACTGGTGCAGCCACTCTGGAAAACAGTGTGGAGTTTCCTCAAAAAATTAAAAATAGAACTACCCAATGACCCAGCAATAGCACTACTAGGAATTTACCCAATGGGAATTTACCCATACAGGAGTGCTGATGCATAGGGGCACTTGTACCCCAATGTTTATAGCAGCACTTTCAACAATAGCCAAATTATAGATAAAACCTAAATGTCCAACAACTGATGAATGGATAAAGAAGATGTGGTTTATATATACAATGGAATACTACTTGGCAAAGAGAAAGAATGAAATCATGCCATTTGTAGCAACGTGGATGGAATTGGAAGGTGTTATGCTGAGTGAAATAAGTCACTCAGGCAAAGACAGATATCATATGCTTTCACTTATATGTGGATCTTGAGAAACTTAACAGAAGACCATGGGGGAAGGGGAGGGGGAAAAATTAGTTACAAACAGAGAGGGAGGGAAGCAAAGCATAAGAGACTATTAAATACAGAGAACAAACTGAGGGTTGATGGGGGGGAGGGGAAAATGGGTAATGAGGAGGTCACTTGTTGGGATGACCAGTGGGTATTGTATATAAGCAATGAACCACGGGACTCTACCCCAAAAACCAAGAGCACACTTTACACACTGCATGTTAGCCAATTTCACAATAAATTATATTTTTTAAAAAAAGGATGGGGGGAAAGATGGCAGTGTAGGAGGACGCTGGGCTCACCGCATCCTGCTGATCACTCAGATTCCACCTACACCTGCCTAAATAACCCAGAAAACCGCCAGAAGACTAGCAGAACGGAGTCTCCAGAGCCAAGAGCAGATGAGAGGCCCACAGAAGAGGGTAGGAAGGGCGGAGAGGCAGTGCTACAAGGCAGTGCTACAAGAAGCGCGCTACAAGGACTGGCGGGAGGGAGCCGGGGCGGAGGGGTGGAGGGGCGGCCCGCTGGCCAAGCAGAGGCCCCAAGTCTAGCTTGCAAAAGCAGAGGGGCCGGATGGAGTGTGTTCGGACAGCAAGCAGGACTTAACAGCTGGAAGGTCATAAGTTAACAGCTTTGCTCGGAGAGCAGGAGGGCTGGAGGACAACGGGAGGGAGAGTTGTTGAGCCCCGTACAACAGAACGCAGCTTGGCGGGGAACAAAGGCACTCGCCAGCGCCATCTACCTTGCCCATCCCCCAGCCAAAATCCCAAAGGGAACCAGTTCCTGCCAGGGAACTTGCTTGCACCGCACAAACACCCAACTCGCGGTGCTTCTGCGGATCCATCCCTCCAGCGAGTCTGACTCCCTCCTGGTGCCACAGGGCCCCTCCCGAAGCGGATCTCCAAAGGAAAAGTGAGCTAAGGCTGCCCCTCCTGCCCCCGTGCACCTTGCCTACCCACCCCAGCTAATACGCCAGATCCCCAGCACCACAAGCCTGGCAGTGTGCAAGTAGCCCAGACAGGTCACGCCACCCCACAGTGAATCCTGCCCCTAGGAGAGGGGAAGAGAAGGTACACAACAGTCTGACTGTGGCCCCAGCGGTGGGCTGGGGGCAGACTTCAGATCTAACTGCGGCCCCGCCCACCAACGCAAGTTATCCAAGACAGCACAGGGGAAGTGCCCCGCAGTCCCACACCACTCCAGGGACGATCCAAAATGACGAAACGGAAGAATTCCCCTCAAAAAAACCTCCAGGAAATAACGACAGCTAACGAACTGATCAAAACCGATTTAAACAATATAACAGAAAGTGAATTTAGAATAATAGTCATAAAATTAATCGCTGGGCTTGAAAACAATATAAAGGACAGCAGAGAATCTCTTGCTACAGAGAACAAGGGACTAAGGAACAGCCAGGAGGAGCTAAAAAATGCTATTAATGAGCTGCAAAATAAAATGGAGACAACCACGGCTCGGATTGAAGAGACAGAGGAGAGAATAGGTGAACTAGAAGACAAAATTATAGAAAAAGAAGAAGCTGAGAAAAAGAGAGATAAAAAAATCCAGGAGTATGAGGGGAAAATTAGAGAACTAAGTGATGCACTAAAGAGAAATAATCTACTCATAAGTGGTATTCCAGAGGAGGAAGAGAGAGGGAAAGGTGCTGAAGGTGTACTTGAAGAAATAATAGCTGAGAACTTCCCTGATCTGGGGAAGGAAAAAGGCATTGAAATCCAAGAGGCACAGAGAACTCCCTTCAGACGTAACTTGAATCGATCTTCTGCATGACATATCATAGTGAAACTGGCAAAATACAAGGATAAAGAGAAAATTCTGAAAGCAGCTAGAGATAAACACGCTCTAACATATAAAGGGAGACCTATAAGACTTGTGACCGATCTCTCTACTGAAACCTGGCAGGCCAGAAAGGAATGGCAGGAAATCTTCAATGTGAGGAACAGAAAAAATATGCAGCCGAGAATCCTTTATCCAGCAAGTCTGTCATTTAGAATAGAAGGAGAGATAAGGTCTTCCCAAACAAACAAAAACTGAAGGAATTCGTCACCACTAAAACAGCCCTACAAGAGATCCTAAGGGGGATCCTGTGAGACAAAATATCAGAGACTATACTACAAGCATGAAACCTACGGACATCATAATGACTCTAAACCCATATCTTTCTATAATAATACTGAATGTAAATGGACTAAATGCGCCAACCAAAAGACACAGGGTATCAGAATGGATAAAAAAACAAGACCCATCTATTTGCTGTCTACAAGAGACTCATTTTAGACCTGAGGACACCTTCAGATTGAGAGTGAGGGGATGGAGAACTATTTATCATGCCACTGGAAGTCAGAAGAAAGCTGGAGTAGCCATACTTATATCAGACAAACTAGACTTTAAATTAAAGGCTGTAATAGGGGCGCCTGGGTGGCTCAGTCGGCTAAGCGGCCAACTTCAGCTCAGGTCATGATCTCGTGGTCCGTGAGTTTAAGCCCCGCGTCGGGCTCTGTGCTGACAGCTCGGAGCCTGGAGCCTGTTTCGGATTCTGTGTCTCCCTCTCTCTGACCCTACCCCGTTCATGCTCTGTCTCTCTCTGTCTCAAAAATAAATAAAAACGTTAAAAAAAAAAAAAGGCTATAATAAGAGATGAAGGGCATTATATAATAATCACAGGATCTATCCATCAGGAAGAGCTAACAATTATAAATGTCTATGTGCCGAATACAGGAGCCCCCAAATATATAAAACAATTACTCATAAACATAAGCAACCTTATTGATAAGAATGTGGTAATTGCAGGGGACTTTAACACTCCACTTACAGAAATGGATAGATCATCTAGACACATGGTCAATAAAGAAACAAGGGCCCTGAATGATACATTGGATCAGATGGACTTGACAGATATATTTAGAACTCTGCATCCCAAAGCAACAGAATATACTTTCTTCTTGAGTGCACATGGAACATTCTCCAAGATAGATCACATACTGGGTCACAAAACAGCCCTTCATAAGTTTACAAGAATTGAAATCATACCATGCATACTTTCAGACCACAATGCTATGAAGGTTGAAATCAGCCACAGGAAAAAGTCTGGAAAACCTCCAAAAGCATGGAGGTTAAAGAACACCCTACTAAAGAATGAGTGGGTCAACCAGGCATTTGGAGAAGAAATTAAAAAATATATGGAAACAAATGAAAATGAAAATACAACAATCCAAACACTTTGGGATGCAGCGAAGGCAGTCCTGAGAGGAAAATACATTGCAATCCAGGCCTATCTCAAGAAACAAGAAAAATCCCAAATACAAAATCTAGCAGCACACCTAAAGGAAATAGAAGCAGAACAGCAAAGACAGCCTAAACCCAGCAGAAGGAGAGAAATAATAAAGATCAGAGCAGAAAAAACAATACAGAATCTAAAAAAACTGTAGAGCAGATCAACGACACCAAGAGTTGTTTTTTTGAAAAAATTAACAAAATTGGTAAACCTCTATCCAGACTTCTCAAAAAGAAAAGGGAGATGACCCAAATAGATAAAATCATGAATCAAAATGGAATTATTAAAACCAATCCCTCAGAAATACAAGCAATTATCAGGGAATACTATGAAAAATTATATGCCAACAAACTGGACAACCTGGAAGAAATGGACAAATTCCTAAACACCCACACACTTCCAAAGCTCAATCAGGAGGAAATAGAAAGCTTGAACAGACCCATAACCAGCGAAGAAATTGAATCAGTCATCAAAAATCTCCCAACAAATAAGAGTCCAAGACCAGATGGCTTCCCAGGGGAGTTCTACCAGACGTTTAAAGCAGAGATAATACCTATCCTTCTCAAGCTATTCCAAGAAATAGAAAGGGAAGGAAAACTTCCAGACTCATTCTATGATTCCAGTATTAGTTTGATTCCTAAACCAGACAGAGACCCAATAGAAAAAGAGAACTACAGGCCAATATCCCTGATGAATATGGATGCAAAAATTCTCAATAAGATACTAGCAAATCGAATTCAACAGCATATAAAAAGAATTATTCACCATGATCAAGTGGGATTCATTCCTGGGATGTAGGGCTGGTTCAACATTCACAAATCAATCAATGTGATACATCACATTAATAAAAGAAAAGATAAAAACCATATGATCCTGTCAATCGATGCAGAAAAGGCATTTGACAAAATTCAGCAACGTTTCTTAGTAAAAACCCTCGAGAAAGTCGGGATAGAAGGAACATACTTAAAGATCATAAAAGCCATTTATGAAAAGCCCACAGCTGGGGCGCCTGGGTGGCGCAGTCGGTTAAGCGTCCGACTTCAGCCAGGTCACGATCTCACGGTCCGTGAGTTCGAGCCCCGCGTCAGGCTCTGGGCTGATGGCTCAGAGCCTGGAGCCTGTTTCCGATTCTGTGTCTCCCTCTCTCTCTCTGTCCCTCCCCCGTTCATGCTCTGTCTCTCTCTGTCCCCAAAAATAAAATAAACGTTGAAAAAAAAAAAAATTAAAAAAAAAAAAAAAAAAAAAAGAAAAGCCCACAGCTAGCATCATCCTCAATGGGGAAAAACTGAGAGCATTTTCCTTGAGATCAGGAACACAACAGGGATGTCCACTCTCACCGCTGTTGTTTAACATAGTGTTGGAAGTTCTAGCATCAGCAATCAGACAACAAAAGGAAATCAAAGGCATCAAAATTGGCAAAGATGAAGTTAAGCTTTCACTTTTTGCAGATGACACGATATTATACGTGGAAAACCTGATAGACTCCACCAAAAGTCTGCTAGAACTGGTACATGAATTTAGCAAAGTTGCAGGATACAAAATCAATGTACAGAAATCAGTTGCATTCTTATACTCTAAAAATGAAGCAAGAGAAAGATAAATAAAGAAACTGATCCCGTTCACATTTGCACCAAGAAGCATAAAATACCTAGGAATAAATCTAACCAAAGATGTAAAAGATCTGTATGCTGAAAACTATAGAAAGCTTATGAAGGTAATTGAAGAAGATATAAAGAAATGGAAAAACATTCCATGCTCATGGATTGGAAGAATAAATATTGTCAAAATGTCAATACTACCCAAAGCTATCTACACATTCAATGCAATCCCAATCAAAATTGTACCAGCATTCTTCTCAAAACTAGAACAAGCAATCCTAAAATTCATATGGAACCACAAAAGGCCCCCAATAGCCAAAGTAAATTTGAAGAAGACCAAAGTAGGAGGCATCACAATCCCAGATTTTAGCCTCTACTACAAAGCTGTAATCATCAAGACAGCATGGTATTGGCACAAAAACAGATACACAGACCAATGGAATAGAATAGAAACCCCAGAACTAGACCCACAAACGTATGGCCAACTAATCTTTGACAAAGCAGGAAAGACCATCCAATGGAAAAAAGACAGTCTCTTTAACAAATGGTGCTGGGAGAACTAGACAGCTACTTGCAGAAGATTGAAACTAGACCACTTTCTCACACCATTCACAAAAAATAAACTCAAAATGGATAAAGGACCTGAATGTGAGACAGGAAACCATCAAAACCCTAGAGGAGAAAGCAGGAAAAGACCTCTCTGACCTCAGCCGTAGCAATTTTTCTTACTTGACACATCTCCAAAGGCAAGGGGATTAAAAGCAAAAACGAACTACTGGGACCTCATCAAGATAAAAAGCTTCTGCACAGCAAAGGAAACAACCAACAAAACTAAGAGGCAACCAACGGAATGGGAAAAGATATTTGCAAATGACATATTGGACAAAGGGCTAGTATCCAAAATCTATAAAGAGCTCACCAAACTCCACACCCAAAAAACAAATAACCCAGTGAAGAAATGGGCAGAAAACATGAATAGACACTTCTCTAAAGAAGACATCCGGATGGCCAACAGGCACATGAAAAGATGCTCAACGTCACTCCTCATCAGGGAAATACAAATCAAAACCACACTCAGATATCACCTCACGCCAGTCAGAGTGACCAAAATGAACAAATCAGGAGACTATAGATGCTGGTGAGGATGTGGAGAAACGGGAACCCTCTTGCACTATTGGTGGGAATGCAAATTGGTGCAGCCACTCTGGAAAACAGTGTGGAGGTTCCTCAAAAAATTGAAAATAGACCTACCCTATGACCCAGCAGTAGCACTGCTAGGAATTTACCCAAGGGATACAGGAGTACTGATGCATAGGGGCACTTGTACCCCAATGTTTATAGCAGCACTCTCAACAATAGCCAAATTATGGAAAGAGCCTAAATGTCCATCAACTGATGAATGGATAAAGAAATTGTGGTTTATATGCACAATGGAGTACTACATGGCAATGAGAAAGAATGAAATATGGCCCTTTGTAGCAACATGGATGGAACTGGAGGGTGTGATGCTAAGTGAAATAAGTCATACAGAGAAAGACAGATACCATATGTTTTCACTCTTAGGTGGATCCTGAGAAACTTAACAAAAACCCATGGGGGAGGGGAAGAAAAAAAAAAGAGGTTAGAGTGGGAGAGAGCCAAAGCATAAGAGACTCTTAAAAACTGAGAACAAACTGAGGGTTGATGGAGGGTGGGAGGGAGGGGCGGGTGGGTGAGGGGTATTGAGGAGGGCACCTTTTGGGATGAGCACTGGGTGTTGTATGGAAACCAATTTGACAATAAATTTCATATATTGAAAAAAAAATAAAAATAAAATAAAATAAAATAAAATAAAAAAATGATGTATGTACTGTTATAATGTCTAGTACAGCTGTGCCAGATACACTGATTTCTCCCCATGCCTCTTCATGGAATCTCTCTGTGAGGTAGCAATTACCTTTTCACCACAGAGCTGGCACAATATTTCTGTTCTCTCTATTCCTCCCACTGGCATAAAACCAATGAACAAGATAATGGAGGAAAGCCACCAATCCACATTCAAAATATTGCCAAGTAACCTGAATCCGTTGGAGTAGCCTAAGCTTGTGGGTGAATATATGGTATTCTTGTTTCCAACAGTGCTTTTTCTTCTAAAATAGATCTGTGAGCTTATTTTGAAGAAGACTTGAATTAAAAAATTTCAGGGGCGCCTGGGTGGCTCAGTTGGTTAAGCGGCTGACTTTGGCTCAGGTCACGATCTCGCGGTCAGTGAGTTCGAGCCCTGCGTCGGGCTCTGTGCTGACAGCTCAGAGCCTGGAGCCTGTTTCAGATTCTGTGTCTCCCTCTCTCTGACCCTCCCCCATTCATGCTCTGTCTCTCTCTGTCTCAAAAATAAATAAACGTTAAAAAAAAATTTTTTTTTTTAAATTTCAAATTATACTATAGAGATAAAAACACAACATGGCAAAATATCCGAAGCTGAACATATTTACCTGTCCTTGTTCGTACAAACATATCAAGAAGATAGACTATGTCTGATAGGTAATCAAAAATGAGCCAATATTCTAAGTAATCAGACTGAAGTTCATCAAAACATGCTCTGTAAAAGAAAAACATGTAAATAAAATGAACTGGGAGCCAGTTTAAGTAAAAGTCTTCTCTGTATACTTTTTATCATGGTAAGAGGTATAATGCACTAAGGCTGAGAGGGTCCTTAGAGTCCATTTAATCAACCACAGCTTTTCCGGATCTGAATGGTTTGAGTTAGTTTTCTCATGCGTCTGAATTCCAACATTCTTTCGATTACACTAGTTCGCTTTGTGGAAACATCAAATAAGAATAAATGGCCTCAAGCTAATGTCAAAATATATTGGCTTATACACATTGATAACCAGGTTCTTATTGACTATCTGTACCCAAAATGCTTCCAGGAATTGTGCTTGGTCCTGGGTTGCTGAGATGTTTACTATCTAAAAGACAGAGAACCATAGACATACCTGAGAAACATATCTTGCTCTAAAACAACCTAAATTTTTTATCTTTTTCCACTCCTGGCAATGTTTTTTTCTTAGGCAACAAAAATAAAGTTTCTCCCAAAATTCTAATAAAACGACTCAGCAATCAAAAGTTTAAAACTATCCCCCCACACTTCATTCCAGTACTGGATTTCCAAGTATACTGGGAACCAATACATCTTCTCCTGATGTCAGGAAAACACATCGAGAATAACATAACCTCTCTTTACAACCTGAGATGGAGAAAGGATGTATGTCCTGAAGAGCTCTGGACCAAACCATTAAGTCAGTTAACTCAGAAACTAGAAGCAAATTGAGATCCACAAAAATATATAGATACCTTGCAATAATCATAGTCCAGTTGTACATGACAGGTAAAGTGATGCAAAACAGCCAGTTGTAGTATGTGTTTCCTGAGGGATCGATAACTGTGACTTCTTTCTTCTCCCTAGCAGCAATTTGAAATGAAGTAGAAGGTTACCAAGAAACAAGAAAATCTTTATTTCACATATTAAATATGGTTATGTCCATTATCCACAATTAATGAAACAGAACTAAGCTGGAGAAGCTCACCCTCCAGGGAGAAGATTAGCTTGGCATGAGTGTATTAGACATCAGCAATTGCCCAGTGAGGGCTGGATAGATGGTCAAATTATTAGTCTTACATTAAACCTTACATTAGACTTTTATTAAAGTCCTGTTTTACTGCGATGCTGCAGATACTTCCATCAATTCAGCCACTGAAAAGGAATAATGGCACAGATCATGCCAGATTCTGAATATTCCATAGACTTCTTTGGTAGGTTGTAGATGGTGAGAGAATGGTGGTGTTACCACTTTTCCTACCAGGTAACAAAATAATCAGGAACTACACTGTGAGAGGGAGCTCTCATCTGTGTGGAAAGAAGACTGTAACACAATCTAATAAAAGGTACTTGTTCATAAGCATCTATGAAGGATGAAGAGGCAATAGGAGGTGGAAGGAAGAAGGAAGGAAGGAAGGAAGGAAGGAAGGAAATATATCGTCAAATGGAAAATTTTTTTTAATTGCCTAGTATCAAGCCTCTATTGGGTTTGGGGGGAGGGGTTGGGTTTTTTTTTTTTTGTTTTTAAAGATATTATTTTTAAATAATCTCTACACCCAGTGTGGAGCTTGAACTTAACAACCTGAGAGGAAGAGTCGCCCCCTCTACTGACTGAGCCAGACAGGCACCCCAAGCCTATACTGCAAAGGACTTTTTCCTTTGTAAGAACTTCAATGGCTTTCTAGCAGGCACAAATAAGTGAATATTATCTGGTAAAGAAAAAGAGTTTTCTTTAAGCTTAGAAAACAATTTCCCCTTTAATAAAAAGTAAAAAGATAGTTTTGAAAATATCATTCAGCCTCACCCTTATGAAATTCTAACCCTCAAATGTTTGCTTACAAAAGATCTTGCAAATGGTTGGAGTTTTAATAAGCATTTGTACTGAGCTCAGAATTTTTTTTTTAATGTTTCCTTATTTTTGAGAGAGAGAGAAAGACAGAGAGAGAAAGAAACACAGAATCAGAAGCAGGGTCCAGGCTCTGAGCTGTCAGCACAGAACGCAATGCGGGGCTGGAACTCAAAGTCTGCGAGATCATGACCCAAGTGCAAGTCAGACCCTCAACTGACTGAGCCACCCAGGCGCCCTGTCCTGCTCTCAGAATTAAGCATGGCTTTTGCAAGGAGACTAGCTTACTTTGGAGTATTTGCCATACAGTATTTATTACTCAAAAATGTTAGTAAAATTATTAAATTTTTATTTCAATTTAAAAAAATTAATGGTAAGACCCTAGAAACCTAATTCTCTTGAAATCCAAATATCTCCGAATGGTAAATTTATCTTCACCAGGACTTGAGGAAGTCAGTTAACCATAACATTGAAAAGTCTTGATGAGAAAAGTAAGAATAAAACTACCATTGGTCACTTTAAGGAAGTAAGAAAAAAAAATTAATTCCCATTAGATAACAATCTATTTAGTCTTTTACACAAGGTTTCATAATTATAAACTTTTAGGAAATTATCCTTGCATCCAAAATCCATTACAAATTCATTCCTAATTTCAATGCCGGTAAAAACACTTACTCTTCTTTCTTATCTTTGCCTTTCTCCTCTTTCTTTTTCTTCTCTTTTTCCTTTTCTTTCTTCTTTTTCTTCTCTGAGTCCTTTTTATTTACATTTTTATCATCTGACTTGCTGAAAAGTGAGAGATGTAGTCAGTAATAAAATATGAAAATTTTATGGGCCGAAAAATCTGGGATCATTCATGCCAAAGCCTAACTTACCTCTTCTTTTCTTTCTTCTTTTTCTTTTTTTCTTTTGGTTCTCTAAAGAAGAAATAATATCTAAGTCACACAATCAAATTACATCCTGACTTCCATTCTTATTTACTTCCCTCTCTATTGAGCAAGAAATCTGAACCTTGTCTTCAGAGACCTGCCCGCGTGCTAAGAACTAGAAATCTGGTCTTCTTATGGAGAGTTATACAAAAACTAGGTGTAGGTCTACACCTAGATAATAAAACAAACAAACAAACATTCCTGGGTTAGTACACATGGAAAATTGAAGACAAGGGAGGTGGATAAAGGCATAAACCCAACAAGGGAAATTTAGAAAACAACAACCCCCAAGAGTGTACTTTCAAAAAGTCTCCATGTGTACAAAAAAAAATTATTATTTAAAATGTAAGCTTCTTGATATCACTTGTATTTATTATTGAGTAAGAGCTTGGAGAATTTCAAGAAAATGCCATCAATTTTCTTTAGAAGGGTAATCCTGACTGAAGCAATTTTTTATGAGTAGTCAAAAAACTCCACACAGTGGAATCCCAATTCTTAGAATCATTCACTGAATTTGAGATCACCTTTTCTCTATATACAATTTCTTCTGCAGTGGAGATTATGCGATTTGAGGCTCCTTCCTCCAGTTGGTTCTATTAGCTGAAGAATGGATTCTGGAGTCAGGCAGACCTACGGTCAAAACAGGCTGCCATTGTTGGGTCAGATGTCTTGGGAAAGTTTATTATTCAGACATGAATGAACAGGCATTGCACTACCACTAGGGTAGTCAGAGGATGTTAAAGGGAGATAGGGCTAGGCCTCAAAGCATGGGTAAGAGTTGGAGTGGTTGAGAAGAGTGAGGACACTAAAAGGAAGAAAATTTTCAGGTGCAAATGTACAAGTGAATTTAGTCTGCATATCAATAGCCCAGGAAAAGTAGAATGCTGCTATTGAAGAGAAATATGAAATAAATTAGATAAAGACGTGGGGCTTGGCACCTAAGACTGTCACGTACAAAGGGGAACAGAACATAAAACTGGACAAGGGAGAATTTATTGCCATGACAGCATATTCTTGTGTTATAGGCTTCAACACCCTAGCCCAGATCCATGGAAATGGTGCCAACACACTGCTGGGATGGCTCTCAGAAGCTCAGAAAAAATGATGATTTGTGCTAAGTGTAATAGAAATTACAAAGTGCCATGACAGACGGTGGAGGAAGGTATCAGGGAGACTGAGAGAAGTGATGTGCTGAAGTGGACATACCAAGTAAGGAAGATAGCCCACCAACTGACTATGGTCCCTAAGAGAGCTCAGAGGACACAAAAATGATAAGGAATATGCTGGTGAGAGGTGCACCAGCATCATTAAGAAACTCAGTGGTATTGTCCTCTATAAGCCAGAGCTGGTAGTGGGAGATGCTGAACTGGGTGCAAAACTGGGTTCCCTGAGAGCAACTGAGATGACAGAACCTGGGAATAAGAGATCGGTGGCAGTGCTTACACATCAGAGGAGAGATGGGTCCAATAATTATAATTATCATGAAGGTGAGCATGGTAGCCAGAGGGCTTAACTCATAGACAGCTATAGAAGAAGTTAATTGTATACTGTATTCCTAGATAGATGGGCATCCTTTTGGTTTGTTGGGGTACTGTTTAATGTATACAATGAAAACATATCAGGTATGGATGATTAAGAGGTTGAAGGCAACTTAACCAGATAAAAAGTCACAACCTTATGAGTAGTTTCTAAACCTGAGCCAGTTCTCAGAAATGAAACCACTGACTGAAGAGGGAGCCAAGCCCCCATTAAAGAAAGACTCTGCAAACACCATGACCAGTATACTCAGTAATGATTTCCCCAGTCTTTCCCCAGAGAAAAGCCATGGTCACTTACATAGGTGACTATACGCTGGGAGAAGAGGGAGTACCTAGATACATTAAAGACTGTTTGGCAAAAGACCCAAGCTGTTATTGAGACCCAGGGATTGAAGTGTCATCATGCCTCCCATTAAAGTGGGGGGCAGCATATGGTGACCTACTAACAACAGAATCCTGTATGATTTACAATTTAGGGGGTTTCCACTGGATCTAAGGACCCCTATTGTGGTCATTTCTCCAGTTCCTCAATGTTAACTGGAATGTAAGTGGATGCATATATTTGGTCATTGGCAGAACCCTTATCCCTACTAGTTCCTTAACTTGTAGAGTAAGAGCTATCATAAGGGGGAGGGCCAAGTGAAAGCTCTCAAGCTGCCTCCTACCTGCTGGCCGAAAACAATATTGCATCCTAAACAGGAGGGAAAGAAAATGAGACCCTTAAAGACCTAATGCATGCAGGGGTGGTAGTCCCCACATTTAATTCAATGTCTTGTCCCTACAAAATTCACATGGATACTCATGAATGGCAGTAGACTACTGAAAATCAAGCACATAGCAGCCCCAATTGTGGCTCCTGTGGCAAATGTGAAAAACAATGCATTTGTGCTATCTAAACCATACACCTAAAGTTCTGGGCCAGTCACAGTGACTGTGTTACTTTTTTTTTTTTTATCACTATCAGGGAAGAGGATCTGAAATAGTTATGGGATGGAAAATGGCACATTTATAGTCTCTTCCAGGGCTATGTTATCTGTCCTGCTTAATGTCATGACACAGCCTAGAGGGACCTGGACTATCTGGACATTCCTTGGAGCGTCACATTGGTCCACTATATCAATGGCATCATGTTAGTAGGGCCTTGAAAGAGGACTGACTAACCATGGAACAGAAGATGACTGTTGACCATGAGTTGGATTCTGTCAGAACTAACAAGTCATGAGGTTGTACAGCAATCTATCACATGATGAAGTGGTATATCTGGGATTGAGCAGGTGCTCACTACCCTTCTGTCATGTCATCTACCACCATTGCATCAGCTCCTACTCTTCAACTCTCCACCAGGGCCGTATGTGTGGGTCTTACAGGACAGGTCATCATCAATGATCTGGTCAATGAATGGGTCAGCTTGACATCAGGATACAAGCCAAAATGGGCTATGTCTATATCATAGCCCTCCTTAGAAGTGACCTTGAAAGACAATGGTAAAGTTAATCTTTCTAATGTCACAGCTCCAAGCAGTGCCCAGTCATCCCTTTTGTGTGGAAAAGGAAACGGCCATGCATGGGTCTGGGAACCAAGGAGTTGAAGTAGGAGTGATTCACATAGGAAATGTGTGCTTCTCATCCTCACAACTTTCTGCTCTGTGGATCTAAAGGCTTCCAGATAGGTCACGTGTCTTCCAGGGAACACGGTAGGTGTCCCATTAAACATTAAGCTATGACTGCTCCCCAGTCACTTTAGGCCCCTCATGCAAGGCATGAGGCAAGTTCTTTAATCAGAACTAGATAGTGTTGCTGTGTTAGAGTGGGCGAGGGGGATGTATTTGGCACATAGATGATCCACTCTGGTGCCTTTGGTGTTCTCCAGCCCAGTTTTAGTGGTAAATGGACAAATACGGCAGCTATAACTCAAGAAAGGCACAGTGACAAGGGGCTGAAATCCATCGGGAATAAGGGTGACTATGACTACAGTGTGCATGAGGGTAAAGGCCCGGTCCTACTGCCTAACTATGACACAACTCTGAAGGGCCATCCCTGCTCTAGAGTTTCCCATGGGATCGTATGGCATATCAACTCTATTCTCTGAAGTTCAACTTCTCCCTCTGCCCCATTCTGCTCCCCTAACTCCCTTCTCAGAGATCGTCTCCTGAGGAATCGACCTAAGGCACACTGGCTCAGAATGGAAAGGATTACTGATATTTCACTTATTTTTGTCCACCAGGTGGGGCAACTGCATTTACACAGGAGACATGGTTTTCTATATGTATTTAAACACACATACATACATAAATACATGCTGCTTTTAATATGGGTAGCCACATTTTTCAGAAGTAAATAACCACATGACAAAATAATAGAATACCATTGCCATTGCATTAAATAGAGTTTTCCTAATAAAGTTCTCCTCTATAGCAGATTCAGATATATTCCTACATTTTACTGGTGTTCTTTAAGGGCAAAGCTTTGGTTTTCTATTGTAAATGTACTTACTGCTCCTTATTGCTGCTGTTGTTAGCGTTGAAAAGTGCAATGGCACCAGGCAGGTAGTGCTCCCTGGAAAATGAAAAAGTACAGTGAAATCATAATAGTTACCATCTGCATAATGCCATTAAAGAACAGTCTTTTTTAAAAAATTGTTTTTTTAATGTTTATTTATTTTAAGAGAGAGAGAGAGCATGAGCAGGGGAGGGACAGAGATAGAGGGAGAGAGAGAGAATCCCATGCAGGCTCCATGCCTTCAGTGCAGAGCCTGACGTAGGGCTTGAACTCACAAACCATGAGATCATGACCTGAGCCAAACTCAAGAGTCAGATGCTTAACTGACTGAGCCACCCAGGTGCCCCAAGAAGTCTTAAAGAACAAATTATCAGGGCATCTGGGTGGCTCAGTCAGTGTAGCAGCCGACTTTGGCCCGGGTCATGATCTCTCTGTTCACGATCTTGCAGTTCATGACCTTGCGGTTGGTGGCTTCGAGCCCTGTGTTGGGCTCTGTGCACACAGCCCAGAGCCTGGAGCCTGCTTGGGATTCTGCATCTCCCTCTCTCTATGCCCCTCCCCCATTCATGCTCTGTCTCTCTCTCTCTCTCTCTCAAAAATAAATAAACATTACAAAAATTTTTTTCAAGAACAAATTATCTTCAGTTACTAACTATTGTCTAGACAAATTTTGAAAATATAGAGCCTCCATGAAGCTTGAATTGCTAAATATCAATGTGATGAACCAAAGTGATTAGTAAACACCTATCAATCAATGCTAGCACCCAAAATTAGCATCCTCCATGGCCTCAAGTGAGGCAACTTGGATGCCAGCAAGACATCTAAGACTTAGATTGTCAGAGAAGATTGGAAGAGAAGAAAAGACAAATAAAAAACACTGGGGAAACTGAAGGTTGTTGGTGGAAGCAGAAATAAAGAGAGAGGAAAAAAGGAGGGAGAAAAAGCAAAGAAAAAGTAAATATGTCCCACAATATGGGAACTCCTGATCCACACCAAAATCACATTCGTGCCCACACCCTTAGAGGCACGTGTGTGAAGTTCTCATGAGTGCTTCATTTCCTACCTAAGGATTTTTAGCTTTTCTGTTCTAGCTACTCACTCCTGTGCTCGACTTCCCTGAAAGTAGGGGCAAATGGGATACAGCATTTCAGAGGATGACAGCCAACCCTTCCCACATACCATTGCCTCAGGGCCCTGAAAGAAGGATCAGAAAGGCAGAGGAAGTCAGAGAGGACTGAGGCATCAGGTTCTAAAGGGGCAGAGACCAGTCTCAAGGGAAATGATCAGCAAGAGTGTTTGTGACTCAAAGCCCCGTGGGCATCGATAATCATCAGCCTGTGCTTTCCACGAGAGGAAAAGAATAAGTAGCAAGTTACTCCTGAGATCCTGCACAGTGGCTGGGTAGCAGGAGCATTGCCAAGCCCACTAAATGGAGGATTAGAATACCATTCTTTCCTCTAAATAATAGCTTAGAAAGAGATACGGAGGGATAGATTATACTGCTCACCTCTGTGTTGGTCCCCTTCTGTGTGAGTTATTTCTAAAGGAATCCCCTGCATGGGGGGTTTCATTCTCTGACTCTTCAAACATGGAGGCACTGTCGTCATCATCATCATCATCATCAGAAAAGGAGCTACAGTCCAATAGGAGGCAGAGGTGAATTAGATCAATGTTTTAAATTATTACGAAGGAATAACGTTTCTCATTAGGAGGACCACTGCCTCATCTTTTCTCCTTCCCTCTCAAATTAACATATGACGCTTTTTCTTTTTTTTTAAGTGGGCCTCACACCCAGCACGGAGCCCAATGTGGGGCTGTATCCCATGACCCTGAAATCAAGACCTGAGCCAAAATCAAGAGTCAGATGCTCAACCAACTGAGTCACCCGAGTGCCCCTACCCCCATTTTAATTAGAGGGAAATGAGAACTTCTAGAATACATGGAATTAGATAGAATATATACATAATTCAGTGCATACTACTGAATTGTAGTTGAGAAACCACTTTCTAGGTCTTCCATATTTCTATTACTTGACGCATTGATTAACGTTAATATTTATCAAATAAAAAGTATGATATCTATGTTTTTAGGTCACATTATACATTTGTATGGACTAACCTGTAATAACATTTCTTTCCACGAAAAATAAATGCAATATATGTGTATAAATGTCTATGCATTCATGGGGTGGCCACTTTAAATTATACTTCTAAAACATTCAGCATATCACACTATTATTTTCACATTCATCTATGGCAATGCCACCCCTTTAGATTTGAAATGTCCCATGAGAAAAGGCCTGGCATAAGTGCTTCTAAATAATCACCACAATAATATCTCTGTTCACTTGTGAGACAAGTTATGCTGTTCCAAAGTATAAACACATTCACAAAATCAAATAAATTACAAAGGGTAAAGTCACAAATTAAAAGTTAAACTGAAATCAAGCCTAGTTAAATTTATTAGCGGTGGCTGGTATTAACAATGCATGGATTTACCTGCATGCTCCATTTTCCATCCTCCTTATTTCCTTTTCAATATCTGGAACAATCACATTGGGAACGTTTATAAAAGAGAACCGTGTATTGATAATATTTTTCTTCATGGTTAGTTGAATATCTGGGGAGAAAAAAGTCTTCTTAGTAGAAAGACTATATATTTACATATACAATCAAAAGTTTCACTCTACCATTCATCTAAGGCTCTCATCATAATTTTATTTCCAGTTATATATAGGACTTATTCTCTAATAGAATATAGATGTGGCCTAAGCCCTTCATTACCACTAGCCAGTTTTTTTGTGTATTTTTTTTTTAATTCAAGAATATATCAGAGGTGTAAACTTTTTTTTCTTAATTTTGGATTTACCACAGCTTTTTCTTTTAATGTTTATTTTTATTTTTGAGAGAGAGACAGAGCACAAGCAGGGGAGGGGCAGAGAGAGAGAGAGAGAGAGAGAGACAGAATCCGAAGCAGGCCCCAGGCTCTGAGCTGTCAGCACAGAGCCCCCCACACGTGGCTCCAACTCACCACCGGTGAGATCATGACCTGGCTTAACCCACTGAGCCACCCAGGTGCCCCTGAATTTACCCCAGCTTAAAAATATTCAGGCAGTGTCGTCAGAGAACAAAACTATAGGGACCTCACATACACATCAAACAAGTAATAATAAAAAGCAGTAAAATAAAATACCAAAATGAATGTAATCAGCTATGAATTTCTATAAGCATTCCAAAAAAACAGAGCGGGGGCGGGGGGGGGGGGGGGGCGGTTCTTGAGCGCTATTTAAACTTCGGAGGAAAAACTGGATGTAACACACTTAGCAAGGCCCCTAAATGATTACATATAGTGCTCGGCTGCTCGTGCAACCATCTCAGGCATCAGGAGAATGCCCAGAACGAAGGGATTCTGAATTCCCCCAGGTACGTCCTACCCTGCGGCAGTTGGCAGTTCGAGACCAACCTCTGGCTCTTGGACAGACGCGCTGAATGGAGCGCAGGCGCGCTGCGCATCACCTTCCAGGCGAGGCTCTGCAGTCACCCAGAGACCACGCCACTGCCCTTAGCGACCTCTCACGGTCGTCCGCTGGCCTCCGGTGTGCTGCAACCACGTCGCCTGGAACCTCGGAGAAGTTCCTGGTGGGCACGAATGGTTTGCCTGTGGGGAGATACAGCCGCTGCTTTGCGACCATTGACTTGGAAGCCCAGCCGGGCCACCGGGCCCAGCTGTGCCTGGGGCGCCTCTCCTCCACCCCGCTTGCTTGGCAGTTACCGCGCTGCCCTCTGGGCTTTTCATCCACGATGGTGTTTCCCCCAAATCTGCCTGGAGGCAAATCCCTCGAGATGGGTGCTGGGTGTCCATCCCAGCCTCCCCTCTCCCAGACCAAGTTTCCTCACTCTAAAAGCTCCCAGTGTCGGCAGGAAAAAAAAAAAAAAATCAATATCTGGTCACTCCAAGAAAAGTGCCACTGTTGACCGGCTCTTGTATTGAAGGTGTGTGCCATGGTCTGGGGATGAAGACCCAAAAAAGGTCAAGGCGGTGAGAGGAGGACTGTGGGGTGCTAGACAGCTTCAATACCTCCCATACCTCTACCTTCCCAAGATGGCGGGTCATCTATCCATCCCCTACACCACAACACACACCTAGCCTGCACTCCCAAGTTTTTATTGCATGACTTGGGGATATTTCCTTTGTTATTTTTCTACCACTGAGTTCTAGGTTTGGGCAGCAAATTTGCCTTTGTTATTAATAACATAGAAAAGCAAAAATAAAAAATAAAAGAGAGAGAGAGAGAAGGAATCATTTGATATGGAAAAAATGTATAAAACACTTCATGCTTTATAGTAAAATATGTTAAGGAATGATTTGCTTTTTGGGGCGCCTGGGTGGCTCAGCTGGTGAAGCATCGGACTTGATTTCAACCCAGGTGATGATCGTAGGGTTCATGAATTCAAGCCCCACATTAGGGGCTTATTTATTTTGAGAGACACAGCATGAGGGGAGAGGGGCAGAGAGACAGGAGGAGAGAGAGAGGTGCAGAGCTGGACATGGGACTCAAACTCACCAAACTATGAGATCATAACCTGAGCCAAAACCAAGAGACAGCTGCTTAACTGACTGAGCCACCCAGGTGGCTAATTATCTTGACTAAAAAGTTCCAGAACATAATATGTATCTTGATATCAACATTGTCTTAACAGATACCTAAGTGTGGTTTGGGCTTTATACAAATATTTTTAGCATTGGGGCACCTGGGTGGCTCAGTGGGTTGAGTGACCGACTTCGGCTCAGGTCATGATCTCACGGTTTGTGGGTTGGAGCTCTGCATTGGGCTCTGTGCTGACAGCTCAGAGCCTGGAGCGTGCTTCTGATTCTGTGTCTCCCTCTCTCTCTGCCCCTCCCCAACTCATGCTCTGTCTCTCTCTGTCTCAGAAATAAATAAACATTAAAAAAATTTAAAAAACAAAACAAATATTTTCAGCATTTTACCCTCAAGCATGGTGACAACCCTTGGTTTGAGAGAAATGTTTGATTCGTGTTAAGGAAGTCTCCATTTATTCTTATTTTATCAATTTTTTAAAATTAGAAATAGGAATGAATATTGATTTTTATTAAAGAATCTCTTACTTTTATAGAAATAGTATTTTTCCTTTTAATTTTTTTCTATTAACATGATGAACTATATTAATGAATTATTTTAATAGTTATGAAGTAAACTCTTGATTATGGTAAATTCCTCTTTTCGTATGCTATTGGAACCTAGCTGCTAATACTGTATTTTATTTTGCATTTTTACATTAAAATGTTTTGCATTGTATTAAAACACAAAATTAGTCTGTTGCTTGGGAAAGGGTTTTTAACAGTAAATGTTGACGTTTTTCATATACTTTTCAACTCTTTTTGGTATCATATGATTGTTAAGAAGGCATCTGAAAAGAACGAAAAGATTCTTCTTTTAGAGAATTCATTGCTTTGCTGTTTTTCCCGAATATGAATTTTAAATCAAAATTTGTGAATCAAAGAGAAACAGCTGCTTTTAAAAATAAGTTTCAGGGGTGTCTGGGTGGCTCAGTTGGTTGAGCATCCGACTTCAACTCAGGTCCTGATCTCACAATTCCTGAACCCGAGCCCTGTGTCGGGCTCTGTGCTTTGGATTCTGTGTTTTCTTGTCTCTCTTCCCCTCCCCGAGCCGTACTCTGTCTTTCTCCCTTTCAAAAATAAATAAACTTTTTTTTTTAACTTTTCAAAAAATAAAGTAAGGTTCAGTTTTCATGTTTAGCTGAATCACAAAAATTTCTCACTTAAATGAGGATGTAAAAACCTGAACAAAGATAAAGCAAGCAAATGACAGGGAAAATCTTATGGAGAGTTCAGGAAAAGTTAATTTGGAATATAAACTATGAATTCCCAGGAAGTCATCTATTCTATTGATTGACATCAGGCTCTAACTTGGGTTCAAATCCTGACTCCCTCACTAGCTGAATGAACTCAAGTGAGTTTTTTTTAACCTTACTGAACCTCAATTTTATCATCTATAAAATCAGAATAATAAAATCTCTTTTATATCCAATAAAGATGTTGTGAACCCCCAATCTCAAATCCACACATCCAAACATAATTTAGTATGCAGCAGTGATTCTCTAAATTTAGTAGGAAGGATACCTGTGAAACTTGTTTAAAATGCAGATATCACGGCCCTGCTCTCAGAGTACGAATGAAGTATGAATTCGAGTAGACACGAATCTACAATTTCATCAAGCACCATAAGTAATTCTGTTTCAAGGGGTTCCTGAGTCACACTTAAAGGAACATTACTCTATGCTATTGATCTTGGTGCACTACCCCAGTCTTATCTGTATTTCTGGTTATAGTAGCAAGAGACATGAATTAACTATCAGGAATGGCTTCAACGTCGCTGTTACTTCTCTGACATTTCAGATCTACAAATCTGAAAACTTTAGAATCAATTCCTGAAGACAAATTTCACAAACAACTATTGTAACAAGAAGTCAACTTCATAACAGAATGTAAAAAATATAGACTTTGATTTGAAAAATGGTCTGTAAAATTCACTATGTTAATAGAAGAAAGATGAGAAAAGTCATATGATAATTTCAACAGATGAAGAAAAGGCATTTGACAAAATTCAACACCTATTCATAATACAAAATCTCAGCAAATTCAGAATAGAAAGGAACTTCCTCAACCCAATAAAGAACATGTACAAAAAACCCTATAATTAACAACATACTTAATGATAAAAGACTGAACATGTTCTCCCTAAAGTCAAGAACAAGGCAAGGATATTTTAGAGGTGTTCAACATTGTGCTGTCTCTTGCAACAAGCCCCCCAAAATATTTAAATATAAAAAATAAAAGATATCCATATAGTGAAGAAATTAAACTATCTTTATTTGCAGATGACATAATAGTGTATTAGACAACCCTAAAGAATCTACAAAAAGGGAAATTAAACAAATCAGTAAACTTGGTAAGGATAAAAATCAATGTAAAAGTTTCATTTTCTTTCTGTACGTTAGCAATGAATAAGTAGAAAATGAAATGAAATTGAATATATACATAACAAGAAAGTAATGTCTATGTCCAATTCAATAAATAAGTACTGTATACAAAGTTCTCTGCCAGATGCTGTAAAAAAGAAGCCCAAAGAGGGGCACCTGGGTGGCTCAGTTGGTTAAGCGCCCAACTTCAGCTCAGGTCATGATCTCGCTGCTCGTGTGTTTGAGCCCCATATCAGGCTGTGTGCTGACAGTTCAAGCCTGGAGCCTGCTTCAGATTCTGTGTCTCCCTCTGTCTCTGCCTCTCCCCTGCTCATGCTCTCTCTCTCTCTCAAAAATAAATAAACATTAAAAATAATTTTTTAATAAGAAGACACTTCTATATGAACAGGTATTGAAAATCCTCAAAGATATAATATAGTACCATGTGCGGGGAAAAAGGATATATAATTTCCTGTGTGTGTGTGTGTGTGTGTGTGTGCACACGTGCGTGCACATGTGTAGACAGAGGGAGAAATGCCCCAAGAAATTGGTACCAGTGATTACCTTCCTCTAAGAAGGGGAACTATGGATGGGACTAGATGACAGGAGAGGAAGAGGCAATATTTTGTACTTTTTAAATTTTGTATCCTATAAATTAGGTACTTAGTGGATACACGTAGTGACCCTTATTTCAAAATGCAAAACAGTACAAAAGTGATATCATCCATAGTTCTACCACCGAGAATTATCATTACCTTTTGCCTTTTGTCAAATTTGCATCCACACCTTTTATGGTAAGTGAAAAACAATAAAACTTTATGCCTAAAGTTACAGCCCTTTAAGAAATTGCCACCTCCCAGTGCTGTTCTTACTGTCCCGTTCCCTACCTCCCAGAAGCAACCACTACTGTAAATTTGGGGTGTGTTCTTCCAGACCATTCTCCTTCCTACCGCATGCCTACATATGCATCCAACAGTGTATAGTTTTGGACATGTTGTTTAAGCATGTAAAGCTTCACCTGTGTATAACTTTGCAACTTGCTTTTTTCACTCAAAATTATGTTTTGAAAAGTATGCTAATATACAGAGCTTTTTCCTTTTATAATATTGTTTGTAAATATTGCAGTCTACGTGTATCGTATTGTGCTCCTTTTCTCTATGTGTATTTCTTCTCTCTAATAACTAAAGATTGGTTCTTTCTAGTGTTTTGCGATTGTGAGCAGCGCTGTAGCAAAATTAAAATTCCTCTGCATGTCTCCTTAGACACATGTGCGAGAGTGGTTCGTATGTACATATCCAAATATGGAATGGCTAGTTCTAGTTTTAGGTTATTAGAGCCAGCCAGATCACTGCCCGAAGTGGAATATCATTTTATGTATCCTGCCAACCCTATACAAATGTGCTATATCCCCAACATCCTCACCAACCCTTCCTGCCGCCAAATTTTAAGGTTTTCCCCAATTTGATGAGTAAAAATTTTTTGATTTGCATTTACAAGTAAAGTGGCAAAAGTCACATGTGTCCATTGGTCATTTGGATTTCTTCTTTGTGAATTAGATGTTCATATTCTTGGCTAATTTTTCTTCAGTTGGATTCTTTCACCCATTCAACATGGAACATGTGTTTAATAAATGGCTGCTAGGCATCAGACATTATTACTATCCCCTAAGTGAATATGCACCCCGATTCTCTATTAATTGTACTTTACTTTGCTAAAATAAACATAAAATTCTGCCATCAACTAATGTCATTTGTGTACTTTACTAATCTGTAAGTCCCTTCAATCACATAGCAATACGTGTTTACCGGTATATGGCTTACAAAGCAATCTGACTCCTCTAATCTCAGTTAACTATTATCTCTACTATGTCGTGATCCATAATGGGCTGTATTATGTCACCCAAGCACTTTTATACCACTTCTGGATAAAATTGAAAACTGACCTGAGAAATTCATTTTGCAAGGCCGGCATAGTACACAGACTTTGAAGCATCATCTTTACTTTTCTTTTTTTGAGAGAAAGGAAGAGAGAGCATGTGGGCACACAGGGGCAGAGCAGAGGGAGAGGGAGAGAGAATCTTAAGCAGGCTCCATGACCAGTGTGGAGCCCAACGAGGGGCTTGATCCCATGACCCTGGAATCATGCCCTGAGTCAAAATCAAGAGTCAGATGCTCAACTGACTAAGCACCACCCCCCCCGGCACCCAAAAACATTATCTTTAAAAGAGGATAGTTACATATTAAGCAGGTCAGAGCACCCACACCACCTAATTATTTGAAGAGGGCCAAGGATGATTCAGCTTGTATAAGGATTGCTGTGTGCTGGTGCTTTCTGGAGTAGATTTCTTTGTGAATGTTCCAAATGATTATCATAAATGATGTGTTTGTTTTTCGGACATTGTTATATTGGCTCTAATAAGTAAAATATGTACCTTCTAAAATAAATGATGTGCCCTTCTCCAACAGGGCAAAGCTTTTCTAAAGAAGGCACTCTCATCTGCCGAGGCAACCAGTAAAATTCAGCCTCATAGAAGAGTGCAGAACTATATGCACTACACTGTAAACAACAGTTTTGGAGCACTCTCTATTGTTCTCTGTATTATTCAAGTTTTATACAATAGGCATGTATTAACTTAATAATAAAAGGATAAATTTTGATATTTTTTTCTCTAAAGAGCATAACGTAACAACTTGTAAAAATGTTCATGCTACTGTGTCAAGCAGGAAAAAACAGATTGTTCAGCAATATTTATAATATCATCCCATTTTATTAAAAATTGTGTATATGTGCATACAAAGGGTAAGCACTTAAATGTTAAACATGTTTTCAGTGGTGAGATCATTAGCGTTTTTACTTTCTTCTTTGCGCGCTTCTGCATTTTCTCCTAATTTTTTTTATTTGTTTTTATTTTTTTTTTTAATTTTTTTTTAATGTTTATTTTATTATTTTTGAGACAGAGAGAGACAGAGCATGAACGGGGGAGGGGCAGAGAGAGAGGGAGACACAGAATCGGAAGCAGGCTTCAGGCTCTGAGCCATCAGCCCAGAGCCGGATGCGGGCTCGAACTCACCAACCGCGAGATCGTGACCTGAGCTGAAGTCGGTCGCTTAACCGACTGAGCCACACAAGCGCCCCCTAATTTATTTTTTTAACGGGAAAAAAGGTAGTATTCTTAAATGGAATTTTGTTTCATAACAAGAATAATTAGTGTCAGCACTTTTTCTTTAAAATAATGTTTCCCAGTCCTTGCCCAATCTCAGTATTCAATTGCAGAGTTAAGGTTGTTGCTTAATATTTAATAATCCTCCCAGAGTTGTGTAACCATCCAGAACAGGCTTTGCTGGCTGTACCAGAGACAGGCAGCCAGTGCCTGGAAACAGCCACTACCTGCTTGGCAAAGATGTTGGTTCTGGCCCCAGCTTTTCCCCAAATTGCCGGTGAGATCTTGGCAGAGAGATCTGAGCTTCAGTCGCCTCTGCTGTAAAGTGGAGATGATAATACCTGCCCTGTCCATGGTAATGATTGATTCTCTATGGGGGGCTAATGAAAAAACTCACATAAATACCTCAAAAGCAATATTGAAGGGCTATATAAATGCAAATTGATGATACTGTTATGTAATCCCCAAGCTCAGAGAAGTGACCATCAACTTTCTCATGGAGACAAAGAGAGTTAAATGATTAAAATAATCTTTCTTTAAACCCTTCCCCCTTGAACTATCACTTTAAGAGGTCAAATTGGTCAGAGCAACTATTTAATAATTATCTTTATAGGATTATAAACAACCTGTAATTCCCATGAAAACGAAAACAGAGCTGGCACAACACTGTTGTTCTATCTGCCTTTAACAAACATTGGGACCCGACAGGCTTGCTAAGTCACTTGTTACCAACTTATGAAGAAAACATGATTCTTTCTTAGGAAGAAACAATTTCACCAAGGAGGCCGTAATTATTACAATCATTACCATCCCCTTCAAAATCCACAAAAAATTTATAGAGTGACCATCATAGAATAAAATCTTGATTGATCAAAAGCCAATGAACAAAACCAGCAAGTAACCAAATAAATACATCTTCCAATATTCCCTTTTTTTTGGCTAAAACATTTTACAAGAAAACACAGTGATAGAGAGTGGTTTAAATGTCAGAAAATGTAAGCGCATTAGAGCAAAAAATTGTGTCTTGTTCACTCCTACATTCCCACTGACTAGAGATCTTTCAAATAAATTTAAAGAATTGATTTTAACTATAAAGTCATATATATTATGACATCGGGGTATTGCAAAACCCTATATCATTGAAGAAAGTTTTCTTTAAAATCAATACATTCTACCGATCAAGGGTAAGAACAAGGAATTTTTTGCAATGGTCGGAGGCTTTAATGTGTTATCTTTCTACTTTCTCCTTTAAATCAGAAAGCAGTCAGAATTCTAAAAACTGACCCCCCCCAAAATTAATAAATATATTAATAAATTATGAATTATATATATTATACATAAAGAGAGAGGGAGAGAGAGAGATGAAGAGAGAGAGAGGGAGAGAGAGACAGAGAGAGACTATATATTAAATCATTTCTTTAGCCCTAAGCATTTACTTCTTGGTACGTACATCTATGGTTGCATGTGAATGTCCCACTTTTCCAATATTCTCTAAGCTACTTAAGGACAGAGAACTTCCTTTTTCTCTGTATATGCCCTGGGACAACACAAATACAAACTTTATGGAAATAACAAAAGTGAGGAAACATAAAAGTCAAAAATACTTAGAACTCAGCACTTAAGGTCCCCTGGACTCTAATTATATGGAGATTTTGTCAGTCACAATGAGTATTTGAAATTTAGGATAATTTTTTTCCTGTTTTTTTTACAAATTTATACCTGTACCCAAAAGAAACACCTTAAGACTACTGACATTTTTACTTGCAAACCATTTGCACAGAACGTAATCCAATCTGCACTCAATATTTTGCTTCTCAACATTTGGTGAGCACAGGCCGTGTAAACAGCAGCACCGCGTAACTCGCTGAGTTGCGAAGGCGAGAAACAAAAGAGGATGGTTGTTGATGAAGACAGGCTTCCGGGGCAAGAAAAGTTAGTAAGAGAACCAGGTACGTAATAAAAATCCAGTGGGACAATTTTGTGCGTGTGCAACACCATACAGCAGGGAGATTCACAAAAAGTTTTCCAAAGCAGGGGATATGCACCTGGATTTTGAAGGATGAGTAGTTTGCCAGACAGGAGAGGAAATGAGCGTTCTTGGCAGAGCAAACAGCATGTGAAAAAGGTAAAGAAAGAAGAAAAGAGTAAATATTTCTAATGGCTGGAAGAAGATGCCTGGGTGTGTGTGGTTCCCCTGAGCACTCAGATAATGGGGAGCACTTATTATCAGAGTGTGGATCTTTTATGATGATCCCTTTACAGCGGTGTCTTTCCCACCAGCCTTGAGAGCAGGTACCAGTGAGCTCTGATTTTTATGTCTGCAGCACTTTACATAATATCTGGCTCATAATAAACAACCAAAAAAATTGTTTTACTTTCGTTACTTATTGTATTGCACAAACACCACATCTACACTACATGTAGAGGTAATAAACACCTACACCCCATCATCATGTTAAAGACTGCACTTAAATAACTATTTCTACATCACTACAATGTGTACATTTATTATTCCCAGTTGCCTTTAGAATAATGTTCCCTGGAACACAATATGTTTTAAAAAGATATTTCATTAAATGTATGAACTAATTTTGGGAGAATCAACATGCTTAATATATTAAAACTTTTAAAATTACATGGCAAGGGGGGCACTTGGGTGGCTCAGTCAGTTAAGGGGCCAACTTCGGCTCAGGTCACAATCTTGAGGTTTGTGAGTTCAAGCCCTGCATCGGGCTCTGTGCTGACAGCTCAGAGCCTGGAGCCTGCTTCGGATTCTGTGTCTCCCTCTCTCTCTCTCTGCCCCTCCCCTGCTTGCTCTCTGTCTCTCTCTCTCTCTCTCTCTCTCACTCATAAACATTAAAAAAATAATAAGAAAATAAAATCACATGACAAGGGACATCTCATTTATCGATGGCTTTAAAAATCTACTTTGTAAGCCTTTATAATTTTCTTTCTTTTTTTTAAATTTTATTTTTAAGTAATCTCTACATCCAACATGGGGCTCGAACTCACAACCCCGAGATCAAGAGTATCATGCTTTTCCAACTGAGCTAGCCAACCGCCCCAAGTCTTTATTATTTCCTTTAAATAAGCATGTACATTTCCTATTAAATGCATTATACATAGTTAAATTTGTATTTGTAAATAAGATCTATTTTTATTGTATTGACTAGGAACTATTAATTTACATATTTATTTTGTAGCCTATTATCTTATTGACATTTTTATTAGTTTTAATAGTCTTAAATTGATCCTTTGGAGTACTCTGAGTAGACAATTGTATCATCCATAGGTAATGATAATTTTATCTCTGAAAACTGTATTTATTTATTTTTCTTGTCTTATTGTGTTGAATACAAGTCACTGAACAATGTTAAATAATAGATACCCTGGCACTCCTTGTTTTATTTCAGACTTTGGAGCTTCTCCTATTTTTGCCCGTTGATTTCGGATAAATTATTTATTATGTTAAAGAGTTTTATTTTATTATTAATTTGCTATCATATCAAAAATAGATGTTGAATTTTATCAGTTACCTTTTTATCAACTAAAACTATATGAATTAAAGCTAAATTTGTGTACCATGGAACGTTTGTTCATGTGAGAACAATTAGGCATAATTATAACTATTTGTCCCACATGTAGAGTGGACAGAGAATGTAGCCTGTATACTTTTTTTGCCTATATTAGCATAGTTCACAGCATAGTTCAAAATCTTCGCACAACGGTTATCTGCTGAAGGGAAGTTACATTACATTTCTCCTTTAAGGGGATGTAGCTGTGGGAAGTTTGGTTAGTGCCATAGCCAAAACTTAAAATATGCTATCCAAGTTCTTGTGTACTTTTACCCAAGGTGAAAGGTTCTGGCATTATGTGGATTTATTCCTTAGACCTATTGATGAGGACACAGTAAGAAACAAACCAAAGTTTCTGGCTAAGACAATGCCTTTCACATAATAGGTACTAATTAAACATTTGTTGAACAAATTATTGAGTAAAAATTTTTAAGTTACAAGTGGCTTTTTTTTGGAAGAAGTTCTTGGACTCTTTTCACTTTTGCCCATAATTTTTCATCAATTGAATTTTTACTTCCTAAATTCAATGTAGACATTTGTTTTTATAGAAAATAATCTATTTTATCCAGATCTTTTACACATATTAACATCACAGCCTAAAAAATCACCTCCATGGAAAGGAAAATCTATAATTGCTGTTTTTCTATCTTCAATTAAAGAAGTTTTTGATGATTCTTCCCCCACCCCCAAGTTTACCCTCAGTATTTTTTTTTATTCCTATGGGTAGGGTCTTTAATATAAACTTTACTTATTAATTTCTAACTTTGACTGTTGGCAGAGATTATAGCCTGTATGCTTTTTTGCCTTACCAAGATCATTTTGTGACCAATTTATAAACATTCCAAGTGTACAGAAAAGAGGGTGTACCCTCTATGATATATAAAGTGTAATCAATAACTATTAGGTCTTTTATTTACAGTTTCTCTCTGATGCTTCCCCCACCCCCACACACACACCATCCTGTTTCGTTTGCCTGCTTGATCTAACAAAGACATGAGTGAAAGATGTTTATGGAAAGAATGTTAAGCAAAACAATGAATGTAATTAAATGAATCAATTAAGGGTTATATAAATGAAAAAACTCAAAATGTCAGAAGCCGTGTGTTTATTAATAAGAACATTTTAAAAGCTTAGTTTAACAACACCTCGCTTTGTAATACATAATGAAATGACAAGTATTTATAATCTTGTATTCTTGGCATAATAAAAATGATAAAGAGTAGTTTTTAAATTTATAAAAATAAAACATGACAGTAGATAATAATAGTTTTTAAAAGTCTAATTAAAATATACTGACTATCATGGAGAATTAAAAGAAGGCAAGGTGATTTCAGTTCTGTCTCCATCACATGATAGTAATATTTTACCTTGAGGAACCCTCTTAATCTCCTTAGAACACTTATTTATCTCTAAAAGGAAGTGTGCAGGTTGCTATAATAATGCTTAGAAGTATCTAACACTTAAGAAGCTCTCAATGAGTTGAAGCTCATGTTTTCAGGAATTAATTTTTTATTAAGATATATACGAATTTAATGGTGCTCAATCTTCAAACATTTTAAAGAGAAAGAAAACCCGGCATAAGACACTTCCTTTGAAAAAAGACACATCTGCCAAAGTTATTGTTTCTGACTTCTAAAAATGAACTTGAAATTTGCAAAAAGCAGGTAGTATTTACTGTTGTGATATTCCGATTAACAGAATCATATTACCAGGTATTTATTTATTATTACTTTTAACTAAAAATGTATTTTAGTGTAATATTCATTTATCTGACAAAACTACAGAGAAGTCAATAAAGATACAAGCAATCGTTGCTATAAATAGAAAGCACGTAACAGAAAACAAAGCAAATGCTGATACTTTAATAAATCAAAACAGAGGTGTAAACATATGTGAAAATACAACAGTAATTACTACTGGGTTCTTACCTTTGGTTGCTTAAGCAATGTATCTGTGTCTTCTAGAAACAGAAGTCAGTAGTATATCCAAAACAAACAGGGAGATAGTGCAAATCTTGACATTGTCAAAAGCCAGGTCCTAATTTTTTTTAAATAATAAATATACAGATCTTTTTCCTTTCTTTAAACATGTGAAAACGGCTAGTTTTCTTAATCATTCCCAAAGAAAGAAACAATTCTGTGGCATTGCCAAAGGAGGATTTTCATGAGTCGGTGTTGGATTTGCGGATTTATATACGGATGAAAATAACAGCAACCAAATCACCATTATCCTTAGCTGGAGCTGGAGCTCATTAATATGTATAAGAGTGAAGGATAAAAGGAGGTTTCTCAGAACTACATACACCTCTTAACAAATCTGAAAGTAAAGTTAGCCAAAGGTAATACTGCTTAATGGATTTTATTAAAATGACACTATCAATTCATCCAGGGTGAATTCTTGAAAGAATTGTTTAGGTTTTTACAAAGTATGATTACATTTCTAAATACAGTGCCATCATATTAAAAACTATTAAACTGTAAATAGGGTGCATTTATTTATTCATTGATCTGTTTATTGTGTATTTTGTGAAATAATTGCATGTGTGAAATATACCTGGGCAAGAGATAAAAATAGGGTAAGTCTGAACTTGCCTGAAAGAGTAATTCATACTTCAGCTATGAAAAAACATTAAGATATGCCAGTTAGCATCTAAATGTTATTCTAATGACCCCAAAATAAATTTCCTTAAGAATTTTTAGTGTGACATTTGACAGTTTACACAGTTACAAAACTTTGGCTTTTGACTGAAAATAGAACAGCATGAAATAAATACTGTCTCTATTTAGCAAAACTGCTTTCATTTCAAACTATCAGCTCCAAAAATACATCATTCTTTTTCCAGTGCTTGAACTATTTGTCCTGCTGACTAATTAGCCATCGAACAACCCAGTAATGTTTATTGTTTCAGTTAAATGGCCTCAGCACCCAACGGACTTCAAGGCTCCCAAAAGGGGAAGGAAATACCCCACGATGCTTAGCAGAGAAAATGAGTCCAGTACTGAGTACTCTTTTTCTTTTGGAAAGTTGACTTTTGGGTTTCAGGATTTTTTAAATAATATTTAATTTCTAATCATAAAATAACATGTTTCATAAGATTTGGATATTATAGAAAGGAAGAAAAAATACTGAAATATATTCTTACCCTACTCCTATTGTTATCATAATCAATATTAACATTTTCATTTAGACATTCATATAGATAGTTTTTATATAAAATCATTCTGGTTTTCTTTAATATTATATTATTGTCATTTTTATATTACTAAGTATGTCCTACAGCATCCTTTAGAAGACTGCATAATATTTTATCTTCCATTATTACATAATTTATTGACTGATTTCCCTTTCATTGGGCATATTTCCTCTAGTCTAAATTTTTCAAAGTGAATGTCTTTATTTTTATTTTATTTTATTTTATTTTATTTCATTTATTTATTTTATTTTATTTTATTTTTATTTTATTTTTATTTTTATTTTATTTTATTTTATTTTTATTTTATTTTATTTTTATTTTATTTATTTTATTTTTTATTTTATTTTAAAATATTTATATTTTATTTTATTTTATTATATTTTTATTTTATTTTACTTATTTTTTTTTTTTTTAATTTACATCCAAGTTAGTTAGCATATAGTGCAATAATGATTTCAGGAGTAGAATCCAGTAATTCATCCCCTACATACAACACCCACCCCAACAAGTGTCTTCCTTAATGTCCCTTGCCCATTTAGCCCAGCCCTCCAACCACAACCCCTCCAAAAACCCTCAGTTTGTTCTCTATATTTAGGAGTCTTTTATGTTTTGTCCCCCACCCTGTTTTTATATTATTTTTGCTTCCCTTCCCTTATGTTCATTTGTTTTGCATCTTAAATTCCATATATAAGTGAAGTCTTATGACATTTGTCTTTCTCTGACTAATTTCGCATAGCATAACACCCTCTAATCCCATCCACATAGTTGCAAATGGCAAGATTCCATTCTTTTTCATTGCCAAGTAGTACTCCAGTGTGTGTATGTGTGTGTGTGTGTGTATACGTATATATACCACATATTCTTTATCCATTCATCTGTTGAATCTGTTGATGGATGTTTGGGCTCTTTCCATACTTTGGCTATTGTCGATAGCACTGCTATAAACATTGGGGTGCATGTGTCCCTTTGAAACAGCACACTTGTATCCTTTGGATAAATACCTAGTAGTGCAATTGGTAGGTAGTAGGGTAGTTCTATTTTTAATTTTTGAGGAACTTCCATACTGCTTTCCAGAGTGCCTACACCAGTTTGCATTCCTACCAGCAATGAAAAAGAATCCCTCTTTCTCCGCATCCTCACCAGCATCTGTCGTTGCCTGAGTTGTTAACGTTAGCCATTCTTACTGGTGTGAGGTGGTATCTCATTGTGGTTTTGATTTGTATTTATCTGATGATGAGTGATGTTGAGCATTTCTTCATGTGTCTGTTAGCCATCTGGATGTCTCCTTTGGAAAAGGGTCCATTTGTGTCTTTTGCCCATTTCTTCACTGGATTGTTTATATTTCTTGGTGTTGAATTTGATAAGTTCTTTATAGATTTTGGATACTAGCCTTTTATCTGATATGTCATTTGCAAATATCTTCTCCCATTCCGTTGGTTGTTTTTAGTTTTGCTGATTGTTTCCTTTGCTGTGCAGAAGCTTTTTATCTTGATTAGATCCCAATAGTTCATTTTTGCTTTTGTTTCCCTTGCCTCTGGAGAGGTGTTGAGTAAGAAGTTGCTGCGGGCCAGGTCAAAGAGGTTTTTGCCTGCTTTCTCCTCTAGCATTTTTAAAAAAATTTTTTTAACATTTCTTTATAATTGAGAGACAGAGAGACAGAGCATGAGCAGGGGAGGGGCAGAGAGCAGAGGAGACACAGAATCCAAAGCAGGCTCCAGGCTATGAGCTGTCAGCACAGAGCCAAACACGGGGCTCGAACTCACAAACCACGAGACCATGACCTGAGCCGAAGTCGGATGTTCAACCTACTGAGCTACCCAGACACCCTGTCTCCTCTAGTATTTTTATAGTTTCCTGTCTCACAGTTAGGTCTTTCATCCATTTTGAGTGAATGTTTTTATTTTTAAATCATTATATATACTTGTGATTACTATTTTCTTAGAAATGAGATTACTAGATTAAAGTGTATTACCATTCTTATTACTTCCAATTTGTATTGCCAGTATAATTTCCAGAAATCTGTTTACCTGTTTGACCTTACAACATTAAGTAAAAGATTATCATTTGTAATTCGTTGACTTCCTTCAATTTTTCAATCAATGTGTTACCAAATATACTATTTTAACTTACGTGTTTGCCATCTTGTAGTTAAAAACAAACCCTTTAAACTGCTAGAATGGGTGTGTTTGATAAATCCACTCTGTTATAAACTTCCTCCAAACTAATCAATGTAGCCACTTTGGTCACAATTTAGTTTTATGCTAAAATGTTATTGGGTCAGTCTCTTTAAGTAGAGTTATATAATCTCCTTAGGAAAATAAGCCCCTTCTTTGAATAATAAGGCAGTATCTCAAACCCATCTCAGTGAAATTAATTGTAAACATTTCAAAAAGCATGAAATGGTAATAAATGTTAAAATCACCCATATAAAGGATAGTAAGTAATGAAGAGACCCACAAAGGGAAATTCTCAAGACAGAAAGGAATTTAACTTTTCTCAGTGGTAAATAAATGTTTTAAAACTTAACAATCCTGTGGGGTAGGTACTGTATCAACTTCATTTTACAGCGGAAGAAAGGAAGGCTGGGAGGTGAAGTAATTTCCTCAGGGACAAAATAGCTAGTATTGTGTCAGAGTTAGCTGGAATTTACACCCTGATAGGGTTCCCAGATTCAGCAAATAAAAATACAATATAAGTATATCCCACATATTACTTAAGACAGACTTATACTAAAAAATTATTTGATGTTTCTCAGAAATTAGAATTTAACTGGGTGTTCTGTTTTTTATCTGTCAAGCCTGCAGCAAGTCCTATCTGACTCCAGAGCACCACACTGCCCTAATATCTGGAAGGTATGAGCACTAAAATCAAATCAGGTCACCCATATCACCAATGTGTCTCTAACAGCAACAGCGAAAAGCATTGCATATGAGAAAACACTATTATTTGCATGCACTGTAAACCCCTTAGCATTTTATCTGCAGGTAAGTGCTCAAAAATTATAGTTTTTAACTATCAGTTTTTGTATTATCAGTCTGCTCTTCACATCTAAGAAATTTTCTCCTTGAAATATTTTAAATGTCTTAATCAGCCGGTTTGGATCTATCATTCAGGAAAGGAGTCAGACCCTTTGTGGACTTTCTTCATATTCTCAGCTAGATCTTACTTCTTGGGACTAAGGGTTTTCAGAAAATTGCTACTCGTTGTCTAATACAGAAGACTCTTTCAGCCTTTTTTTAAAATTTTTTTTAAGGTTTATTCATTTTTCAGAGACAGAGTGTGAGTGGGGGAGGGGCAGAGAGAGAGGGAGACACAGAATCTGAAACAGGCTCCAGGCTCTGAGCTGTCAGCACAGAGCCTGCCCAGGGGCCCGAACTCATGGATGGCGAGATCATGACCTGAGCGGAAGTCGGACGCTTAACTGACTGAGCCACCCAGGCGCCTCAAGACTCTTTCAGTCTTTTTTTTTTTTTTTTTTTTTTTTTTCAACGTTTTTTATTTATTTTTGGGACAGAGAGAGACAGAGCATGAACGGGGGAGGGTCAGAGAGAGAGGGAGACACAGAATCAGAAACAGGCTCCAGGCTCTGAGCCATCAGCCCAGAGCCTGACGCGGGGCTCGAACTCACGGACCGCGAGATCGTGACCTGGCTGAAGTCGGACGCTTAACCAACTGCGCCACCCAGGCGCCCCTTTTTTTTTTTTTTTTTTTCAACGTTTTTTATTTATTTTTGGGACAGAGAGAGACAGAGCATGAACGGGGGAGGGTCAGAGAGAGAGGGAGACACAGAATCAGAAACAGGCTCCAGGCTCTGAGCCATCAGCCCAGAGCCTCTTTCAGTCTTAACGCTAGTGTTGACTTTGCCTCTGCCTGTCTTATGCCAATTATTGTTCCCCCGTTTTGGGGGAAGGTGGTTTCTATGACACTGTGCTAGATTTAAGTGCAGAGGATTAGAGTCCCAGGCCTGAGTTTGCATCTCAGCTCCATGGTTCACTAGTTCTGGGACTTGGAGCATGGTAAGTGAACCTTCTGGGCCCCAGTTTCAGTATTCATGGAATGGACATGATAATATCTGATAGATTTGTTATAAGGATTAAAAGGAACTATATTGGGGCGCCTGGGTGGCGCAGTCGGTTAAGCGTCCGACTTCAGCCAGGTCACGATCTCGCGGTCCGTGAGTTCGAGCCCCGCGTCGGGCTCTGGGCTGATGGCTCAGAGCCTGGAGCCTGTTTCCGATTCTGTGTCTCCCTCTCTCTCTGCCCCTCCCCCATTCATGCTCTGTCTCTCTCTGTCCCAAAAATAAATAAAAAAAAAAAAAAATAAAAAAAAAAAAAATAAAAGGAACTATATTAATATGAAGAATTTGTTTTACAGTCCCAAAAGCATAGTAAACACTTGACAGTGGCTAGTATTCTAATTTTTAAAAGACAAATAGCAGAATTAAGCTTCATTTATAATGAAATAAATTTGCCTGGTTTTGTTATTGTTTAATTAAAAAAATTTTTTTTGAGAGAGAGAGCAAGTGGGGGAGAGGAGCAGGAGGAGAGAGAGAGAGAAACTTAAGCAAGATCCACACTCAGCACTGAGCCTGACAGGGGGCTTGATCCCAAGGCCCTGTGATCATGACTCGAGCCAAAATCAAAAGTCAGACACTCAACCAACTGAGCCACCCAGGTGCCCCTGCCTGGTTTCTTTTAAAAGTTAAAAATGCATGTTTTGGTTAAGAAATATACTAGGTTTAATTAGAGCAATCTTTTTCTAATCCTATCTCACATGTGAAAGACATAACTAAAATAAATATACCTAAAAATAAAACAAGATGACCAGATTGGGAATTTGTTCCCATATATCTCCACAGAATATTCATTTTCTTATGGATTGTTTCTTACTTGAAACTTTATCAAATGACTTAATGAACTAAATAGTTGGAACAATCATTCTAACAAACCTTTCTTCCTCCTGCCAGCTTAACTCCTGGCTGACATCATGAAACTTCATAGAATTTGTTATAATTATAAAATAGCTCTTGCCCCAATGAATCTTAACGTGAGGTCATTGAGGGCAACAATCACAAACAATTCTTGAGACATTTATGGCTCAACTTAGTAAGTTTATTTAAGTAGTATAGGGACAAGACTTTTCGCTGTGTGAGGTTGGTGGTTATATACTTACTTAGTAACCAAAGGGAAGGAGGCATGCAGAGAGTATCAGATTACAAAAATGTCTTCAAATTTCTTTGCATTTCTACTCCTAAAACTACTTTTGTAAGATTCCTCTGGCGCTTATCACTCAGTTCAATATTAACTATTGGTGAGGCAGTGGTGAGACCCTTAAAGAATGTAGCAAACAGAACATATTTGATCCTTATCCGAACTATGCAGGCTTTAGGTCAGCCTTCTGGGCAAAGGGTAAACATTTTCCTGCTTCTGTCCTCATCAAATGTCTCTCTCTCTCCCTGTCCCTCTCCCTCTCCTTCTTTCTCCTCTCTCCCTCCCCTTCCCCCCACACAAAATTCTTTACTCTTTGGAATGATTCATTTGTTTTATCTTCAATGCACCTTTCTTTTTACCAACTCTTACACTTCCTTCTTGTACCTTTCCACTCCAAAACTATAATTAAGGATGAAATGAATGTTACTGATTCTTGGGATAATGCGTAGTTGCTGTGTAGAGAAAATGACTTCATCTTTCTGAGCTTCAATTCCCTTATCTGTAAAATGAAAGTGTAATGCCTACTCCATTAGGTTTCTGTGAAGATAAATGGAGCATGGTTATAGCGCATACACCCGTTTGGTATACGCAATAAATGTGTGCTCCCGCTCTCTTTCCCTTTCCTCTAAGCCCTCGGACTGCACCTAAGCGGGAGCTTTGAAGCATTTTGCTTAAGCCTCACCTGTCCTCCATATGTTGTAATGGGACTTCGATAGCAAGGTACACGCAGCCATTAAATAACTGCCTTATGTAAAGCTGTAGAGCTATTATTTATACCTTCTTTCTAAATAATTTATTATATAATTCTAGTAAGTGTGACCAAATAAGTAATTCATTTTTTTTTTAGTTTATTTATTTACTTATTTTGAAAGAGAGATAGAGGGTGAGCAGGGGAGGGGCAGAGAGAGAGAGGGAGACAGAGAATCCCAAGCAGGCTCAACACGGATGCAGGACTTGAACTCACAAACTGTGAGATCATGATCTGAGCCAAAACCAAAAGTCGAACGCTTAACTGACTGAGCCACCCAGGCGCCCCATTCGTTTTTTTTTTTTTTAATAAAAAAACTGTATTTTATGTGTAGAGCACTTAACAATGTGAAATAATAATCCTTCATAAAGGCATAGAATTTGTCCAAGTGTTTATTTGTTCATTGAACATGCAATTTCTAAGCACCACACTGTGCTGGGCACTGTTCTAAGGTTTGGGGGCATAATAAACAAGCCTTTTTCCTGGAGACAGTACACAGGAGAGAGGCAAAAGAAGAGATGCTTATAATACAAGGTGCTCAGGAGCTGAGGAAGCACTTACAAGGAGCCCTAAGATTTGGGAAGAAAAGGAGCTAGACTGGAAGGCTGCCAGGGGAAAATTATCTCTGCTGAAATTGAAGGTAAGTAGGAATGTTGTTTTCATATATAAAACATACGTACTAGGATATTTTTCCAATTTACTCAGGCTAAAAAGGGTAAGAGTGTGTTTGATTTTATTTTGTTTTGTTTCCCCCTCCAATGTGATTAGCTTGACCTAGTCTATCAATGGATTTCTCTTCCTGGGACCCGCAGTAACCTTGACTGGTGGAAAGAACATAGCCACATTGGATTATCTGTTTTAGTAGGCTACTTTTAGTTTGGTTCCCAGTCTTGCTTTGTCAGCTCCCTCTAATCTTTATAATCCTATTTAAACTGCCTCTAACCACAGCTGCTCATTTGCATGACATTGACTCTGGTATTTTCATCTCAAAAATCATGTGATTTGAGGGATCCTGGCTCTTGACCCCAAATTATTAAATATTTCATAGTCTGTCTTCCAGCACACCAAGACTTTTAGCCAGAGTGGTCAGTGATGTCTCTTCAACGTTTATAACCCTATACATTAAATGTCATGTAATTCATTGTTTAATGTGTGTCTTCCAAGAACTACGAATTCCATGGTGGCAGGCACTGTCTGTGCTTTTCATTACTGTGTGTCTCCTGTCTACCCTCCTTCTATAGTAACTGAAATTACAAGATCCCCACATAAATAATTATGCGATTTAAAATAAAGAAAATGTTTATTTTCTTTATGTTGTGTTTTATCAGCGGAATGGGAGGGATTCTTTTTATCAGGTTATGCTAATTTGAGGTAATCGCATTAAGACTTCCCACAATGTCTGGCATAAATAAGGTCCTCAATTATATAATTATTAAGATTGTTATTATTTTACTGAGAAATAGCTCCTGATGCTCACTATTAATTAGTACTGTCAGTGTCAAGTTTCTAGGTAAATGACATAATTAGATATAGAAAGGCTCAAAGAATTCAGAGTAGGAATGAATCTATCCTGGAAAAGTGAATGGTTGTACCAGAGGATTTTAAGTCTTTTAGGTAAATATGAAAACATTTCATATTTTCTAACTTTGTGCTTTAAATACGTCAGGATTTTTGCAGACTCTACAGTGGAAATATGGTTGCTTATTGCCCTTCCCACAACTGGCTTTGGATTCAGCTTTCTCAGATAAACCAAATCGTCTATATGACACCTAACTTTCTTTTTAAAGTTTTTTTCCTTATTTTATTTTTGAGAGAGAGAGGGAGAGTGTGAGCAGGGGAGGGGCAGAGAGAAAAGGAAACAGAGGATCCGAAGCTGGCTCTGCACTGACAGCAAAGAGCCCGATGTGGGGCTCGAGCCCACAAACCATGAGACCATGACCTGAGGTGACCTGAGCTGACCTGAGGTGACCAGAGCCGACCTGAGGTGACCCGAGCCAACCTGAGCCAACCTGAGCCCAGTCAGATGCTTAACCATCTGGCTTAAGCCACCCAGGCGCCCCTGGTACCTAACTTTTTTAATTTGGTTGCTTCTCCCACAGGCCCACCACTACCATCAGCAGGACTGAGGAAAGAGAATAGAGGCCCACATGCCTAAATATCAAGTTAATGAAGTATTAAATAAAATGTGTTTTGTCTTCACCTTGAAAAATATACCTTTGTAACAAAAATCAAATCCATAGGGGCGCCTGGATAGCTCAGTCGGTTGAGCATCTGACTTCAGTTCAGGTCATGCATGGTCTCATGGTTCATGGGTTCGAGCCCTGCATCGGGTTCTGTGCTGAACGCTTGCTCAGAGCCTGGAGCCTGCTTCAGATTCTGTGTGTCCTTCTCTCTCTGCCCCTCCCCAGCTCGCACTCTGTCTCACTCCCTCAAAAAAATAAATAAATGTAAAAAAATTTTTTTTAATTTGAAAAAAAATCAAATCTATAAAATGATTGTTATAATGTTACTGAAACTTGGCAAAATTTCAAAGACAACTAGATTTTTTTTAAATTTTTTTTAACGTTTATTTATTTTTTTGAGACAGAGAGAGACAGAGCATGAACGGGGGAGGGTCAGAGAGAGGGAGACACAGAATCTGAAACAGGCTCCAGACTCTGAGCTGTCAGCACAGAGCCCGATGCAGGGCTCGAACTCATGGACCGCGAGATCATGACCTGAGCCGAAGTCGGACACCCAACCGACTGAGCCACCCAGGCGCCCCCAACTAGATTTAATTATTGCACGTGTCTGGGTTGGTCTATTGATGGGCCAGGGATATTCATATCAGTAATAAAATAAAGATACACCTAAATGATAAGTTATTATATATTACACATAATTTATTTTCCTGCCTTTTCAGAAAAATTACTAAGTGGCTTATAACAATCAAGATTTTACATTATTTGTGTTCTATTGACAGTATGGCCAAATAAAATAACACTTTTTTTTTCTTTCTTTCTTACTTTGAGGTATGATGGACAAATCTTACAGGTACACAAGGAAAAGTAAGACATGATTGCAGTGAAAAGTGAAGACAATCTAACCAGAAAGCTTTCAGCTAATGTGGAAGCTGAAGTTCTGAGTGGGACATGCTTCAGGGCTGAAAGGAATGGTAATTAATATTCCTCCCCTTCTTCTTCACTCTCTCCTTCAACAAAATCCACACCCACTTCATAATCCTTCTCAGGGGCAGCCGTGTCCTCACAGGTCTCAGAAAACTCTCCTTCCTTCATACTCTCACCCGTATACCACTGAACAAAAGCACGCTTGGCATACATCAGGCCAAACTTGTGGTCCGGACAAGATCAGACCTCAGCAATGGCTGTGATGTTGCTCAGCATGCACACAACTCTCTGTACTTTGGCCAGGTCTCCACCACGTACCACAGGCTGGTAATTAATGCCAACTTGGAAGCCAGTGCTGCACCAGCCCACAAACTGGATGGAATGCTTGGTCTTGATGGTGGCAATGGCAGCATTGACACCTTTGGGAACACATTGCCATGGTACAACAGGCAGAAAGCCATGTAGTTACCATGCCAAAGGGCACATTTCACCTGGTTGGCTGGTTCGAAGCATGCATTGTTGATCTCTGCTACAGAAAACTGTTCATTGTAGGCTTTCTCAGCAGAGATGACAGGAGTATTTGTGGGTAGGGGAAGTGGATGCGAGGATAGGGCACCAGGTTGGTCTGGAATGTTGTCAGATCAACATTCAGGGCTCCATCTAATCTGAGGGAAGCAGTGATGGAAACACACTCTGGCTAATAAGGCAATGAAGTTAGTGTAGGTTGGGTGTTCAATATTGCACTTTCTATGGCAGATGTCATATATGGCCTCATTGTCTACCATGAAGGCACAATCAGAGTGCTCCAGGGTGGTATGAGTAGTGAGAATGGAGTTATAGGGCTCAACTACAGCTATGGAAAATTCAGGAGCTGGGTAAATGGAGAAATCCAACTTGAATTTCTTTCCATAATTGACAAACAGATATTCCATTATCAGGGAGATGAACCCAGAGCCAGTTCCCCCTCCAAAGCTGTGGAAAACCAAGAAGCCTTGAAGACGTGGGCACTGGCCAGCTAATTTCCCAATTCGGTCCAAGACAAGGTCAATGTTCTCCTTGTCAGTGGTGTAGTTCCCTTGGGCGTAGCTATAGGCAGCATTATCCTTACCTGTGATGAGCTACTTTGGGTGGAAAACCTGGTGGGAGGTGCCAGTGCAAACTTCATCAATGACTGTGGGTTCCAGGTCTACAAACACTGCCCTGGGCATGTGCTTTCCAGCACCTGTCTCATTGAACAAATGTTAAAGGAGTCATCTCCTCCTCCCCACAATGGTCTTGTCACTTAGCATCTGGCCATTGAGTTGGATGCTGTGTTCCAGGCAATAGAGCTACCAGCAAGCATTACCAATCTGGACACCAGCCTGACCAATGTCGATGGAAATCTAGTCATGCATAGTGGCTATGGGTTAGCAGGTTCAGGCAACAAGAGCAGATACCAGGTCCCAGTTACAGCCCCCAACAAGCTAAGAGTCGAGGTAAGTAATGCACTCAAGTTAGATAATACTTTTTGGGTCATGGTAGAGTTTAGATCATTTTGTTAATTTCTTATGTGAGCAATCTTTGTACTGTTTGTCAACACAACTCATAATATGATACTTAGATTCAGAAAGAAATAATAAATTTAAATATCATGTTCAAACATTGCATTTGGCTCCTACAAATCACCTACACTATAGATCTTAGTTTTTGCTCATGAAAAAGTAGCTTGACTCCAAACTGGACAAAAGATATGAAACAACTATCTTCAAAATACTGGGCAACAGGCAGCACAGGAGTGTGATACTTGAGAGAAGTTGGGGGGTGGGGGGGGAAATGAGTTGAACCCTGCCCAGAGGCAATTTCAGAATTGTGACACGAGAAAAAGGAAATCAGGCACAGCCCAATGCTCTTGTTTAATTGAGGAGTCAGAATTACGATCTTGGAGACCAAAGTGTCTAGAATATGCAAAACAGAGTACCAGTGAGAAGGAAGTTGTGCAGAGAAAAAGCTCCAGGAATTTGCAAAGGGGTCTTCTCAAGTCTTTGGTAGAATAAAATAAGATGCATCTTTATGTCATTTATAAACAATGTTTTTTTTTTTAAGTTTGTTTATTTACTTTGAGAAAGAGCACATGCAAGCTGGTGAAGGGACAGGGGGAGAGAGAGAATCTCAAGCAGGCTCTCAAGCAGAATCTCAAGCAGTCACGTTGTCAGTGGGGCTCAATATCACTTAACCCACTGAGCCACCCAGGCACCCTCTAACTTATCTTTATATTTAAAACATTTCTTCGGGCACCTGGGTGGCTCAGTGGGTTAAGTGCCAAAGTCTTGATTTTGGCTGGGGCCATGATCCCAGGGTCATGAGATTGAGCCCCGAGAGGGGTTCCACGCTGACAATGTGGAGCCTGCTTGAGATTCTCTTTCTCCCTCTGCCCCCTCACCCCACCTGCATGCTCTCTCTCTTTCTCTAAATACATACATACATACATACATACATACCTTCTCTGAGCTTAGTGTGGAACCTGCTTGAGCTTCTCTCTCTCTCTCTCTCTCTCTCTCTCTCCACCCCCCGTTCCTCTCTCCCACTCGTACATGTGCGCTCTCTCTCTCTCTCTTAAAAGTTAAAAAAAAAATTTAACAATAAGTTAGAGATAAAGAGGCAGAAAAATATATAACATGTAAATTCTAGTAATAAAACAGATAGTTTAGCTATATTAATATCAGACAAAGTAAATTCAAATCAAAAATATTACTAGAAAAAACTGCTAGAATTGATTCATGAATTCAGCAAAGTTGCAGGACATAAAATTAATGCACAGAAATCGGTTGCATTCTTATACACGAACAGTGAAGCGACAAAAAGAGAAATCAAGGGATCAATCCCATTTACAGTTGCACAAAAAACCATAAAATAACTAGGAATAAATCTAACCAAAGAGGTAAAAAATCTATACACTGAAAACTATCAAAAGCTTATGAAAGAAATTGAAGAAGACACAAAAAAATGGAAAAATATTCCATGCTCCTGGATAGGAAGAACAAATATTGTTAGAATGTCGATACTACCCAAAGCAATCTACATATTCAACGCAATCCCTATCAAAATAACACCAGCATTCTTCACAGAGCAAGAACAAGCAATCCTAAAATTTGTATGGAACCAGAAAAGACCCCAAAGAGCCAAAGCAATCTTGAAAAAGAAAACCAAAGCAGGAGGCATCACAATCCCAGACTTCAAGCTATACTAGAAAGCTGTAATCATCAAGACAGTATGGTACTGGCACAAGAACACACACTCAGATCAATGGAACAGAATAGAGAACCCAGAAATGGACCCACAAACATATGACCAAATAATCTTTGACACAAAGCAGTTAAGAATATCCAATAGAATAAAGACAGTCTCTTCAACAAGTGGTGCTGGGAAAACTGGACAGGGACATGCAGAAAAATTAACCTGGACCACTTTATTACACCATACACAAAAATAAACTCAAAATGGATGAAAGACCTCAATGCAAGACAGGAAGCCATCAAAATCCTCAATCAGAAAGCAGGCAAAAACCTCTTTGATCTTGGCCACAGCAACTTCTTACTCAACACATCTCTGGAGGCAAGGGAAACAAAAGCAAAAATGAACTACTGGGACCTCATCAAAATAAAAAGCTTCTGCACAGCAAAGGAAACAATCAGCAAAACTAACAGGCAACTGAAAGAATTGGAGAAGATATTTGCAAATGACATATCAGATGAAGGGTTAGTATCCAAAATCTATAAAGAGTTCACCAAATTCCACACCCGAAAAACAAATAATCCAGTGAAGAAATGGACAAAAGATATGAATAGACACTTCTCCCCAGAAGACATCCAGATGGCCAACCGACACATAAAAAAATGCTCAACATCACTCATCATCAGGGAAATACAAATCAAAACCACAATGAGATACCACCTTACACCTGTCAGAATGGCTCACATTAACAACTCAGGCAAAAACAGGCAAAAAAAGGATGCAGAGAAAGAGGATCCCTTTTGCATTGTTGGTGGGAATGCAAGCTGGTGCAGCCACTCTGGAAAGAGTATGGAGGTTCCTCAAAAAACTAAAAATAGAACTACCCTATGACCCAGCAATTGCACTATACACACACACACACACACACACACACACACACACACAATGGAGTATTACTCGGCAATCAAAAAGAATGAAATCTTGCCATTTGCAACTACGTGGATGGGACTGGAGGGTATTATGCTAAGTGAAATTAGTCAGTCAGAGAAAGACAAAAATCATATGACTTCACTCATATGAGGACTTTAAGAGACAAAACCGATGAACATAAGGGAAGGGAAACAAAAATAATATAAAAACAGGGAGGGCGACAAAACAGAAGAGACTCATAAATATGGAAAACAAACTGAGGGTTGCTGGAGGGGTTGTGGGAGGGGGGATGGGCTAAATGGGTAAGGGGCATTAAGGAATCTACTCCTGAAATCATTGTTGCACTATATGCTAACTAATTTGGATGTAAATTTTAAAAAATTAAAAATAAAATTTAAAAAAAGTATTACTAGAAATAAGAACATTTAATAATGATAAAAGTGTCAACTTATTAAGAAAGCATAATAATCCTACTTATATGTGCACCTAATGACAATACTTCAAAAATTCATAAAACAAAAAGTGACATCACTAAATTTATAGCCAAGTTCACAATTACAGGTGGTTTTAACACTTCTTTCTCAGTAATTGATAGAACAAATGTAAAAAGCCATAATAAACTAGATTTTGAGCAACCAACTTAACCTAATTGACATTTATGTAACACTATACCCAACAACTGCAGAATACAAAATCTTTTTTAATCTTACTTGGAACATTTACCAACATAGGCTGTATGCTGAGCCATAAACCAAATCTTAATAAATTTCAGAGGACTGTAAGTATACTGAATATATTCTGTGTCCAAAACAGAATTAAATCAGAAATCAATAATAGAAGGATGTCTGGAAAATCTCCAAATATTTGGAAATCAAGCAACACACTCTTAAATACCCCATGGTCAAAGAAGAAATCACTAGGAAAGTTTTAAAATACTTTGAACTAAAGGGGCACCTGGGTGGTTCAGTTGGTTGAGCCTCTGACTCCTGATTTCAGCTCAGGTCATGATCTCAAGGCTTATGGGTTTGAGCCGCACATTAGGCTTTGAGCTGACGGCTCAGAGCCTGCTTGAGATTCTCCGTTTCCGTCTCTCTCTGCCTCTTCCCTGCTCTCTCTCTCTCTCTCAAAAATAAAATAAACATTAAATAAATACATACATACATAATACTTTGAAGTAAATGATAAAAACACAACATACCAAAATTTGCTGCATGCAGCTAAACCAGTATTTGGAGGCAAATTAGTTTTAAATGCTTAAATTAGAAGGAATAAAGGTTTAAAATAAACGATCTATGTTTCCACCCTAGAAACTAGGGGAGGAACAGCAGATTAAAGTCAGTGTAGAAGGAAAGAAGTAAAAATAATAAATATATATAATAAACACAATATGAATACATAATAATAATAAAAGCAGAAGCCAATGAATTTTTATTTTTTTTAATTTTTTTTTAACGTTTTATTTATTTTTGAGACAGGGAGAGACAGAGCACGAACAGGGGAGGGTCAGAGAGAGGGAGACGCAGAATCTGAAACAGGCTCCAGGCTCTGAGCTGTCAGCACAGAGCCCGACGCGGGGCTCGAACTCACGGACCGTGAGATCATGACCTGAGCCAAAGTCGGCCGCTTAACCAACTGAGCCACCCAGGCACCCGCCAATGAAATTTTAAAAATCAGTAAAGAAAACCAATAAAAGTAGCAGTTGGTTCTTAGAATGATTAATAAAATTGAAAACTTCCTAGATAGACTAATTGAGAAAAAAAATAAGGGACCACGAATTCTCAGCTGTAGGCTTGGCACAGTGCTAGGCAAGACACAACATTACTGCAGATAGTTGCAAGCCCCCTGCAGGGACACCATTCTTCCGGCCTGTCATGCCTTCCCTGCTCCAGAAACCTCAGATCTCTCCACAGTTTAGCAGCTGAGAGGTTAAAGCTTCACAGGATAGGAACCCTCTCAGCCCCTGCTGCTCACAGAACCTGTGTCCTTGTCCCTGGAAGCCTTGAGGCTCTACTGATGACTCATTATTTTGACCACCACTACTGAGTCTAAGCAACTTAGCACAAAGGTCAGTAACACAGGGGCGCCTGGGTGGCTCAGTCAGTTGAGCGTCCAAATTCTACTCAGGTCATGATCTCCTGGTTTGTGGGTTTGAGCCTCATATCGATCCCCGCATCAGCCCACGCTGACAGCTGGGGGCCTGGAGCCTGCTTCAGATTCTGTGCCTCCCTCTCTGCCCCTCCCCTGCTCACCCTCTGTCTCTGTCTCTGTCTTTCTCTGTCTCTCTCAAAAAGAAATAAACATTTAAAAATAGTGGGTTTTTTTTTTCAATTTAAAACAAAAACCAATAACACAGGAGCTGACATTTTAGAGGATCTCATTTTCTTATCTTAAGTTTTGAGTCAGAAAAGGAATTTTCCCAGAGTTGTACAGTGAGCCAGTTGGAGATTTTTTTGATGTTCTTCTTTTGGTTACATAAACACCATGTTTTTTGTTGAGAATAAAAATCCCCAAAGTTAATGTCACTCAGGACAGCCCATGGTGCTGTAACTGCATAAATCCAAAATCATCTGGAAACAGGCAGTGAAGTAAAATATAAAGTTCTGCTAGGCAACAATTAAGCTGAGAAAACAAGGATCTTTAATAAGGTTAAATTTTTTTTTTTCTGAGTGTTTTTCTCCTTATTTTCAGAACTGAAAAGCAAGAAGTACAGCAAAGTGCCTCCTATCTAAAATAGACCTTAATAAGAAACGAGAGGGGCGCCTGGGTGGTTGAGTTGGCTAGGCATCCAACTCTTGATTTCGACTCAGGTCATAATCTCACAGTTCCGGAGATTGAGCCCGGGGTGGGGCTCTGCACTGACCGCACAGAGCCTGCTTGGGATTCTCTCTTTCCCTATCTCTCTGCCCCTTTCCTGTTCACTCTCTTTCTTAAAATAAATAAATAAATAAACATTTTTTTTTTTTTTAAATAAGAAACTGGATTTGATTTTCATAAGAAATCATCTTGGGCACACTTGGGTGGCTCAGTCAGCTGAGGGACCAACTTGATTTCACCTCAGGTCATGATCCCAGGGTCATGGGATTGATACCCATGTCCAGCTTCACGCTGAGCATGGAGCCTACTTAGGATTCTCTCTCTCTCTCTCTCTCTCTCTCTCTCTCTGTGTCTCTCTCTCTCTGTCTCCCCCTCTGCCCCTCTCCCTCCCTCACATGATTTCTCTCTCTCTCTCTCTCTCTCTCTCTAAAAGAAAAAAAAAAGAAATCTCAATGGTACATTTTTCAGTGTTTGTTTTTTTCAAAAAATATCCAATGAGCAAATGGGTTAAGAGCATAGGTTCTAAAGCCAGACTTCATTAGTTAGCATCTCATCTCTACCACTTATCAGTTACATATCCATAAGCAAGTTATTTAATTTCTATGTGCCTCCCTTTCCTTATCTATAATGTAGGGATTCATAATAGTATCTATGCATTGTGATCATTTAAAAAGCAAATATTTATAAATGCTTAGAATAGTGCTTGTTCACATAAATGCTATATTGGTGCTAGTTAAATAAATAATAAGTAATACTCTAGATAACAGTTACTATTATCATCAATAAAGGCAAATTTTTCAATCTTATGTTCAAACAAAATGTTTAAATTAAAAAAAATTTTTTTTTAACATTTATTCATTTTTGAGGGCCAGAGCATGAGTGGGGGAGGGGCAGAGAGCGATGGAGACAGAATTCCAAGCAGGCATCAGGCTCTGAGCTGTTAGGTAGTACAGAGCCCAAGGTGGGGCTCAAACTCACAGACTGGAGATCATGACTTGAGCTGAAGTCAAAAGCTTAACTGACTGAGCCACCCAGGCACCCCCAATACATATAAAACAATACGTTTAAATAGAAATCTAAGCTTTAAGGCTTGTTCTCCAAATTTGGCATAAATGTCCTTCCCTTCCAACTTTCCCCTATTCCCCTCCCTATGCTATTCCTTCTCCACTAAGCCATCCACATATGAAAGTGTGGGCCCTGTATTGATAAACTGATTGTTCTTAACTCTTCGTTCATCAGCCTAAGAACAAGAAAAGCAAGATTGAGGCCGCTGCTATAAAAGTCTGAGTCAATAAAAATAATAGTGCTGTTTACACTACCTAGGGCAAAGGCAAGGTGAGCAGACAAAAAGGACTTTTCTTCATTGCTGAAGTCCCCGAGCACAGAGGCACCCCATTTCTGTGGTGAGGGATCTAGCAGGAATTATATCCATTTGGTGTTGCATAATGACCTGCTACCAAGCCTTCCAGTAACTAGTTGGTTAAGTTACTTAACTTCGCTCTTTGCATCCGATCCCTCATCAGTAAAAACTAGGCATTAATAGACTAGGTTGTGAGATATAATGAGTTAATGTATACACATGCATGGTAAAACAAGAATATCATAAATGTTAGCTATTACTATTTTGTGAGAATAAGTCTTTTCAGTTCGAACATTGCTTCTTCCTTAGCGTTTATTGCAAATAACTACACGACTTAGAAAACGGTGTTGGGGGGACCAGGAGTTTGTAGCCGAGGGACCGCAGGGAGAATCTGATAGCACCACAGGGCAAAATCTACTAGAATCAACTTTAGCATGGTGATTAGAGCAGAATCCCAGTGGCCAGCAACTTCCTTACAAAGCCTCTAACGTCCGAAGCAGGGCCCTCAAGAAGACATTTGTATCGCCTAGGCGGCCAGAAGGGGCCCTCCGCACAGCCTTTTCTCCACTAAATTCCGGGAGAGTTGGCTCGGCGGCCTCCACGCTCCCAGAGACGTCTTTACCCTGTGAGGTGTGTCTGTGCTTCCCGGCTGCGCGGCTCCACCCTCCGACCACAGCGGCAGGTGGCGTTCCCGCCAGCCACAGGGACCAGGATCTGCAAGCTAGGAGCCGGCTCCCAGCCTCATACCTCGGGGGCGTGGCTCGCGAGGAGGCTCCAGTCACATTGGCTGAGGCTGCCCGGGGGCGGAGTCAGTGAGCGCCAGTTCCAGACCCTGCAGCTCCGCCCCATCGCGGGTCCAGGGGGAGGAGGAGAGGCCCAGGTGGAGGAGGAGCGACGCCTGCTCCGGGAAGCCCCGTCTGGGGGCCATGGGGGCACAGGTGAGGCTGCCGCCTGGAGAGCCCTGCCGGGAAGGTGAGTGTCTGTCCCCGAGCCGAGGGATCTGGCATCTGGGTAGTGATGAGACCGGGTGGGCGGTCCCGGGTGCTTGTGGGGAAGAGACACGAATACACCCGCTCGTAACGCATTCATTCTTGAGTTTAGGCATTCGGTCTTTGAGCCAGTCAGCCAGTCAATAAATATTTATTGGTGCTTATAATAAGCCAGGCTCTGGGAAAGCCTGAGTCGAAAAAGACATAAACTTGGCTCTCCCTCTGGTCCAGGAGGCAGACCCACGTAAATTACAGCGTGCCGAGTGTCGGGACGGGGAAATTCAGGGTGCTGTGGGAAGATTCTCGAGTCTCGTCTGAGAAAGACTCTTCCAGAGTCCGCGGTCGAAGTCACCCGGTGGGCAGAGGGCGTGCCCGGGGACGGGACGGGAGTCTGGTGTGGCGTCCTGCGCTGGCTCCGAGAGGGTCACACACGGTGGAAGGTCAGGCGCCCTGGACCTCGGGGGAGGGCGCCGGACCCGCCTGGGCCGTCCACCTCTCTCCTCTGTCTTCGAGATGAACACTTCTGCAACCCTGCTAGCCTCGCGTCTGGCTCGCTGTGCAGCCACCTCTTGGCTGCATAAGGCGAGAGCCCAACAGAAGAGGAGACCGGGAACCGGGCGCAGTGATTTGTAGGCTTGTTACTGCTGGGGTTTCGGCCCCCACTCGAATCCTGAAAAATCGCTGGGCGAGGACGCCACTTGCCTTTTGCCAGCTGTTTACAACACTGGCAGGCTTTCTGAAGTCTCAGTACAGAAGGCGCGTGTGAGCTGGGACAGAAGTAGGGACCGGAATACCTGAGGGCATGCCACAGGACAGGAAGGGTGTGCCTCAACCGACGTGACAGCTTTCAAGGTGTCTAGGGGAACGCGGATTTCTAAATTACCTGGTATGGACAGGAAGGGGGAGGATTGAAGGGCGTGGGAAGAATACCTTCCCAAAGTTGCTGAGCATTTCCCGGTTTTTCTCTCCTCTGGGCTCCTCCGGAGTGAGTATCTTTGATGTGGGAAGTTTGAACTAAAAAGACGTTGGGTGGGGGGAATTGGAGGGGGAGACACTGAGCTAATCAAAACTATGCCCGGCAAGAGAGAGAAGGGACACAAAGAGAAAACGCCTGAACAATTCAGGAATTACTCAAAAGGTGAGATTTTGGAAGTGGTTACTAAAGCAGCTGGATCTGGAATTATTTCCTAGATAGTCAGGTTGTGTGACCTTTGTCTGAATAATTCCTAAACCAGTAAGTCAGACTGTTAATAACACATCCACCCTTGTTTACCCAAGGATCTGTAAGTAAGAAGGGTATGTGAATTACACTTGCTCTAGGAACAGGTGTTTTTCCTGCTTTGCTCATGCCTTTAGTTCCAACAAGAAATACTCAAGCTCAATGCTTAATACCTGTGATGAATTATATTTGTATGGGAAAGACAAGAGAAATCAGAATCCTTGTCAATGGTGGGAAAAGATTAGGCTCTGGCATGAGTCTTCTGTGCTATGACTTAACCTCCTTGAGTCTTCATCAATAAATTGGGAATAATTCATACAGTTTACAGTTGTGAGATTACATAGGAAACACACAGTTCAGGGCCTGAAATGGAGTAGAGTCTCAATTTTTCATTCATTCATTTAGTCAGTCAGTCATCCAAATAACAAGAGTCCCATGTGCCAGGCACTGACCTAGGTGCTGGTATGAAGGGATTCACAAGACAGTCTAGTGCTAGACTCTAGTTATTTTTTTTATGTGTTTATTTATTTATTGTTATTATATGAAATTTATTGTCAAATTAGTTTCCATACAACACCCAGTGCTCATCCCCAAAGATGCCCTCTTCAGTACCCATCACCTACCCTATCCTCCCTCCCACCCCCCATCAACCTTCAGTTTGTTCTCAGTTTTTAAGCCTAGACTCTAGTTAAAGCCTTGCATGCAGCTTACTGTGTACAAGGCTGATACTATGCAAGAAACAAATGAATAAAAAAGGACATTACAAGAGTGGTAAGTGTCATGGATAATGTCTTGAGAGAGTAGGGGGTGTTTAGATTGGGGACTCAGGGAAGACCCCTTAGAAAAAGTTGTATTTGAGCTGAGGCCTGAATGACAAAGAGTCCATCATGAGATCTGAGGTTAGAGTATTCCATTTGGACTTCCATGAAGAAAAAGTTGACCCCATGTCTTGGTTTTGACTCTTAAAACCATAGACGCTTCAAAAAACCTTCTAAGCCAAAATTTTCTATAAATAATAAGTAAGTAAGTAAGTACATAAGTAAATAAATAATACATATGAAGGTTTTTTTTTTATTTAGGTTTTTGATATTATGTCACATATTCCACAGATCTCAATTTCAGTCCAACAGCCAATAGGGGCTTATTACTATGAAAATATGACACCATGAAAATAGAATGTAAGAAATATACCTGTCACCTATGAAGCACCAACTGCAAGAAGATTGTGTACCATGGGACTGTAGAAGGTGATAAAGGAAACAAAGGACAGAAAGACTGGGCTGTAAGGAGGACAAACCATATATTCCAGGGCCTCTGCTTGAGAATTCTGAGCTGGTTTGGCAGTAGGGACAATAAGCGGGAGATAGAGAGGACCCAATGGTTTTCAAAGTTTTTACCAAGTGGACCACTTTTCCAGGGTGCAGCCGGCTAGCAGAATAAAAAAAATGACATAGATGGTTTTTAGGGCTAATTCAGTTTGTCATGGTTCTGAGAAGAAGAAATTAAGGAACTGTATTCTTTGAGGACTGGCTGTATCTCTCTTGTACTGATTAGGATATGTCCCGTATTCATGTATATAATCTCAAATTTTCAAAACAGGTTTGCATAAAGATGTATCAGTTTATCTTCACGCATAATTAAATTCTATGAATTTTATTACGTAGTCATTTTCTCCTTTTTACAGATACAGAAACCAAGGCCCAGCCAATTGAATAATGTTTCATAATTAGCGCTCAAACCAGGCACAAAATTATTTGGGCCTTTGTTTTTCTGCAGGTGCCCGACCCCATTTTCTGGCTCTGTTGGATGCAGTGGTATTCATTTTAATGATTCTGAAATCTTACTCTAAAAAAACTCTATGTTATAAACATTTCTCAAAATTTCACCAAGTGGGGGCGCCTGGGTGTCTCAGTTGGTTAAGCATCCAACTTTGGCTCAGGTCATGATCTCATGGTCCATGAATTCAAGCCCCACGTCGGGCTTTGTGCTGACAGCTGGGAGCCTGGAGCCTGCTTCAGATTCTGTGTCTCCCTCTCTCTGCCCCTCCCCCACTCACACGCTGTCTCTCTCTCTCTCTCTCTCTCTCTCTCAAAAATAAACATTTAAACAATTTTTCACAGTGGCTGCACCTGTTTGCATTCCCACCAACAGTACATAAGGGTTTCTTTTTCTCCACATCCTCACCAACACCTGTTGTTGCTTATGTTGTTGATTTTAGCCATTCTGACAGTTCTGATATCTCATTGTAGTTTTAATTTGCACTTCCCTGATGGTAAGTGATAATGAACATCTTTTCATGTATCTGTTGATGATCTGTGTATCTTCTTTGGAGAAGTATCTGTTCATGTCTTCTGCCTGTTTTTTAATTGGATTATTTGTTTGGGGAGTGTTGAGTTTTATAAGTTCTTTATATATTTTGGATACTAGCCCTTAATCAGATATGTCATTGCAAATATCATCCCTCATTCTGTAGGTTGTTCTTTTTTAATGTTTATTTATTTATTTTGAAAGAGAGAGCGTGCATGCTCATGCTGAGTGAGGGAGGGATAGTGAGAGGGAGGGAGAGAGGGAAAGAGAGAGAGAGAATCCCAAGCAGGCTCCATGCTCAGTGTGGAACTCAATGTGGGGCTCCATCTCAGGAGCATGAGATCATGACCTGAGCCTAAATCAAGAGTCGGTTGCTTCAATGACTGAGCCACCCAGGTGCCCTTCTGTAGGTTATCTTTTAGTTTTTTTGACTGTTTATTTTGCTGTGCAGATTTTTATTTTAATGAAGTCCCAATAGTTTATTTTTGCTTTTCTTTCCCTTGCCTCAGAAGACATATCTAGAAAGAACTTTCTATGACCAATGTCAAAGAAGTTACTACTTGTGTTCTTTTCTAAGATTTTTATGGTTTCACAGCTCACATTTGGGGTTTTAATCCATTTTGAATTTATTTTTGTGTATGGGTAAGAAAGTGATCCAGTTTTCCCAACACCATTTGTTGAAGAGACAGTCTTTTTCCCATCGCATATTTTTCCGGGTTTGTCAAAAACTAATTAACTATATAATTGTGCATTTATTTCTGGGTTTCTATTCTGTTCTATTGACTATGTGTCTATTTTTGTGCCAGCACCATACTGTTTTGATCACTATAACTTTGCAGTATAACTTGAAGTCCAGAACTGTGATACCTCTAGCTTTGCTTTGCTTTGCTTTGCTTTGCTTTTTCAAGGTTACTTTGGCTATTTGGGGTCTTCTGTGGTTCCATACAAATTTTAGGATTGTTCTAGTTCTTAAAAAATGGTGTTGGTATTTTGATAGAGATTGCATTAAATGTGTAGGGTGCTTTGGGTAGGATTGACATTTTAACAATCTTTGTTCTTCTAATCCACGAGCATGCAATGTCTTTCCATTTCTTTGTGTCCTTTTAAATTTCTTTCATCAGTGTTTTACAGTTTTCAGAGTACAGATCTTTCCCCTCTTTGCTTAGGTTTATTCCTGGCATCTTACTATTTTGGTACAATTGTAAATGGGATTCTTTTCTTGATTTCTCTTTTTGCTGCTTCATTATTGGTGTGTAGAAATACAACAGATTTCTGTATGTTGATTTTGTATCCTACGACCTCACTGAATGAATTTGATTATCAGTTCTAGTAGTTTCTTTGGTAGAGTCTTTGGAGCTTTCTATATACAGTATCATGTCATCTGCAAATAGTGAAAGTTTTACTTCTTCCTTACCAATTTGGATGCCTTTTGTTTCCTTTTGCTGTCTGATATAAATGTACCTTATTGCAATATTGTCCTTTAAGTTCCTTTCCTACATCTTCATTCTTTAAGCCTTTTTTTAATTTCTGGAGGATTTTATCTTTAGTGCTTTAGTAACTTTAGTAATATACAGATTGTAAGGTGTGAAAAGAGCAGCGGGTTATGTAGGAGATTTGGTGGACAACAGTCCTCCTACAGTACTTGGCTTCCAAACACACCGATGGTGGTAAGATCTCGGTTAATTTTTTTTCTTTCATCAAGAGTGTCTTCTCAATTTTACTTTGGTTAATTGAAATCATGGTCTTCGTACCCAGCCTTAACGGAGTTTATATGTAGATATATTACTATGACTTGCTTTCCATATCTGCACAAAATAATTTCTCATTCTTATTCTGTGCCAAATTTTCTCTAAATTATTTCTCATTCCTATTCCGCTCCCCTTGTTCCTGTCTGATAGTTCTCTCTCACTAAAGTTGTCAGTCAGCTTCAGGGGAACAGAGACCTGTTCACCTGTTTTGTTGATCACTATCTCCCCTGTTCTTAGAGCAGGGCCTGGAACACAGGAATTGCTTAATAAGAATTTGCAAAGTGTTGAATAAATGAATACCTAACATAATGCCTTGCATGGTAGGTGTTCAACAATTATTTTGTTGAGTAAATAGAAAGCGGTGCCTGGATGGCTCAGTCGGTTGAGCATCCCACTCTTGATTTTTTATTCAGGTCATGATTTCATGGTTCATGAGTTTGAGCCCTGCGTCAATCTCCACACCAACAGTGTGGAGTCTGCTTGTGATTCTCTGTCTCCCTCTCTCTCTGCCCCTCCCCTACTTGCTCACTCGCTCTCTCAAAAATAAATAACATTAAACAAAAAAAGAAATAATTTTTAAAAAAGAAATAGATACATGAATTTACAAGGCTGTTATAAAGCCATAATGAAACTGTGAGAAGAAGTTTGTTTCATGGGCAGTAAGGTGATATGATGGAAAGTGAGAAGTTTCTTTAGAGTGGGTAGGCAGGAAGGCCTTTCTAAAGAAGTCCCATTTTCAAGTAAGAGCTCAATGAGGAGTAGTTAGCTTGCCAGCCACTACCCAGGCTAAGGCACACATCACAAAGCTTTAAGGTGAGAAGGAATTTAGTTTATGAAAGAAACAGGACCAAAAAAAAAAATTGCAGGGAATGTGGTTAGAGAGATAACAGGAGGCAGCATCCTGTACGCCCTGGTAGACTATGGTGGGGATTTTGGAGAAAGGAAGCCATTGTAGAATTTTACAGGGAGAATGACAAGTTTGGACCTACTAATCTAAAGACTCATTTCACCTGATGTTGCCCCCTACCACACTTTCACCTCATCTCTTGCCATCTCCCTTCCGTCATCCCAGTCAGCCTCAAGCACATCACTGCCTCAAGATTGCTGTTGCATTTATACATAGCAGAGAGGTTTGTCCACTTCATTAAAAAAAAATTCCTTTATGCTAATTTTACTGCTTTCCATGGAACTCAACATATGTAGTTATTAGTTTACTTGTTTGTTTCCCCTCATTAGAATAAACATGAGAGCAGGAATTCTATGTTATTCATCATTGTATCCCCAGCTTCTAGAAAATGCCTCACGGACAGTAGATACTCAATAACTGTTGAATTAATGATTGAAAAGACAGCTAGTGTTATTTCAGAGAATGAATGAGAGAGAGAGATGCAATATAATGTCAGAGCATGTAAAGCTTTTAAAGAGTCCAGGATGAGAAGTTTAGATTTTGTTATAATAACAATGAAAAGTCATGGGGTGGGGGAGGGAAATTAAGCAGAGGAATGACATAATCTGATTCACACTGGCTGATATTTGGAGAATAAATTGTAGGGAATATAAAGAGATTCATTTATTTATTTATTTTTGTATGCTAATAGGAATAGACAAGTGTATCAGTCAGCTATTGCTATGTAATATATAGCCCCAAACTCAACGGCTGAAAACAACAATCATATACTCTTGCCAATGTGTCTGTAGATCAGCTGATGGTTGATTGAACTAACCTGTGTTCACTTGGGTGTCTCTGCATCAGGCTACATGTCCGTGCAGGCTTGGCTCCTTCCTGTGGGATGAACTTAGATCTGCTCCATGTATTTTCATTCTGGGGCTCAGGCTGAAGGGGCAGCTGCTCCTTAGGGAAGCTCTATTCCTGACCAATACAGAGGTAAAAGAGAGTAAACCTAAGCACATAAGTGCATTTGAATCCTGTCTTCATATCACCTCTGCTGTTGTCCCATTGACCACCAACTCACTTTCAGCCTGACCTCAGGGGAAGAATGCTCTGCCCACATCAGCAGGTATGAGGGAGTAAATATTTGCTGAATAATAAGCCAAACTAACACATAATATAGATGGTGAGACAATGATTTCCTCAAACTGGAAATATCTTGTAGTGATTAAAAATGCAGTTTTACGCAATCACTGACTTCTTAGGAACCAACTTCCTACTGTATGTAATAAACTGGACAATTTTAATTATTACTCTCCGTAGGCAAATTGTACCTGAAAAAAATTATTCAAAGTATTTCATCTTTGTATAAACATTAATAACTTTCAACTGGCTTTATTTTTACTTTATGTTTTTACTTTTCTGAAATAAGAATACTGGCCTGGAAATTGGCCAGCCAAATACTTGGCTGTGATTTAGGCAATTACATGGCTTTGGCAAGTCACTTAATAATCTTGGCATTGGTTTCTTTAAAATGTCTTTCAACTCCAAGTGCCTGTGAATTTAAAGCTGGTGTATCAGCAACATTTATGAGCCACTGGGATTGTAAGTAAATTACTCTGGGAACAAAGATAGCTTATGATCAAATCACAAATCATAGAAGGCATCTTCAGAATCATTGAGTGAAACTCCCTCATTTTAGAGATGAGGAAATTGAAGTCAAGAGTGAATACTTAACTTGTCCATGTTTATAGATAGCAACAGAGCTCAAGGTGAGGAAAGGTATACAATCCTACAGACAATTTAACTTTGTTTTTAAATTTTTAAGTTGTATGTGTATAAGTGAACTTTCACACTTGTACATAGAACATACATATCAAGTTCAACAATATGAAACTGCTATTTTCATGGGGTCAAAAATTGTCAGATATCATTAATTATATGTTTCAACATAACTAAGAACGTTAGCAGTACTCTTTGGAGAGCAAAAATGTTGTACATTACCCAAATGTCCACCAACTGTAAAATAGAAAAATTGGGAGATAATCATACAATGAAATTCAGTACCACTAGGCAAAAACAAACCCTAAAGCCAGGTGCACCAACACTGATAAATCTCAAAAACAAGCAAGTCCCCAAAGAACCTACTGTATGACTATATTTTATAAGGTGCAAGAGGTAAAACTAAATAATTTATTTTTTAAAGATATAGTCATATAAGGGAAATCTTTTTTTTTTTTTTTGGTAAAGAATAGGGATCTTTTGCAGGAAGTCAGAGATAATGATAGAGATAATGTTTTATTTCTTAAATTGGGTGGTTGACACATTGATGCATATTGAATTATTTTTCTTTATAACTGACACATATTTTCTAAATATTAATTACTCAATATTTACACAAATTAATAATAACAGTACCAAAGAATTAGTGCATGCTCCCTGCTTGTAGGAGTATGAATTGGTTCCATCATTTTAGAGGGTATTATAGTGTCTATTAAAATAAAATATAACGATGGGTGCCTGGGTGGCTCAGTTGATTAAACATCTGACTTTGGCTCAGGTCATGATTCCTCAGTTCGGTTTGTGGGTTCCAGCCCGATGTTGCTGCTCTGTGCTGACAGCTCAGAGCCTGGAGTCTGCTTCAGATTCTGTGTCTCCCTCTCTTTCTGTCCCTCCCCCGCTTGCACATGTGTGCTCTCTCTCTCTCTCTCTCTCTCACTCCCTCTCACTCTCAAAAATAAACATTTAAAAAATAAAATATAATGAACGTAATAGATTTTCTCTGTGTTGAATAAAGTTTAGATTAAACTTACTTTGTTTACTAGAATCTTCAGAAGCCAACTCAGATATCTGATCCCTCTGAAATACTCCACAGACTCTCTGCCCACACATTGTACTTCACCCATCTGTCTCCTTCTGCCCTACACCACTCCACACCCACCAACCCACCCTTCACCCCCCCACTTCCTCCTTCAGTCACATCTGATGTAGGCTCCTCTCATCAACATGCACTCAAAACATAAAGCCATTTCTCGAAGGTCAGAAACTAGACAAGATTTTTATTATTGTTCCTGCCATAAAACTTGCACATTAATATCTACTGTTCACAATAAGAACTTACAAAATACAACAAAGATTATTTGCTTTCCCTTATTGCCTTCTGCCCCCACACCCCCCTAAAATGTCGGAAACATTTTGCTGTGTCAACAGCTTAGAAAGAATATTGTTTCACTGGAATGAGACCTGCCCACACTGTTTTCCCAGATGAAGTTTTGGAATGGTTATGTTAATTACATAGTAAGTAACACCACTGCAGCCATGGAATTCACTGGAAAGTCAAGTCAGATGTTTCCTCTCTCAGGAATTAATGGAATGGAAACTCTTACTATGAAAATCATTTTCTATTCTTGAGGTTTAGATGAGATGAACAGTGACTGGAACAAGATTGCTAAGGGCTAGCTTGTTTGAAAATTTGTAGCAATTCTTATTAAAACAACCTGCCTGAAAATTCCTCAATGTTATAGACTATACCTATAGCCATAGAATTCTTCTTAGAATATTTAGCAATTTTGACTTAGAATTTATGCTGTATCTTTGAAACAGTTTATTCATTTTCAAGTGATAAGAAATAAGTGAAATAATAATCATGAAAGGCTTGAATTCAATTATTTTACCTTTTTAAGGCCTGAATTTTATAGTTGTTTCTTAACTTTGTAAGTGGTAAATTCAGATAACTGCATAATGTCAAAGAGGCATTAATACAGTTACCAAAGTTTTATCCCTAAGACATCATTTGGTCAAACTGTTTTGCCTTCTTAAGATTTCTGAGATGTAAAAAAAAAAAAAAAAAAAAAAAATTGAGATGTAAAACTAATTTTTTTCATTGTAGTTGATTCATTTAGCTTTGCCTTCTTTGTTATAATGGAAAAAATATGCTTTTTAAAGACAAAAATGAAACTAACATAATACTGTATGTTAACGATACTTAAAATAAAATAAAAATAAAAGGAAAAAAGTTAGAAGAGAGTCAGAAAATCTAGTCACAATGTCATTTTGTTTGCAGCTAGCTTTTCAAGTGGAGAACAGATTAAAAGTTTTTTACAGGGGCAGCTGGGTGGCTCAGACGGTTGGCTGTCCTACTTTGGCTCATGAGTTGGATCCCTACATTGGGCCCTCTGCTGTCAGCCTGGAGCCTGCTTGGGATCCTCTGTCCCCTGTCTCTCCACCCCACCCTCACTCATGTGCAGGTGCTTTCTGTCTCTCTCTCTCTCAAAAACAATCATTTAAAAATAAATAAAAAATAAATAAAAGTTTCTTACATTGTCTATCGTGGGTTCATTTGTGTTTTTGCGTTTAGCTTTCAAATTCCAAGGCACTTCTAATACTGGGTCTGGCTCAGTAGATTTACATGTTTATTTGAATCCCATTCTAAGAAAAGCTTACTGAGGTTTAATTCATTTTTTTATTAGATTCTATTTAATTTAGGAGAAGGGAGAGGAGTAGACCTGAAAAATCATTCTCTTCAGGGAAAGTAGTACAGAACCCTAAACCCACTTTTAAATACGTTTTCTGAAAGGCACAGTTCACACCCCACAGAATGGGTTAGCTGCATTTCCTATAACATTCTGACCGATGGATTCCCCTGCCCGTCCCTATGCCCAGGCATCATAAACACTGCTCTCCAGGAGCCATGCTGATCATGAGGAGTGAGGTGCGTGTGGGGGACAGTGATGGATTAATGAGCGCAAGTCATGTTGCTGTTTTGCTAGAACGAAGAAACAAGCAAGTGTTGTCCAGATTTTCCAATTTATAAGATGAAGTCAGACTTTCAGGTGAAATCTCTCATTTTTAAATGATGACAACTAAGCAATTTCAAAACATTTTTAAGAACCTGTGTGAGTCAAACGGAACGTGTCTACAGGACTGGGAACCACCTCCCGGAGACTTCCCTTCATGCAGTAAGAAACAGGGTTTCAGTACCATCCACTTGGGTTTCTCTCTCTTTTTACAGAAAAGGGGTAAACATTAATGTATCTCCCTTTTGTGTTTGTTGACATTTCCTTCTTTCCTTTTTTCCAGGCTACATGCTATCTCTCGTCTGTGCAAACTCCTCCCAGGCCTGGTGTGAGATCACAAATGTGTCACGACTGCTGGCTTCTCCTGTCCTCTACAGGGACCTGAATTCCAGCTACAGGGACCTGAATTCCAGCATAAGCAACTTGATCATTTCTGCAAATGTAGAAAACAGATACAGTCTGTATGTAGGCCTAATGCTGGCAGTAAGTTCCAGTATTTTTATTGGCTCCAGCTTCATACTGAAAAAGAAGGGCCTCTTGCAACTGGCAAAGAAGGGCACTACCAGAGCTGGTAAGAAACGGATGCAACTAGAGAATTCAAGTTTCTGCAGAAATAATCCTATTGTAAGACCTTAGTGCTACAGCAGTAATATTTTACTGTCTCTATCTTATTCCCTGTCTCTATGCTTAGCAAATCTCCTCTGTGGTGTCCAGGATTGAGCCTGCTGTGTCTCCTTCAGGGTAAAACTAAAATTCTTGTTTCCAGAGGTTGAGAGTGTGGAATGAATTCTTCTTTCATAGCTGTTGTGTGTGATTTCAGTGTTCAAGGTCAGATGCTGCTTTCCTGCTTAACACATGTCAGTGGCTTTTCTTTGCACTCAGAATAAAATCCAGACACCTTTCCACAGTCTTTGACCTCCTGCGTAAACTGGCCCTTGCAGACTCTGCAGCTTTATCTTCCGCTACTGTCCCTATCCCTTACTTTTCTCTGGTTCCTGGAATAGACCAAGTTCTTTGCCACCTCAAGGTCTTTTCCTTTTGCATGGAATGCTCTTCTCCCTGCTTTTCATTTGGCTGACTCATCCTTCGGACTTCAGCTTAAATATCATCACCTTCCCTGGTCTTCCTCTCTGGGACATGTCCCTTACCACCTTCATCCCGCCCTGTTACTCTCTATCATTGCCCTAAGGGTTTCTTTCATTGTACCTAAAAAAATCTGTCACTGTACATTTAATGTTTATTTACTTGTTTATTGATAGTAGATTCACAAGAGCAGGAACCTTCCCTAGCATAGTGTTTGACACCCAATAAGTATTTGTTAAATCAGTAAATGGATAGCAGAATTAGGTTGCTGTTACTATAGTGATATTTCACATGCTAAGTAACTTAGCTTGACTACCGTCCATTAACCATGAATTTCTATTCTTTCTTATCAAGAATATCATAGAAGAGTAAATAATATTCTAAGGTTCATATGGAAAAATGACTACAAATTGCACAAATAAGTTCATAAAAATACTATTGGAGATTTGCACTATCAGAAATAAAACATACTATAATGCTATAGTAATTAAAACAGTTTGGTACTGGCACTAAAAAAGATAGACAAAAAAATGAAAGATAATTGAAAACTTATAAAGGGACCCAAATACGTATAACAATTTAATACATGATTTTTTAAAGTGGCATTTCAATTCACTGGAGAAAGGATGGCTTATTCAATCAAAAGTGTTAATGGGGCACCTGGGAGGCTCAGTAGATTAAGCATACAACTCACGACTCATGACGACGTCATGATCTCACGGTTAGTGAGACTGAGCCCCGCATCAGGCGCTGCACTGACAGCATGCAGAGCCTGCTTGGGATTCTCTCTCTCTCTCTCTTTTTGCCCTACCCCAGCTTGCATGAGAGTGGGTGCATGCACTCTCTCCCTCTCTCTCAAAATAAATAAACATTTTTTTAAAAGTGTTGAGACAATCGGCAAAAATTAGAGGAGAAAAATGTAAGAGTTTTACTTCATACTATTCAGCAATTTAAAATGAAATGATTTTTTTCAAAAAACCTAAAAGAAGGTCTTTCTAACCATACAGATAAAGGAAGAAGCTATTCTATATGAAAGAAGAGATTACCTAAATTGATTTTTTAAAAAATCCTACATGGAAACACCTTAACTGAAACTAAAAACCAAATGACATGGGGGGGGGCATGTTTCCAAAATATATGACAGACAAAGGATATTAAGATCCATAATATATAAAGAGTGACTATAGGTGATAAGAAAAAGATTAGTACCCTAAGGTAAAATAGGCAAAGTACATAAATAAGAAACTCACAAAACAAGAAATGCAAATGGTCAATAAACAGATAGAAGTAAATATTATTTCACTAGTACCCAAAGAGACACCAACTCTATAACAATGAGCTCCTGGGTTGTTGTCTACCATTTTAACAAGATTTCGTTTTTTCATTAAAAGGCTGGTAAGGGAATTTGGAAAATAAATAGCCCTCCCAAACATTGCTGGAGGCAGCATATATGGGTACAAACTTTCCTAAGAGAAATTTGGTAAAGCTTAAAAATGTTAATGTCTTAAAACCTAATAATTTCACTTCTGGAAATGTATCCTAAGAAGTGAACAAGAATGACACCTATAGTTACATAACAGGATATTTATTTAAAGGTTTTATGTAATGAGAACAAAACCAGAAACTCAGTGTGTGTGTGTGTGTGTGTGTGTGTGTGTGTGTAGTTGCACACAGGTTAAGTAAATAATGATATGCCAGATTTTGAAGTAATATTAAGCCATTACATAAGGACATGAGAAAAATATTTGCAATATATTATTAAGTTTTTTAAAGATAGATTATGAAATCATATTGTAATATTCCAGTTTAATCACTTGCACATTTTATAAGAAGAAAATCCTAAATAAATAAACTACCTTGCAAGATAATCTTCACAGCTAATATACTCTGTTTCATTTAATTGCAACAAAATCAGGTCAAAGACACAGGATTAAGTATGTTGAATTGGTGAGAAAATTCCATTTTCTATAGCAAACATAGCAATGACTTTAGGTCACAGATTACAGTAAAGAAAAGATAACTCTTTGAATATCTCAGGAAAGCTTTTTATCCTTTTCAGTAAACTAGAGAGAAACTCAGTTTCATGATGCCAAGGTAAAGAATAAGGAGAGTCCTACTGGCTAATACTTGTTGTTCTCTGATTGACTATCCAAAATCTCAAAAGCTTGTATGTTAACCATCTTCTTCCCTTCTAGGTCCTCATTAGGTACTGATGTAATTTACAATATACAGTTTCTGTCTTTAATTTTAACTGTGGGTGAAGCAAAGTATTTAGAGTCTATGTCCACATCTCTGGCAGGTATAAATACACTAAACATAATGATTAAATAAGATTTTCTTGCAAATGTAAAAACTTACTTTCTATAAAAATCAAAAATGACATAATCAAAAGCAATAGAAGATCTTTAGAAGTGACCAAGTAAATAAGCTAAAGACTAGCTATGCTGAGTTGGCCTTACATCTTGCCTCTTCCAACCGTTTTCCATTACTTTTCCCAGCAGTCAGTTCTTTCGAACTTCTTTCTCCAGTTCCGAACTAAATTTTAATTGTTCTTATTTTCTTAGGACAAGGTGGACATTCTTACCTCAAGGAATGGCTCTGGTGGGCAGGATTACTCTCAAGTAAGTCCTTACTGCTGAGAATAGTGCATGCTTGTAAAATGATAAATAAATTACATGGGATTGCTCAAAAATGATTAGTTTATCTTCTTGGTAAGGATGGCATAAAAGTCTAGAAATTTTCGTGTGGGTATATGTTGTCTTACATACAAAGTAAGTCATATATATTTAGAATTAATTTTTCCTCTTCTCTCCCTGCACCCCCATGTTCTCAATACTGTCATAGAAAAAAGTTAACGTCTGACCTACTATATTTTATCACAAGCTTCCCCTTCTGTTATATTTTATTCCCCAGAATAATTGAGGAAAATGCCTTCTTCCCACATTTCCCTGATCCTAATTCAAATCTGTGACTGTTCTAGCTGCATGTTGACTAACAAATGGCTGCATTTTCCTGGTCAGGCCCAAAACATGGGCAAATTAAAGTCCCCTCTGGGTGCTAAGCATGGAAGGAATGGAAAGAAGATGAAGGCTGTCAGCACTCCCCTCCCCCCAGACTTGCTCTGAGGACTACATGAGACTGTTGGATGGGAGAGCACCTTGTAGATGCTCATATGCTGTGCAAATAGAAGGCAGTGTTGATGCTCACAGGCACGCTTGCAGATTTCTATCTCCTCCCCTAACCCCTCTGAAATCCCAACCCTAAAACTTCCAAAGATAGGAGCTCATAAACTGTAGTTTCATACCTCCTGCTCGTCATCTCCCTCTGCAGAAAGAAGCCTTAAACTTCCATTTATTAGACCTGGACCGAGAAGATAGCAGTGTAGGAGGACGGTGGGCTCACTGTGTCCTGCTGATCATTTAGATTCCACCCACATCTGCCTAAATAACCCAGAAAAACCACCAGACTAGCAGAACAGACTCTCCGGAGCCAAGCGTAGACAAGAGGCCCACGGGAGAGGGTAGGAAGGGTGGAGAGGCACGCCACACAGACTGGCGGGAGGGGCGGCCCGCCCAGCAAGGCAGAGCCCCCAAAGTCTGGCTTGCAAAGGCGGAAGGCCCGGACTCCATGAGTTCTGACAGCCAGCAGGACTTAACATGTGGAATGTTAAAAGTGAACAGCTCTGCCCTCAGAGAGCAGCGAGGGCGAGAGGACATCGGGAAAGAGAGTTATTGAGCCCCAGAAGAAAGAGCTCAGCTCAGTGGAGAACAAAGGCACTGGCAAGCGCCATCTCCCTCTCTCCCATCCCCCAGCCGAAATCCCAGAGGGAACCAGTTTCTGTCACTGAACTTGCTTGCACTGCGCAAACACCCAACGCTGTGCTTCTGTGGATCCATCCCTCCGACAGGTCTGCCTCCCTCCTGGTGCTGCAGGGCCCCTCCTGCAGGAAACCACCAACAGCAAAGCGAACTAAGCCTGCCCCTCCCGCCCCTGTGCACCTTGCGGATCCATCCCAGCTAATACGCCAGATCCCATCAAAGCATCACCACAAGCCTGGCAGTGTGCAAGTAGCCCAGACGGGGGCCACACCATCCACAGTGAGTCCTGCCCCTGGGAGAGGGGAAAATAAGGTACACACCAGTCTGACTGTGGCCCCAGCAGTGGGCGGGGGACAGACATCAGGTCTGACTGCAGCCCCGCCCACCAACACAAGTTACTCCAGACAGCACAGGGAAAGTGCCCTGCAGTTCTGCGCCACCCAAGGGACTATCCAAAATGACGAAACGAAAGAATTCTCAAAAGAAACTCCAGGAAGTAGCAACAGCTAATGAATCAATCAAAAACGATTTAAGCAATATAACGGAACAAGAATTTAGAATAATAGTCATAAAATTAATTGCTGGGCTTGAAAAAAAGTATAGAGGACAGCAGAGAATCTATTGCTACAGAGATCAAGGAACTAAGAAATAGTCAGGAGGAGCTAAAAAATGCTATAAATGAGGTGCAAAATAAAATGGAGGCGATCACAGCTCAGATTGAAGAGGCAGAGGAGAGAATAGGTGAATTAGAAGATAAAGTTATGGAAAAAAAAGGAAGCTGAGAAAAAGAGAGATAAAAAAATCCAGGAGTATGAGGGGAGAATTAGAGAACTAAGTGATGTAATCAAACGGAACAACATCCATATAATAGAAATTCCAGAAGAGCTGAAGAGAGAGAAAAAGGGGCTGAAGGTGCACTTGAACAAATCATAGCTGAGAACTTCCCTGATATGGGGAAGGAGAAAGGCATTGAAATCCAAGAGGCACAGAGAACTCAATTCAGACGTACCTTGAATCAATCTTCTGCACGACATATCATAGTGAAACTGGCAAAATACAAGGATAAAGAGAGAATTCTGAAAGCAGCTAGGGATAAACATGCTCTAACATATAAAGGGAGACCGATAAGACTAGTGACGGACCTATCTACTGAAACTTGGCAGGCCAGAAAGGAATGGCAGGAAATCTTCAATGTGATGAACAGAAAAAAATATGCAGCCGAGAATCCTTTACCCAGCAAGTCTGTCATTCAGCATAGGAGAGATAAAGGTCTTCCCAAACAAACAGAAACTGAAGGAATTCATCACCACTAAACCAGCCCTACAAGAGATACTAAGGGGGACTCTGTGAGTGAAATGTTCCAAGGACCACAAAGTACCAGAGACACCACTACAAGCATGAAACTCACAGACATCACAATGACTCCAAACCCATATCTTTCTGTAATAACACTGAATGTAAATGGACTAAATGCTCCAACCAAAAGACATAGAGTATCAGAATGGATAAAAAAAACAAGACCCATCTATTTGCTGTCTACAAGAGACTCATTTTAGACCTGAGGACACCTTCAGATTGAAAGTGAGGAGAAGGAGAACTACCTATCATGCTACTGGAAGTCAAAAGAAAGCTGGAGTAGCCATACTTATATCAGACAAGCTAGACTTTAAATTAAAGGCTGTAACAAGAGATGAAGAAGGGCATTATATAATAATCACAGGGTCTATCCATCAGGAAGAGCTAACAATTATAAATGTCTATGTGCTGAATATGGGAGCCCCCAAATATATAAAACAATTACTCACAAACATAAGCAACCTTATTGATAAGAATGTGGTAATTGCAGGGGACTTTAACACTCCACTTACAGAAATGGATAGATCATCTAGACACATGGTCAATAAAGAAACAAGGGCCCTGAATGATACATTGGATCAGATGGACTTGACAGATATATTTAGAACTCTGCATCCCAAAGCAACAGAATATACTTTCTTCTCGAATGCACATGAAACATTCTCCAATATAGATCACATACTGGGTCACAAAACAGCCCTTCATAAGTATAAAAGAACTGAGATCATACCATGCACACTTTCAGACCACAATGCTATGAAGCTTGAAATCAACCACAGGAAAAAGTCTGGAAAACCTCCAAAAGCATGGAGGTTAAAGAACACCCTACTAAAGAATGAGTGGGTCAACCAGGCAATTGGAGAAGAAATTAAAAAATATATGGAAACAAATGAAAATGAAAATACAACAATCCAAATGCTTTGGGATGCAGCGAAGGCAGTCCTGAGAGGAAAATACATTGCAATCCAGGCCTATCTCAAGAAACAAGAAAAACCCCAAATACAAAATCTAGCAGCACACCTAAAGGAAATAGAAGCAGAACAGCAAAGACAGCCTAAACCCAGCAGAAGAAGAGAAATAATAAAGATCAGAGCAGAAATAAAGAATATAGAATCTAAAAAAAACTGTAGAGCAGATCAACGAAACCAAGAGCTGGTGTTTTGAAAAAATAAATAAAATTGATAAACCTCTAGCCAGACTTCTCAAAAAGAAAAGGGAGATGACCCACATAGATAAAATCATGAATCAAAATGGAATTATTAAAACCAATCCCTCAGAAATACAAGCAATTATCAGGGAATACTATGAAAAATTATATGCCAACAAACTGGACAACCTGGAAGAAATGGACAAATTCCTAAACACCCACATGCTTCCAAAACTCAAACAGGAAGAAATAGAAAACTTGAACAGACCCATAACCAGTGAAGAAATTGAATCGGTCATCAAAAATCTCCCAACAAATAAGAGTCCAGGATCAGATAGCTTCCCAGGGGAATTCTACCAGACATTTAAAGCAGAGATAATACCTATCCTTCTCAAGCTGTTCCAAAAAAATAGAATGGGAAGGAAAACTTCCAGACTCATTCTATGAAGCCAGCATTACTTTGATTCCTGAACCAGACAGGGACCCAGCACAAAAAAAGAGAACTACAGGCCCATATCCCTGATGAATATAGATGCAAAACTTCTCAATAAGATACTAGCAAATCGAATTCAACAGCATATAAAAATAATTATTCACCATGATCAAATGGGACTCATTCCTGGGCTGCAGGGCTGTTTCAACATTTGCAAATCAATCAATGTGATACATCACATTAATAAAAGAGAAGATAAGAACCATATGATCCTGTCAATCGATGCAGAAAAAGCATTTGACAAAATTCAGCATCCTTTCTTAATAAAAAACCCTCGAGAAAGTCAGAATAGAAGGAACATACTTAAACATCATAAAAGCCATTTATGAAAAGCCCACAGCTAATATCATCCTCAATGGGGAAAAACTGAGAGGTTTCTCCCTGAGATCAGGAACATGACAGGGATGTCCACTCTCACCGCTGTTGTTTAACATAGTGTTGGAAGTTCTAGCATCAGCAGTCAGACAACAAAAGGAAATCAAGGCATCAAAATTGGCAGCGATGAAATCATGCTTTCACTTTATGCAGGTGACATGATATTATACATGGAAAATCCGATAGACTCCAACAAAAGTCTGCTAGAACTGATACATGAATTCATCAAAGCCGCAGGATACAAAATCAATGTACAGAAATCAGTTGCATTCTTATACACTAACGATGCAGCAACAGAAAGACAAATAAAGAAACTGATCCCATTCACAATTATACCAAGAAGCATAAAATACCTAGGAATAAACCTAACCAAAGATGTAAAAGATCTGTATGCTGAAAACTATAGAAAGCTTATGAAGGAAATTGAAGACGACACAACAAAATGGAAAAGCATTCCATGCTCATGGATTCAAGAATAAATATTGTTAAAATGTCAATACTACCCAAAGAAATCTACACATTCAATGAAATCCCAATCAAAATTGCAGTATTCTTCTCAAAGCTAGAACAAGCAATCCTAAAATTTGTATGGAACCACAAAAGGCCCCAAATAGCGAAAGTAATTTTGAAGACGACCAAAGTGGGAGGCATCACAATCCCAGTCTTTAGCCTCTACTACATAGCTATAATCATCAAGACAGCATGGTATTGGCACAAAAACAGACACATAGACCAATGGAATAGAATAGAAACCCCAGAATTAGACCCACAAAAGTATGGCCAACTAATCTTTGACAAAGCAGGAAAGAATATCCAATGGAAAAAAGACAGTCTCTAACAAATGGTGCTGGGAGAGCTGGACAGCAGCATGCAGAAGAATGAAACTAGACCACTTTCTTACACCATTTACAAAAATAAACTCAAAATGGATAAAGGACCTGAACGTCAGACAGGAAACCATCAAAACCCTAGAGGAGAAAGCAGGAAAACCATCAAAACCCTCTCTGACCTCAGCAGCAGCAATTTCTTACTTGACACATACACAAAGGCAAGGGAATTAAAAGCAAAAATGAACTACTGGGACCTCATCAAGATAAAAATCTTCTGCACTGCAAAGGAAACAATCAACAAAACTAGAAGGCAACCAACGGAATGGCAAAAGATATTTGCAAATGACATATTGGACAAAGGGCTAGTATCCAAGATCTATAAAGAGCTCACCAAACTCCACACCCCAAAAACAAATAATCCAGGGAAGAAATGGGCAGAAATCATGAATAGATACTTCTCTAAAGAAAACATCCAGATGGCCAACAGGCACATGAAAAGATGCTCAACGTTGCTCCTCATCAGGGAAATACAAATCAAAACCACACTCAGATACCACCTCACGCCAGTCAGAGTGGCTAAAATGAACAAATCAGGAGACTATAGATGCTGGCGAGGATGTGGAGAAACGGGAACCCTCTTGCACTGTTGGTGGGAATGCAAACTGGTGCAGCCACTCTGGAAAACAGTGTGGAGGTTCCTCAAAAAATTAAAAATAGATCTACCCTATGACCCAGCAATAGCACTGCTAGGAATTTACCCAAGGGATACAGGAGTGCTGATGCATAGGGGCACTTGTACCCCAATGTTTATAGCATCACTTTCAACAATAGCCAAATTATGGAAAGAGCCTAAGTGTCCATCAACTGATGAATGGATAAAGAAATTGTGGTTTATATGCACAATGGAGTACTACGTGGCAATGAGAATGAATGATATGTGGCCTTTTGTAGCAATGTGGATGGAACTGGAGAGTGTTATGCTAAGTGAAATAAGTCATACAGAAAGAGACAGATACCATATGTTTTCACTCTTATGTGGATCCTGAGAAACTTAACAGAAGACCGTGGGGGAGGGGAAGAAAAAAAAAAGAGGTTAGAGAGGGAGGGAGCCAAAAAATAAGAGACTCTTAAAAACTGAGAATAAACTGATGGGTATTGAGGAGGGTACCTGTTGGGATGAGCACTGGGTGTTGTATGGAATCCAATTTGACAATACATTTCATATTAAAAACAAAAAAACAAAAAAACTTCCATTTATTTTCCAATACCAACCAACACATTTCAGTACTTGTGTGGGCCTCCTATGCAAAGGAATTGGATAACTTTCCTTTAGTGTTAGAATCTAAAAAGATGATAAATAAAAACCATTTAAATGTGTCTATAGCCCTTTCAGTTCTGTTTTCTTACTTCATTTGAACAAAAGTTGACCAGGACGTACTGGGGAGACTTCAGAGATTTGGATTCTTTTTTTCTCCTTCTCTCTCTCTCCTACTTGTGTCTCCCCACTCCTCTACCCACACAGTAGGATGAAAATATAAGGAGAATGTTATGTGGCTACATTTACAATTTTATTCTCATCATGTACAAAGTTCATGCTAATTTTGAAGAGAGAAAAGCAGATGTCTACAACATTAGAGATTTTATCTATTGACAACCATACAGCATTTCAATTATGAAATTAATATTTTCCTGGAAAGCTGTCTATAAGAGATACAAATATAAATAATATCAAGTATTCAAGAAAGCTTAATTTTTGAAGAAAACTGCCATGCCTTTTCCTAGAAGAGCAGTCTCCTAATTTATCTGTTCTGGAATTTTCTATGTGTTTTATGATAGTTTCCGTAAAGCTGAGTACTCCTGAAGTTTTGGCTGGGGTGGAGAGGGGGAAGGCCGGGGACATAGCAGCCAGATGGAAAAATAAAAAGTATTCTGGTGTCTTTTATCCGTTCCAGAAGTTATGTCTACAATATAAGTGTTTTCTTGGCTTAGTTTGCCCTTGTGAAATACTGGCTTCTGTTGGCAAATGTTCACATGTGACGCATAAGAATAATTTGGCTCCCAGACAAGAGTGTAGTTCTTAGAGGGATTTCCCCTCACTGTAGAAATCATTTCACAGAGATCTAGAGTTCCTCAGATGAGAGAAAGATTGCAGGAGCACATCCTTATGACTTTAAAACAGCCCTCTGGATCTCCTCAAGCTTCTAAGATCCTGTTAAAGTGTTTTTGGATCTTGTGCAACTCAGACACCGCTGGCTACCTGGGCCTGTGGTAGGCATTTCTGGCTATCCCCTGCCCGGTCAGTAGATCTCTGCAAAGCACTCTAATTTGCCACATTGCTTTTTGTTCATTTGCATAACAGTAGGTATTGTTAAACAGAAAAATTCTTTGCTTAGGTTAAAGCTACCTCTAATTAGATTTTATCAGAGTGACCGAATATGTTCTTGGTAGTGACGTAACTAAAATCCCTATTGGAAGTCACTTAAAATGTGTATTCATCTGTTACCACTTTTTGCATTGAGTTCATATCACCAGGTATTTACAGTTTATCTGCATCCCTTAATACCAATCCTCCCCCCAACCTCCATTAAAAAAGTTAAATTGTTCCTTTTAGCTAGATCTGTCAGTACCCTTGGCATAGAAGTCTACCATTTTGTTTGTGTCCTTGGTTTGTCTTTTCTGACAAGTCCATCTCTCATATGAATACTACGGCTTGCTTTCCAGTGGGAGCCGGAGAAGCGGCGAATTTTGCAGCTTATGCTTTTGCACCAGCCACCTTGGTCACCCCGCTGGGTGCTCTGAGTGTGCTCGTAAGGTATGTGAGAAATGAGCTTGGCTTCTGTAGAGATGTCAATAGCATGATGAGCTTAAACCACAAGAAATATATTGCTAGGCATATCTCAAAACAAAATATCACGCAACTAATTTGAGAAGACACAATCCAGCGCAATAGAAATGAGAAATAAATTGTTATTGTTGTTATTTAGAAAAATATGAGAGGGGGCCCAATTTCTTGCTAACATAAAATAATCACGTGTTATGTTTGTGTTTATTCAGTGAAGCCTAGGGGATTTTTTTCTCTCTCTTACCTGAACACATTGCCACGGACAGCCCTTTTAGTCCTTTCTGTTGTCATAGTGGTTAATGACCACAATTATCAGAGGGTTTCAAAGCAGAGTGTTTGGGTTAAACTTCAACTCTCACTTAAAGTCTTACATTATTTGCAGGATAGTTATGTTTGGAGACCTCTGAGTTTCTTTTAGTAATGGAAACGGGTAATTTTCATGTTCCTAGAATGTCCATCTCATTTTTCTGAGTTGGTCTTTATCACGATCCCAGATGAATGTGCTCAACGGGCACGTGAACTCTTACAGTTAAGCCACAGTTTTGTTGCGCTTGTCTGTTCCTTTTATCTATCCACCTCTAGTAGAAAGCTTACGGCTAGGCCTACCCATTTCTTTTCACCTTCTTTGTAGGACTGTTGTGAGAAGTAAATGAGTCAGTACACAGAGAGCACTAGAACACTGTCTGTGCAAGGAGCGGTAATCAGTAGTAGCAGCAGTGTTTTGGCTGAGGCTGCAGTCCTCACAAGTGGCCACATGACCACGACTCTAAGGCGGCACCGAGTAACGGTGCCACGGTCTTGCGTGCAAATTGGTACAGGTACAACCCTGATGGGAGTGCCAGGGCGTCAAGGGAAGGCTGGTGTGCAGGAATCACAACAGACCTGCTGGTGGAGCATCAGGATCCACTGTCTGGTGTCTGTGGTGAGGCCGACAGGACTTCCGGAGGCCATGACAACCAAAGCAGTGGGACTATTGGATAAGTGGAAGTATCAGGGCGGTAGCAGCCGGTAGGGAAATATTTCAATATTTTGACAACCCATATGGTTGTACTTGTGCATACTAGCCAAACATCAGCCCTGAGCAGAGTGATTCTTCTTTAGGCATGTATCTGTCTTTGAAGCTTTCGTGAGCACAGATCTCCTAAATGTATCAAGCCAGTATGATGTAAAAGATCTTCTATGTTGTTTGGCATTATAGGAGAAGATGGGGAAATTGAAAATGACTTCTCATAGTAAGATTACACGGATATAGAATGCCCCTGACAACTCTTTAGGTACAAAAGCAATTAAGCAGATTTGACTGACCATCATTTCTGAGTTTTAAAATTAAACAGGTTTTCAGCGTCATGTAGCATATTCAGATCAGTTGATTGGTGACTGGGATACAGGGTGCAACATACCACAGTGTGACTTCTGAGCTGCTATGGGATCAAAAGCTAATTGAACGAGTGATTTTGTTTTTCTTCTCCTAACAGTGCAATATTGTCTTCCTATTTTTTAAATGAGCAACTGAACATTCATGGCAAAATAGGCTGCATATTAAGTATATTGGGGTCAACTGTGATGGTTATCCATGCCCCACAAGAAGAGGAAGTCACTTCTTTGCATGAAATGGAAATGAAATTGAGAGACCCAGGTCTGTGATTCAACCAAAAGAAACTCTTACTCAGATTCGGTTCCATTTTCTCTCCTCATCAAGTGAATTTGGGATAATACTGTAAAAGGCTGCAAGCCTCATGGTGGGTTGTGAGATACAGTAAGGTTTGACTGTATTACAAGTCTTCTGTAATGGTGACACAACTTATTGTTCTGTCCATGCTTCCTCTCTATACCTGAGAGGAGGAGATGGGGATAGGAGAGGCAAAAGGCATATATTCCAACCCCAATTTTGGCTACTTTCCCCCTCTGAAAATAAAAAGTCAGTCAGACAATAGCTGCCATGCCCCATAGTGTTAGCTATGAAATTCAAAAGATATGTTTGTCATAGTCCATTGTAAAATATTGAGAGCCATGCAGTAAAATGTTGTTTTGGTTTTGTTATTTTAATCTCACTTCCCTTTCTGAAACACCTATGCTCCTACACTCCTAACAAGCTTTCATAAAGATATGATCCTATCAGCATTTTCTGAATTCTAATTCTTTTTTTCTTCCAAACAGGATTTATTTCCTTTGCTGTGATCATAACTGTGATCTCGTTGGTGCTGATTTTGATCGTGGCTCCCAGGAAGGGACAGACCAATATACTGGTCTACATTTCAATCTGTTCATTGATTGGAGCATTTTCAGTTTCTTCTGTCAAGGGCCTGGGAATTGCCATTAAGGAACTATTGGAATGGAAGCCAGTTTATAAGCACCCACTGGTCTTTGTTTTGTTAGGTGTACTCGTGCTTTCGGTGACGACACAGATTAACTATCTCAACAAGGCACTGGACACCTTTAACACATCTCTTGTGACTCCCATTTATTATGTGTTCTTCACGTCCATGGTAGTAACTTGCTCCGCCATCTTATTCCAAGAATGGTATGGCATGAAAGCTGGAGATATCATCGGGACCCTGAGTGGGTTCTTCACCATCATCAATGGCATCTTTCTTCTACATGCTTTTAAAAATACTGACATTACCTGGAATGACCTGACATCCACCACACAGAAAGAAGTCCTCTCGCTGAATGGCAGTGAAGACAAATACGTCTTACTGGAGCACACAGAATATTCAACCCCAGGATACAATGATGACATTACTTTGTTTAGCAGGATTGACGATCAAAGTCTCTAGAAACCCCAAACTTTAGCCAATGTAAGACACTTGGAGAGGACAAGAAATACCTAATTCTTAGAAGAACTATTAGGAAAGCTGACGTTTTTAAAGTTCTAACTAATAGTTTAGATGTGAGCCTCCCCCCACCCCCCCAAAAAGCCTCGATTTTGGCCATCAAATTTGAAAACCAAGGTTTGGATCCTCCTCCAGAGGACTTCCAGTGTTTTTCATTTCTACAAACTTGAAACATTCCCTGAGCACAAAAGAAGTTCAAGAGTTACATGGGTCTCTGAGTTACTCTTCTGGTCGCAATATATTTGGCTGTGCCAGGTGGCTCTTCATTTCTTTGGCTGCTGTTCATAGTAATTCATAGATAAACTTAGCTATGTGCTGATAAGCAGAACATCAGCCATCATTCTCTGATGAGTCATCGTTTCAAATTATTAAAACTGAGACGCGAGATCACTGATGCTCCCCCCGCCACTTCCATAACTTCTTTCTTTCTTTTTTTTTTTTTTATAAATTTTTTTTTTCAACGTTTTTTATTTATTTTTGGGATAGAGAGAGACAGAGCATGAACGGGGGAGGGGCAGAGAGAGAGGGAGACACAGAATCGGAAACAGGCTCCAGGCTATCAGCCCAGAGCCTGACGCGGGGCTCGAACTCACGGACCGCGAGATCGTGACCTGGCTGAAGTCGGACGCTTAACCGACTGCGCCACCCAGGCGCCCCTCTTTCTTTCTAAACTAGATGGCTGAAGAGGGGAATGCGGAAGAAAAAATAGGCCTGCTTTGGAAATCCGCTCCTTGGTGGGTTAGAATGCACGAGACACAGTCCATGAAGAGCTTATGAATTGTAATTTATTAGCAGATCGTAAAAACTTACTACCAATTCAAAAGGGGAGAATAGAGGAAGGAGAGAAATACTTAAGTGAAACAGTGTTTTCTCTTTTCACAAAAACAAATGCAAACGATTCGTTTCAAGGGTTCTTTTAACTCAAACCTGAACAACGTGAGACAAAATTGAGTTTCTGGAGAAGACCAAATGATTTAAGCTTTGGAGTTCCTTATATTCATGTTGTCCCTTTCTCTTACTATTATCCCAAAGGTCACTTTCCCTGTTGACATAGAGACTTTTGTAAAGTCTGTAAATGTAAATTGGCACGTTATTTTAATATTATATTGTACACTTAGGTTTTTCTCAACTGTCTGATTCCCAAAGGGTAGGCTGTTTGGAAACAACTAGAAAAATCTTTGTAAAAACCTGAATGAGTTATCGTAATTATTCCCTTGAAATCTGGCACTTTCATCCTTATCAAGAAAATTATAGTTACTAACCTTTGCAAAAATATACATATCCTACCACAATAAGTGGCAGACTGTCTTTTTCTGTTGAATTTCATCCTGACCATGTTTTCCATACATTTTGTTGACAAGTGTTTTTGGAGACTAGGAAAGGAAGTTAACTTCCTAGAAAACAAAATATTAAGACCTCAGGGACTACTACAGGAAAATACCTTTTGCTTATTAAAACTTACACTCAATTTTCCTGTCTCTAAGCACACAGCAGGAATAACATTTTTGGTAGCCTTTAATGTATATGGACAGGTATCTTATCACTCATTGATTTCATGGGAAAGAAATTACCTATTTCTAGACTAAACTTATTTCCATCCAAAACAAAACAAAAATCCTAACTAAAAAGTTACGATATTAGAGGGGGAAAAAAAAGAACAAAAACCCTTCAGGTTGATTGGATTTTTCTGTTCCAACAGAATGTTTCATTTGTTCGTAATCTAGCTCAAGTCTACTCTGGGTCATAATGATAAGTTCTATTATTTAGAATTCTATTAGATGGACTTCAGCATTTCCCAGTTCTGTTAGCTATGACTAATGTTCCCAGGGATGTCCAGAGAGGACTGCGAAGTTGTAAAGGGCCATCACCTTCTCTTCAGCACTTCTCAGTGTTGAGTGCAACTCAGTGCGTTCTGATTTTTGAAAACTGATAATCCATGGAAGACACATGGGTTGATACCTCAGGTCAAGTACGTGTTTACTCTGTTGATTGCTGTTTCACTTTAAATGTAGATCAGATGTATAAGCTATGAACAGAAGTTCGCAGGAAAAGTATTTTCTGAAAAGGTCGTGTTTAAAAATTGTAAAAATTCTTTTAAAGTTTTTTTCCCCCCTGTTGAAAAACTGTATTGGTTTCTCTAGGACGCTTTCTTAGTGAGGAAATGAAAGACATCCACCCCGAGGCTATGGTGGTTCTCTGCTCTAGTGAAATTCAGTGTCAGGTATTTCTTAATGCCACCTGTTACAAAGCTTTGCCCTTGGTGTATTGTGCCCAGGCTAAAGATTTTTGGAACGCAAGAACTCACGTGGATCTTGGATTGGAAAATGAACTGGTATTGCGCATACACCCAGGAGAAAGGCTGAGAAAGATTTAATAAGTTGAAGTGTGTTGAGAACCATTGAAATATTTTAAAAACTCTTAAATAATCCCTGGTGGGCACTTGCATCAAAAAACTAAAATGTTATTGCCAATCTAAAACTAAGAATAATTTTTCCCAAATAGGAAGATATTGTCTAAGAAGGAATAAAATGCTGGAAGCCTATATTCAGACTATGTTAGTCTTGACTGGTAGTTTCATGTATGTATATATCTTCATATTTATACTTTATCTCACATAGATATTTTAAGATTAATTATATAACTATCGGCACATGGGTCATTAAGGATTACAGAGCTGTCTTCATGCAGCCAAATTGAAAGCTTTCCATAATTCTGAAAATGTAATAGTTTCATTTTATTTTTTGACTCCTAATTTTATTCTTAGGCAATGGTTAATGACTTTATTTTTAGTTCAGATTGCAGAATGTTCATAAGACCCTTTAGATTTAGCAGCATAAAATTAAATTAATGCCTTTGTCTTTTAAGAGTATTAAATGAAATACTTGGAAAACACTCTGCATTGTGCCTGATGTATGAGGCATTTCATAGAATTTAGTTCTCTCTGAATCAACATTTTGATTGTTGGAGTCGTATTACCAGATAGTTAAGTACCATTCATTGCCAATTCTCATACATTCTTCAACTTTTCTTAATTTGTGTCACATTATCTTGTTCTACATAATCCAAATGAAAATGAATTCCATCATTATACTATCTCAACATCAAAACAAAATTATTCCAACAAAAATATTTTTTCTTAGAGCCACTAAAACTGAACTAAGTGCACTGCTCACATTCTAACAAAATTTTGTGGAAAAGTAATTTGTCTGAATATATATGAAATGTTCTCAAATATTTTGAATAAACTCTATAGCCCTGAAATTTTCTATTTTTCAAATGTTTATACGTACTGTTCATTTCAGAAAGTTTACAAATGTTAATGTTTCTGTATATTTTTCATTTGAAATAAAATGCATTTTAATTATGTTTGTTAGACTTCAATTTGTAGTTAATTGAAGTTAAGTGTATGTTAATGGCAAAAATACCCCCATTTAGATTTGAGACTTTTTTTTTTTTTTCCCCAAGTTTTGAGGTTAAAAGAAAAATCTGCACTTAGGTTAACTTTGCTTTCTCATTTTCCTTGAAATTGAAGTCTGTTTTTTAGAAGACTCTCCATAAAACCATTTCCTGTATAATTGATTTGACACCTGAACCAAAGGTAGGAGAAACTGTCTTATCTTTCAATAACTGTATTGAACAAGATAGGAGTACAAAGCAGTCAGTATAATGAAATTGCTCAGGTCAGCAATTTAAAAGGAGAAAGCATTTTAAAAATACTTAGTAGCATTGCATTATATTAAGTTCACATTTGCAAACTCAGCAAATTAAAGAAACAGAGGAAGAGGGAGAAAGCATTATAAAAATATTTGGTACCATTGCGTTACACTACAAGTTACATTTACAAACCCTGAGCAAATTTCCTTCTGGCCCCTGTAGGACTAAATCTTCGCTTCACGGGGGTGTCTGGCTGGCTCAGTCCAAAGAGCAAGTAACTCTTGATCCCTGCATCATGAGTTTGAGCCCCAGGTTTGGGATAGAGTTTACTTAAAAAAATATTTTTACATGCATTGACCACATCACTATGACTTTATCAATTTGCCCTGTTTGGATTTGAACTCATGTTTGAGGACAACTCTCTCTGTTGTTTCTATGGAAATGAATTGTCTAGGATACAAAAGGCCTCTTTTTACAGTATCCCCTGCCCCCCCCCCCCCCCACCATTGTATAAACAAAGAAACAATACGCAATTCCTTAAATCACATGGTTACCAACACCTCAAAGTACTCAATCCACTGACTGTAAGAGATCCTAAGGAGGGCTTGGTGGAGTATGCCATGTATAGAAGCAGTTAGAACCCATTTTTCACAGCAAGCTGTGTCTGTGCTTAAACATTTCAGCCTCCTGGCTGCCGTATGTAGGAAGCCTCTAAGAGGTAAGCATAGGTTACAAAGAGGATTAAATTTCATTTATAGCAATGAGCAACATATTTTTCCCAACTGAAAGCTTTGATTGGTTGCCAAAAAAAAAAAAAAAAAAAAAAAAACCACCAAAAAAGCCTTTTGAGGGAGCTGACTGCCTGAGCCACCCTTTCACCCCTTCAGTTACAAATCATGACAAACCCTTCTTCTGGAGGGAAAACTGAATCTCTATAAATGCCATCGGTACAGGAGAAAATCTTTGAGTTGGAAGGCATTTTAGTTTCTTTTTATGTAGAACTTCCCCTGTGGCTGAGAAGAGAGTAGGATTTTTGCAGGCCAAGCTCTACTAGCCTCAAGAGCTTTTCTGGCCCTCAGAAGACGAGTCCTGACACCAGTTTCCTGTACTGGGACACTCATAAGACCATGTGGACCTCCCTCCCACTCAGTCCTGAATAAGCCCCAGGAACTACTTGGGGGAGGCGGCGAGGAAGCAGATAGAGTTGGTAGTATAGATAAAGGAGCCATGGTCTGAACACCCTGTTCCCAGAATCCCCTTCCATTTTCTGCCTTCCGTGATCCAGTCCGTAATTCCTGGCTGCCACTAAACAGCCATCAACTCATCCTGGCCCAAAAGCTCGTGGACTGCTTTGCAAATGCCTTCTCCAGGGACTCACGGACCATAGAAAGCAAATTCGTCCCAATGGAGAAAGCCTCTGGATCTCCCCTAGAAGAGATTCGGGGCAATGACATGCGGCTCCTCCTAGAGTTAAGTGTACTTAACAAACGTTCGGATAGTACACTCAAAGACATCCACAGTCTAAGTTCAATAAAACAGATTGTTTCCTAGACCAGGAATGGGCAAAATAGCCCTCTGACTCAGAAAGTCTCTCCCTCTATCAATTAACTTTTGCCTTTGTTTTTACCACTAACATCTCATCGTATCACTGCAAGAGTTTTAAATAAAAGACATTGGAATAAAAGAGATTACTCTTCTCCTTAACTCATGAAACTATAAAGCTGGGTTATAATGGGCAAGCCTTAGAGGAGACAGAAAAATTCCTATTGGTAGAATTGGGTTTTATTTACCCCTGTCACCTTACTTGAACTTAATTCCTTCTGAGTAGTCTTGCATGCACAGAAAAAAAGGGCAAGTCTGTCCACCAGTTTGGAGAGACTGCTTTCAGGATCATAGTGTGGAGACTTTGTAATGCGGCGATTCAATCTTTCCAGAAAGCTGAGACAGACTCAGCAAAGGGAAGCTGCCGGGTTAAGTTTACACAGGCAGAAAGGAGAGTCAACATCAACGGCACCATGATGTTGTCTTACTGTGAGAACCAAACTGGTTTAGAATCAGACAGACTTAAGGAATTCAATGCAATTTAAGTCACACAGCGCAGGTCCCCTTATGGGGAGGTGCCTGCTGATTGAAGATTAGCCCGAAGCAAAAGGAAAAATAAAAAGCTTGGAGGAACTGGTCAAACAGGATCAAGTGTTACGCTTGTTTTGCCCTCACAGTGCGGAGTAGCTGGGGCTGGCTGAAGCAGGTACCCACAATATGAGCACATGATCTATTTTCATAACATCAGGACGATTTACAGTCCAGCAGAATGAGATTAACTAGAGTCCAATGTCTCTGAAAGGCCATAACTCCAGAATGGTGAATGAGACATCAAGGATGAGATCTAATATCTGTAGCCACGCAGAAACACGTTCAATTTTGTTACCAAGCAGACAAGAAAGCGAGGCTTGCTTCAAAGTCAGAGGTAAGCTCAGCTGACTCTCATCTCCGCCATTTAAGGAGCAGGCTCCACAACAAACAACAAACTCCTTTTTAAAATATTCGAGGGGCACCTGGGTGGCTCAGTCAGTTAAGCGGCCGACTTCGGCTCAGGTCGTGATCTCACAGTTCCGTGAGTTCGAGCCCCGCGTCGGGCTCTGTGCTGACGGCTCAGAGCCTGGAGCCTGTTTCCGATTCTATGTCTCCCTCTCTCTGACCCTCCCCCGTTCATGCTCTGTCTCTCTCTGTCTCAAAAATGAATAAAGGTTAAAAAAAAATTTTTTTTTAAACATTCGAACCTCTGGCTCTTTCCTGGGGTTTCATGGAATTCAGCATGTAGGGTGGCCCCCTTCAGGGAGATGTACAGAGGAGAATCCCACCCGTTTCTGGCACCTTTTAAATTCTTCTCCAGCGACCCGCTAGGGTTGAAATCAAGCGAGGAGATGCTACCGAGCTCCCTGCCTTGGGTTTCTGGCTCCTTGTAAAAAGGCACTGTATTTCCTCCACTCTCCTTAGCTATGAATAGCATAGCTATTCTGATGGCTGGCGGGCAGGTTAGCTAAAGCATTTGTCAAGTTAGCAAGGGGACAGCTTAGTCATCAGGCATTGAGGGGACATCTTTGTTCCAACTTTTAAAAAACTTCATAAGAAGCCTTGATGCAGACTGAACGTGTCTACACATACATGGAGTATTTTATCCGGTGCAATGATTTTTGGCCCTGGTTGCACATTACATTCACTGAGGGAGCTTTTTAAAATTATCATGCCTGGGCGCAGCCCCAGACCAATTAAATAAAACTTCTGAGGGTGGATAGAGGCAGCAGTGTTTGTTAAAAGCTCCCCAGATGACTTTAATATGCAGCCAGGGCTGAGCACCACCTAGATCTAAATCTAAGGCCCCACCTATTAGAAGTCACATCCCAATTTCACAGTTATTTTGTTGTTTGTTTGGTTTTTTTTTTTTTTTTGAGTGCTGAAATATAACATCTGCATATTCTATGGTTGTTTTCAATTCCTTAGACAGGTTTCAACAATCTTTGCAATAAGTTACATAATCCGTACCTAAGGAGAAGTACATAGTTCAATAGCTGCCAACAGAAGAGTCAGCATCATTTAGGACTGGGCTTGGCTTCAAGTCATTGAACAGCTAATAGTGGCTTAAATAAATGGGGGCTCATTCGTGTCATATAACAAGCAGTCTGGAAGTGGGCCATTCCAAGTTGGAGCAGTAGCCCCACAATCCTAGGAGGGACCCAGGCCATTCGTTCTGCTCCTCGGAGAGGCCCGCCAGATTTAACAGCAACAACAAAAATACAAGACAAGCAGTTAAATTTGAATTTCTGACAAATACATTTAGTATAAGTACGTCGCATGCAATATTTGGAAATACTCACTGCAACAATCTAACTCCAAGTTTGATGCTTGCCAACAGCTTTCAAGGTCCTTTCTGCCCCACACCTGAGCAAGCTGATAAGAAAGGCTGTCTGCTCCCTCCCTGGTACCAGCTGGGAGTTCAAACTCCGCACCCGCAGCCCCCTCATCTCAGCCCTACCCCTCATCACCACGAAACTCCAAGGCAGTTGCCCCATCTGGATCCCCTGGGGATATGCCCAGCAGATGTCTGCAGAAACCCTCATTTTGTGAGTCATAAACCTTTCGTACCTTCTTGCTATGTATTTGGTGTCAACAGTCTCAACCTCTGAGCCAAATTTGGGATGGGTCTCCATCCACTTCTGGGGCTGACCACCACAGGAGCGGTGACCACAGCACTTAACTCTAAAAACTTATTTGTTGCTTACCGGAAATTTAAACTTAACTGGACAGCCTATATTTTATCCAGCAACCCTATCTATGGGCCCTCCTCTTCGTGTCTGTTTCCCTCAGGTCTCAAAGCCACGCTCCAACAGGGAAGAGGAAAAAGAGTTCTCTTTCTGGTGAGTCTCAGCTTTTTATTTGGGAAGGGAAGCTCCCCTCAGGTGCTTCTGGCTGCATTTCATTATGTGAAATTTTCTGCGTACGCACGCTTGCTTCAAGCGAGCCTTGAAAGCTGAGTATTTCAACTTTGCATAAAAAGAAGAACAAAGGATTGTAGCTGCCTTTTGGAAGATTAACCCACAGCATCAACTATGAAGTTGTCTGTTGCCGCATGTCATGGGGATATTTTCAAAATACCTGTACTTACCCACAAGTCAATTTCCTTCTCTCTGAATCCTGTTAGCCTGCTGGGTATGGGGATGCAAAAGTCACCTGGGAGGAAGGATATCTCCAAGGACCTGCACCTTTGACATCAGCTGGGAGCTTTAAAAATGCAGAATGTAAGGTCCCACTTAGGACCTACTGAATCAGAATCTGCATTTTAACAAAGTCTGCAGGCGACTGTATGTACATTAAAGTTTGAGAAGAACGGAGATAGAAGAACACTGAAGAAGTGAAGAACATTTTCTGAGCTATGCTCAGTCCCCTTATGATATGTCTGGGACTCAGAAGTTTCCATATGTGCTCGAGTTGGGAGCGGGAAGAAGCTGAATCAAGCACCGGAAATGCTGTCATGGCGCCCGCCATATGAGAAGCTGGATGACCGGCTGTACCAGCAGCCCAGCCCAAGGGCAAGTGGAAGCTATGGTGGAGCCTACAGTGCCAGCAAGCCCTGAGGTGAGGTCAAGTCAGCCAGGAAGGGCTTCTGTGCCCTGATCAAGTCGGGAGAGACCAACCCACACAGCCACCAACTTGGTCTGCAAATGCCAGCAGGGTGAGCCAGCCAAGTAGGTTGATAAGAAATATTGTTGAGACCAGAGGTGCCAGGGACCCTGTTCCAATCCAAGCAGCCCTCCCAGTCACGTCACCACTTCAAGGTCACCTTGCAGGGGCTGATGGTCACAGTCTGCATTGGAAGGGTTGGACTGATTACTGCCAGTCAGCTTCTGATTGGTCTGTGCCTGTGCCAAATCAGTTGTTAAATATTTTGAATATCGCCCCTGGATAAAGTCACCCCTCTCCCTTCTATACCCAGATACTACCTTGGCAGAAACAGAGGGATGGAAAGGCAAAATCTGAATGACTACCCTATTTACTTATGAAGAATGTTTTCATTTTTTTGTCCTGGGCAGAAATTACGGGATTAAGCTAAATTGGATTTTCCCAGCATTGGCAAGTGGGAAAACATGAGGAAAATAGGATAGTTACAGAGGAAGTAAATTAGCTACAGGTTGCCTGCATCTGGCAGTAGAGTGGCGAAATTTCCATCCTTGCTATAGACGCAAGGATACTCTACTGCCTCTATTAAACATTTATCTATCTATGTGAATTTATATTTTTCTACGGACTTATTCAGGCATCTTTTTTTCTATTAATATGGTGTCAGTCTTTAACGTGATGTATTTTTCTCTACGTAAGTAGGGAAAGGGAGATATAGAAAATCATGTGTACGTCAAATTTTTCTGGAAAAGGTGAGATCTCTACCAAAAAGAACTGATAACTACCTGAGGTTAGACAATACAACCAGAAGAAAAACAATCCACCATTGTGTGGAAATGTTACTGAAACCCAGGTTCAGAGGTCCACAGCTGGAAAGGGCAATACTCAAGAGACAGGTTTTTTATTAGAAAGGAATATGAGCTTTATTCAGGAGGCTGGCCACCTGGGGAAGAGGTGGAGTCTTGTCCAAAAGCCAACTCCAAGGTTTCTGCCTGGCCCAGAAATTTTTAAAGGGGTTTAATCAGTTAAGGGAGTACAGTGGTCCATGACATTTCTTGATTATGTGCACACTCTCCCTCCCCCCTTCCCCTTTCTACTTCCCCTCTCCCCCTTTCCCCCTCCTCTTCCCCCTTGCCTCCCTTCCCCCTCTTCCTCCTTCTCCTTCTCCTTCTCCTTCTTCTTCTTTTGAGAGAGAGAAAATGAGAATCTTAAGCAGGCTCCAGCCCAGCTCAGAGCCCCAAATGGGGCTCAATCTCGTGAACCGTGAGATCATGACCTGAGCCAAAATTAAGAATCTGATGCTTAACTGACTGAGCCACCCAGGTTCCCCTCAGCTTCTACTTAAGAGCCTCATATATTGCTAAAGCTCTCTCTTTAATTGTGAGAAAGCTTACTCCAGATCACTTCCAAAACGTCCAGGTGCTGGAGAAAACTGGACCTTAACACAGAAAAATTCCCCAATTTACTAATTATGTTTGAGCTAATCTGCATTAAAGAAGCATGGATCATAGCTGAATGCCTCCAACTGGTTACTAGAAAAGATAGCAGATCACATGCTAAAGGGCCAGAAAGCAAGAGGAATTAGGAAGAGTAGAGCAGTGCATATTTGTTGATTATCATTCCAGCATCTGTTACTACCCTCCCTTCCCTGCCTCTCTAGAGCTCACCATTTCTATTTCCAAGTGGTTGTGGGTAAATGGGTTCCATCCTTGGCTCCTGTGAGAACATGTGACCAAGGCTAAGCCAATCAAAGCATTCCATACCCGAGCCTGCCGAGATTTGTTCAAGGAAGTATGTGGCTCTGATCCAGTAAGAGAGAATATCAGGACTCTGGTACGAATGCTGGGACAAAGATGTCTTCTCCCTTTGGATGATATGAAGTGTCAAGGTGAGGTATGTGGCTACAGCAGCCACTTTTCATCTGAGGATGGAGTGGGAAGGAAGAGGAGGCAGCCTAAGGACCAAGAAAAGGAGCTGGAACTATAATCACAGGGTGAATTTCTGCACCCCTCGACTTAACAGTCATATGGTCCAATAATACCTGATTCAACCTCAGCACTATTGACCTGGGGCTGGATAATTCTTCCCTTGTGAGGGAATGTGCTGTGTATTATAGGATGTTTCCCAACATCATTGGTCCCTAGTCACTAGATGCCAGTAGCACCTCCCTACCAGGGGTGATGGTCAAAAATGTTTATCTGAATTTGGCTTTTTTTTTTTTCTGCCTTCTTGTTTTGGAAGTGGAATGGAGCCACCCTGGCATCCCGCGAGACTTGACTCATCCCCTTCTCTCCCTCCAGCTAGCTAGGTGTGGGAGCTCCGGAGGAGAAGAGAGCCAGGAATACCCATCTGGGGTTGGACTCCATGCAGGTTGGAGGGTCTGATTATCATCCAGCCTCCCTCTCTGCTGCCAAACGTGGGGTCAGACTCATTGCACCCACATCACACTCACCATGGGGGCAGAAGGTGGGTGAAAGAGAGGCCGTGCAAACCAGAACTGAGGGCCATCCCCGGCAAAGGGGACAAGACACAGAGATGGCTCTGAGGATGGAAAGGGCCTGGATGGATCTTCCATTGGAGAATCTGCCTGCAGCATTGGCCACACTAAATCCTCAAGGGGTTTCTGTTAATACCACAATAAGCAGCTGTTCATTGGTATAGTCCAACAAAGACCTTTCCAGATTCAGAAGTTCTGTTCAACATGGAGGTTCTTAATTTTTTTCATGTTACAGATCACTTTGGAAATCTGGTGAAGCCTTTATATACCCCTTCTCAGAATAAGGCCCTTAAATGCATAAAACAAAAATATAGAGAATAAGGTAAGTAATCATCTTGAAAAAAGGTACCAAAATATTTTAAAGACATGTGTGCCTTAAGTAATATGTCTTTTTTTTATTTAGTAAAATGAAAAGATCTAGTGGCAGTTCTAAAAGTTTCATGTCTTTGAAGTAGTGATAAATGTAGATTTTTCTCCCCCAAAAAGCTGAAACAACTGTCACATGATATGAAAATAACAGTTTTTCACAATGCAACAAAGTCACAGAAACTGCTAATATAAAATACTGGATTCTATTGTTGTTTTGTTTTACCTGTATTTGGAATTACAGAATATACTGAATTTTAGTTAAAGATCCATAAAAATAAATACGTAATTTGTTGTTGTTGTTGCTCAAGTTTATGGATCTCTTTAATCCCAGGTCAAGAAGCTTTTGTAACTAGATGAGTGGTTCTCAACCAAGGGCTATTCTGCCCCCCAGGGGTCATTTGGCAAAGTTTCTGAGACATTTTTTTGTTGTCATACAATTGGGGCTGGAGTGTGCTGCTGGCTTAGTGAGTAGAGGGCAAGGATGCCACTGAATACCCTACCAAGACACAACACATCTTTCTACAATAAATAATTATCCAGCCCGGGGGCACCTGAGTGGCTCAGGCAGTTAAGTGTCTGACTCTTGATTTCGGCTCGGGTCATGATCTCATAATTTGTGGGTTTGAGCCCTGCTTGGGGTTCTCTGTCCCCTTCTCTCTCTGCCCTTCCTGCCCCTCAATAAATAAACTTAAAAAAAAAAAAAGAATTATCCAGCCCAAAATGTCAGTAGCACTGAGACTGAGAAACGCTAAACTAGAGGAAGAATACTAGGTCTAGAAAAACTATGGTCAGGATGAAGAAGACTTTGTAGAGACAGCTGGGAAGTCTGCCCCTTGCCCAAACCACATAGTCCTTAGGAAGCCTGGAAAGTATATCATCCCCCAACTTTATCCTAAGTTCTGTCGTGTTTAGAAGAAGCTTCCCAGGAAACACAATTCAGGGCAGACACAAAGAAAGAGCAGGACAATATGGGCAAGGGAGCAAGGTGGGAAAGGCAACCGACTGGTGTAAGGCATTCATGTTCTGGTTTTGTTTTGGTTGGTTTCCTATAGGAAAGTTCTTGCTCCCCGACTCTCATCCCAGGAGAAAGAGACAGGATTGTGATTCTAAAGGCATGTGCTCCATAGGACACCCAGACTTCCTGGGATGAAAGTAAATAGCATTTGAGGCTTAGATCCAATGAGGGCCATTACGCCAGATGGAACAAAAGGAGAGGAAGAAGAAGCTGGCCCCTAGAGATGAGGTATGGAAATGGGCTGTTCTGGGACTGAGAGGCTGAATTCCCAACACTGGGGCTAATGTGTTAGGTGGCAACAGAGTTCCTCCTTGACCAAACTTCAGTCCAGCTCCTCTGAGCCCTCTTCTTGTCTAGGCCTCATCATCGGGCCCATCCATGGTCTACCCTTAGTAAGAATCCTGTCAAGCCAGTTTAGCAAGAATCCCCCTGATATCTACCCCTGATATCTACCCCTGATATCTCCATTTGGTAACTGTCCATCTACTGAGCCCCTCACTCTGTCTGTACGTCCCAACTGTCTTTGCTGTATTTGGAGTTGAATTCTGTCTCTCTTCCCTATCGCAATAGTCTTGAATAAAGTCTTCCTTACTGTTTTAACACATGTTAAAATATCTTTTCTCTAATAGTCAAGGCCCAAGCTCTGCAGTGCTGAGAATGGGGGAGTGGCCACACGATATGGAGGGAGCTGAGCACTAATGAAAATGGCCCCCGTAGAGAGCGGGGCTTAGGTTCTCTGTGGCCGAGCCCATGTGAGCAGGGAGGACTACTACAAGGGGAATCTGTATGCCTGACAGAAGCAGAGGACCAGGGACAGCTACAACCTGAAAGAGGAACCACTGAACACATAGGGCTCAGGACAGCCCTCCCTCCATGCCTACCCCTCATCTCTATTTTCCATGTAGTACATAAGCTTCCACGGTTCCCATACTGCCTTGGGGAGTCAGGCACAGTGTCTTCTCACATAAGACATTTCTCACCAACCACAGCAAGGGAGAGACCCCAAATCAGGCTTAATTTGATTCAGAAAAATAATGTTATGCTTCTTACACTGAGTGTTGGGCAGTGTATTTACAGTGGCTATGTGTGAACATGTGTGTGTGTTATGAGGTCCTCTGTTTAACATCCAGTTCTTCTCTGGGCGTGGCTCAGGGACATGGCTCCGCCCTGGTCCGTACTTTCCTTCTTCCATTGTGTCACTGGCTGATACTCTTCTGTTACACATTCCCTTCTGTTTCCCATACCATTTATATTGGATTTTTCCGCTAACGCAGCTATCAACCAGAGAAGAACTCCTTGATTCTGCCAGTTACCCAGATTGCTATGAAGTCACATGTCTGTAGCCCAGATGTTAGGGGAGGTTCTTTTTATCTTCAAAAGCAAGTTAAATCCTCAGTGTAGCTGTTGTACAACTGTACACAAAGTCTTTCCCAAGATTTAGACAAATTCTCTGCAGGCTTATATGCTTAGAGTTTCTTCTGCCTCCCAGTTTCTTCTTCCCAGGCATGTTCCATATGGTCCCTGCCCTGCACCATGCGAAATACACACACACACACACTAAAATCCAAACAGCCTTCATAAGGCCAATTGACTTTAAGGAATAGCTGGGGTTATAGGGATGGGGTGGGACAAACATAAGAAAACAAATATTCCTGCTCCCCCAAGTCTCTTACTGCCATCAGGCAATGTCCTCCTCCCTCTGGCTCTTTGATCTGCTTCTCTCCTCCCCTTCCTTTCTCCAGTTTCTCTCCAGGTCAAGCAATGCATCTGGCTCTGATGCCTACACCCAAACTTATTTAGACAAACCTATCAAATTTCTCATCAAATCATGGACTTCCATTTAATAAGACCCCCACTCCCTGGAAAGAAATTGTGTGTGTGTGTGTGTGTGTGTGTGTGTGTGTATGTATTCATCCCACACATGGTGAGACACCCAGATATTTCAAAATATCTCCAGATACAAGTTCTTGCTTCTATCAAATTCCCCTTCTCTGCATTTCATCTCTAATATTATCCTTTTGTATCGCCCCAAATCACTTCCAGCCTCTCAAATACTATTTACTTTTGGCTGTGCACAGGGCATCCTGCTATGCTGACCACAAAGAGTAGGGGGCTGAGATTACTGCAGCTCAACAAACAAAAGTTAAGAGGAGACGTCCTTGCCCATACAAATCCTTTGGCCGTTGTAATGAGAAAGACAACTCCAAATACCGTTGAGGGTGTGAAGCGACTAGAACGTTCATACACAGTGGCTGGTTGTGTCCTTGGTAATGTGCATTTAGAACGCTGCTTGGCACTATTTCCAAAAGCTGAACATACACATACTTGTTGGTCCTGCAACTCCACCCTTAGGCATCCACAGAACAGATACACATACATATTTTTACCGTAAGACATGTAGGATAATGTTCATAGCAGCACCGACCCTAAGAGCCAAACTGGAAACAACCCAAAAGTCCATCAAGAGTAGAACAAATAATCAGCAGTATAATTATACAGTGGGAGACTATACAGAAATACGAATTGATGAAACACAACTACACACAACATGGATGGGCCAAATGAACATATCGAGTGGAAGAAGCCAGGCACAAGAGAGTACATATCATAGGATTCCATTTACATAAAATTCTGAAAAGCCCCTACCAATCCACGGTGTTGGAAATCAGGATATTGATTACTGTTGGATGAATGACTCGAATAGGGAATGAGAATGGATTCTGAAATTCTGGAATGTACCATTTCTTCATCTGAGTGCTAGTTACACGGATATATTCACTTTATGAAAACTAAGCTATGTACACATGACTTGTGTACCTTATGTATATGAACAAGGTGTTAACAGCAGACCTGTACTCTTTTTATCCCAGACCTAGATCTGTCTGGATTTTAGGTTTGCGTTCTCCCAGCACTTGGATGGCGAATGAATGGCACAGTGCCTTCAATGTGTCCCAAGATACATTTGGAATGTTGGGTCCCAGGGCCAGACATGTGTTTTGTATGCTGCGAAAATCTCTGCTCTGTGAGAAAGCACGTGGGCTGGGAAACCTGAGAATTGTAGGCCTACATGACAGATGGGAAACCGAGATAGAACCTTCTTTGCCTAAGGACAAACTCGACACACCATGGCCTTATCACCAGCAATCATACACACTCTCTAGGTGGGTGAGGAGGGACCCAAGCATCTATGCACACAAGCAGTTGATAGGCCCCCCCTTGAAACAGAAGGGCTGTGGGGCACCTGGGTGGCTCAGTTAAGCGTCATGATCTCACTGTTCAGGAGTTCAAGCCCCACGTCGGGCTCTGTGCTGACAGCTCAGAGCCTGGAGCCTGCTTCGGATTCTGTGTCTCCCTCTCTCTCTGCCCCTCCCCTGCTCATGCTCCGCATGTCTCTCTCTCTCTCTCTCAAAAATAAATAAGCTTAAAAAAAGAACAAAAGAAACAGAAGGGCTGCGCATGCTCTTCCCTGCCCTTAATCCATCTTAAAAACTGAGCAGACATAGTGCTGAATGAAATGCTATCGGGTCCTGTGAGTTTGATTGTGGGTGGAGCATGTTACCCACACAATAGGACAACCATGTATTGTACTTCAGTAAAAAGTTTACTAAAGCAAACAAAAAAAGCCCTTTGGCTACTCTTGCCCGATGAGTATTTACACTGAACATATTTTGCGCTTGGCCTGCAGATTCCGTCTGTTTCAGAGCTTCCCTCGCTCCTTTGAGCTCCTGTCTTTTCTTGTTTAGGGCTCTCCTCGGCGACCAAGCCCTAACCTGCCTGTTCATTTGTTATGCAGAGTTGTTTGTTGCGCTGTCTCACCCCAAACTAAGCTATCCACAGAGAACTCCTCACAAGAACAAATACTACCATTGTTTACAAAACAGGGTTCCCTTCTAAGAGAAGTTCTGTGACTTCTTTAAAGAAATTTTTTCTTTTTTTTTTTTTAAGAAATTTTTTCTTTTGCTAGACAAAGAACGATGAATCTCTGTCTAAAAACATTCCAAATTCAGGGCAGCTGGGTGGCTCAGTTGGTTAAGCCTCCCACTTTGGCTCAGGTCACGATCTCATGGTTGGCGAGTTCCAGGCCCACATCGGGCTCTGTGCTGCCAGCTCGGAGCCTGGAGCCTGCTTCGGATTCTGTGTCTCCCTCTCTGCCTGCCCCTCCCCTGCTCACCCACTGTCTCTCCCTTTCTCAAAAGTGAATAAACATTAAAAACAAAAAGACATTCCAAATTCACCCATTATCTGGCACCTCAGTTACATACGTGTTATCTCCAGTTACTTCTGTTTCTGAGTATCTCACGCTCTGATGAAGTGTTAAAAGGAATAGAGCTTGCCTACCACCACCAATGATTGCTCATAGGAGAGCTGGCGGCTGCCATCACACCTCCAGGAAGGACTCCTCTCTGGACTCACTCCCGCTCTGAACTCCGTCTCCCTGCATCGCAGTGATCGTGACGGCGGGATGCCCTGTGGTCAATCCTAACTCTTCAGCATTTGGATGTCCTGTTCTGTTGCCATAACATTAACCTTGCCCCCGGCCTTGGCTTTTGCTGGTTTGATAGTCTCGCACCCTCTTGCACGTAACGTCTGCGTTATCTTATTTGACCTAAGATCTCAGCAGTGGGAGCCCTGTCTCGCCTCCCAGATCATGAGGAAAAAGGGTCTGATAGTCTCAGAAACACCAGGGGATCTCACACAAGTATTTCCGAGACCACCACTTGAATTACCAAAGTTGGCCATTCTCGCGTCGGATGCTCATCATTTCAGTGCACGGACCAAGTACCACTGACACTCAAATACATCATTCTTGGAACAGGGAACTAGGACTTAAAAGTCACAACTGCTGCCACACGGCAACTTACAATCTACTGGGAATCCTAACGCAGAACCACGACGCAGGGTAGGGCGATATCAGATGACAGACTCCCAGCGCAAAACCTCACGATGACAACATGTGTGCCTTCTGCCACATCCTTCTTCCTACGCTAATTCTGAACCGCTCGCAATGATCAAGACACATTTCCAATCATTCCTACGAACAGCGCCCGAGGAATTAAGATTTAATTATGACCGTGGTTATTTTTATCTTGAATCCAAAACCCTGGGCTTCAGAAATAATGGAGTTGGAGGTGACGCTTGGCTCTCTTGTGCTTGCCTCCTCTTGTTCTTATGAGAAAAGCAAGCCGTCTTCTAGAGAGGTACTGGAGGAATTTCCTATGACAAAATGAGGCTTCTTACAGAAGCCCTATAAATACAGAGAACAAACGGATGGTTGCTGGAGAGAGGGGGTGGGGGTGGGAGATACAGGCTTCCAGTTGTAGAATAAATAAGTCACAGGAATAAAAGGCAGAGCATATGGAATATTGTCAGTGATATGGTAATAACAATGTATGGTGACAGATGGCAGCCGCACTTGTGCTGAGCACAGCATAACATACAGAGACATTGAATCACTATGCTGTCTACCTGAAACGAATATAATGTCAACTATACACAAAAAAAAATTGAGAATTTAACTCAGAAGAGATATGAAATCTTCAAAATGTGTCACTTTTCTTTACCCAACTGTGCAATAAGCATTCTTTGACACTGTAGGGAAAAGAAAATAGATCTATTACCCGTTTTATTTTATTTTTTTTTCAATATATGAAATTTATTGTCAGATTGGTTTCCATACAACACCCAGTGCTCATCCCAAAAGGTGCCCTCCTCAATACCCATCACCCAGCATTACCCGTTTTAAAAGGAGGCTTCTTAAGTCGTCCAGTTTCACATGGACAAAGCGTGAAACTGCAGAATTCAAATTCAAGTTCTCAACTGACCCTGACAATGGATATTACTGGAAACAGAAATGTCACCGGGACCTGTTCAAAGAACTTTGCCTTCACAGTGTTTAAAACTGGAATACAAGAAACTGTCTCCAAAATAATCAGGTATGTGCAAAACCAAGTCCTTAAATAACATAGGGGAGATTATAAAAGACAGTTTAAGAATGTTCACATTCATGTGTCTTGTAAAGGTGCATCTTCCACAAAGGTCCGTCCAGCTCAAAAGGGTTGAATTCTGCAGGGGAGGCTCCTTTATTCCATGAGTTGGCAGAGTTTTTCACTCTCAGGGGCTCCCAGGGCTCTTCTCAGGAAGAGGAGCCACTATGAAGACCGCTATGGAGCATTTTCCCCCTCTTCACGTATGGGACACGGAGAACAACACAGAAAAATGAGAGTCGGAAAGTCCCTTTCAAAGACATCCCTGTAGAAAATATGACTGTCAGAGTATTTTTAAATTTTAAAGTTTGAAAAGCCTGTGATCTTTGCACTGTTTCCAAGAGTCAGCAACTCTAAAGGAAGGTGTTCATCATCAGTGACCCCGAACAGGATTTCCTTTTGTGATAATTTTGCAAGATGATCCTCTGGGTTGGCCTCCCATTCGTGTCACCAGGTCTCCGCAATCTCTGTGAGAACCTGCAGCAACTCAGTGAACGTCGGGCGGCCTTTGGGTTTCTGGAAAAGGGAAATAAAGATGGTCAGCTCAGCGTAGAATTCACTCAGATACCGGCTCTGGAACGGGCTGGCAGGGACCTGGATCTAGGCTGGTTCTCCACGAATGGAAGAGAATGACACCTTGGCTGATGCAAAGGACAAGACTGGTAGTTGAATGAAGCATGAGTGTGAAAATATAAGAGTAGAGGGCTGCAAAAATAAAATAGCCTGAGCTGCAGACACCAGCCACAGGTGACTATTTAAATTTAAATTAATTAAAATTAAATATATTTTGGAATTCAATTCTCAGTCACACTAGCCACTTTCCAATTTTTCAAGAGCCAGGTGTGGGTACCATATTGGAGAGGGCAGACATAACACATTTCCACCATCACAGAAAGTCCCACTGGACAGCACTGCCCTAGAGATCTTTTCGGGCGACATGATGTGCACGGGGTAAAAACAAGGGCTGGGAGACAATGGGCATCCAGAGTACCAGGCTGTTACACTCTGCCCCAGTTATTTACTACATTTGGTCCCCTGTAGAAGGAAAGATTTCAGTCAGAAAGCACAAGCCATGTTTTCATAAAGGACTTTGCAGGTCCTGGGGCCTAGACTGTGCAGTCTTAAGGCTCAGTCAACAAAATCCACGGTCATGGAGACAAGGTCTGGAACATTTTTCCTATTTCACCAGGGGATGTGGTTTGGCTTTGGCTCCACGAGGGTAGAAAAGATGACCCTATTGGCATCTTTGAAATCCATGGGAAATAGAACTACTCACGGTAGCTACATTCTCACCAAAATCGCTGCCAACTGGGTTCATGGGGAGCCCCCACTCTTACTGGTTTATAAACACATGGCATCGATAAAAAGGGTCAAGCAGAAGGATACATAAGCACACGTTCAAGTCCTCCTGGAGATTCCAGGAATAATTTGTGGAGTTTTTTGAGGAGGCTGACGTTCTGCAGGTAGAAGAGCCTATGAAACAGTTATGTGTGTATCAGTGTGTGTGTATCAGTACAAACATAATCATATTTGAATTTAAAGGGACCTAAGCACTTAGGACCTAAGCACTTAAATTTGAATTTAAAGGGACCTAAGGTGGTATTTAGACCACCTTAAAGAGTTGTGTGTAAATCACCTTTTGCAAACAAGTAAATCAGCATAACTAAAAACGTTGTTTTAATCAATGTTCTGACTACAATTTGAAACTGACATCACTTATGGGGTCCTCCTGCCAGCCTCGGATTTACTCTCCTTTTTCCTCTCCACTGATAAATAAAATCTCAATAAGAGTTATATTTTATGCCATGTACCTGTATATTGTTCCACATACGATATAGGTTTCTGAGCTATTTACATTGTTATTGCAGAGAAGCTCTTAAGGCAGCCATTGGCTACTAATAGCTCATTTAACATTTTCCGATGTTTTTCAAGATTCCTTCCAGAGCAGCTCATCATATGCATAATATTTTCATACACCAAGGATCTTTATAAAACTAATACATCTCTGGAATGTGAACAACATCACTCTTGAAATACTGAGTTTTTCAGTCATCATGGTTTCTCAGCCAGGAGAAAAACTCCTCATTTAGCTGCGGTTTTCTTGACTAACACTGTCAGCTGGAGACAGAAAGCTGTCAAAAATCACAGAGGAGTTTGATATGAAGGAGAGAGGTGTGTTGAGTCTGTGCCCAGAAAAGATAGAATATGTCTGGCTTTATTTTTAAGCTCAGCATTTCAAGAAAAAGAAAACCTGGACCCCTACGCCCCCAGAGAGAATTTCCTGACTTGAAGTTTCTGACACACTTTCTGTCTTGATTCCTATTCTGACTTAATCTATCAGGAGTCTTGAGTGCCCAAAAAAGAGCTGAAACCCATTAGCCTGGGGAAAACAAGACAAATTGCAGGAGACTGAAGTAAATAAAAACACCCTCCTTCTCTTTCAATGTGGAAATTTACCAAACCTGATTCGACTCTCCGTTTCCACCCACCAGTTCTTAAAGGAGTAAAACACCTCATCGCTTAAGTTCTAGTAGCACCGAGAGCTTCTGCAGGAGCCAATCTGAGAAAAATAAGACTTGAAAAATGCACTGAATTCTCCAGAGGAAAGACTGTTGCTAAAAACAAAATGGACTTGGGGCCCCTGGGTGACTTAGTTGGTTAAGCATCTGACTTCAGCTCAGGTCATGATCTTGCAGTTCGTGGGTTCGAGCCCTGTGTCGGGCTCTGTACTGACAGCTCAGAGCCTGGAGCCTGCTTCAAGTTCTGTTTCTCCCTCTCTCTGCCCTTCCCTCACTCATGCTCTGTCTCTCTCTCTCTCAAAAATAAACATTAAAAATAATTAAAAAATAATAATAATAAATAAAAACAAAATGGACTAACGATCTTATGGTGGCAGCTTCACACAGAAATAGTACTCCTGGGGGCGCCTGGGTGGCTCAGTCGGTTAAGCGTCCGACTTCAGCTCAGGTCATGATCTCGTGGCCCCGCATCGGGCTGTGTGCTGACAGTTCGGATTCTGTGTCTCCTTCTGTCCTTCTGCCCCTCTCCTGCTCGTGTGCTCTCTATTGCTCTCTCTCTCAAAAAGTACAGAAACGTTAAAAAATTTTTTAATTAAAAAAAATAGAAATAGTACTTCTGGCTCTTAGGGATCATTATCAGGAAACAACCCCTCTTCCTGCCATGCTGGAGTCCTCAGGTAATGCTTGTGACACTCAGGTCTGTTCTCAGATGCTGGAAATGCCAACTTCGTAGGAAAGCAGGGGACACTCACCTCATGCCAGCAGCTGTACATGACTTCATATATGGACATTGGTGCCAGTTGAGGACGGTACAGCCTGAAGCCTTTAGAAATGGCTTCCACAACTTGCAAATTTGACTTATTTTCAAAAGGCATTTTTCCTTCTGTAAAAACTTCCCACATCAAAACTCCTACACATAAAATGCACGTAAACAAGAGGTTACTTGAAACGGCAAGAACTGTTTCCAACCACAAGGCCTCCTTTTCCTCTTCCAGCCTCTGAATTATAATCATCCAGAATGAGAACGGTTCTGTCTAGGAATCAGACTATGTGTACTGGAGTTTTCGAACAGGCCTATCATCTGGAAACATTCCAAGTAAAAACAATGCCTTTCTTTCCCGTTGGTCTTGACTTGCCTCCCTAGTGAAAGCAAGTGCTGCCAGCACTTTTGTTTCTAAGTATGCTCATGTCTTCACACCCTGAAATCAACATTCTGCCATTCCCTCTGCCATTCCATGGAAAATGACAGAATTGTGGGAGCCTCTGCTGCCTGCTAAGGCCAAGAGTTTCCCGACCAGTAGATGGCGCACGTTCCCCTCTTCCCACTGAAAGATGAGGCTGCTGGGTAGGGCGGAATATCTAGCAGGGGGCTTGGTACCTAAGCAGATATTCTATAATCACCGATTGATTGATTGATCAGTGAAACTCCTTCAGTGCGCTCATCTGGACTTCATTTAATTATTCACGTATTCTAAGAATATGTATTATGCATTGATTAGGGGCCAGGAGTCTGCTAGAGCCAGAAGATTCTAAGAACGAGACCAGTCCGTGTGCTCAAGAAGCTCACTGTCCAGTGGGAAGTAGAGACAAGTGGTCAGGTAAAGCTCAGAAATTCTAACTGTTCTGCAGCCACTTGATGAGGTCCTTGTGTTTCTATCCATGAATCTCACAACTTAACTGCTCTCCCATAGAGCTTAAAATGTCACCTGCCAAGACGACCACAAGGCAGTGGACAGCTAAAGAGATCAATGATACAAGCTTAACCTTACGTGGACAATAAAATTCACACCCTTCTGAGGGTTCAGATGTCTTTCCAAACCCAAGAAGCTATCGGGAGAGGTCTGGGCTAAAGAGAATAGCTTATTGCACATTTATTGCCACTTCTTGAAAACCAACTTGAAGAACAAACTCTACTGGACACGGTCTACAGTGTCTCCTCCTCAGTGAAGAACGTTACACAATATAAACTCCAGTTGACAGTTCCCAAGGAGGCCAACATCTAAATTCCACCAAGTTTGAAGGTAATGGAATAAATGAGGTGGAGTTGCTTCGTAGTCAGACAATGAAGTGTATCAGTTACACTCAAAATTCAGGGACACCTTAAGATTCCTTTTCCTTGCAAGTCTCTGTGGTGTAGGAAAGTTGGCTGAGTTTGTTTTCTAGATCAGTAGACTCTTTGTTATAGTTTTACAGCAAGTGCTCAATGGGAAAGGAAAAGATCCAAAAGTAGACTTCTGTAAGAAGGTGCATGACACAAGTTGCCAAAGACAGCCTGGATGTGTTTAGAACACCTAAGATAGAAGCACAGTTGCAAAAAGACCTTTTTCAAATGCCACATCATATTAAAAAATCAAACCTTAAAAAAGACTGGCCTTGTATTAAATCAGCCACCATCAAATGAATATCAAATTTACTCACCAAACGACCAGACGTCAGATTTGCTGCTGTACTTGTTGAAGTGGAAAACTTCAGGAGGGGACCACTTGACGGGGAACTTGGCCCCAGAAGAACTGATATACTCATCATCCAAAACGTACCTAAGGTTATTAGATCCAAAGGTTATTAGGTCCAAAACACCTTGTGCTAAATACCTCCAAGTTCAGTTTAGTTTAACCCCCCTTAGTCTACTTCGAGTTCTAAAAGAGAAAGCATTTTACCCCAGAAATGTTCCGCATACCTTCTCTTGTTTACCAAAGTGGGAAAGTATCCTATACAGTGATTCCTCCCCAAACCAAGCCTCAATTCTGTTTATTTGGGTTTCAGAAAACCAGAGCAATTCTTCAAAATCGATTGGAATTGGTAGCCCACTGACTACCTTAGTTACGACAAACTCTTAATTCTGCAAAGGAGCATGCTGATGCTCTAATAACCAAAGTTATAAAATGAAAAGTAACAAATAGGGGCGCCTGGGTGACTCAGTTGGCTAAGTGTCTGACTTCAGCTCAGGTCATGATCTCATGGTTTCTGGGTTCGAGCCCCCCATCCGGCTCTGTGCTGACAGCTCAGAGCCTGAAGCCTGCTTCAGATTCTGTGTCTCCCTCTCTCTCTCTGCCCCTCCTCTGCTCATGCTCTCTCTCTCTCTCTCTCTCAAAAAGTAAATAAACATTAAAAAATAATATATATATATATATATATATATATATATATATATATATATATATATATATATATCAAAGAACAAATTCAAGGTTAGGTGCCTTATTTTCTTTCCTCATGCATAGATGTTTTGTGAGGCAGAAGAGGGGGAAAATAAAAATATTGAATATAATACATTTGTTGTAAAAAATTGCCAGTGCATTAAAATGGCCCTATATGAAATCAATAATAACTACCACCTCCTTTTAAAAACTACAAAAATATTAAACTTCTCTTTTTTTTGAGAATTGTAGGCAGGAGCATCCAACTATGGGAACGTGGAGAGAAGAGATGATAACTAGGTCGTGCTGTGTAGCCCCCAGAGTGGGCAGCATAGTATTTTTGAATTATTTATTACTGCTTCCTCGCACTCTCTTTTTTTCCCCACATACCCTACTTCAGCCCACCTTTAAGTGCTTTCTTGAGCCAGAGGTCATTCCACTAAGGGAAAGAGTGGGTAATAGAAAACAAAAGGGAAAGAGCCATTTTTCATAGCTTTGGAGTGTCAAAGTTCTAAGCATTCTGGAGAAGGAGAAGGACTGAGTTGTTAACAAAATATTTGGGAGAATGGCCCATAAATAAGAGTGGTATCTCACCACCACCACCCATCCCTCCAGAAAAAGACCCCTGCAGCTGGGAGGTGGGAGAGAATAAAGGGAAAGGGAAGGCGTATTAGACATTAGGGGGCAGCAGAGACAGGGTCCTGTACCCTCACCCTACAAGGGCTGCCTTGATCACATTGCATGAGAAAAAGGCCCCACTTCCCACAATAGGTTGGTGGGATTCAACAGCAAAACAGAGCCTGGGCCTCTTCCCCAGGTCAAGCCCCAGGAAAAGCAAAAAGATTCCAGAAAATAAAGAGCTGTGGATGTGCTTAGGTAAATAGGGCCTTGGATAGATAGCTCCAGGGGGTTTTCTAATCATGGCGAATTCCAGTATGACAGCATCTTGCAGACAGAAATTTGGGATGAATCGACAGCCACCTGTGCAGATGTTCAGCCAAGGACAAAGCAGGAGGACAGTGGTTTCAAGGACACCAGTGCCAATGGATAACAAGGAGCAGACATGTCCTCTCCAATATGTGGCCCCATGAAACATACAGAATTTGAATTTGACCTTGGAATCAGAGAGAAATCCTGAATTCACAGGAATTAAGTTTTTAGCAACCTGAAGGAAAGGGGGCTCAGAATATAAATTGCATTGAGTTGTAGAAAATAAGGTTAGATTTTCTACACTTGACTCGCAGTCTTAAAGTCAACTACTACATTGGATAATAGAAATACATGATGGGGGTGCCTGGGTGGCTCAATGGGTTAAGCGCCTGGCTCTTGATTTCGGCGCAGGTCATGATCTCAGAGTTCATGAGTTCAAGCCCCACATCAGGCTCTGTGCTGACAGTGCAGAGCCTGCTTGGGATTCTCTCTCTCCCTCTGTTCTCTCTCTCTTCCTCTCTCTCTCTGTCCCTCCCCTGCTGTCTCTCTGGAAAAATAAATAAACTAACAACAACAACAAAAAGAAATGCATGATGATGACACAGAAAAATCAGAGCTAAACAAATTTATTCTTTTTTTCTTTCAGAAATATACATATATCAGAAAAGCTTTTTTTTAACCTTTTTATGATGATGAGTAGATTGAGAAATATTATACATTTTAAGATATGCCTGAAAATAACCTGAAAAAATATCAAAATAGTCCAAAATATCCATTTAACTCACAGCTAAAATTGGTTTATGTCCTAAAATTCAAAGCAGGGCAACAGGCCTAACAACCACATCAATACTTTCCTCACAGGAAAAAAAAAAATGCTATTAACATTTTCAGTTTGTCAGTAGACAGATATAAGATTCCCTCTTATGAGTAAACAAACAAACAAAAAATATATATATATCACGTACCTCGTCATTCCAAAGTCTGATATTTTTACTATACTTGCAGCACTGACCAAACAATTCCTTGCTGCCTATAAAAAGAAGAAAGGAATCCGAGTTTGAAGATAGTTTTTTCTTTCAAGAGTTTCTACTCTCCTTTTTCTTAGTTTATTTGGACCCCCCCCCCCCACACTACTTTCCTGTATGAGCAGCCATTTTATTTTTATGGTGACACCTGTCAATGCCACATATGACTCAATATATCTGCCCTTACGTGATGGATTTTAATGATGCTTCAAAGAAATAACAAAAAGAAAAAAAAATTTTAATACTTTTTCTTCTAAAAGTTTTTAATTATTCGCAAGAAGTATCTTTGATAAATGGGAAGACTAAATCAAAGAGATGTTAAACTATGAATCCTGGCATTAAAATTAATGTGTATTTTTAAATAATGCAGAGACAATGTATTTGATGCCAAAATAATCCATTTTCAGAGAGCTTAGTCAAAGAAAATCACTGATTTGGTATTTAGCCTCATGTAAATCAATAACTGTTTGATCTTTTTTTTTTTTCTCTTCTAAGCTCCTATGTGGGTCAGCTAGTCCAAAAACAAAGGCAAGGAACTAAAAATGGCAAGCTAGGAGGAGTCAATTTGGAAGAGTTTCACAAATACTAGCAAGGATCTCAAAGCCAAACCACAAGGCAAGCCCTTGACAGGGAAAAGACTCCTGGTTAACTGATACTTTTTTTTTTAATTTTTTTTTTTTAACGTTTATTTATTTTTGAGACAGAGAGAGACAGAGCATGAACGGGGGAGGGTCAGAGAGAGAGGGAGACACAGAATCTGAAACAGGCTCCAGGCTCTGAGCAGTCAGCACAGAGCCCGACGCGGGGCTCGAACTCCCGGACCGCAAGATCATGACCTGAGCCGAAGTCGGACGCTTAACCGACTGAGCCACCCAGGCGCCCCTAACGGATACATTTTAACTGGCATGAAGGTAAGTGGAATAGAACACAAAAGAAAGCAATCAAGGAAGAAACCAAGGATAGGAGGACCTGAGAGAAGCCACTTTGGAACAAACAGAGTGATTGAGTTTTGAATTCTAATCCCTGTCAGAAAAGACCAACCTGCAGAGACTAGGAAAGTAAGCTAGGTGGAATTCATGCCATATCCATCCATTCCAAAATTTGCTCGATAGCTACTACGTACTGAAGCTGGGGAAATGCGCCATGAGGGATACAGAATGATAATGTAGCTCTGGAATAGCAATAGTTAGCATTGCTGAGCTCGCTCTACGCCAGGAGCAGGTGTAAGGGCCTACACATATTAATGCATGTAATTCCCCCAACAAGCCCATAGGAGGAAGCTGCTATAATTAATACCACTGTACTAGTTAACGAGTTTGCCCAACCTCACACAGCTAGTAAGAAACAAAGGTGAGATATTAACCCAGGCAGTCTAGCTCTAGAGCACTGGTTGTGAATCTTGGCTACGCACTGAGCTCACCAGGGAAATTTTCAAAAAATATTTATGGCTAGATTCTACCCCCAGAGAGTCTGACTTAATTGGTCTGGGGCATGGCCTGGGTATCATGATGTTTTAGAAGTTCCCAGGTGATTCTAAGGCACAGCTAAATCTGAGAAAACTGCTCTGTAATCTGTGTTCTTATCACACAGCTTGGAAGTCTAGGCATTGATATCAGGGAATTTAGAGTCTAATCGTTGTGTAAACAATGTGAACAATTAACTATTATAGGAAGTGGTAAATATTAAATGCCATGAGAATTCTTCATCACCTATAAATCCAGCAATAAGTGTGCTAAGGCCAATGAAATTATGCCTCCTTTCTCTCCCCAGAATGCTCTAGCCTGAATGATAGACAATAAAGTCCCCCTGGTCATGGGAGGAAGTACAGGATGACCCCCTCGGTGATGATACAAGTGACATCTCACAGATTCTCAAGTTCTCATTGGGGTTAATTTTTGGACTTAGAAATGAGACATGGAAAGGCAGAGAAGGAATAGTGTGAACATCATGAATAAATATGGAGGGGATACAAAATGTTTTTCGAGGCAAGGTAGCAAGGCAGGAAAGCAGAGCTATTAGCATTTGGGGCAAGACAAGCTTTAATTTTTTGTTTGCTTGTTTTTTTAGGACATAATGTTCCGAGTATCACAGAACAGAATGATTTGGCATTTCTCGTCCTCCTCAGTCGTGCCGGCAATGCCACTGCGATACTGTGACAACCAAAGCACCTCCACATGGGGGCAGTTTCATCCCTGGCTGTTCTCCAGTGCCCGGCCGCGGGCCTGGCATATACTGCCATTCAATCCGTATTTGATCATTGGTTGAAAGGAAGAAAAGTGGAAGCAATGGAAGAAGACAGGGAAGGCGACAGGAAAGAAAAGTAAATTCGCTTTGGTTGGTTGATCAGTGTGGTAGTTCATTAGTTCCAGGCATATTTAGAGTAACACCTTACTTGGCTGCAGCATTAATGAGTAATTAAAAAGAAAGCCACATGTCCCAGAGAATTACATCAATAGGAAAGCATTTAGAAATGAAGCCAAAGGTATTTTACTGAAAATATTCAAAGTACTTGGGGCACCTGGGTGGCTCAGTTGGTTAAGCATCCAACTTTTGATTTCAGGCTCAGGTCATGATCTCAGGGTTCATGGGTTCAAGCCCTGCAGGGCTCTTTGTGCTGACAGTGCAGGGGCTACTTGCGATTCTCTCTCTCCCTCTCTCTCTCTGCCCCCCCTCCCCCACTAATGTTGTCTCTCTCTCTCTCTCTCAAAATAAATAAATACACATTTAAAGATAAATAAGTAAAATTAAATATTGAAAGTCCTCAAGTGTCCTGATCTTCCGAAAGGCAACACGTAAAACATCAGCGAATTTGCGGGGTGCTTACTAAATCCCGATGAATAAAGCGGCTCCTCTCCAGATACTCCATTCCCTCACAGACATCCTGGCACATGCTCAGCAGCATTTCCTTCCGCAGCGCTCCCCTCCTCTCTCGGAGATAGCTCAGCAGGCAGCCGTTCTCCATGAACTCCGTCACGATGTAGAGGGGCTTCTGCTGAACGCACACTCCGTACAGCTGGACCAGCCTTGAGTGCGATAATTTCCTGATGAGGAAGAGCACACACGCGCCCGTGAGCAGATTCGTTTCGGCGATTCGAAGCGCTTAGACTCCGTTGGTGAAATGTACCAACTCTGCATTATTGTCAACAACGAGATACGCGAAAAACCCAGCCCCAGAGAACGTGGAAGTTTCCTTTCCACCGTGCGCGCTGGATAAGTGGGGTCAGGAGTTCAAGCGGTACTGCCCAAGTCCCTACAGAATATTACGTGCTCCCATATCGTTTTTTTTTTCTGCTTTCCATCCTGTAAGCCCCTTGCCTCCTCGTTGCTACTTTTCCTTGCTCAGGTCTTCCCAAGAGTTCCTGTTCCTGAGGTTTCAACTTTTCTAACTGTGGCTGCTCAGGCAAAATTTCCATACAGACAGAAGGGAGGAAACAGTGATTGATGCATTTAAGAAAGAAAAGAAAGAAAAGAAAGAAAGAAAGGAAGGAAGGAAGGAAGGAAGGGAAAGAAAGAAAGAATGAAAGAAAGAAAAGAAAGAAAGAAAGAAAGAAAGAAAGAAAGAAAGAAAGAAAATTAAATGATAAAGAATAAAGGCATTTAAAAAAAAAAGAAAATTTCAGACAAAGTTGGAAACTGAAAAATACCTACCAACATGAAACCCTTCTCTGTGTTCAGCAATCCAGTCACCACACACACACACACACACACACACACCCTTGAAAGTTACCTATTAAAATACATACAGAAAAAATAAAATAAAATACAGAATTCTTTAGTTATCTAAATTTCAAAAGTTTACTGTTTCTTCTGGAGTATGTAGCATTCAATCATGGAAAATAATATTCAAGTTAATGTTTATAATTTTAGAAGATGTGTAACAAGCCAATTTCTCTGTCACTCAGAAATAACTTGAAATGTTACCTCTTTTCATTTATAGAGGTAAAATAAAATCAATGACTCGGGAGGATTATTTACCTTAAAATAATGTATGTGAGTGATTGACATCTTACCATATAAGTAGCATGCGAAAACACTTCCAGTCAGTAGAAAAAGGCATTCCGAGAATCTATACATGATTTTCATTTGTAGATATGTATCTTAAATACGTATATTTTGTCTGATTTATCTTTCTAATTCATAAAGCATACTTTCAGTTAAGGGATGCAATTTACATGTATGCAGAATAATGGCGGGAAAGTCGTTCTTAAAATGGAATATTGACTTGCCATGAGAAAACCACCACACTGATACCCACATACAAACATCTGAGAATTGAAACATTACGCTATGTTTGTTTAGCAAGATCACTGGAGCAGTGACAAATACATTGATGAACTAACACAGGTGATACAGTAGAAAGCCAATCAAACATGGCAGGGGAGACATCCTGGAGGAGGTGACATTTAAACTACACACTTACAAAAAGGAGGTACTACTATATTACCAAGATGTGTATGCTTCACAGATAGAGCTCAATGCATGTCAGTATGTACTTTTTAAAAGATGACTGTATTTGCAACAGGATGTTAGAAGGAAATTTTTCTGCCTCACTTTCAAAACATCAGGAAAAAACAGACTGTTCAAACCCAACAGTACATTGTGTTCACCTGAACTGACTTAAAAATAAGCCCTTAGCTTCATTCCTGCCTCTGTAAACTTCCTGGAGCTATCGTTATCTCCCCCACTCCATGGATCTTCCACTGTCTTCAAAACATCTTCCCCAGCAACCTGAACCCCAAATGCCCAGTAGGGCTTGAACCTTTCAAGAATCCTCTCAACGTGACATTGGACATCTCTAATTCTTTCATTTCCTAGGAATTCCAGTGTAGGCTTCGACTTCCCCTGAACCACATGTCTCCCAGTCTTTCTTTCTTATCACACCTATCTAATCAACACAGAGGAATATAATGTTTTGTCTCTCCTTTAGATACAGGAAAACTAGGGTCTGATGCCAATGGTATCAGGGAACACATTCCAGACAGATAGCCGCCTGGGATAATCTAGGGGCACGAAATCATCTTTGGGAAGCTGCTATAACTGGAAAATGTGTTTAATATAACTTCTCCTGAAATTAATTTTACTATAAGTGGATGGGAAGAATATTTCGATAGGACACTTGGGGTATGGGTTGAGAGCCCCAAGAGACAGCATTGCTCTGTCTTTAAAGGAGAATGGGTCCAGTTATCGATTCTGGTTTCTTTGTTTGTTTGTTTTCCATTGAGGTCTGCAAGTTTAGAACAGAACATAGTTGCTTTGGAGAACAGAATCGAGGTGACACCATCTGGGGTTTTCATTTTTCACCACAATGCTACTCCCCATTGTTGAACAAATACCTTCTTTATACCAAATTATCGGCTTGTCCTGATCCAACTCAGATTACAGACGTAAGACACATATTCAACTAAGTCAAAATGCTGATCTGAGAAATCACAGAAGTCAGGAACAGTGTCCAGTGGGCCACAAAGAGTCACTTCTGTTAGAGCTCAGGATTCTTAAATTCTCTGAAAGCAAATACTTTACCCTTATATTACCATTTAGACAAAATCAACATTTTTGCTTCCAGGAAAAGCAAAAAAGAAAGTCCTGTAAAGACTTCTCACTTTCATGGATTATCTCACTTAATTCACATGTTGATGCAGTAACGAAGGTATTGTTATCCCCGTTTTACAGGTGAAGAAACTGAGGCTCGGAAAGGTGAAATAACTCACTCAGGTCACACAGAGATCAAATAATTTTCTCAGGTCACACAACTAGCTTGGGCAGAGTTGTGACACAAATCCAGGTGTAACTGCTCCAAACTCCGTGTTCTTTCCATAACACCAGAATGTTGCATGAAATTGATCTGGGTGTTGCTTATACTTACGTCATCACTTTAGCCTCTTCGATGAAGTCCTCTTCAGACATGGAGCCTTCGCTGATGGCCTTGATAGCTACCTGGATGTGTGCTCGCCATTGCCCTAAATGGACTACCCCAAACTGACCGCTTCCAATCTCCTTCACAAATGCCAACTCAGCGGGATCTATCTCCCACTTTTCTAGAAAAGTAAAACATCCATGTTACAAGTAGGGTAAATTTTTAGAGCTGGAAATGATTTAGGAATTATCTACACCTATTCTATTCTTTTACAAAGAGGCTAAAAATGTTATAAATGAGTGGAACAGAACAGTAAACATTTTTAATACCCTCACTGTGGTTTTCATGTGTAATTCCAGAATTCAAGCTTAAAGATATAAACTTGACTTATTTAGAGAGGAATTATGGATATCAAAACATACGTTCTCTTTCCAGAGGGACGCAGGATGAAATGCAACACTTTGCCTTTCTAAAACAAACCTACTAAAACTACACCTGGGCCCTAAAATATGTATGTCCCCATCTGGTTTTGTCCTGCTGAGTAAACTTGTGAGGCACAACATTTGGTCCCCCCCCCCCCGATACCCCCCATTTCACCTCCTTCTGTTGTTCCTCTGCCCACTCCCACCCCCAAAGGGCTTTTCTGCCTTGGTGTTTTCTCCTTAGGAAAAAGTCTAACATTCATCTAATAAGTCCAATGTTTAGGATTCTAACTCACATGTATCTATGTTTGAAGTGAAATTTGTGGTATGGTATATTTGACTTCCATAGAACTAAATGAAGAAAAAAGAACTGTTTTTAAATTAACCCTCTTATGGGTGGTGGGCATTGAGGAGGGCACTTGGGATGAGCACTGGGTGTTGTATGTAAGCCAATTTGACAATAAATTATATTTAAAAAAATAAATAAAAATAATCTCAAAAAAATTTAAAAAAATAAAGTGAAGAAAACACACACACACAAATTTCGTTATCAATTAACGAAAAATAAAAATAAAATAACCCTCTTGACAATCCATTTTAGTATCTCCTTTTATATTGCAACACCGCCATCTGCTGGAGCTCTAGAATAATGCAGTTTAAAGAGTTGAAAAGGCCAACTTTGCAAAGTGCTCTCCCTCCGGATAGCAGGTGTTTTAAAAGTAACATGAGAAAAAAAAATTTTTTTAATAAATAAATAAAAGCAACATGGGAGAATATACTTATGACCTTGATATTGGCAAGAATTTATTCAACATAATATAACCATAAAGGAAAATATTGACAAATTACACTTCGTAAAAATTCTATCAAATACACCCCATTAAGAGAGTGAAAAGGAATGGGGTACCTGGGTGTCTCAGTCAGTTGAGCATCCAACTTCAGCTCAGGTCATGATCTCTCAGTTCCTGAGCTCAAGCCCCTCATCGGCTCTGTGCTGACAGCTCAGAGCCTGGAGCCAACTTCGGATTCTGTGTCTCCCTCTCTCTCTCTGCCTCTGCCCCTGCCCCTCTCTCTCTTAAAAATAAATAAGTATTGGGGCGCCTGGGTGGCGCAGTCGGTTAAGCGTCCGACTTCAGCCAGGTCACGATCTCACGGTCCGTGAGTTCGAGCCCCGCGTCAGGCTCTGGGCTGATGGCTCAGAGCCTGGAGCCTGTTTCCGATTCTGTGTCTCCCTCTCTCTCTGTCCCTCCCCCGTTCATGCTCTGTCTCTCTCTGTCCCAAAAATAAATAAACGTTGAAAAAAAAAAAAAAATTAAAAAAAAATAAATAAGTATTCAAAAATTTTTTTAAAAGAGAGTGAAAATGAAAGCCACATATTGGGAGAAGATATTTCTAAAATGCGTAACCAGTAAGGAATTCGTATTCAGAATATGAAAAAAAAAATCAGAAAAAGGCAGATAATTATATTTCTAAGAGTTAAAAAACTTGAATAGAGTATTCTCTCACAAAAGGGTATACCCAAATGGCCACTAAATTGATCAAAATAATTAGTCATCAGGGAAATGCAAATTTAAACCACAATGAAATACGATTACTACACATGCCAGATTGGCTAACGTGAAAACCAAAGAAAAGAATCCACAGGAATGACTAAACATTAGCAAGGGCAAAGGTGTGGAGCACCTGGAACTCCCATACGCTATTGATTGAAGTGTAGTTTGGTATAAGCTGTTTGGAAAACTAACTAAATCTGAATGGGTACACGCTCTATGACCCAGTAATTCCACTCTTAAGTATATATCCAACATTGGTGGAGCTTACATGAGTACTGAACCTCATCAAAAGACATGCAAGAATGTTCATAATGATATTATTTATGTGGTAAAAATTGGTTACAAGCCAAATGGTCCTCTAAAGAAGGATGGGTAAATCCACTGTGGTATAGTCACGCAATGTCATACCACACCACCACGAAGATGAGCCAACCACACCCAACACCATGGGTGAAGAGGAAGAAGCCAGACACAATACACGGTATTGTGTATTATTGTGTATGGTGTCTTATTCCATTTAGATAAAGTAATCAAAACCAGGCAAAGCTAAGTGAGCTATAGAGTTATGAGTTTGTGCACTGTTCTATATGTTAAAAAAAAAATTGAGAAGTTTATTTTTTAAAAATTAAAACTTAACTTAATGCTTAACTTAAATAAATTGCTAATGGCACAGAACTTTTATTATGTACATTGCATTTAGGGACAGAGAATAACCTAGGCATCCCTAATACCCTGAAATCACTCTCCCATCCCAATTAAAATAGAGACCCTGGGTCCTGGTTACCCGTTATGTGATATAATTATCTTGCCGGTTTCTCAGTACATTCTGATTCACACTAATGAGAGGAATGTAAGGGAACAAAGGGTCACCAAATTACAAAACAGAATTCGTTGGCTCTTATTTATTCTCAACAGATTTGCAAATACTCATTTCCTAGAAAGTGGTTCGAATCAAACTTTCTACAAGTTCTATTTTTTTTTTTTAATTTTTTTTTTTCAACATTTTTTATTTATTTTTGGGACAGAGAGAGACAGAGCATGAACGGGGGAGGGGCAGAGAGAGAGGGAGACACAGAATCGGAAACAGGCTCCAGGCTCCGAGCCATCAGCCCAGAGCCTGACGCGGGGCTCGAACCCACGGACCGCGAGATCGTGACCTGGCTGAAGTCGGACGCTTAACCGACTGCGCCACCCAGGCGCCCCTCTACAAGTTCTATTTTTAAAAGGGGAAGAGGAGACATTTAGCAGGTCTTTTTAGCAGGTTCTCTTGGGGAGCAGTCATTTCCCAGCCACGCTTGTACCCAGAGAGCAATAACTCAAACACCCAAATAAAAAGAATTCTAATGTACCAAAAGAGCGCCGGCTAATGTACAGTGAAATTTGAAGCAAAATCAAAATGGTTCTTGCCAAAGTTCAAGTTGCTCTTAGGAGATGCATATACTTCACTATCTCAGAAGGAGGATTCCAACTTTGAGAAGAAACCTATCTAGGTATCTCAGAAAAGCTAAGAATTTAAAGAACGCCGAGGGAACTTGGGGGAGATTCTTTCCCAGATTTGAGGCTGCACTTGAGTCCACGTGCATACATTACCATAGCTGAAACCCGCTGTGGCTGGCAAACAGCTGCCCATCAGTCCAACCGGGTAGCGGAGACGGGTCATGAGACCTGGGGAGGAAGAGGAATCAGTATTTCAAGTCTAGTTACTAATATAAAAGAAAAAAAGAAAGCAAATATAGTAGAAGACAGTGCCATTCTTCAAATAAATGAGGCCAAAATAAAAAAAAAAAAACAGTATTTTACATCGATCTATTTGTTTATTTTCCCCATTTTCATAAAATAATATTTGGACACACATTATACATGATATACCAGAGATACATCATTATCATTCTGGTGAGCACCTTTGCAAAAACCTCCAAATTTGTATTTGAAAGCATATACGCACCCAATGTTTCACAGAAAAGTGAAAGTTTTGCTATAAGCTTTTTGCACTCAATATATCATTGATATATATTAATAACTATAAACAGAGCTTAAAGTTATTTCTAAAATTTCACTATTGTAAAAGACGCTGTATGTTTTGAACATAAATTTTTATGTACCTCTCAAATTATCGTCTTAGAATAAATTCCTGAAAATGTGACTTCTTGATCAAAGCATGTATAAAAAAAAAATGCACTAATTCATTCAACCACCAGTAGTATTGAAGTGGACCCATTTCCCAACCCTACTTTTCAAGAATTGTTTTTTTCTAAAAAAAAAATGGTAGAGTAAATGAGACTTCTTCTGATTGGGTCCGTGTGTAGTATTCTGTACCATCAATTTCATTTAGTTCAACAAGCATTAATTATTTATTTCTTTCACTAATATTTCTTTGGGGCCTGCTTTGCACCAACCATTAACTAACTGGTAGGAGACAGCAGTGACTAAGACAGTGATGTTCTTTGCTGCCACAGAGCCTACACTGTAGCGGGGGAAGAGAAAATAAACAAATGCATGCACACACAAGAGAAAGCAGAAGATGAGTACACGCAGAGTACCTGCAATAGAGCTTCTATCGAATGGGTGCTCAGGGAAGGCCCTTCCGACAAGATGGCGGCTATGCTGACATTCACTGACAAGGAACCATCTTACAAAGATTAGGAGGAAAAACATTCCAGGCAGATGGAACAGCACGTGCAAAGGCTAAAAGAAACAAACTTGGCCAGTATAAGAATAGAAAGAAGCATCACTCAGTGCCTACTGTGTGCAAGACACTCTTCTAGGTCGATCTCAAAGACAGACGGTAGCTAGATTTATTGTGGTGATCACTTGGTTATTTATACAAATGTTCACAAGTTATACACAATGTTATACAAGTGTTCACTACATTACATAATTGAATATACTATTGTATGGCAACCACACTTCAATAAAACAAGTTTTCTAATGACTGAGAAGAAAGAGAAGGAGGAGAAGGAGGAGGAAGGGGAGGAGGAGGAGGAGGAGGAGAAAGAGCTATCTATCAAGGAGAATGCAAGCATCTCTTGAGACTCCTATGTTTCCAGCCCCTGTAACGGACAGAATGATGACAGCATCATCTGAGACAGACAACAAGAAGGGGAGCAGGTTTGGAGGGAAAGCAGTGATTAAGATGAAGAGTTCCATCTCATCACTGAAGTTCAGGGCCTGTGGGATTGCAAGTACCTGGGACTACCAGGCAGAATTCTGCAAAGGGAAACGTCTAGGGTGAGAAGAGAAGTGATTGGGGACAGATCCCTGCAGACACCAATGTTTAAAGAAGAGTAGAATTAAGACTCATTGGGAAGACCTATAAGGAATATCTGAGTTCAAGAACAAGAAAGCGCAGGGTCAAAGTATCTGGGAAGTAGGGAGTTTCAAGGGGTGACACTGCCAAATATAGCAGAGAGGGCTTGAAAATACAAGAACTAAAAAGCATCACCCTATAGGTCAATATGGGGATCACTGGTAAAACATAGGGCAATGGAAGCAGAAGCTACATTGCACATGTTTAAAAAGCAAATGGAGGGGCACCTGGGTGGCTCAGTCTGTTGAGCGTCCAACTCTTGATTTCAGCTCAGGTCATGATCTCTGGTCATGAGATTGAGCCCCACATGGGACTCCACCCTGGGTGTGGAGCCCGCTTCACATTCTCTCTCTCCCTCTGCCTTCGGCCCCTCCCCTGCTCACACTCTTACACTCTCTCTCTTTCTCAATCTCTCTCTCTCAAAAAAAAAAAAAAAAAAAAAAAAAAAAAAAGCAAATGGAAATGAGCAAGTGGAGACGGTAGATGTGGACATATTTTTCCAAAAAGCATGACTTAGAAGAGTAATGTCTAAAAGAAGAAGAAAGGACCAAGGGAGGGCTTTGGGTTTTTTGCTTTTTGAATAATAAAGCCTTAAGCACGTTTCCAGTCTAAAGGGAGAAGTTCAGAGGAAATGTAAGAGATACAGGAGAGAAAGGAAGGTGAGATGGTGGTTGGTCCCAGCAGGAGAGGAATGGAGGGAACAGGGGCACAGGCTTGTCCCGACCACTCCTGGAGGGAGTGAGGGGAGGAGGGTAAGCCTGAGGGAGCTCCTGTATGCTGGCTTCAGTTTTCTTAGTGAAGTGGACAGGTAGGGATTTGCTGACAGGGCAGTGGATAATATTGGAGAAGGAGTCTAGAGGAGAATGGTAGAAGTTTGAAGAGAAAGCTGGAAAGGATATTAACCAGTGACTTTGAAGACCTAATTGAGTTTAGAGCCTCATCAAGCTGGGACTCTATAACACATTGTCCAAATAAGGAACATAATGAGGAATTTCTTTGCGATCCTAACACTTCCCTCTAATTTCAAGATGCTTATTTGCTAAACATTTTTATTCTGTGATTTACTACCAGTGGTTTAATGATAGTCTCTCTCTTTGACAGAAAGAAGTCTGTCACTCTCGTGGCATTGTCCCTGCTTCTGGCAAAGAGACGGATTGTCACGAACCAAACTGACCAGAAGTCAACAAGTAGACAGGATAGTCATGGGCTCTGATTCACAGCCTTTTCTGAAACTGGCCCTCCAAAGTACCCTCCAATGGTATGGTTCGTCTCTTTCTGGAGGATACAGCAGTTATTTAGTGCAGACTGTGGAGCCAGGGGGTTCGATGGTTCCAACTGTTTCAAAGATTTTTTTGAGTTCAAATCTCAGCACAATTATTAACTATGCAATCTTGAGTACAACTCATCCTCCGTTTCCTCATCTGTAAGATCGAGATACTAACAGAACCTACTTCATAGGGTTGTTCTGAAGATTAAATAAATAAATATACATGAAAGCACTCAGAACAGGATCGGGTCCAAATTAAGTCTTCAGTAAATGCCAGCTATTTCTGCGTTCCCAGGGCTTTCCTCTTATCATCCTTCTTTTCTTGTTTTCTTATATCTTTTTTACTTTCTTTTCTCTCTAATAAGCAGCAGCCATAGTTGTAAGTTTTGCTTTTCTTGATGTTTCGCTTGATCTTTTAAAGATGATCTGTGTGGTATTTTATACATTATAAGAATAATTTATGTCCATGCAAACAAAAATACCAAACCTTAAAGCAATCTATACGGCAGAAAATCAAAGCTTCCCTTACCCCCAGTGTCATTCCCCAGAGGTAAGCATTAAGTTCGTAGTCTGTTATAATCTTGTTAGTTTAAAAATTATTACATAAAATTTAACAGACTTTTTCTATGCCTACATATTTTTAAATCTTTTGTTACAAAAGCGGCACTATATTCTCATATACTGCTTTGCACTTTTTTCTCTTTACTAAACAACTTATCACTAACATCTTCTCATGTCAGCACATCCTGAGCTACCTTAGTATCTTTCTTTTAACCTCACCACCATAACCACTCTGTTTCTCAAATTTTGTCTTTGAAGGGAAGGGAAAGAGGAGTATGAAGAAAAAAACTCAGAACTGATCTCCTTATTCTAAGGGTTTTCATCTCTAGACACAAATATGTCCTCCCTCGCCCCACTCAGACTCACTGCTACTTCCTCTCTAACCAAACCCCCAATGACCATCTGGAATATCCATGCAGACTCATCCCATAAGTGGATAAAAATTTCCTTGGACTTATTCTTGATATTTAGAACTAGTGTCAAGGAAAAGTGGCCACTTTCCAAAAGGGATTTTTTTTTTTATTTGTCAACACAACTTTTCATGAGAGAAATCTTAAAAAGTATTGTATGACCAGAAGTCAAAACAACATGACAAGTTACAGTGGTTTCCAAATTCCATAACGTTGAGGTAAGAAGATTCCCCCATGAGTTCAAAGTGGTCCAATACAGGTTGGGTGAGGGCTGAAGGCCAGAGCTGTGATTGAAATTGTGGTGGAACTTACTGGAATCCTGTATCTTTCCATTGATGATACGTTTGCAAAAATAACAACTACGGCAAACTACACCTGGGGACGGGGGTTCCATGATGCTTCTGCCTATTTAAGCCACGTTGTAACTTAAAGGCTGCATCCTATATAATTTTTTCTGTTCTCCAAATAAGAAAGAACAGAGAATGAGCTATTTAAGGGTACTTGTCTATACAACTGAAGTAGACAGCAAACTTATGGGGGCAAAAAGAAGGAAGCATGATTATTTAGGATATTTGAAATTCTATTACATTTAGCCGTATGTAAATTTCAGAAACAAATGCACTGATAATTAAATTGCCTTTTGCTTCTCTGCCATCTATCATTTTTCTAACCTGGCGGAAATGTAAAGAATCAACTTACCTCTTGTCGCCTGACTATAAAAACAAAGAAGCATCAATAAGGAGAATTGTTCAGAATACCGGTTGTATTTCAGGCTCACACATATTTCTCAGGGGCATTTGCTCCTGTTAAGTGTCTGAGACCACAGATGCATTGCCTGTCTGGGGCCTGGCTCGCTGACTCTCCCAGCCTGTTGCCCCTGACTTACCTGCTGCATTGTGTTGGTGATACCAGATCAACTCGGGGATTGACTGAAAGAGGTGTCTTTCAGCCACATACCACTGTCCTGAGTCGTTCTTTTTAATCTGATAATGTTTGATGGTAGCCTCCATATTTCTACAATCAATAAAATGTGAATTAGTAAATAAGCAAAAGATCCGTTTGGAACGAAGTCAGTTCATTAAGCAACAGGGACTCCGCCTGTAAAGCTTTTATCCTACGAACACTATACACTGCAGAGTGGGTTGGATTCAACAGATGCCTCACTACCCCTGGGTAAATGCCTTAGCTATCTAATTGGGGTCTTAGATTCGAACATAACTTCAGCCAAAGTTGTCTGATTGACAACTCCAATGTCCAAAAAAAGTAGAGCCCACTAGGGACACTTATACGCATTTGCTGAATATCAAGTATCAGTTCAATGAATGAATGAACGCACTGTGAGGGATGCAAGGATATAGGAAACAAAGAAAGGGGGAAAGCCGATAGAGGGTGTATTGATGAGCAGGTTTACGATGAGATCCTAGGGCTCTGGAAAGCTATGAGAGACCGTGGAACACATCTGAGAGTTGCCCCACTGAAGTGCAAAGCAGCTGAGGAGCTTATCTTCCGTTCCTCATTGATAGAGGGGCACTGCTAGGATGCTAACTCTCAGGTACTTCCCGTCTACCCATGGGGACCACGAGTTCCCACAGCCAGAGAACATCTTCAGGCAGAAAGGCATGGGAGGCGTGCTGAGTACAGAACTCTCTACAGGTAAACGCAAGGTAAACCAGTGGATATGAGGAAAGCATCACCAGTGCCTGCTACAACTAAGCCAACTCCCTCACGGTTGAGAAAAAGAGATGGGAGAAGTCACATAACTTATCCAATGTCATACACAGAGCTGGTTAGGGACGTAACTTGAATAGATTGGTTGTACTAACTTCCAAGCCAGCAAGCTTCTATACCAAGATTTCACCTTCTCCATGTGACAGTGTCTCCATAAAACAGAGTGTCCCAAGGACTGTTATCTCTAAAGTGAACAAAATCACACTTGCTTCCCTTCCAGCTCTAGGGTGCCTGGGTGGCTCAGTTGGTTAAGCGTCTGACTCTTGATTTTGGCTCAGATCATGATATCAGAGTTTGTAAGTTTGAGCCCCACATCAGGCTCTGTATTGATAGCACGGAACCTTCTTGGCATTCTCTCTCTCCCTCTCTCTCTGTCCCATCCCCCGCACACATGCATGTGTATGCACTCTCCCCCTCTCTCTCAAAATAAATAATTCAACATCAAACAACAATTGCTTACCTTCTGTCTCTTATAAACACAGAAATCGTGTAGGATCCCAAATGTCTCGAATCTCTGACAATAAATGCACCTTCTTTAGACTGCAAAACAAGACACTGTGTGTACAAATTTATTCCTCACTAAGAAGAAAGACAAACGTACATCTCAGGAACAAAATCCAAACTGTACCGACTTACTATAAGTGGATGAGATTGTTTTCACAAATATATGCAATCTTATCTCCCTTATCTGTGAAGAAGTCACACCTATAAAATAATTTATATTGTATACAAATACATACATCACCCCTATATAATTGGGACAAGAATTTGTAACGTATGAGTATTTTTACAAGTTTGCTCCTGATTGCTCTGAGAAAAATTCTGCATTTGACAACCTTGTACCCCACCATTTAGTTATTTTTTTTTGTTATATTGGTCAAGATAATAGATAAAAATAGCTGATGAATAGGAAGCACTCAAAGACAGATTGACAGGTGGTATTTTGGAAGAAAAAGAACAACATGGCTGATGGGGTGAGGGAAGCAGGGAGAAATACATCTGGAAAGGCAGGGAATGGGCAAAGCGAGCAGAATTCATGATAGGGATGGAAAGAGAACAAACTTTGAGGGAGTCTGGAAAGAAGGGCAGGGGAGCCATTTTAGCTGCTGCCAGAGAGAAGCAACTCTCATGGGAGAGATGAGAAGAGAATCAGCAGGAGAGAAGAGTATCGTAAGGTTGATGTTAGGTTATGAATTGGATTCCACCTGACAGACATCCTCGGGGAAATTCCAATACAGCTGTAAATTGGTTTTCAATGACTTTGAATGTTGCACTGTTTGCTTTGGGCTGTTTGTTTGATATCGGGCTGTTTGTTTGATATCATAAAGAGTTTTCACCTTTACCGAGTGTTACCCTGGCGGAGGGGGAAATATCTCAGAAGCTTGCCAAACCTGTGAAAGTTTACACTTATGAAGTGTCAGTAAGTTGCTTGAGACCTGCCCAAACCAAACACTATGGTGTGACCCCAAGGTGAACACAATACATCAAACAGAGTCTTCTCTTCCTTCCAGATGCTTACCAAGGAACAAGTCTCATTTTCTGGCCAAAAGTTTCAAACCAAAACTCTCATAACCATTTAAAATAATCAAAATCTAGGGGCGCCTGGGTGGCTCAGTCAGTTAAGTGTCCGACTTCAGCTCAAGTCATGATCTTATGGTTTGTGAGTTTGAGGCCCGTGTCAGGCTCTGGGCTGACAGCTCAGAGCCTGGAGCCTGCTTCAGATTCTGTGTCTCCTTCTCTCTCTGGGCACTCATGCTCTGTCTCTGTCTCTGTCTCTCTCTCTCTCTCAAAAATAAATCAACATTTAAAAACTTTTTAAATAATAAAAATCTAGCTTTTATTGAATTCCTATCATGTCCAAGGATTGTGTTCCATACCATAGGGGACACAAATGGAAAAGACTAAGAGGTAAAAAGCAAAGTTGTATGTACAGTATATATATATGCATATATAACACGCATATAATAAAGTTGTATATGTAGTGACCTCTTCTTCAAAGTGGAAAGAGAACAAACAGCAACCATGGCAACAAAGCAATAAAAGTAGGAATTCATAACAAGTTCCAAAGGAGAAAGCTACTACTAGGTAAAGTTCTCTTTGATATAACTCAACGAAATCCAAATAAAAATGAAAACATCTAGAAAATAATAAGGGAACGCCACATATCGGAACCTCTGCTATTCAAACAGTACTCAGTCTAATTATTTATATCAATAAATGAAGGAAATACAAAAATAAATTTATCCACCTTAAGAATTTAGGATAAGAACCAAGTAAAGTAAAAGAAGAAAGTGAATAAAGACAGGAGCAGAAAGGAATAAATTATAAAGGCAACAGTGTAATTAAGATAGTAATTAAATACGAAATCTGGTTATATAGGGAAAAACAATGAAATACATAAATTGTTAACCAACCCAACCAATAAATAATGGGGAAAATCTATCAAAAAATAAGCCACAAGGATCCAGAAAAAAAATAAAAATAAAAGAATCATCTTGACTCCACACATTTGAACCTGAATGAAATGAGTAATTAAGTAGCAAAACATAGAATTTATCAAAATTGATTTCAGACTATCTAGAAATGTTAATAGACCTACTGAACGGGAAAACAGATGAGGTTTTAAAAGAGCTGCAATATTAAAAACATCACAGTGACACATTGTAGTATTACACGATCCCAGAGCACGTGGAAAGAAAGACCTCTAAATTTTTATATAAAGTGGGTTTACTATCAACACCAACAACACAGCAAAGACTGTGCACAAAAAGGGGAAATTGCTAACAAGTCTCACTCGTGTCCACACAAAAATCCTAGCCGAATACTAAGAAACTGAGTCCAATCACAGGGGGAAAGAATAACATACCATGACCAAGAGGGATTGCATACAGGAATACAAGAGTACTTGAATATCAGGGATTTTATTCATATAATTCAGCCTATTAATAGATCTGAGGATAAAAATCCCATAAACATCACCGTAGATGTTGAAAGGGCATTTGAAAAATTTCCATTTCTAGTATCAGCTGTCTTTAAATTCTCAGTAAAATAGTAATATATATGTACTTCCTTACCATAGCCCTTATTTACATTAGTCCCAAGTCCAGCATTAAGCTTTCTGTGCAAAATCATTCCAACTAAAATCAGGAAAAAGAAACACCCCACTGTCAGCACTGGTGTTTCATGTTGCTCTGAGATACCAGCTAATGCGATGAAATGAGAGACAAAAAAAGAAAAAAACAGACAAGATATACTGGATTAAATTGTAAAAGAGGAAGGGCACATAGGTGGCTCATTTGGTTGAGCGTCCACCTCTTGATTTCAGCTCAGGTCGTAATCCCAGCATCATGGGAGCAAGCCTTGTGTCAGGCTCAGACCCGAGCGTGTAGCCTGCTTAAGACCCTCTCTCTCTCCTTCTTCCCCTCCCCTGCTCACTCACACACGCTTTCTCCCTCTCAAAAAAAAAAAAAAAAAAAAAAAAATTGTTTTAATTAAAGTAAATTGTACAAGAGGGTTTGAAATTATCACTGTTTGCTGTTGATAAGATTCTCTACCTGAAACCCAGGAGAATCAACTAAAAAACTACTACAAACATTTTTTTTGAATTCACCAAAGTCATCAGTTACAAAATTAACACAAAACTCAAGTTTTTTCACAGGTTAAAAAAAAAAAAAAGATACACCCATTTACAGTAGCAACAACAAAAAATACCTTAAAATAAACTTAAAAATTTGCAAGAGCTAAATGAAGAAAAATTTTATTTTATTTAATTTTTTAAATATTTTTATTTATTTTTGACACAGAGAGAGACAGAGCATGAGCAGGGGAGGGGCAGAGAGAGAGGGAGACGCAGAATCCGAAGCAGGCTCCAGGCTCTGAGCTATCAGCACGGAGTCTGACGCGGGGCTCGAACCCACAGACTGTGAGATCATGACCTGCGCTGAAGTCAGATGCCCAACCGACTGAGCCACCCAGGCACCCCAATGAAGAAAAATTTTAAATGCTCCTAAAGAATACAAAGATGTTTCCTCCTCTCATTAGGTTTTCAATCCATCCAAGATTTATTTTTGCTTGAAGTAGGGACCTAGTTTTAATTTTTTCTATATGAATAATTAATATGTGGGTCCCAGAACAAATTGGTCCCCAAACTGCACTGATTTGTAATGCCCAAACAGTTTTCCCTAAATTACTCTGTAAATTTAGTGCACCAGTAGGAAGCTTTTATAAACTGGGCAAAGTAATTGTGAAGTTCATACGTATAAAATGTATCTTCAGAATATTTCTGAAAAAGAATAATGAGGGAGGTGAGCCACACTAAAGAAAGCCTCAGTATTTAAAACAGATAAAGGCATCACATAAATAGACAAGAGGATCAACGAAAGCAAGTAGTAAGTCCAGATGTAGTGCAACATAGGAGTTGTGTTTCTAAGGAAAGTGGCATCTCAAATCAATGGAGAAAAGATAGACACTTGGTAACCATCTAGAAAAACAATAAAATCGGATCCATACCTCACTCTGTGTCAGGAATAACTACAAATTATTCAAACATGCATACATTAAAAATAAGACCACTAAGGCTATCAAGAAACATGGGAAAATTTTTTACAATATTTTTATAGTATTTTTTATATTTTTTATAATTTTTATAATATTTTCTAACTTGACACTAAAGCTTCGCAAAAAATTGTCTGATAAATTCAAACACAAAAAATTCAAGTACCATTCATGGAAAAAGGTAGTATTAGAACTGAAAAATTGGGAAGAGTATTGCCACATATCACAAGAGCTAATTTCCTTAATATAGCTGCAGAGGTCCTACAAATTGTGAGGAAAGCATTTTTTAAAAAACCAACTGAAAATTTTGCAAAGGATATGAACAGACAGCTTCCAGAAAAGGAGAGACAAATATATAAAATTTCATATATACAGAGATGCTTAACATTCCCAGGATAAGAGAAATGTAGCTGAGGGGTGCCTGAGTGGCTCAGTCAGTCAAGCGTCTGACTTTCACTCAGGTCATGATCCCATGGTTGACGGGTTTGAGCCCCATGTCGTCCGGCTCTGTGCTGACAGCTCAGGGCCTAGAGCCCGCTTCCAATTCTGTGTCTCCCTCTCTCTCTCTGCCCTTCCCCTGCTCATGCTCTGTCTCTCTCTCAAAAATAAATACATGTTAAAAAAAGTTTTTTAATAAAAATAAGTTTTTAAAAAGAGAAATGTAGCTGAAGCCTACACTGATATGAGATGTCAGAGAGCAAAGATCCATATGCTTCATTAAACACTTGCTGGGAAGGTTGTGGGGAAAATAAGCACTCTCTTACATTTCTAGTAGAAATATTAATTGTACAACTCCTATAGAGGGTACTTTAATGTCTACCAAAATTAGAAATGTACATTCCCTTTGACCCAGAATTTCTATCTTGGGTGATTTATCCTACATATATACTCATAAAAGTAGTATAGTACTTAGATTTCCGTTAAAATTTTTAAATAAATTGTGATACATCCAAAGTAAGAAATACTATGCATGTGTAGAATGAATGAGGACACTTTTTGTGTGCTGATGTGAAAAGATTCCTTCCCAATATATATTGTTAAATGAAACAAGTAATGTACACAAGAGTATATATATTACTATTTGTGTAAAAATAACACTATAAGAAAACATGTTTCTGTTTGTGTATGTATTAAATATTTCTGAAAAAGCACAGAATAAACTAATAATCGAAGTTTGTCTATGGAGAAGGGAATTGGTGGCCTGGAGACAAGGATGAAAGAAAACTTTAGAATCTTTTGATTTTTAAACCATATGAACATACCGACTATTGAAATATGACATAAATAAAATTATAAGATACCTCTATAAAAATGTATGCAATAAATTTGAAAATAAATATAAAATAGGCAATTCTCCACATAACTATAAATTATCAAACATCTCAAAAAAGAAAAGGAAATTAAATCAGTAGTCGAATATCTGAAAAAGCAGCATGTCCAAACTATTTCATGAGAGATATATGCAACTTCAAGAACAAATAACCTGCATTCAATATACACTATTTTCAAGCCTGGAAAAAGAGACAAAACCTCATGTCCTACTTCATTTTATGATGCTAGCATAGCCTTTATACTGAAACTAGGCAAAGAGAGTGGGAAATTGGAAGCCAGGCTCCCTTGTGAACATAACAGGACAAATGCTAAATAAAGTATTAGGAAACCCAAACCAGAAATATAAATGTGGTAGGGTCCCCTTCCTAAGGAAAGGAAAAAAAACCTCAACCTGGCTATATGCATACATGTCAACATCCCTCACGACCTTGTAACATGAGGCCACTTGATCAGACTCCATGTTTGTATGTTGCCGTATATAGGAGACAAAGAATTTTTAAAAATGCATTAAAAAACTACGCCACGTGGTGCTCGGGGCTCAGTTCTTCGGGTACGAACCCAACGGAGCGGTGCCGGCAGGAATAAAGTTGTTTCCAGGAAAGAAAAGCTTCAGTGTCACGACTCTGTGTGAGAATCCTGCCACATATATATTTTTTAAACGCCTCGTGACCGGAGCACCTGGGTGGCTCAGTCAAGCATCCGTCTCTCGGCTTCGTGACTTTGAGCTCCATGTTAGGCCGCTGCTGATGGTGCAAAGCCTACTTGGGATTCTCTCTCTCCCTCCCTCTCTCTCTATCTCTCTCTCTGCCTCTATCTCTGCCCCTCCCCTGCTCACCCTGGCTCTGTCTCTCTCAAAATAAATAAATAAACATAAAAAAATTTAAATGCCTCATGACCGTTAGGTTTTAATCCAGGTACTTTAAAAAAATAGAAAATAAAGGGGCGCCTGGGTGGCTCAGTTGGTTAGGCAACTGACTTTTGCTGAGGTCATGATCTCACGGGGCTCTGTGCTGACAGCTTAGAGCCTGGAGCCTGCTTCAGATTCTGTATCCCCCTCTCTCTCTGTCCCTCCCCTGCTTGTTCTCTGTCTCTCTCTGTCTCTCAAAAATAAATAAACGTTAAAAAAATTTTTTTTCATAGAAAATATGTAAATTACAAAAATATTTTAAATACATGGAAAAAAGTGTATATATTTTAAAATATCCACACACATAACACACATACACACACATTTTAGATTAAGACCTAAGAATGAAAAGCAAATCTTTAAAGCATTTAAAAGAAAATATAAACTTCCTTTATTACTTCAGAAGAGAGAAGGATTTATTATACTAAAAAAGGAAAAAAGGAGATCATAAAAACTGAAAAATTTGACATTAACATATTTTAAAGTGTAAAATAAGAGCATGAAAAAATTTTAAGCCAGAAATTAGAAGAATATGGTGGTAACCTAAAAGATAGGTTTTCAGAATATACTTTTAAAATACATATTAATCAGTTAAAAAGGCAAACAGCACTGCAATATAGAAAAGTGAGCAAAGGATATTAGCAGTCATGTAACAGCAGAGGAAGCCCAACTCGCCAACACACACATAAAAAGTCATTCCATTGAACTGTTGATCAAGGAAATGCACATTTTATTTTATTTTATTTTTTTTTATTAATTTTTTTTTTCAACGTTTTTTATTTATTTTTGGGACAGAGAGAGACAGAGCATGAACGGGGGAGGGGCAGAGAGAGAGGGAGACACAGAATCGGAAACAGGCTCCAGGCTCCGAGCCATCAGCCCAGAGCCTGACGCGGGGCTCGAACTCACGGACCGCGAGATCGTGACCTGGCTGAAGTCGGACGCTTAACCGACTACGCCACCCAGGCGCCCCAAGGAAATGCACATTTTAAAATACATGCACAGGGGGCCCCTGGGTGGCTCAGTTGGTTAAGCGTCCAACTTCAGCTCGGGTCATGATCGCGCACAGCTAGTGAGTTCGAGCCCCACGTCTGGCTCTGAGCTGTCAGCACAACTGGAGCCTGCTTCAGATTCTGTGTCTCCCCCTCTCTCTCTGCCCCTCTCCCATTCTCACTCTGTCTCTCTGTCTCTCTCTCTCTCTCTCAAAAATAAACAGACATTTTAAAAAATTGTATTAGGAAAATAAAACATATATACAATTTCTCAGTGAATTGAAAAAAAGTATGAAGTTACCAACTGTTGGCAAGAATGTAAGGGGCCAGTTTTCTCATTCGTTGTGAGAGCGTAACTTAGGACAAGCACTTTGAATCATGATTCCAAAATATCTTTAATGTTAAATCCACACGTAGACTCTGATCAGGTCATTTCTGGGTATAACAAGAAAAATCCTTGCCCTTGGGTACAAGATGACCTGTACAAGAAAGTTCTTGGCAGGCTGTTGGTAATACTAAGAAGTTAGAAACAATTTGAATGTTTATCAATACATTTTGGTATACTCATAATGAAACAGTATACAGCAGTTAAAGGAATGTGCTTGATCTTTATGTACCCATGTGAATAAAACTGAAATACAATGTTTCATTAAAAATTGAGGCTCCTGGATGGCTCAGTGGGTTAAGCATCTGACTTCAGCTCAGGTCATGACCTCAGTTTGTGAGTTCAAGCCCCACATCAGGCACTGTGCTGACAGCTCAGAGCCTGGAGCCTGCTTCAGATTCTGTCTCCTCTCTCTCTGCCCCTCCCCCACTCATGCTCTGTCTCTGTCTCTCAAAAAAACAAATAAATAAACGTTAAAAAATTTTTTTTAGTCAACATACATATGATCTCCTTATGTGAAATGTTAAAACACATAAAATGCACATATATATGATAAAATATAATGTGCACATATATATGCACATATATATGATAAAAATATAAGCACATGGACACAATGGGAACACACCCTTCTATTGTGATTGCCTCTGGAGAATGGGGGGCATGAAACAGATGAGAGAAGGGATAGGTTTCAATTGTATCTGCTGTGTTTTATCTTGTTAAAGAATGTTCCTGCCAAATGTTGCTATTTGTGATATCTGGGTTTTAGGTACATGGGGGGTTGTGCAATTTGCTCTTCTAGTCTTTGTAGGGCGGTGAGCCCCTGGCTCTGTTGTGACTTCCTCTCAGCTGCAGAACCTCTCAGGCTGACCCTGCACAGCCCATGTGATCTTGTGGCCATATCGCCTGTGACTAACTTGCTGGCTATGGGCCTGTTTGAGACCTTGCCTGTTCCAGTTCTGCCTACTTGTCTATTCTAGACCTACTAACATCTCTTTACAGAAGTCCACCTGCTGTCACCATGCCGGATGAATGCTACATTCGCTGCCACACCCCACTTCCTCCTAGCTAGAGAAGCCAGGCCTGACCTCCAACCTCTGTCCCCATCACCAGCTGAGACTGGGTCTGTGTCCCTCAAACTCTATCCCCCTGCTAGTAATTGGACCTTCTCTGTGTCCTGAGCCATTCCTGGCATTGACTTTTTAGTTACAGAACTGATTCTTTTTCGCTCACATTTCTAGATTTCCTCAACATCCGACAGCAGTAGAAAATGACACACACACCTTCCCTAGTTTCTAGGTTTGACTACTTTTACCCACAGTTCACACTTACCGTCCGTTGGAAACTGCATGCAGTTTTGTTTTGTTTTGACCTAAAAGAGCAGTTTTGATCTGAGTTTGATATTTTGGTTCCCCCACTCTTCCTTTTGTTCCCAAAGAACAAAGAAAGTGCAGCACTGTGTATTTTTCTGTATTTGTGTTTTTAAGAAGACTTAGCTAAGCTCATAAAGACAGTGTATATTTTACTGCCTGATATGCAGAGGCATATAGGCAATTCAAATATAGACTCTTCTGGCAGAATGCACTTTGGAGTGAATGAGCAGTTTCAGTATGGTGGAATTGAAATCATTTCAGGAAAAAAACATTTCTCAAATGACAGTGAAAGTCCATGAAAAACATGATCTGATACAAATACATCTGCTTTACAACTTATCAGAAAATGTGCAGTAGACATAAAGTTGTAATAATATTTTAGAGCTATAAAGAACAGGAAGAAAAAACTTTCTAGTTGAGTCACGTCTTCATAATGCCCATCTCTCAGAAATTCTGAAAATATTCACAAGTTATTTGTTAATAAATTGAGTTACCTCTTGTCTCAAAATACGTTCTGCCTGATTTCTGGTGATGTTTCTATGGTACCACCTGTAAAAGCAATAAAAATACTTTAAAATTTTTATATTCCATTTTTTTTTACCGAAAAAAAATCCCTTCATTTCCTTCATTACTAAGAGCTTTACTCCAGAACTGATTTTAGAGAGTTAATTCCAATAAACAACAATGTACTGTTATGTGTCATTGATTTAAGGTAATATAGTTCTACTAATTGTGAGCCAAAATCTAATTTCTTCTATCACATCTTAATTCCACTTTCTGAGGGTATATGGTTTTGAGTGATTTAATCTCCTGAAAATTTCCATGAAAGGTATGTGATTAAGAAGGCATCATCTTCAATAAACATTTACTGAGCTTTGATAGACAAACTAAAAAATACCCATTTCTTTCTTTGTTCTCAGGAACTTCCTATTTGCACGCTTTTATATGTGCTGTGTTCCCTTTCCCGAATTAAAACTAACTCTGACCCAGTTGTTATGTTAACTGTATGTTAACTCGTAGTGAAGTTAGTGGTTTAATAACGTAAACAGAACAAACTAGCATGTTGCCCTATTTCACACACCCTCTTGTTCCCCTCTCATACAAAGATTCGACCACACTGGGACTCTTGCCTTCCTCACCAAGCCCCTTTCTGCCTCCTGTCTTGCTGTTTCCTCTGTATGAAACACTACTACTAAATATATAAGAACCATTCACAGGAACATAATTAAGTAAGAGTATACATTGAGTCACAGTGGGTAGGCCAAATGGTGGCCACATGAAACTCCTATATCTGACCTTGAGGATGGAACCTACCATATCGTGGGACTTCCCCTAACCTGCAGTAATAAAAAGCTGCCACTAAATTAGAATGGTCAGGCATTAAGAATACTAACAGCCTTAAGTTGAAAATGAACTTTAAAAAAAGATGAAGCATAGAGAATAGAGGATGATTACAGGTGATTCTAGAGAAAGTAATCGGGCTACTTATCACCAGTGGGAACAAAAGGTAATTGTGATGTTAAACTGTGAATATCATTCAGTACTTTTCAATGAATATTCATATTAGGGGAGGGAATTTCAGGATGAGTCTGAGCCCTCTTTTTGTAGAAAGATGAAATTCTCTCAAAATAAATGAGACAGAGTTAAAGACACAGGGGACTGGTTTAAAGGTGCTCCCACTTGCTAATTCATGAAATTTGGGTGCTAAACGGAAAATAATGATTATCGCTCACTAAAATACATTGAGGCTATGAAAAGCCAAGACTGTGTAATGACACTCCAAAAGGGAAAATTTTATAGAAATTATTTTTTTCTAAGTGTTTCTCACCTGCTATCACATTGGTGTTAATTTTGTTATTTCATACTTATTTATTATAGTGAGAAATATAAGCAAATATATTAATTTTGCTTAAATATAAATTAAAAATCCATCCATGTGTGGATGTCATTAGAATGACTTCAGGGCGCCTGGGTGGCTCAGTCGATTGAGGGTACAATTCAGCTCAGGTCATGATCTTGTGGTTTGTGAGTTCCAGCCCTGCGTCGGGCTCTGTGCTGACAGCTCAGAGCCTGGAGCCTGCTTCAGATCCTATGTTCCTTCTATCTCTACCCCTCCCCCACTTGTGCTCTATCAAAAATAAATAAACCCAATAAAAATTAAAAAAAATAAAAAGAATGACTTCAAAGAGGGGCACATGGGTGGCTCAGTTGGTTAAGCATCTGACTTCAGCTCAGGTCATGATCTTGTGGTTCATGAGTTAAAGCCCTGCATCAGGCTCTGCGCTGACAGCTCAGAGCCTGGAGCCTGCTTCAGATTCTGTGTCTCCCTCTCTCTCTGTCCCTCCCCTACTCACGCTCTGTCTCTCTCTCAATAATAAAATAAAACATTAAATTTTAATTAAAAAAAAAAAGAATGACTTCGAAGTAGTAATAGAAGAGCCAGATAGAAGTATATGATGAATTTAAGATCCTTTAAAATAATGCAGAATTTTATCTGTCAGAAAAGAGATTAGATGGATGTGACATAGGAGAAGCAGGGGCGTGGTATTTCAGAATTTCATCTGGTTAAATCAGACAGTGAAACAAGAGTTTTGTGGAGTGTTTTTAATAGGTAAGTTTGCAACTCATATACCAAGACGACACTGATTGTAAAACTCATACTGAATGATGTGGACAGAGAGCTTGGGGTGGGGCTTCTACCAACATATAAAACCCATCCAAAAATAAAAAAATAAAAGCCATCCAGCATGTCCAACTGTTGTTGATTACAAACATCTTGTATACATGTAAGCCTCGTGTACCCCATTCCAATCTCTGATTCAAGTAACAGTGTTGTAGTCTTGAGTTTTCAACCTAGAAACCCTGTTAGACCTAAGAAGGGAAACCTGCTTCTCTTAGTGATTTTTTAACCCTGAGGAGAGTAAGCATTCAGGTTAGAGATAATGAGATAAATCAGACTTATACTTCTGTAAAATTCAGGATAAGCAATATGTTTCATATTTAAAGTACCTATAATTTTAAGGGGTACCTGGGGTGGCTCAGTTGGTTAAGCAGCCAACACTTGATTTCAGCCCAGGTCATGATCTCACAGTTCATGAGTTCGAGCCCCACTTTGTCAGGCTCCACACTGATAGCCCGAAGCCTGCTTGGAATTCTCTCTCTCCCTCTGTCTGTCTGCACCTCCCCCACTCGCACATACACACACACGACTCTGCCTCTCTCTCAAAGTAAATAAATAAACATTAAAAAAATTTAAAGTATCTATAATTTTAAGAGAATCTGACATTATTAGGTTTTTGCCTCTAGTTTTAAAAGCATAATTAATTTTAAACTTACAATTTGAAATTTATGGGAATTTGACTTTTTAAATGATGTTTGTATGGTTAAGAGAACTTGGCTTACCACATTTAAGTTTAATTTATTAGATTTCCAGGGTCGTATATGGACTTACAAAGGGCTATTAAAAATTGCATATTTGCCCTGTCTGGCATGTAAAATATTTAATCGGAAAATTGAATTTATTTAGTCTATTAATGCAAGTGAAATCTTTTGGGAAATTTCATTAACTGAACTTATAAAAGGGCTGATTGTTTAAGGACACTGTGTGTTGAGTTTGAATTAAAGTGATTGTTCTTATTGTTTTAGATCTGTAAACAGTATATCAAGACCTGCAAGTTAAATTTGAGGGCTTACTGAAAACCAGGTTTTCACATTGTAATGTTGATAATTTGGATATTAAGTTAAAACCAAAGCAGCCACAAATATTTCAAAGTATAAAGATTCCTGAGATGTCAAAAACCCACACTAACATGAGCATTCCTTCTCCCCGCCACCCCTAAGTACCTCCTACTACCTTTGGACCTCAAGCCACTTCCTTATAAGCTTTTCCCAATCCCACACTCTCATCTAAATTATATCCCCTTTACCACTGATTTCTCCCAGTGTGCATACTGTTCCTTACTAAGACACAATTTAAAATTTTATACTTATTTGTGAATCTAAGATTGGTTAATGTCTATCTCCCCCACAAAGCTGTAAGTTCTGTGACCACACGGACTGCTTCTCCGTCTTCCATGGGCCTAGAACAGCTAACATCTGGTACATGAGAAGTGTACAATCAGGAAAGATTGAATAGGGTGAAGTGATTCAGGGCCTAAAGTGACTACGAAATGTAGTACATCTGTGATAGCCGGCAACCTGAAAATTCACTTCCTGTTGGCTTCACAGTTCTAGAATGTTTCAAATATTTACTATTCCTGTATGAGATAGGCATTATGGTCCCCAGTTTTCATATCATGTAGAGGTTTATAGATGTTCAGTAACTTTGCCCAGAGGCCAAGCACTAATCAGTGGTGATGTCAGTATTTGAGCCGGAATTTCCCCAATTTAATTTCTTTTAACATTTATTCATTTTTGCGAGCAAGCAGGGGAGGGGCAGAGAGAGAGGGAGACACAGACTCGGAAGCAGGCTCCAGGCTCTGAGCTGTCTGCACAGAGCCCAGCCCAACACCAGGCTCAAACCCACGAACCGTGAGATCATGACCTGAGCTGAAGTTGGACACTCAACAGACTAAGCCACCCAGGTGCCCCATAGATTTCTCCAATTTCTCAACCCACACTACATTATTTCAAACAAAAGCAGTAATTTCTACACAGTTATTAGAACAGTGCTTGGCCCTTAGTAAGTAGTTGATATATTTTAATGACTTATATTGATAATTATTATATCTACATTTTAATAAACTCCTTTAAAAAGACACAAATAAAATTAATTTTCTCACAATTGGAGTAATTAAAGAACAAGACTTTTAAAGACACATGAATCAAAGCCAAGAAAATGAGATGACTATTCTAAGTTCAGAGTGGTTTAATTCAAATTACCCAATATCTATAGTATAAACAAGCTGCAGACTCCAAGCCTTGTGTAAACTAAGGAAGCAGCAAGCACATTTGTTAATCATAAAAGGAAGGAAAGTCACATTGTTGGTTACCGAGTGTCCATTCACTAACTATCCGTCACTGTGTTAAGTACCTCCACACATAACTCCTTTAATCTCCTGGAAGGTCTGAACTGAGTTTACAATATGGAAAGAAAATCTTATTTTTTCTAATTTTTCTTGACAGGAGATTTACAAACAGAACTTCCCCTGACCTGGCCTTTCAAGAGACCTAATGTGTTGGGACGCTGCCCCCTGAGGGGTAGGCTGGACTGACAGTAGACAGCTGTGGAACTGTTTTCCTAGGACAGGTGTTCCGCCACCTGAGGGCTCTGTCCTACCGAGTGGAGACTAGAATTTCCGCGCAGAGCTACATGACTCAGGTCAAGAGAGGGGGCGTGACAAGCTGAGTGAAGGACGGAGAAGAGAGATCTGTGATGGCAGTAAGGTGGCTGACTTGCGAGAGAGAATAGAAGTAGCTAATAGAGAGGCCTAGTCAAGTCACGTGGATGAGTCATGTGTCCTGTAGTCATCCCTTTCTCCCTCTAATGAAGTCTACGTTGTTCACCAATGTTTTTAGAGTTGAATTTGCTTTAGGGGCGACAGAGATGCTGGGTCTGGCCTCCAGGTGGGTTTACATTAGTAGCAAGGCAGACACCCTAGGAGCTGGGGCGGGGGCTGTCGTTCAATTTATATTTGCTGCCCCATTCTTGGAGAAGCACCAGCCTCAATGTCTCAACTCACAACCCCTACCGCCACCTGCTGGAAGCATGTGCTAATTATAAAGCGAGTATCTCGGTTGTGGGGAGGGCAGTCAAGGGTAAAATGCAAACCTGAATTTATAAAAGACCCACACTACTCCTAAGCCCACCACTCTCTACCTGTAAATTCCTTTTGCAACCTCAGTTTCCGATCTGCAGAATGAGGGGCTAGAAAAGTGATTCCTAAGATCTCCATCTTCCAAATCTATCATTGCAACAAAAATAGATTTCTAAGCAGAACCCTAGCGAACACGCCACAAGCTTCCCCCCAAACTACAGCATTAGCCTACTTCTCGTCTTCAGCTATTTCTAAAATGTTTCCCAACATGAGCCAAAATGTAGTTATGTGTCTCCAAGTTAGGTTCAATTCACCACTCATTAAACAATTAACGTCATTTTTGAGATCATTATTTTTCCATTTAGGACATATAATAAGAACAAGATGAGTGCTTGCTTTCCATGCTGTCACTGTTAAAACAAACCAAAAAAAGTGGTCATACAAAACAAAACTGAAAAAGAAATTTAGGCAAAATAAGTTTCTGAATCAACCATTAAAAGGATCGAACATCGGGCAATTGGGTGGCTCAATCCGTTAAGTGACCGACTTCAGCTCAGGTCATGATCTCGCAGTTGCATCCGGCTCTGTGCTGACAGCTCAGAGCTTGGAGCCTGCTTTGGATTCTGTGTCTCAGTCTCTCTGCCCCTCCCCCCACTCACACTCTGTCTCTCTCAAAAAATGAATAAACATGAAAAAAAGCTAAAAAAAAAAAAAAAAAAAAGCATCAAAGATCTCTCAAGCTAAAAGCAGCCAGATGTGTTCTTTAACTTTTGTAGACCAAAATCAGCATAAATACTCGTAAACTGCCCAAATGTACCTGATTTTCGTAGATTAACCATAGCGCACATTTTGGAGGAGACTTACTCATATATTTCTAAATTGGTTGGTTTGTTTTCAGTCACATAGTTGCTTGGGATTAAGCCTTCATTCCTACAACAAAAGACAAGGCAACCATCAAAATGCTTGGCACGTGTGTGGCATTATGTGACGACAATCCTTTCAAAACCTCAAGGACACAGGGGGAAATCAAACTTGTTTTACTGATTAAATTGCTAACAGAAAAAAAAGGGGTTTTCATTTCCACATTCAACCAAAGTCTCTGTATGATAAATACTAGAATTCTGACTTACAATGTAAGTAGTCAGGTGTTTTATGACACAAAAATTCTTCAAAGAGGAAAAGCGGCACTCACGCGACCACTGGGATGTCATATGACTCGATTTAAAACACAGCAATTACAAAGATATCAACTTAATTCTTTTTAATTGCTGCAGAATAGATAGAATGGATATTCCAGTTTAGCCACGTCTGTATCACAACAATGCTGTACAGAAACACATACACATGACTTCTTGTGCACCCGTAAAAGTATTTGTCTAAGACAGATACCAAGCAGGGAAACTGCTGAGTCCCCAAGTACGTGCATCTCCCAGTAGATACAGCAAACTGCTGTTGCAAGAAAATATACCCATTTACACACCCATCAGGAGGGCACGGGTTTCTCTTTTTCTATACCTTCACCAAAAAAATCTGAAATTATAAAATTACAAAAAGATCTCCGTGACATTATTGGGAAACACAAGCAATGCGTAGAACAACGCATAAAGCAGGGTAAGGAATTAGGTAAACTAAGTCTGCAAACAATAACATATGTTTCAATATGTGCATGAAAGTGCATTGAAATCATCTGGAAGGGCACTCACTGAGTTAATAATGGTGCTTGGGTTTGGAGGTGTGGCAAAGCAGGAATTTGCCATTATTTATCATGGATGCGTATTATAAAAAACAATATTCACTTATTAAGTTTGAAATTAATTAGTTCATTTTTATTTTTATTTATTTTTTTTAATATAATTCATTGTCACATTGGTTTCCATACAACACCCAGTGCTCATCCCAACAAGTGCCCTCCTCCCTGCCCATTACCCACTTTCTCCTCTCCCCCACCCCCATCTACCCTTAGTTTGCTTTCAGTCCTTAAGAGTCTCTTATGGTTTGCCTCCCTCCCTCTCTGTAACTTTTTCCCCCCTCCCCTCCCCCATGGTCTTCTGTTAAGTTTCTCAAGATCCACATATGAGTGAGTCATGCCAATGTCCACCTGCTGGAGGGCTAATTACACTGTCCTGAACCTACTCATACCTTTTTTCCCACTGAAAAGTCTCCATCCCATGTTGAGTCTAAACTAAAAACTGGTAAGAGCCAAATCATCAGGAAAACACAATCAGAGCAGAGGTATATAATATAGATATTTCTAATACTTATATATTTATGGTCTCCAAATCATGACAAAGAATAGAATTCAAAGCCAGCACTCTCTCCCAGGCAGCCCAGATACCCCTCAGAATTGTGTACCTCAGACTCCAGTCAGGCATGAACAATCTATGAGCCCCCCATGTTCACTGCAGCATTATATATCATAGTCAAGATATGGAAACAACCTAAGTGTCCAATGACGGATGAATGGATAAAAGAAAATATTATTCAGTCATAAAATAGGAGAAAATCTTGCTATTTGCAACAACATGATGGACCTCAAGAGCATTATGCTAAGTAGAATAAATCAGATGGAAAAAGGCAAATACTGTATAGTCTCACTTATATGTGGAATCTAAAAAAAAATTTAGTTAAAAAAAAAACCTCATAGATACAGAGAACAGATTGGTGGTTGCCAGAGGCAGGTGGGTGAAGTAGGTGAAGGGGGTCAAAAGATACAAAGTTTCAGTTATAAGATAAATAAGCCATAGGGATGTATTAAACCACATAGTGACTATAGTTAATAATACTATATTGCATATTTGAAAGTCGCTAAGAGAGTAAATCTTAAAAGTTCTCATCACCAGAAAAAAAAATTTGTAACTATGCATGGTGACAGATGTTAACTACACATATTGTGATCATTCCACAAATAAATGTTGAATTATTATGCTGTACACCTGAGACCAATATAATGTTATATGTCAGTGATGCCTTAATTTAAAAAAAAAGGAAGGAAGGAAGGAAGGAAGGAAGGAAGGAAGGAAGGAAGGAAGGAAAACTCAGAGAGGGTAAGTGATTGCCAAAGGACACACAACAGTAAGTGACAGCGTCGGGATGTGAAGCCAGGCGTATGAAGTGCTGTGACTCTGCCTGAAATCCCAGTGCTGTAATGCTCTCTCATACAGATAAGAGGTGTGGGGACATGTTCTACTTCATGCAGAAGGAAATAAACCTAAAGAAAATGAGCCACAAAACAGTTTTTATGTTTCAGGAGTCTTCAGAGGATAAAAGAAGAATTTGGTAAGGACCATGGCATCAGTCTTACCCCAAACGGTCTCTTGCCTTCCACCAGTGAGGATTATACTTCTCCAATATCACGTACTCCTCTGCTCTCTTTAAGGCTAAATCACACGGCTCTCTGGGCACAAAATCATACAGGGCTTTTACTTGGATCTTCTCTTCAGTAACCTCAGAGGGTGGGAGGGGAGGCAGTGGCTTGCGTTTTGATGGTTGCATGTGGCCTCTGTTGGCCTGCAAAAACCAAGGAGTGATTTGTTGTACTCTTGTTTTAGTCATGTGTACTAAAAAAGAATAGGGCTATAATACTTTTGTGTGCTGCCCCAATTCTCCCATCCGGTTGCATCAAAGCAAAAACCAGGGTGGGGTAAACATAGGAAATGATTATAAGACAACCTTTAAATCCGGCAACACACTCACCCTTTTGTAAATTTTCAAGATCATAAGTTCTCTTGCCAGGATTGCATTGGATATTTTTCTTTTTTAAAAAATTAGCTCTATGCTCAACATGGGGCTCGAATTCACGACCCTGAAATCAAGAGTCGTGTGCCCTGTGGACCGAACCAGCCAGGCACCCCTGGACATTTTTTAAGCCACAATTCTTAAAATTTGAATTCCACCCCAATAGTTCCACTTTGTTTATGGGTTTTTCTCTCTTGAAAAAAAGAAAAACAGCCCTTCCGTTTCACATGCTATAACCTTGTGTTTGGATTTATCACACTGCTTAAGAACGCTATTTCCCCCAACACCGAACGAAAAATTAATCCTGGGTTCACAAACGGCAGTAGCCAGAACACGTTTTTCCCCATTCACCGTCCAGTTTCAAGCTCTGCAGAAACATAGCTGCGTAGGCTATTTTAACTGGTCTTTTTTCCTTTGGCTTTCTTCTAAGACATTCACTCATGAAGCACTTGTTACGTGCTGAGCACTATACTAGATTCTGGGCATGGCAGCAAACAGTGTCTTGAGGACCATGGACCCTGAAACGCAAGCTTCCTCTCTTCCTTCTCCCTCAGCAAGATGATACTCACTCGCTTCTTACTTGGCAATTCGCTGAACCACAGCCTGCGACGCGGAGTGTATCTTTCTGAAAATTCTTCATCTTTGCTTAGGCTTATTTGTGTTCTTACTTGTCTGAGATTGAAAAACAACCAAGTTACAAATGATTGTTTGCATTCAGGTGATATTCACTAGATTTTTCTCAAAATTAGTAGGAAACTCCAGGTCTTTTTGCAACTTTTTTCTTATTTAGAAGACTTCCCAGCTCCATTTCCATGGGCAAGTGACTACCTCTCAGAACCTCATTTTCCTTATTGAGCTAGAGACGCTAAAAGCAAAAAGAGTTGCTATAGAATAAAACTGAAGAAAGCAGAGTCTGGTGCATATTAAGGACATAAGAAGACAATTGTGATAATGAAAAACTTACTCCGCATCAGGCACAGTGTTTATCATTTTACACGCATTACCTCATTTGATGGTATGCATTGTTCTAAACAGATACGGTGCTATGATTAAGAACAGGAGTTTGGATCCCAGCTTTACCATTTCATAGTGTGGCCTTGGGGAACCAACAGAATCTCTCTAAGCCTCAATTCCCTCATCTGTAAAACGGAGATTGTAAAAACTATAGGTGTTTTGGAGAGTTACTTGAGCTAATAAATGCAAACCTCTTAGCACAGTCTGACATAGAGGACCTCCCATTAAATGCTAGCTATTACTATTATTAACCTACCTTAGGTTTATTCTATACAATAGAATAAAAGCATCAAAGCATAAGACACCCTGATCATTTTGGGGAGATAGTCAAATAAATAAGACAAGATTCTTGTCCTTAATGTGTAAAAATTACAGAGTGGAACACAGGTATGTAAACAGCATACACAAAATAAATATTCAGTATGGAACCAAGGCATGCTGTGGGAACGCAAGGGAAGGAGCCACTAAAGTCAAAGGGATCCAGGACGGATCATGGAAGACCCAAAATTGGAGTTGTTCCTTTACATCAGCGGGCACTCAACGGGGAGGAAATGGGAGAGGGGTTTCCCAGGCAAAGGGAACAGCAGATACAAAGAGACAAGGAGACTTAATAGACAATAAAGAAACAGAATGAGTTAATTTCCAAGAAGTTGCTCCCAGAAGTAGACTTACCGCTTCTGCACGGAACAGCAGCAACAGCAACAGAAAATCGACTGGATGGTATTATCTGAAAAGCAGATCATTGTGAGACAGCCCTTAGTCCATGATATTGAATAGATGAGTCAGGTGGAGGAAATTCCCAAGGGCAGGAAGGATATGAATTATTATAATGCATGTGCTAAGTCTTGACTATGCCCTCCTTTACTAGTGGAAGGGTGAGAAACTGTCACTAAAGCAAAAAAGAAGTTACTGGCACCCTGGCCAGTGTGGTTTCCCTTCTCAGGCTCTTCTCCCCGTTCTGGTTTATGCATTTCCTCAGTCTGTGAATGATAAGTGACCACTGTATTCTATTTGATCAGGCTAATGACAGCTAATAAGTGTAAAAAAAGAATGATTCAAAAAGCAGTGTTCTCCTAGAAAATATTAGCAGGGATTTTTCAATCAGATCCATCACATTTCTTTTAAAAATAGTTTTTAATAGTTTATTATTTAATATCTTATGTCCATGGAACCTAAATTTCCCAGTCATCTCCTTCTCACATTGACACCTTAAAATGAAGTATTAAAGAGCAGAATATGTTAGACACGAGTTTTGAGGTTAGACAGACCTGGGTTTGAACCCTCACTGTGGGGCTGATTATATCTGGGATGAGTCCCTTTGTTTACTCTTCTAAGTCTTTGCTTTCCTGTCTGCAAAACCAAGATAATCATACCTAACCCCTTTGAGAAAGCTTACAAGGCAGAGGTTAATCTCTAACTGTGGGTTTGGGGAAGTTACTGAACCATTCTTTGCTTAAGTTTCCTCATCTGCAAGATGGGAGTAATAGGATACTCCGCATGAAAAACCTACTGTGAGGATTAATTGAATCCATTAATTGAATTGATTGAATTGAATCAATTCATGGAAAGCACCTGGAACAATGCCAGGTATATAGGAAGAGGGTAATCGAGAAGATCTATTATTACTATAGGGTTGTTGAGAAGATTAAAGTAGCCATCATCCTGGGAAAATAGACAAGGGGTACAAACAGAAGACACCCAGTATAGTCTACCCCCCAGCATCTGCTCTGTGCCCCCAGAACAGGGGATGCAATGGGGTCCCATAAGTCATCATGTTATCTCCAGGTGATGTCAGCGCGGTCATATTTCTACCCGAAACTTAGCACGCTAACCATTAGGATTCTTTTTTTTTTTCCAATTTTTTTTTAATGTTTATTTTTGAGAGAGAGACAGAGAACATGGGTGGGGGAGGGGCAGAGAGAGGGAGACACAGTGTCTGAAGAAGGCTCCAAGCTCCGAGCTGTCAGCACAGAGCCCGACAGGGGGCTCAAACCCATAAACCATGAGATCATGACCTGAGCTAAAGTTGGACACTTAACCAACTGAGCTACCCAGGTGCCTCAACCATTAGGACTCTTTAAGTGAGGTAGGGAACAAAATAAGGAGACAAGAAGAGTAACATAAAACACAGCTGCTACAATTCCCACATCTATGGTTGTGCTGTCCTAAGTTGATCGTAGATACCCCATATCACCATCCATTCCATGTTTCCCTTTGCCTCAGTCAACACTTTGGCTGAAATAGGTACTTTATCTGATGGAATAACCCAAATGTTCATTCCTGTGGGACTTGGGTCCTTAGTTGGTCTTGTCTTTATGGGCTGTTATAATTCTCCAATGACCAGGAATACTATGAATATTGGGAAATGACACTAGTAAATTCCTTGAGTTTTGAAGTCCTCTTTGTCTTCTCTGTGAAGCACCAACCCAATTTCTTCCTGGTAGTCAGGATATTCATCTCAGCTACATTGACCCCTTTCTGTGCCTATCAATTCCGTGACACGAGGAATCCAAAAGTGCCAGAGGGCAGTCTCAACTTTCAGGGTTCCCTAAGAAAGAGATGCTTCTCTTGGGCACTGAAATCTCCAAACCCACCAACTCAAGATCACAGATAAAGAGAACAACATTCCAGTGGGTTATTAGGTAAAATGGCGAAAAGGGCCACTCATACCCCCCTCCTTACTTCCCTGACTCATGCATCCTGGCTACACATTTGTTGTGATTTAAGACATTTATTGCACCCTGTAGGATACCACTCCAACATTGTAAGATGTTATCTTCCAGATGTCAGAGTAACTGGCCCTTTAGTAGGCCATTCCTCTGTCCCATAAGCCAGCTGCTTCTGAATCATGGGACATGATGCTTAAGAGTATGCAGAGCACCACTGAGCAAATGCAAACAAAACTGACAAAAGGCAGCAGAGTATGTTAGACATGGATCATTTTCTGGACCTCTGATTTTATCTTTCCATTCTGTCCTCATTCCAAGAGTTTCAGCCATAATCCTCTCCCCCAGATCTTGTCACAAATCTCCTGACCTTGTTCTTTCCATGTTCCTGACTAGTTTTCTGCCATTGCCCATTAGTTATTGCAGATCAGTGTCTCATACTATCTCTTCCTAATGAAGTAAACAAATGGATGTACTTTTTGAAGTGCTGGGAGGATTGTATTTCAGCGCTATCTTTCAGGAGTCCTCTGAACGTGGCTATAGCACAACGGCTGTTTATTTCCCCTTTCATATATGCTTAGGATGCAGATCTATCTAGAAGTAAGTCTTGATGACTACCTCCTCTAGGGGCCTCTCATGTGATTGAAGGAGAAGCAGAAAGAACAGGTACTATGTAAATATAAGTCATCTGCTCATGAAGCTATCTTGAGCCTTCTGGATCTACTGGGGCCCACTTGCAAATATATCACTTCCATATTATGATGGAATGTGAGGCTATTCATGCCTAACTTTATGGTTCAATGAATCAGATGATACTAAGCTCATGATAGGCAGTTTGAATCACCTAAATATCTCATGATCTATGGTTGACTGTTCAGTCTTCACCAGGAGCAAGCCAGCAGCTATTTTCTTTCTTTTTAAAAAAAAAATTTTATGTTTATTTATTTTTGAGAGAAAGAGAGACAGAGTGCAAGGGGGGAGGTGCAGAGAAAGAGGGAGACACAGAATCTGAAGCAGGCTCCAGGCTTTGAGCTGTCAGCACAGAGCCCGACATGGGGCTTGAACCCACAGACCACGAGATCATGACCAGAGCTGAAGTCAGAAGCTTAATCGACTGAGCCACCCAGGCGTCCCTAGTCAGCAGCTATTTTCAAATTAAAAATCAGCACAGTGTCAAGGCATTGCTCCAAACCCCTGGGGGATTGCTGATTTTCATCCTGAGACTTTACAGAAGCTCCATATAGCTAGCATTTTGCACTGCATTCCAGGCTACTGCCAATGATAATTCAAGTAACTGATAATTGACTTATTTCCCCCAGCTATAAGGCTATCCTTGGACCTCTAAATATATGACCAAATAAATCTCAGATCCAATTTTGACTCTTTCCTGGAGCCACTTCTCATATCTATTACTGTATTAGTCAGGGTTCCAATATGAAACATAAGATATTTAAATTAGAATAATTTTAGAAGTGTCCATTCACAAAGTCACTAATTACAAAGGTGTGGATGGGAGTAAGGGAACTATAAAGGATGTACAGGAAACTGGGTCCAACAGTACTGGAACTGTCACCAACCCTAGGTGCAAAAGGACCAGGAAAAGTGAGAGAGATTTAAGTACAACAGAGACCTCTTTGATTGGGGCAATGATCTGCTGTTGAGGGACATATCCAGCTCAAAGCAACCTCACCACAACTTCCTTCCATTAGTGTAATCCAACCAGAAACTGGGGCTTGGAAGCATATTGATCCAACCTCTACAGAATATGTTTCCAGGATAAAGTGCAAGGTGAAGAATGAATACCAAGAAGTTGGGCTCCCTGAGCCATCATAAAGGCTGGCCACCATATTTAATCCCTAGAGATCATCCTTCCAGGGTAATAAGGTGGATAAGAATAAGGATATTCAGTACAGTAATAGGTATATATTAGCCCCCTTTCCTTTCACAGAATTTGACCTTCCAAACCTAGATTCATGCATTAGTTGTTTGCCTTTCTCTGATTTGGACATTACCATTACTCGGTCTTTGGGCTCCTGACACTTTGTGGTCCAGTGGTAACCATTTCATTTCACCATGGTGACAGAGTTCCAGTCCAAGCCCAGGCAAAAACTCATCTTTGCTCCCACTGCTATTTTATCACTCACTCCCAACTTAATAACTTTCTCTCTTCCTTTGCCTGCACGCAGAAACCATCCATTTTCCAAGGACCATTCCAACGTTCACTTCTAGACACTACAATAAAATAAATTAGTGAGTCCCCCAAATCTGCATTATATTGTGTATTAATAGGATTTTGCATTTCAACTGCTTCTGACTGTCAATTTCCTGGCAGTGTCTGCATGAACAAATGGCCAAAAACACTCCTGAGAAAGAAGGTACTTTAGCACGTGGGGGCTATCTGTCTGTCTGCTGGCAGGACTAGGTCTAATTTACATCCTTGCCAATTGATTCCAGTGTTGTTTTAGAGCCCCATGTAGGTCTATATCTATCCAGGCCAAGAGATGAAAAGTCAAATGTAGCTTATACAAATGAGTGAATAGGTCAGAGTATGGTTTAGAAAGTGGCAAAAACTGTGGTCCCACGTAGAGGTATTCGTTTTCAAAATTTTTAAAATGCTCCTTCCCTCACCTGCATCACCTGTTTCCCCTCCCCACTGGATCACTGCCATTAGCATACAAATATACCATTATTTTCCCCATTAAAAACAAAAGAAATTACCCTTGATCTTCTTTCCTTGACCAGCTTTGCTCCCCATTTACAGTATAATCTAGACATGAGTAGTCTTCACTTATTGCTTTCAATTCTTCTCCTCTCATTTTCTCTTAACCATTCCAACCAAGCGTTTGTCCCTACCACCTCCCCAAACCTTCTCTTGTTAGGGTCATGGGATACAGGTGCACACCCCTGTATCCCATGGTTAATTCTATATCCTCTTACTTGGCCTCTCCACAGCATTCAATACTCTTCTCTGGCTTTTCTTTCTTCTCTATTTCACGGTTTTCTTCTCTCCCTCTCCAACCTCTTAGACTGGGGCCAAGGATAGCCTACCTCAAAGCATTTGATCTCTTCTTTTCTCGGTCTCATCCAATCATTTGATTGATTGTCTCATTCCTTTCTGTGTCTTAAAAACCATCTATCTGCTGATGACATCCAAATGTATACCTCCACCCAGTTCCAGTGAGAATTCCAGACTTGCATACCCAAATGCATTCTCAAATTCTCCATTTGGATGCCTAGTGGACACTTCCAATTCATATGAGGAAATCTGACCTCCTTCTCTTCCTTCCTCCCCAGACTTGCTACACTCATTCTCTCCATCTCGTCAATAGCAATTTCATTTTTCCAGTTGCTCAGGTCAATGATCTTGGAGTTGTCTTTGATTCTTCTCTTTCTCTCACATCCCAGTCCAATTTGTCAGAAAGCATTCTGACTCTGCCTTAAACATGTATCCAAGAGTTTCAGTCTGGGATGATGAAAATGTGCTGGAGATGGACAGTGGGGAGGGATGGTTGTACGATAATTCAAATGCACTTAATGCCACTGGACTGTACACTTACAGTTAAACTCGTAAATTTTATCTTATGTATATTTCATGATGTTTAAAAACTCACTCAGACACACACACACACACACACACACACACACACACACACAGAATCTTATTGCTTTCCCCCACCCTTCTGTTCCCACCATGGACTAAGCCACCAGCATTCATCTGGATTATATCAACAGCCTTCTGACTTCTTCCTGCCTCTACCCTAAACTCCCTATAGTTTCTTCTCAGCATAGCAGCCAGAGTAATTAATTTAAAACCTGAGTTGGGGGCACTTGGGTGGCTCAGTCAGTTAAGCATCCAACTTCAACTCAAGTCATGATCTCACGGTTTGTGAGTTTGAGCCCCGCATCAGGCTCTGTGTTGACAGCCCAGAGCCTGGAGCCTGCTTCGGATTCTGTGTCTCTCTCTTTCTTTGCCCCTTCCCCACTTGCATGCTGTCTCTCCTTCTCTCTCAAAAATAAGTAAACATTAAAAAATTAAAAAAAATTTTTTTTAATGTTTATTCATTTTTGAGAGACAGAGATAGACAGAGCATGAGCAGGGGAGGGGCAGAGAGAGAGGGAGACACAGAATCCGAAGCAGGCTCCAGGCTCTGAGCTGTCAGCACAGAGCATGACGCGGGGCTCGAACTCACAAACCGTGAGATCATGACCTGAGCTGAAGTTGGACGCTTGTCCGACTGAGCCACCCAGGCGCCCCAAAAACATTTTTAATAAATAAAATAAAACCTGAGTTGGATCATTTTGCTCCTTGTCTCCAAACCCCACAATGGCTCCCCATTTCACCAACAGTGATAGCCAAATTTCTCACACTAGCCTATAAAACCCTCCAAGATCTGGCCTCCTTATTGCCTCTCACTTCTGTCCAATATGCTTTTACACATGTCACCCAGCCACATTGCCCTCCTCACTGTTTCTGAAGCGCACCAGGCCTGCTCTCTCCGTAGCTTCTATGCTTGTGTTCCACTCTCCCCTCCAGGTGTCAACATTCTTTTTTCAAATAATTTTAAAATTGAAGTATAGTTGACATAAAATATATTAGTTTCGGGTATACAACATAGTGATTCAACAATGACACACATTATGTAATGTTCACCACAATAAGTGTAGTTACCATCCGTCACCATACAAAGGTAGTACAATATTATTGACTATATTCCCTATGGTGTACTTTTCATCCCTGTGACTTACTACTTTTATAACTGAAAGTTTATACCTCTTAATCCCCTTCACCTGCTTTGCCCATCCCCCCCCCCATCTCCCTCCCTTCTGGCAACTAGTAGTTTGTTCTCTGTATTTATGAGTCTGTTTCTGTTTTTGTTTGTTCATTTGTTTTTTAGATTCTACCTGTAAGTGAAATCATATGGTATTTGTCTTTTCTGTCTGACTTATATCACTTAGGTCCACCTTCTAGGTCACCCATGTTATTGTGAACACAAAGATTTCATTCTTTCTCATGGCTGAGCAATATTCCATTTTGTATATATATATTATGTGTATATATATATATATATATATATATATATATATATATATATATAATACACACACACACACACACACACACACACCACATCTTCTTTATCCAGTCACCTATCAATGGACACTTAGGTTGCGTCCACATATTGGCTATTGTAAATAATGCTGCAGTAAACATAGGGGTGCATATATCCTTTCAAATCAGTGGTTTTGTTTTCTATCAGGTAAGTACCCAGAAGTGGAATTACTGGGTCATATGGTCTAAGGAAATGACCAAAAAAAGAAAAAAAAGTAGATCACTGGAACTGTATCAAACTAAAAAGTTTTTTCACAGCAAAGGAAACCATTAACAAAATGAAAAGGTGATCTACCTTTTGAGAGAAGATTATTTGTTAATAATATATTGGATAAGGGGTTAATATCCAAAATATATTAAGAATTCATATACTCAATATCAAAAAAAACCCCCACATAATCCAATTTAAAAATTGGCAGAGGACATGGATAGGCTTTTTTCCAAAGACACATGGAAAGTTGCTCAGCATCACTAATCACCATGGAAATGCAAATCAAAACTACAATGACATATCATATCACACCTGTCAGAATGGCTAATATCAAAAAAGACAAGAAATAACAAGTGTTGGTGAGGATGTTGAGAAAAGGGACCGCTTGTGCCCTGTTGGTGGGAATGTGAATTCGTGCAGCTGTTGTGGAAAACAGTATGGAGGCTTCTCAAAAAATTTAAAAAATGAAATTAACATCCAACCTTCTTAACTGTCCCCAATCCTTAAAGTCTTTTTTCAAAATCTTAACCCTCCCAATGAAGAGTAGCTTGACTAATTATTGCTGCCAACTGCACTCCCTGACTTGGGTATTTCTCACTTTATTTTTTTCTTTTCTTTTCTTTCTTTCTTTCTTTTTTTTTTTATGGCATGTCTCACCTTCTAACATACTATGTGATTGACTGATTTTATTATTATTTTTTAATGTCTGTCTCCTCTACTCGAATGTAAACAGGGATCTTTGTCTTTTCTGTTCAGTTATATCTCAAGAGGCTAGAACCGTTGTTGACATATAATATCCACTCAGTAAATATTTGTTGAGTGGATGGTACATGAATAAATTAGTTTGAAGGAGCATCAAATTATAACCTTTCCAGAACACCCACCTGTCTTTATTCAGTCCTAATGGGAAAACAAAAGCTGTATTTGAGAACAGAATAAGCAGGTACAATAGGAAGCAGTGAACAATGAGAGTGGTGATGTAGGAATAGATTATGAAAGTCCTTGAAATAAAGGAAGATAAGACCTTGAGTGTCTATGTAGTAGGAGGTCTTATTAAATACCGAAGATGAGAACAATTTGGTCACAGGCCAGAGCAAACTCTGTACTTAGTCTACAAGCCTTCGTAAGATGGTCCAGCAAGGTGAGCAATGACCATCTATGGCCTCATGTTTGTTTGTTTTTTTAATTTTTATTTTAACGTTTATTTATTTTTGAGACAGAGAGAGACAGAGCATGAACGGGGGAGGGTCAGAGAGAGAGGGAGACACAGAATCTGAAACAGGCTCCAGGCTCTGAGCTGTCAGCACAGAGCCCAACGCAGGGCTTGAACTCACGGACCGCGAGATCATGACCTGAACCGAAGTCGGACGCTTAACCTACTGAGCCACCCAGGCGCCCCTGGCCTCATGTTTTAATATAAACTAAAACCGTTTAATATTGTCGAGGCCAAGAAGTGTCTATAATGGTCTCTTTACTCCTTGAATGATCACTAGCATGTTATATTATTCTCTATATTTTTCCAAATGCTGGAAACACATCAAAACTAGAATTTATAGATTAAAAAAAGGAAACCCCCAGAAAATCAGGTAGGCCTGTGGTTAGCTAGTTAAGTGCCTATTCTCGGACTGACAACTTTTTACATGTACCTGATTTTTAGTGAGAGTTGCAAAAGGCTTTTTATTTCTCTGATTCAGCCGCTGACTTCCCTTTTGCCTAACCAGAATTTTCGTCTTCCTCACGAGCCCCAACCTGTCTTCTCGGCACTGGGTGCAGATCTTCTGCCACAGGCCCTCACCCCCTGAAAATTTATGTCTGTGCAAAGCTCATCTCCACCCCCTTCCTAGTCAGGAGCACCGCTCAGCTGTTGAGCAGATCACGGTCTGCAGTGGCACTAAAACCACCGGAGACACGGACAGATGAGAGCCTCAGCAGCTGGGCAGTCCCATGTCCCCTGACCTCGCTTATTTTTAGCTGCAGCTTCCAAACCGGTGCCATTTCAAGGGACACCGACGCAGCAGCCAAGGTCACTGTGGGGCTGGGACTGCCATGGTAGGGGTGGCTGGCCCTGGGGCTGGAATTGGGACTGTGTCTGGGAGCCTCAACATTGGCTAGGCCAACGAAGCAACAGCTCTTCGCCTGTGCCATTCTGGCCTTTGCCCTCTTGGAGGCCATGGGGCTCTTTTGCCTGATGGCGGCCTTTCTCATCCTCTTCACCAGGTGACAGAACCGTCTCGACGTCCCACGGGTCTTTCTCCCATGTCTCGCCTGACCTGTATGTTCTTTTTCCCATACCTCCCCAGGCAGCCTGAGGAAAGTGGTTGGCTCAGGGTTTGACAGAAGGAAGACAAATAAACACTGTATTAATAAGAAAGAAAGAAAGAAAGAAAGAAAGAAAGAAAGAAAGAAAGAAAGGAAGAAAGAAAGAAAACTATCCTATCGGTTCCCCTCTCTAATTTTTCCTTGTCTGTGTATGATTCCACCACAGACATCTTGGATTCTTCCTGAACCCTATCCTTTGTATCCAATCTGCCATTAATCTGTTCAAATTGTTTAGCTTTTTACTGCTTATTTCCCTTGCTACCAATATAGTCCAAGCCCTCATCAGCCCACACCTATATGCCTACAATAACTCCCGTATTCCTCACAACCACCCTATGAAGTAGGTGCCACTTCACAGCTGAAGAATCTGAACCACAGAGGGGGTCCTCCCTGCTGGGAGTCAGAGGGCCTTTAAGTTGAGAGCCAGGATTGGAACGCGGGCAGAGCGACTCCAGAGTCTCTGCTCTCAACCTCTGGGGACCGTGTTTGCTCAGTGATCCAATGAACTGGCCCACGTCCCTGCCTCTGTTCTCTCCTTCAGTCCATCCTCAAAGTTCATTTCCCTAAAAGTCCATCTCAGCCAACTGCTCTCCATCCTCAGCTCCTAAAAAGGCTCTCAGCCACAGATGGCATCAAGATTATACCCTCCCTCTGTTCATTGCCTTCCATAACTTGGCCAACTCCATGCCAACTCTCCAGGTTCACCACTCGTATTACACCGGCTTCCTCCACTTGCTCTGATGTCACAAACATCCTGAACATTTCTGCCTCCAGCCTGAGAAGGACTTCCACTGCAATCCACCCCCATCCGGTGGTCCTCCGGGCTCCCAGAGCACAAGGGATCTGTCCCGCCTCATGGCTCGTAACTGGGCACCATGTTAGATGGCCGTGTGCACGACAACCTTTGTGTAGGCTCCATCTCTCAAAGGGTTTCTCTGTCATACCACAACTGACATTTTAGATTGGGTGATTCTTGGGGGGATGGGGGCACTGTCCTGTGCATTGTAGGACATTTTTAGCCGCACGTCTGTGCACTAGGGGTCAGCAGAAACCCCTCACCCCTTCACATACATCTCCCCTTCTGGGTCAGGAAAACCAAAAATCTTCCAGGCATTGTCAGATATCCCTCCTCACCCACCCGCCCGCCACCGGGAGACACAAAATCACTTGATTTTGAGAACCACTGAGCTACGTTGTAAACTCTTCAATTTCAGGGACTGTGTTTTGCACCTTGTTGTCTTCTTCAGAGCACCCAGTGTCGGTGCCTGGCACACAGCGAGAACTCAATAAATGGGTCTCACCCATACCTACACCCTCACAATACACCTGGGCTCTACTTTTCTGTAATTTGTTCTACTGCGTGATATCTCACACCTCAATGTTGGCTGCACAGAAAGCTAGGTTGACCACAACCTTTTGAATAAGTAGAACAGCAAAGTTGAAGAAAATAGCTTCCGGACCTTCGGCTAGTATTTGTAGGTCGTAAATCTAACCTTCTGTTCCAGATGCATTAAAAAAAAAGAAGTCACGTGTCCAAAATCAAGCGTAAATGCATGAGATGCTAAATGAAATAGTTAAAATCTCTCTGGTGTTCAAATGCTTTACCCATATTAGGACGGCATATGGGGGTTGGGAAGGTTTTAGTGTCAGACCAGCCTGCAGTCGAACCACGGCTCCGTTTTCTTGTGGCAACAATGAGATTCTGGACATTCAGCAGCCTTATCTGGAAAATACAGAAATGAAACCTATCTTCTAGGAAAGGCAGTTCCCCCCTCCTACTGACACAGCCCTTACTGGTAACAGACACTCTACTAACATCTTACTATACTAACTTACTCCCTAAACATTGAAATAGGTCCTGTTAGTACCCCATTTTACAGAGTAAAAACACTAACAGAGAGGTTCAGTCATTTGTCCAAAGCCACAGAATTAAAAAGCCACTGAGTCAGCATTTGAGCCTAGAGAGTTTGGCTCAGAATCCAGGAGCAAAACAAGACTATCGTTATGGATGAGATTAAATACGATAGCAGAGGTGAAGCACCGAGAACATAAAACAGTTACTCATTTCTATTCCCAACTTTCTCCCTCACCCAGTTCCCTAGAACTAACTCAGCAAGTATTTTCTAGGTACTCACAGACAATGTCTAAGGTAAACAGACGTAAGCAGATGTGATTCTCCCTCTGAAGACAAAACAGGGGAATAAAGCCAAGCAAGCAAACCTGATCTTCAGTCCCCCAAGTCCCTTGTCCTGAGCCCATTCTCTACTCCTGACTCAAAGGCAAATGTTCCCTCCATTCCGGACTCTAAGGGGTTCTCTCCCTATTATCAAGACTGCTCTCAGGAGAGGCTCTGAAACTTATTTTTGGTATAAATGATGTAATAAACAGATATAATAGTAAACATGTAGTACTGCAGTGCTTTTTTTTTAATGTTTATTTATTTTTGAGAGAGACAGAGTGTGAGCGGGGGAGAGGCAGAGGGAGAGGGAGATACAGAATCCAAAGCAGGCTCCAGGCTCCAAGCTGTCAGCACAGAGCCCGACGTGGAGTTCATGGGATCATGACCTGAGCTGAAGTCAGACACTTAACCAACTGAGCCACCCAGGCACCCCCCCCACTTTTTTTTTTTTTTGCAATGGTTCTTTCAAAGGCATTTCCTTATTTGTAAGCATTCCGCCTATATTAAGGTGAACAGACAGATTAATTTTTAAGGAACTGGTTCACATGACTGTGGGGACTGGCATGTCCAAAATCTAATGGGGTGGGCTGGCAGGCTGGAAACTCAGAGAAGAGCTGTGTTCAAGTCCAAAGGCAGTCTGCTGGCAGAATGGACTTCAACTGATTAGATAAAGCTCACCTGCATTGTGGACAGTAATCTGTTTTACTCAAAGATCACTGATTTATTGTGTTTAAATTTTTTTAAAAAAACATTTATTTCCTTTTAAGGGAGAGAGAGAGAGAGAGAGAGCATGAGCAGGGGAGGGGCAGAGGGAGAGGGAGACACAGAATCTCCAAAGCAGGTTCCGTGCTCTGGGCTGTCAGCACAGAGCCCGACATGGGGCTTGAACTCACAAACTGTGAGATCATGACCTGAGCCAAAGTCAGACTTAGTAGGACACAGTTGGTGGCTTAACCGACTGAGCCATCCAGGTACCCCAAAGGCTACCGATTTAAATCTTGATTTAAATCCTCATCCCCCAAACACCTTCACAGAAATATCCAGAATAATATTTAACCAAACATCTGGGCAACATGACCCAGCCAAGTTGACCCATAAAAGTACCTATCATAATACCTTAAATTCAAATACCTTTTCCAGAGGAATTCCGGTATCAGTTAGCAGGCGGGAAAGATATCTGGACACTAGGAAAAGGCCTTCTGCTACTCACTTGAAGGACTACATGCCAGCAGAGTGGATTATAAACCCGACAATACCCCCTGGGTTACCTTTGATGTCTCCCGCAGCCTGGGATTTAGGAGGAAGTATTTTCAAAGATACTTATTTCCCCTGAGTCAATAGCAAAGACAATTACCTTCAAAAAAAGGTACGACCTATGCCACCACTGCCTCAAGTGTAATAAAGTTTTTCTTCTCCCCTGAAGAGAAGCCACGGGCAGGCAGGCCCGTTTCCGGCTTGTTTAGGGTTCCATCCCTTCTGCCTGGCGCCGCTGCCCGAGAAATAATTGTTGCGCAAATGAAAAACAAATTGTGATCGCCGAGCAGCAGTCCTCTGGTGTTCCCTTGTTTGGCGTGACTTCCCCAGACACCAGGCATCTTTATTTATGGATTGAAATACTGATTCCCTCCAAAGCAGATATCAATGATGATGAGATTTGTGGTCATTTTCAGTTTACAGCATTACAGGTCTTCCAGCGGGTGAACAGATGGAGAGTCGCTCCCATTTGCATTCTGTGATTATAGAAACTATATATTCTCTGATTAACCTGCAGAGAGAAAGTTCTCCCGTGCCTTTGGAAAATTCCCAGTTTAGGCAGAAGCTCGTGCATGTCAAAGGCCTTTGCCAGAGAGACTTAAAATGCCCCAGAGATGGGCCATGACTATTTGCCTGCTGGCAGGGTTGAGGATTATCTCAGGAAGGAGCTTCCTCTCCCAGGCTGATCTTTTCACCTGCTTCTTATTCCCCAGCAAGTATCTTTAATTATATATCAGGCACCAGCAAATCAGGAAAAAGGCACCGTATCCCAGCGTAATCTCCATGACCTTTAGCCATGGCACGTCTCGCAGGGGGAAGGTTGAACCTCTCATTTTTATTTGGTGTTCATGTTCTTCCCTGGGAACGCCTTCTCCCCTTTCTGTCACCCGCGCAAGGCGCCTGGAGCCCCCAGACGCATGTGGGTGGCCACAGCAGGGCTGCGGGGGAACAGGTTTCCCCAGGGGGCACTGGAAGGGAGTGAATGTAAGAAGCACCACTTCTCGGAGCACCTCTGAGGCCACCTTCCTGCACACAAACACTTGTCAGGTGAAAAGCGGTGGCCCCAGCTGTCTGGGAAGCAAAGCTGGTGCCCTTCCCTCCTTTTCTCCTGTTTTGAGGTTTACATCAGCATAACCTCGCAATCATCCCCTGGCATTTCTGATATCAGTGTTTCATTTTGAATCAGAGCCTCAGGTGAAATTCATTCCTCCTGAATTTGGTCATAATAACTGGCAGAGGGCTGCTGACGTGTACTTGAAAACATGAGTAACTGGCTTCGTTTCAAGAGCTGCCTTGAACCAAAGACCAGGCTGATCTCCCAACTCACCCATTCCAGGTTGTGGTTTTAAGGCAAGGAATTCTGGTGCCAGCTGTATGTGCAGCTGAAGGGTGTGGAGGCAAACCCTGAAAACTTGGGTGATGGATTGATTAGTGAGTCTCTGCACTCACTACAAGATATGCCTAATTTTTTCCAGAAATTCCCAGAAAGGCCAAATATCCTCATGACTATCATAAATTCCTGCCACTAGATCTATTTCTTAAGGGCCTTTTGAAGACAGGCACGTTGTAACTGACTTAACGGATGTTATCTGGGAGGTGCGACACATAGCTAGCTTTTCTTTAGCATGAAATTCGACCTCTGATCAGGCATCAGAAAAGGCTCTCACCAATGAGGGTAAGAGAAGGAGAAGGAAGGGGGTGCAGAGGGAAAGAGGGAAGGAGGGACAGACCCGAATGAGGAAGGGAGGCAGAGAGGGAGGGAAGAAGTAACGCACTGATTTTTCACAGAAATGTGTATTCAATTTAGAAAGCTATCCTTTATTCTCAGTTTATGCTCTTTATATATTTGAGGTGTTAACTTATCGTTTTGTGTATATGCCTTCTTTTGATATTAAAAAGACACTCCTTCTGAGAGGAATGCTACGAGAACACTCCAGTGTGTGTTTCCTCTTGATGGTAAAATGTCCATGCATCTAAGAAATGGTAGCCACCAGAGAGGTCAGTCTTTTTGAATGGATTGACAAAAGAAGTAAACAACCGTGATAAATCCCAAACTGGTTTTTTGACATCATCTTGGTCTTACCTTAAACTAAGTGAAATAACAACTTTAGGGGATGCGTTGGCCCCTAACAGACATCTAACTAATAGATACTAACAGGTATCTAGCTCATGTGACAGGAAACTGATAAATTTGGTGGAGGACAAAAATGGCGCTTGGCCTGGCTGGAGCCTGAAGGGATGCCAGCTGTGGGGAAGGGGTGAAGAGGTTCTAGAAGCCTGAGTAGCTGGATGGGGTACTGGGCACCAGGGGAGATGGTATCCGGGGAGTAAAGGATGCTGTGAGGGAACACAGGCTCCCTGAAGACTGCCCATCACAGCCCTGGCCAGGGCGCACCCCCAGGCACCAGACATTCCTGAAGCCATCGTTTGCTCTACGCAGGAATGCTGATTTCTTCCCAGTAATGAGCTTTGGTGAGTTGGACAGGGCAGTCACCTTGCACACCATTCCTCTCTGCCACCAGGTCTCAGAGCAGTGTTTCCGAGAAGACTGAGGTCTGTGACCTCAAAATTCATGACGAGCTCACAAAGATCACACCCAAGACATTGAGCCAGCTTGTGACGCGAAGTGTGTGGCCACAAGACCTGCTGGCAGGGCTGACGGTGTGCTGGAAGCCGCGTCCACTGACCCTCGGTGGGCAGGAAGTGCACAGGTGGTGCCGGCCAGGTGGGCTTCGCTGAGGAACAACAAGCCTCCCGGGCAGCGCTACAAATGGCGGTTGCAGTCATCATTATTGTGACAGAGTCTCACAGCTTCTGTGGGGCGGGAGTCCAGGCACAGCTCAGCTGGGTGCCTGCAGCTAGAGGTCAACAAGTTCGCGAAGCTCATGAAAGTGTCGTCAGGTTGCGTTGATCCGCTTCCACGTTCACTTCCACGGCTGTCGGCAGGCCTTGGTGCGTTAGTGCCTCATGATAGGGATTCTCCATTGGCCACCTGAGAATGCTCACGGCATCGCAGCCGGTAATCCAAGAGACAAAGAACCCGAGCGCCCTAAGTCAGAAGCCCCAGTCTTTTTACAACCTAATCTCAGAGATAACACTACTGCTTTTATCATATTCTGCTCATGAGAAGTGAGTTACTGGGTCCAGTTCAGACTCAAGGAGAGAGATTGCACAGGGGTGTGAATGCCAGGAGGTGGAGGCCATTGGGGGCCATCTGAGAGGTGGCTATGCAGCTACCCACTTTATCTTTATATTTATAATAACAGTACTGATTGAAGATATTAACTTGATAGGGTTTGGTGTGGAAATCGAATACAACAAGGTTTGAGAGAGGGCTTTAAAAATAGAGGCCCTACGCCTGGGTGGCTCAGTCGGTTAAGCATCCTACTCTTGGTTTTGGCTCACGTCATGATCTCATGGTCATGGGATGGAGCCCTGCGTCGGGCTCTGTGTTGACGGCATAGAACCTGCTTGGGATTCTCTCTCTCCCTCTCTCTGCCCTTCCCCCACTCACACTTTTTCTCTCTCTCTCCCTCTCAAAATAAATAAACTGGTTTTTAAATTAAAAAAAAAAAAAAAAATAGAAGCCCCAGAAAGGCAATGTGATCAAGTGTCCTTAACTCACCCCCAGATCCCACTATGGAGGTAAGTCTGGAAATCTACATTTTAACAGTATCCCGTGCATACTTCAGGCCCACTAAGACTTAAGAATCACTCATATACGTCATTATATTTTTCCCTTCTACTGTCCAAGTTGGGAAGAAAAGAAAGGCAGAGAAATTAGGTTAAAGTGAGGTGGAGGGGAAGGGAAGAGTTGACTTTTTCAAACCCCTCCTTGGCTCTTCTCCCTGGGCTTTGTCCTCTAAGTGACTTTACTAGGCTGGGTCTGTCCTCGGAGCCACTGCTTGTGGGTAGAAACCTTAGCAATACCCAGTTACGTTTCACCAAATGAGTTGCACTCCAGCAGTGCCCTGATACCCCACTCAGTCTCTCCCCACCATTCAGGATGACCAATATCTCACCTTCTACAATTATTTCCTCCTGCCCTACAGCAGCCTATCAGGCCAGACTTCTAAGACAGCTCTTAAAACAACAAACATTTGGCAAATGCCTCTGGCTTCGCAAACACATACACATATTTTTTGATTAGCATTAACACACCTGGAGGCATCTCTTGGCTTCCTCTTATCAACAGAAAATGCTTGTTTTACCCAGAAGCACATAGAGCCATATCTACACGTGGTTTGTGGCAGAAATAAATAGGCGATTTTTACCATCAAACAAGTCACCAGAAGCTGGAAGACGGTGAACGTTCGTCAAATCCATGCCCTTCCAGGCCAGCCAGGATGATCCACAAAATAGCACCACCAACACCCAATCCTGTCTCAACCCTCAGCATTATTTATTTTATATGTCACTAAATCTTTCCTGTTATCATTTATAGCCTTTTCGCTAGTTCTGACCTCAGGAGAAACGAACAACAGATGCTCACGTAGCTTTTAATAAAAAGGTTAAGTCACTGCTCATCTTTGTCCTACCGTTGGGGGAGGCGGGGACATAAATTGTTGCCTCTCAGCTCTTTCTGCTTCGCTCTGGTTCATGTGAATTTCTGATAACAAGCAAGCCCCGTTTTGTCTAGGAGTGGATCAAGATGGTAAGTTATATTGGGGTCAGCCCAACTGGAATAGCCTCATTTACTTTTTACAAATTCTCCCCACGGGGGTTGGGTCCTGTGAGGTGATCTGATTGCAACAGATGACATGTAAAAACTGCAATCAATCAATTTTTCCCAGTGCCACTTAAGAATCAGAGATGTAAAAACTTCGTTAGCTGCTCTTTGATTGCTTTCCTCTGATAGGACTGAGCTTTGTTAAGACTAGGTTCTATAGTCATTCCGAATGAAAATCAAAGATAGTATTTGCCTTCCTTACTTTTTAATTATTTGCATGAGAAGGCCCTTGTGGAGCTAAATTCATAAGCATTTTCAAAATGCACAACAGTCTTCCAAAGCAACCCCAAAATTAAGATCACGAAGGCCCTGTTATTTTTAGCTGCTGTTTATGAAATCTTGTGGCGAGGTGGGCAGAAGGAGGGTACCATTTTACAGACAGGGACCCAACCTAAGAAGTTGCCAAAGGTGACCCAGCACAGCTGCAGCAAATCCGGATGCTACAACTTGGTCTCCTGGTCTTCAGCTCTGAGTTCTTGACACGACACATCACTCTAAAAGCAAACACTTTTCAGGAGCGCCTGGGTGGCTCAATCAGTTAAGCGTCCGGCTTTGGCGCAGGTCACGACCTCATGGTTTGTGGGTTTGAGCCCTGCTTTGGGTGCTGTGCTGTCAGCTCGGAGTCTGGAGCCTGCTTCAGATTCTGCGTCTCCCTCTCTACTCTTTGCCCTTCCCCTGCTCATGCTCTCTGTCTCTCACTCTGTCTCAAAAATAAATAAACATTGAAAAAACTTAAAGAAAAAAGAAAACCACTTTTCAAACTGAATTTCCATACATGCATGTAGATTTAAGGCCAGTAGTCGGTTTCCCTTTGCAGTCTCAATGAGTGACCTTTACTGAAGTTACATCACTACGATGGTTATTTAAATAACGCACAAAACCCCATCACAACATCTGGGGACATGATCCTCCAAATTTCACAAGCTTTATGCCGTCTGCCAGAGTTCGAGAATAAGTAACACGCCCAGTACAAGCCCTGCTGATGACTGCAAAGCCATCGTACTTACAGGTGGAAAGAATCATGGTTGTACTTCTGCAGGGAGTATACAAAGCAGCATTCAGTTCTTCAGCGGTGGTTCGGTCACAAAAACACATCTTTTAACTGAAATCATAGCTCACCCAAGATGTTTCTCACGAGCAAAGTTAACCCCACCTATTTTCCTGTTCTAAAAACCTCAGAGAAAAGTGTGTGAATGACAACCGAATGGCCTATATACGAAAGTTCAATAATCTACATCCAGATCTCTGAGGGTAGCTGCAACGGGTTCCTCATTCCCAACTGTGTGGGCGATTCCAGAAAACAACATTTTCAAGAAGTCAACAATATTTTTGTAAAAGAGACCTTAAAAAGCATCAAATCAAGCTGCCTTCTCTGGACACAGAAGGAGATGGATGCACAGATAGGACAAGGGACACAGTGGTAGAAAGAGAATTAGATTCTCGGTATCGAAGTATAAAGTCTAGAATGTTCTGTCCTCCCACTCAGTACTGACACCTCAAGGCCCATATTACGAAACTTCATTTTTTTGTGGGGATGGAAAGCCAATTCAATAAGGTACCTAAAAGGTGACTGAGCCATGGCTGAGAAATATAAAAATGATGTCAATAAGAAATGCACTTAGGAATTCTACTTCATCCCCTTGGAAAATATAACCAAGAATTAAAACTAAAAGGAACGATTCTAATGAAGACACAGCATATTCACATTGCCTTTCCTATTTCCTGCTTTATAGATTAAGATCTCGTTAAGCATTCTGGGTGGATTCTTCTATTTTTACTTCACTTTTTGCTTTACTTACGCTTTTATACAAAAACTTTTTTTTTTTTAATTTTTTTTTTTTAACGTTTATTTATTTTTGAGACAGAGAGAGACAGAGTATGAATGGGGGAGGGTCAGAGAGAGAGAGGGAGACACAGAATCGGAAACAGGCTCCAGGCTCTGAGCTGTCAGCACAGAGCCCGACGCCGGGCTCGAACCCACAGACCGCGAGATCATGACCTGAGCCGAAGTCGGACGCTTAACCGACTGAGCCACCCAGGCGCCCCACAAAAACTTCTTTTAAGTTCTGGTGAAAATTTTGAAGATTGTTGAAGAAAAGGTTCCCAAATGTTGTCAGGTGTTACCCATCTTGTTTTCCACATCAACAGTATACGTAACGATGAGCACAAGGACTATACTCTGTCCTCACTTTCTTCAACACCATCTAGCACTTTGAACATAGCTCCTCCAGGTGAACAGGGAAGTGTGGGAAGGGACAGGGAGGGGTGGGAGGGGTCAAGGTGAAGGAGAAAGGAAGGAGAAAGACAGAAAAACCATACTCAAACCTGAGTATAACGAATATGGTCAACTCCTTGAATGAGCTACAATTCAGTTAAAAGGTACGTATGTGTTTGTGACGGGGGTACAGGTAAACAGGAAGATGAGGAGGAAGGTGGCAAACAGTGACAACACTTAAGATCATTTTTTTTTTCCATTATAAGGAGGGTACGGAAGGACAGCTCTCAGTGGATGGACAGACCCAAAGGAAAAGAGATGGCCCCCCAGGGTCTTAGGGAGGCACTACTCAAGACAGCCAGCAACAGTTCTGTGTTCACACAACACCTGTGGCACAGGGGACGCCATGGCAGTCCCCAGAGTGATCAGAACTCCTTAAAGAAGGGCCCTGTGTGTTGGGTGTTTCTCAGCTTTCTACCCCCGTAAAACCAAGAAAAATGTATGGGGCAATACATGGCCTCTGCTGCTGATAAGAAACTGTTTCTCTTCCCTGGGCTCGTGAGCGAAAATGAAGTTTCCACCTCAGCTGGTGTCTTAGTCAGAGATTGTTAACAGTCAAAAACCCACTCAAACAAACTTGATCACAGGGTCTACCATGAGGCTATCTCACTGAGATAACTGTCTCACTGAGACAATCTCACTGATCCAGGGATCCAAGTCCAACCAGGTCTCCTGAAAACCATCTGGGAGATGGCTCAATACACCATTCTCTCCATCTTTCCTGGTTTCTCCGCCAGAAGCTGAACTTGCTCCTGGGTCTTGCTTGCCGTGGGGGCAGGCTTTGTTGTGAACATCACATTCTCATCATTCTCCCCCAGAGCCCAGCACCTCCACTTACAGCATCTATGTCCTGGGGCAGATTCTTAAGCCATAAAAAGTGATTGATTACCCCTAGTTCAACTTTTACCTAACCCCTTTTAGTGATAGATACCATGGGCAGGGTCAATCAGCCCAAACATGGGCCTGGTTAGGGGCTTAAATTAGACAGGTACCCCCAAACATGTCTGCCTAAATGGAGAGGGAATATTAATGGCAGAAGGGTCCAGACTTTTTTCTCTTCAATAAGGAATATTTGATCCCTGGGGGAAAAGAAATTGACAGCTGCAAGGCACAGTCCCTAGTCCTAAAAAGGAAAGCTCATGTGTTACAGAATTGAACGTGCTAATTAAAAGACAACTCATGTTTCTTATAAATATATATCTTTATATATTATATATTTACAATATATACAGCATACAAATATTTTTAATGTAATACTAATTGCAGTCTTGAAAACAGAGGTTTTCAAAACAAAAGAAGGGTACTTATCCAAGATGGGTTCCCGATTCTTCCAGAACCCACATTCCAGACAATGCCTCAGGCCCAGATTTCCATAGACATCAAAGGAAAGAGAAGGGTTGCTGGAACAAGGCTCTAATTCCCTATCTCTTCCCAGATATCCTGACCTTCACTGGCACCAGCTAACATAGCCCCATGTACACCCCTAAAAAGGGCAAACCTTGGGGTCTGGGCATGGTACCTAGCACGTGGTAGGCACTCAAATACCTGTGGAATGGATAAAAGTGAGTGCTTTCCATCGCCATCTCTAAGGCAGCATTTCCATAATCTGAAAGGTTCAGTGCCAGAGCTCAGGCTGGTCTAGAAGCAAATGCTTTAGGTGTTTCCACTTTACAAGTAAAACAATCTACACACTTGAGTGCTAAATAAATTAAAAGTTAGCCACAAAGTGCCATTTCTTCCTCATGCTTTGGAATCTGGAAGTCACAGATCACACCATCACTTATCTTCCAAAAGTTTCTTCACATTCGACTAGTTCATCTATTGTGCGCAGCAAATCTTCAAAGGAAGGCCTTCCCTCCGGTTTCTACAATGAAAAATCAAAGAGAAGCTGTGGGTTCCAGAATCCATTCCAAAACTAATTTCTCACTGCTCAAACTCACATAACTGCAAGATACTGATCGTCTGGTACTAGAACATGCAGGCATCTCCAAATGGGACTTCTCTATTCTACATATACTATTGCTAGACAAACCTTTCTCCTACACTGCTTTTGTGTTCCCACTCAAGAAGCTAAGAGAGCTCTTTATTGCCTGCAAAATCAAGTCCTGCTAATTCGCAGTGCCCTCTATACCCTCTCCTCTCCCACCCTCTTGCTACCCAGTTTCATTTCCCACAAAAACTCTCACATGGGCTTTCTACTCTATCAGACCAATCTCTATCCTCAGGTACACACACCACACATTACCACCACCTTACCTTTGCTCATGCTGTCCTCTCCCACCCCCAACAGCCCTTCCTGCCCAGGCCACTCCCATGCCAATCAGTGCTCTTTGGAGGCATCATAGTAAGTGGCCACGAGCATAGGCTCCGCCTCTCTGTAGCAAAGTGGCCTTGGACAAGTGTCAACTTCATGGGCCCTGGTCTTCTCATCCACAAAGTGGTCACAGTAAAAGTCTCTGTACCTCAAAAGGTTATTTTGAGAACTAAATCTAAAACACTTGGTATCGTGCCTAGCACACAATATATGTGAGTTAATATCATCTTTCAAAAGTCATTTTAGTGCCTAATCTCTTCTATGAGGTGACATTTTAATACATGGGGAAGGAACACTTCCAAAGACTATGAGTAAAGAGATCTGGGGAAGTCGAGGTTTGGAGAAAGAAACCCTCTCTCGTGAAAGAGTAATAGTTCAACAGTACAAGAAGTCCGCGGAAAGAAGAGCTACTTCTCCAGGATTATTCCCTGAGTCCCTAACTCAGGCAACTGGGACAGGATTTCTACTTGGGAGTGGGGTGGCAGCCTGCATTTATTATCTTATTTTCATCTTCCATGTCTTCACATTCTTCTTCCCATTACTCAGACCTGATTTGAGAGGGCTGGCTTTCCACCTAGAGTTTGGAATCATACAAAACGTGCACTGACTCACTAGGCTGTGAAGACTATACGTTACTAATCTACCAAGCCCAGATCCCTACATGTTTTCAGGATTCAGGAAGAAAGCACACAAAAAATCGTTACCTCCTGCCAACACCTCAGCATCATCTCGTACATGTATTTGGATGCCAACTTCGGCCTATAGAGTCGGTGGCCACGAGTAACCATGGTTACCACTTCATAGTTGGTGTTTTTCTCAAACGGCATTCTGCCTTCGGTGAATATTTCCCACATTAAAACACCTGGAAAAAGAAAGAGAAGGATCACCCACGGATGCACCCACTTCCTCTTCAGAGCAGAGCCGAGGAAAAACAGACCATGTTCTTACCAAATGACCAGACGTCTGATTTGCTGCTAAAGCGGCTGTAATTAAACACCTCCGGTGGACACCACTTCACTGGAAATTTTGCACCAGAAGAACTTGTGTACTGATCATCCAAAACATACCTAAAGTAAGACACGCCATAGGTTTATGCCTCTGAGCTATGATCTACATTTTGTACATGCTCTTCAATTTTTTTTTCTTTCCTCTTAGAATCAAAAACACAGTTGACTGAAGTCCAACAAGCATCCGGTTGAAGCTAAATGTTTGCCTCAGTGGCCACGCCTGGTGATTTCCATCTTCCTCTGAGCTTCATTTATGTGCTTGAGATGGGCACGTTGTAACATTAGTACCTGCCCTTTTGTGTTTCTGTGTTGTGTTTGTTTTTTATAATAGAGGCAGAACACAATAAAAGAGTTAGCAAACTTTTTTGGGGGGGTTAGCAACTTTGTTCTTTAAACAAAATTTAACCCGAAGGGCCCACATGTAAAACATCTAAAGCAGAGCTGCTCTAAAGGAAGTGGTGCAGAGCATTTGGAGACGCATGTGCTTTTAGCCCCCACAATTCCACAGAGTGCAACTTAAACCTACAGCAAATGAAAACAGCAAATTGCAAAATGACATATGTAAATGGTGGAGTATATATTTATATGCCATGACATCTGTCCCCCCCACACACACACAATTACACACTGAAAACAATACTATGTAATTTTTGCTATGCAAGCTTACTTATGTTCTTCTGGATAGACACACACAAACTGGTAACTCTGGCTACCTGGGGGGAGGACCTGTGATCGGGGCGGTGAATATGGGGACTTCAGCCCTTTCTGTTGTGTGTTCTGTATGTATTTACAAAAGGAATGCATTTATGTATCACATGAACATATCAAGTTAATTTCCAAAAGCTCCATGAGAAAACATTCACATAATTGCACAAAATTCCTTTGCTGCATGGACAGAGATGGTAACAATGCCCCCATGGGCTGGATCAAGTTGTCAATCAGGGGAGTCTGAATTCAGTTTTAATGAGGATTTTAGAGGGGCTGATGCGAAAGCACACATTTTCTGAAAGCCAAACCTGTGAAAATCAAACATGTGAAATTGGAGGACTGCCCCTCAGAGAAAATCTTCATAGAAAGCATATAAAGTGCAGGGGTAAGTACTGCCCTGGCAGGCAGCAGTCCTGTTCTCATTAGGAACTAAACATGGCCTGTATGACCTGTTCCTTCTGTGGCTTCATACCTGCTCCTTGTGCTGGCCCTGGGCTAACCACCCTGGCCCTCTTTTGATTCCTTCAGCAGGCCAAGCTTGTCCTCAGATTTCAAGCTTTTATATTTGCTGTTTCTTCCACCTGGAATATTTTGTCCTCAGATTTCCACCTAATTGGCTATTTCTGCCTTTTTGGTCTCAGTTCAAATATCCTGGTCTCAAAGAGGTCTTGCGACATGAGTAGGCATTTTCCAAAGAAGACATTCAGATGGCTAACAGACACATGAAAAGATGCTCAACATCACTCTTCATCAGGGAAATGCAAATCGAGACCACACTGAGATACCACCTCACACCTCACATCAGAATGGCTGAAATTAACAACACAAGAAGCAACAACACAAGAAACAACAGGTGTTGGCGAGGATGCAGAGAAAGGGCAACCCTCTTGCACTGTTGGTGGGAATGCAAACTGGTGTAGCTGCTCTGGGAAACAGGGTGGAGGTTCCTCAAAAAACTGAAAATAGAGCTACCCTATGATCCAGCAGTCGCACTACTAGGTATTTACCTAAAGGATACAAAAATACAGATTCAAAGGGGTACATGCACCCCAGCATAGCAAAACTATCAACAATAGCCCAACTAAAGAGACAGCCCAAGCGTCCATTGACTGATAAATGGATAAAGAAGACGTGGTATATATATATACAATGGAACATTACTCTGGCATCAAAAAGAATGAAATCTTGCCATTTGCAATGATGTGGATGGAGCTGGAGTATATTATGCTAAGCAAAGTAAGTCAGTCAGAAAAAGACAAATACCATATGATCTCACTCATACGGCTTAAGAAACAAAACAGATGAACATATGGGGGAGGTGGAGACAGGGAAACAAACCATAAGACACTCTTAATGACAGAGAACAAACAGGGTTGATAGAGGGAGGTGGGTGGGAGATGGGCTACATAGGTGATGGGGATTAAGGAGGATACTTGTGATGAGCACTGGGTATTGTATGTAAATGATGAATCACTGAATTCTGTTCCTGAAACCAATATTGTGCTGTATGTTAACCAGAATGGAAATACAAATGTGAGAAGAAAACAAAAAACAAAAAGAAAAAAACACAAAGAGGTTGTCTTCCAAAGCACCACAGCTACTATGACCCCGCCCCACCCCATCACTCCCCCCACTAGCCCCAAGTGACCTCTATCTTAGGGACGAGCAAACTTCTTCTGTAATGGGTCACGTGATAAATATTTCAGATTTTTCAGGTGATACAGCCTCTGCCACCACTATCCAACTCTGCCTTTGTAGTGTGAAAGCAGCCACAGACAACACATGAGTATTTACGTACACTGACATTTGAATTTCAGATAATTTTCACGTGTCACGAACTTCTTTTAAGTTTTGCCAATCATTTAAAATTTGGAAAACCACTGTTGGCTCACAAGCTGAATAAAGAGGTGTTGGGTCACATCTGGGCCAGAGGCCATGGTGTGCTGATCCCTGCTCTGTCACACCACTGTGTTTTCCCTTCTTCATGATTGTCTCAGGTCTATGTCTCTCTCTCCTCCTGAATATAAGCTGCATGCGGGCAAGGACCCATATGCCTTATTCTCTGCTCTGGTTCAGCCTAACACCCTGGTACACAGTAGGCACCTAATTTCTTTACGGATGGATGTACGGATGAGTGAATGGACAGAGAGGAGGAAAAGAACAAACAGTATGTTTTCAAGGTCTTTTCTAACACACCATTAAAATTACAAAAATTATGAGAATAAAAACACAACAGATTTGGGTATTCTAAGAATTTTACCCCTAAATACATTTTCTGTGAAAACAAAAGATTCTAGAAATCTAACCCAAACCAAGGAAAAAATGAAAGTAACATATTTAACATGCTATACTACCACCTAGTGGAGAGAATTATTAACATTGCAATATACACTTTTTTAATGAATTCATTTATCACAGAACAGTGAACAAGATTTCCTTTCTCCTTTGTCAGTGCAGATTATTCCCATGCTTATTAATTCTACAAGCTAATGTGACTATCACCTGAAGCCACATAATAAAGCATGAAGAAGTCATAATTTCTCAACAATTTGTTGACCTGAGAAAAAGCCCAAGGTAGCAGTAAAATGGATACATTCAGCAAAGAAATTTTTCAAAATACAGATAATCTAATTTATTTTATTTCCTTATATCAAAACACACTAAAAAGCAGAAAAAACAATTAGTCTGCCTATGAAAATGATGAGTACTACAGAGATTTTGCTAATAGAACAAAAGATGTGGTTTAAAAACAGCTCTTAAATAGGCCTCAGAGAGAGAAGCTGACACAGTCAAACTGCAAAGAAAAAGCCAGGCTTTCTGTACCTTCAAAGGTCACCGTCTCATATTAATTTAATCCAAAACTGATAGAAAACGTTCACATAGACTCAGCCTTACCTGGCCATTCCAAAATCCGATACTTTCACAACTCCCGCCTCATTTACTAGACAATTTCTGGCAGCCTGGAAAATAACATTTCAATGGTATAATAGTTACAAAGTTCTACAAAGTAAAAAAATATAAATTTTGTTTATATTAAACTTAATATAGCCCAGTCAACATTTACAGAAGGTGGAAATGTCTCTTTATAAATTTTTTTTATCCCCATGGAATTGTCTCCAACATATATTTGAAAAAATGGGTAGAAAGACAGGTCAGCAGGTCGTATGTGCAATAGAGCATTATTACATGACGTCACCAATTGTCAGACCCAAATGAGGACTAACCAGATCAACCTACTTCCCCCCTCCCATTCCTATTTTTATTAAACTGTGAGATTTTCTTACTGATAACATCTCTCTTTTTTTAAGTTTATTTATTTTGAGAGAGAGAGAGAGACATTGAGAGAGCGCAAGCATGCATGGGGGGAGGCACATGAATGGGGGAGGGACAGAGAGCGAGAAACCCAAGCAGGCTCTGCACTGTCAGCACCTGAGGTGGGGCTCCATCTCATGAACTGTGAGATCATGACCTGAGCCGAAACTAAGAGTCAGACACCTAACCGACTGAGCCACCCAGGTGCCCTGATAATGACATCTCTCGAAGTCCTTAATCTAGGTTCTCACTAGGTGAGTTTAATGACAAACAACAAAGGTAACTGATAGGTAATTAATCTTTTACCCAATAGTTTTGCTCAATGACTGGTTGTCCTGTTCTCAGTCAAAAAAAAAAAAAAAACAAAACCCAGCCATGTGCAACATAGTTTGCCTTGTCATTCATAATGTTTCCAGTATATTGTAGTATGATACATGAAATTGGTCAAAAACAATTCTGGATTATTTAATTTGTATTCTCTTGCCCATTCTTTAAATTTTAAGAAAACGGTTTTGTAAAAAGATAGTACTTCTCCGAAGGAAAACATGGTAACAATATTTTTAATGCCATAACCTGTGGGCTAAGATGCATTTTCTTTTTTGAGAGAAAGGGCACAAGTGAGCGAGGGGCAGAGAGAGAGGGAGAGAGACAGAATCCCATGAGAGCAGAGACAGAGAGAGGGAGAGAGAGAGACACGGGGCTCAAGGTCACCTATGTGGGGCTTGAGCTCACCTGATGGTGAGCAAACCATGAAATCATGACCTGAGCCAAAGTCCAATGCTTAACTGATTGAGCCACCCAGGTGCGCCCAGGTGCATTTTTATTCCTGATACTTCTAGCATTTTATTCTCTGTATGTGGCAGCCACTTATATGAAATTATTCCTGCTGAATGCATTTTAAGAGTCTCTTCTAAAGTTCCCCAGATTTGCCCCATCTTCCTATGGAGATACCTTCTAATGCCTTCACTTCATGGTCAACAGCATTCTTTGCTCAAAAGACAGGAGCATCAGAATCTTCCCTTCAGGGGTGACATAAAACGACCACAGTGATGTCAATATCATAAGCACAAAATTATCAAAATTGCTTTCACCAAGATATGGTCTGTGTGGACAGATGTAGTCTGCCATACTCCTGTAGGCAATTTTCATCAGTTTTGAAAGTACAAAAAAAGAGGAAGGTGCTTAATTCACAACTTTCAATATGACAAAGAGAAGTTCTTTATCATTGCTAAGCATAATAAGAACAAGGAATGTTTTATATATATAGATATATATGATATCTATATCTATATCTATATCTATATCTATATCTATATCTATATCTATATCTATATCTATATCTATATCTATATATACATATCACATCTTCTATTTTACGGAGTCCTTTGCCCCAATCATATGTTGTAATCTTGAAAACAGTCTTGTAAAAGAAAAGCCCAGGACCAGAAGGCTTCACTGGTGAATTTTACAAAACTTTTTTTTTTTTAATGTTTATTTCTTTTTGAGAGACAGAGGGAGACAGAGCATGAGCGGGAGAGGGGCAGAGAGAGAGAGGGAGACACAGAATCCAAAGCAGGCTCCAGTCTCTGAGCTGTCAGCACAGAGCCCGACACAGGGCTCGAACTCACAGACCGCGAGATCATGACCTGAGCTGAAGTCGGACGCTCAGCCGACTGAGGCACCCAGGCACCCCGAATTTTACAAAACATGTGAAGAAAAACTAACACATATCCTTCTCAAACTCTTCCAAAATATTGAAGAGGAGAGAATACTTCCAAACTCATTTTATGACGTAAGCATTTCCCTGACACCAAAGCCAGACAAGGACACTATAAGAAGAGAAAATAATAGGTCAATATCCCTGATGAATACAGATATTTAAAAGATCATCAACAAAATATTAGCAAACAGAACTCAACAGTACATTAAAAGGATCATAACCATGATCAAAAGGGATTCATCCCCAGGATGCAAGGATGGTTCAACATATGCAAATCAATAAATGTGGTATATGTATATGTATATATCACATCAGAATGAAGGATAAAAATCATATGACTATCTCAACAGATGCAGAAAAAGCATTTGTCAAAAGTTAATATCCATTTATCATAAAGAGTTTTATGATAAAAACTCTCAACAAGTTAGTATAAAAGGAATATACCTCAACATAATAAAGGTCATATATGACCAACCCACAGCTAATATCATACTCAACAATGAAAAGCTAAAAGCTTCTCCTCTAAGATCAGGAACAGACAATGATGTCCACTCACCACATCTATTGAACATAATACTAAAAAACCTAGCCAGGGCAATTAAGCAAGAAAAAGAAAAGGCATTCAAATTGGAAAGCAAAATTAAAATTGTCTTTGTTTGCGGTTGACATGATCTTATATGTAGAAAATTCTAAAAAAAACAAAAACATATTAGCACTACTAAGTAATTTCAATAAAGTTGTATCATACAAAATCAATACACAAAAATCAGTTGCATTTCTATACACTGACAATGAAACATCTGAAAGAAATTAAGAAAACAAATGCATTTATAATAACACCAAATACAATAACATAGTTAGGAATAAATAAATAAATTTAACCAAAAAGGCAAAAATCCAAAAACTCATAAACTTTTGATGAAAAAAAAAAACAAACAATACAAACAAATGGAATGCTCTCCCCGTCCATGGGTTGCAAGAATTAATATTGTTTAAAAGTCCACACCACCCAAAGCAATCTACATTTGATGTAATCCCTTTCAAAATTCCGTTGGTACAATTCACAGAAATAGAAAAACAATCCTAAAATTCATACGTAACTACAAAAGACATAAAGTAGCCAAAACAACCTTGAGAAAGAAGAACAAAACTAGAGACACCACATGTTCTGATTTAAAGCTATATTACAAAGCTATAGTAATCAAAACAGTATGATACTAGCACAAAAACAAATATACAGACCAGCGGAAAAGGATATAGAGTCCAGAAATAAATCCATACATATATGGTCAACTAATCTTTGGCAAAGGGGCCAAGAACACACTGTGGGGAAAACACAGTCTCTTTAATAAATGGTGCTGGCAAAATTGGGTATCTATATGCAAAATAATGAAATTGGACCTCTATCTTACACCATACACAAAAACTGACCTGAAATGGATTAAAGACTTAAATGTAAGTCCTGAATCCAGGTCTAGAAGAAAACAGGGGAAAGCCCCTTGACATGATCTTGGCAATGAATTTTTGGATATGGCACCAAAAGCACAAGCAACAAAAGCAGAAATAAATAACTAGGCTACATCAAACTAAAAACCTTTGCATAGCAAGGGAAATAGTCAACAAAATAAAAAGGAAAACTACAGACTGGGAGAAAGTATTTGCAAAACCAGATAACCAATAGATGTTTATATAAAATATATAAAGAAATCATACAACTCAGTACCAAATAAAAGGAAATAATCCAATTTTTTAAAGGGGCAAAGAACCTGAATACACATTTAAAAAAAAAAAAAAAAAACCCATACAAATGGCCAACAGGTATATGAAAGGGGGCTTAACATCATCAATCATCAGGGAAATGCAAATCAAAAGCATAGTAAGATATCATTCCACATCTATCAGGATGGCTAGTATCAAAAACACGAGAGATAACAAAAGTTGGCAAGGAGGAAACAGAGGAGAAAGTGGAACCCTTGTCTATGATTCGTGGGAATGTAAATTGGTACGGCCATTATGGAAAACAGTATTGGAGTCTACTCAAAAAATTATAAGTAGAACTACCATATGATCCAGGAATTCCATTTCTAAATATATACAAAAGGAAATGGAATCAGTACTTCAAAGAGATGTCTGTACCCCCATATGCACAGGAGCATTACAATAGCTAAGATATGAAACAATCTAACTGTTCATCAATGGATGAGTGAATAAAGTTGATGTGGGGTGTATGCACACACATACACACACACACACACACACACACACACACACACACACACACAGGAATATGCCATAAAAAAAGATCTTGTTATTGTGGCAACAGAGATGAACATAGAGGGCATTATCTGAAGTGAAATGAGCCAGACAGAAAGACAAATACTGTATGACATTATTTATATAAGGAATCTTAAGAAAAAATGTGAAACTCATTATGTTCTGAGGATCTCATGTATAGCACGATAACTATAATTAACAACACTGTATTATTTAATTGCAATTTACTAAAAGAATAAATATTAAGCATTCTTAACCACATGTGAGATATGGATATAATTAACTTGACTGTGATAATCATTTCACAAGGTGTACACATATCAAGTCATTATGCTCTATACTTTAAATTTATACAATTTTGTCAATTATACTTCAGTAAAGCTGGGGGTGGGGGTGGAAGCAGTCTTGTGAGCAAACCAGCATGCTAACCCACCCACAATTTACAGATGTAGAAACAGAATCTAAGTCTTCCATATACAAATCTTCAACTCTTTATTATAACCTAAGACTACAGATGGCATTGCACAGTGGCCACAGTGTGGACTCTAGAGCCAAACTCCCCGGGTTCAAATCCCAACTCCACAGTTTCCTTGATCATTGGTAAGTTATTTTATCCTATTTGCGCCTCAGTTTCCTCACCTGTAAAGTGAGAATAATAATAGTACCTACTTCTTAGAGTTGTTATAATGATTAAATGAGTCAACATGTGTTAAATACCTATTAAAGCAATGCCTGTTTAAGGTGATTGTTAAATTTTTGTAAACGCTTTACTGTTACTCTGGAAGAAATGCATCCATGCTTTATGACAAAAAAGTTAAAACTAAAATGTGAAGGGGCCCTTTACTGGCTCAGTTGGTTAAGTTTCCAACTCCTGATCTCAGTTCAAGTCTTGATCTCAGGGTATTGAGTTCAAACCCCACATTGGGCTCTGTGCTGGGCATGAAGCCAGCACTACTTAAAAACAACAACTAAAATATGGAAAAAAGTCCCAGGTGGAAAAATCACATTCTTTTTGGTGAAAGAATCACCTTTAAGGTTTAACAGGAACTGATAGGTCCATCAACAAGCTGAAAATAGATACATTTGAGAAGAATAGGCAGACAAGAAAAAACGAAAGAAGAAATGGAGGAGGTAAGGAGAGAGAGAGAGGAGAAATTAAGAAGTATCTCCATCACAATAATTTAGAACCACTAATAGATTCCTTTTTCTAGTATTTTGAGGAGTTAACATGGGCCTCCATCTTTTCCCAGTGATTTGAGAAATAAGGAAAATAAGCCAAGGATTTCTGTTGTAGCTTCTGTTCTAGCTTACAGTGTATGCGGTGGGAAAGAGCTGGGGATTTAGTGACAGTCAGCCCTTAACTTCCCCACGTTATCACCTTATGCAAGTCATTTCCTGTCTCTCAAGCTAATTTTCTTACATACCAATGACGATCAGAAAGACTAGCTGTCACCTGAGATTCTTACAGGGCTCAAGTACTTAATACATGGTAAGTTGCTTAGAAATAATTACCTATGTAATTACATATTATTTATACAATTGTCTACGTAATTATGTATTAGATGTATTAGATTTAGTAAAGATCTTTCTGTTAAAATTATGAGGCAAGTCAAACTGACCAAGTTTAAAGATAATGATGGGACACTGTTGAGAACAGAAAGTGGGTATTAATACATCATTGCTCATGTGCTGCCCCAGTGTCATAAAGGAACTGGGCCACCGAATGGGAACACAGGTGGTTTCTGATTACCAGATCTCTGTGGATGAAGCTGTTTCTCTCCAGGTACTCCATCCCTTCACACACATCTTGACACATGCTCAGCAGCATATCTCTACTAAAATGACCTTGTCTCTGCCGGAGGAAATTCAGAAGACAGCCCCTTTCCATGAACTCCGTAACAATGTAAATTGGTTTCTGCTGGGTGCATACGCCATAAAGCTGTACCAGCTTCGGGTGTGTGAGCTTCCTGGGAGGGAAGTCATGCGTACATATGGTTACTATAGGAAAAGAAACCAGCAGGGCTATTAGCTGGAGCCAGGCTAAAAGAGCAATGGGAAAGAACAGAGTAACTTACATCATCACTTTAGCTTCTTCTATAAAGTCTTCCTCACACATGGCACCTTCCCTAATAGCTTTGATTGCAACTTTGTATTGAGCTCTCCACTTGCCAAGCCTCACGACTCCAAACAGTCCGCTCCCCAGTTCCCTCATAAAGGTCAGCTCTGAAGGGTTGATCTCCCATTTTTCTGTGAGACAGAGGGAGAAAGTGATAACATTTAATAAGGAGAACACAGCATGAATCCGCGGGAAACAAAGAAGCTACAACCAAGGTCAATGTCAAAGTTACAGGCTCGTACAACATACAGCAGACTTGCAATGTGCATCTAAACTACAAAAGGTGGCTTTCCACCCTCTGGGGGATGATGGACTGCCTTCCGAGCCGTCACAATACAAGCAACATAAACTGCAGAAAGCAAGAAGATGATGAACAATGTGCTAATAATAATAGAGCTTAAAGGTGCTTAGGAAAAACAAACAAACAAACAAAAAAAAAAAACAAAATCAAATGCTTCCTCCTTTAGCATTCTTCCCCCTCAGTTTCGTTTTTTGGTTTTTTTCCCCCCATTACATCAGGTTGGAAAGAATTTAATCTTCTGTTTAAAAGGCTTTTGTTGGAAGCAACAAAGACCTCAAGTGGATGCCTTCTTTATTACCCCCATCCTTAACTTCCTGTGAGTAACCAACAAGGCTAGTGAGAACCAGGAAAGGATTTGGTTTATTTTAGAAATAACATGGCAGTGCTTATTTTTCACCAACAGGAAGTTTTCTGAATTATGAATAATGATGAAAACAGAAAATCGAGGGTTACCATAGCTATGAGTACAATCATCTAAAAACCCATACTATAAAACTATAAAAACAGTTCTACTATGTGGAATCCTAAACATCTAAACTGGTCTTGCGGTGATGGATTTTTTTCAAGGAAAGTTAGCCAGTGCAACTATGAAATGAGTTACCATAGCTGAATCCTGCAGTGGTTGGTGCGTTCTTCTCCCTCACGCTAACTGGGTACCGCAGCCTTGTGACAAGTCCTGGAGGTCAGAGAGAGCAGTGCAGTTGAATTCATTCTTAATCACTCCGCATGGTAAAGCACAAACCTTAGAAACTCCTGTACAAAGTCTATTCATTTTCCACTAAGTGCTCATCCTCTGTGGGTACATACAGCACTCTGCTATATGCTAGAGAAAAATAAAACCAGAGGAAGGCAGGAAGGAAGAAGATAATCCTATACTTTGAGTTGACCATTTCATATTTTTACAGAACATAAAAAACTTTTAAAGATAGAAATGCTTTTATTCACTCAACAAACACTGCCCTTTAAATATTACCGTGTTCTGGGGCACCTGGGTGGCTCAGTTGGTTAAGTGTCCAACTCTTGATTTGGGCTCAGGTCATGATCTCGCGGTTCATGAGTTCGAGTACCGGGTTGGGCTCTATGCTGACAGTATGGAGCCTGCTTGGGATTCTATCTCTCTTCCTCTCTCTCTGCCCCTCCCTGCCTTACTTTCTCTCAGAATTAAATAAATAAATAAATAAATAAATAAATAAATAAATAAATAAATAAATAAATATTACAGGGTTTATCAAGTTCTCTGCTAGCATATTCGCTTCTCAAACATTTTTGAAAATGTTAAAAGGTTTCTAACAGTTACTATCGATTATTATTTCATGTTGTTTTCCAATGAGATCTGAACTATGAAAGGGATTTAAGGTAGTCTATTAAAAATTAAAGTGATTCACCTTGCTAACTCAATACAAGTAATCTTAGCATAAATAGAGGCTCTAAAATATCAACAACTGGAATAGAAACTACTGGAAGTCAGTGAGGTGGGGTAAACCCTTTAACGTAAGTTGCTTCCAGCACTAAATAAGAAGAAATGGCACAGGTATCTCTCCTATAAGCACCCATTTTCCTCTGTATTTCTTCAGTTACAGCATATCTCATAGTAACTTTAAAGTGTTACATACTTCTCTGTCTCCCCCACCAGACAGTAAGTTCGGAGAGACACAGGGTCAATGACTATCTCTAGTCCACCACAGACTCCCTAGAACCAGGCACAATGCCTGGCACGTAACAGACACTTAATACATGTTTGCTAAATGACTGAATTGAGGTAACGGTTGTTATACAAGGAGATGAAAGAAATAGGGAATGTGATCCCTGAAAAAGAAAGTAACAGAATAAGAGATAAGAAAAAGTTCTTGGGGGATAAATCGATAATGAAAATAGCTCCTCACGTGTTAGACACAGACTTAACATATAACCCAGCAAATTCACTCCTAGGTAAGTAACCAAGAGAAATGAAACCTATTTCCGTGCAAAAACTTGTATACAAGTGTTCATAGCAGCATTATTCATAAAAGCCAAAATGTGGAAACAAGCCAGATGTCCACCCCTGATGAATGACAACAAAATGGATAAACCAAATTAACACAGTGGATTATTATTTGTCAATAAAAAGGAATGGGACACTTATACAGGCTACAACATGGACAAATGTCAAACACATTATGCTAAGTCAAAGAAGCCAGTCATAACAGACCACCTATTGTATGATTCCATTTATATGAAATATCCAGAATAGGCAAATCTGTGGAGACAGAAAGTAGATTAGTGGTTGCCAAGGGCTGGACTGGTAAAAGGGGGGCAGGGGAATTGGGGGGAGAGACAGGTGATGGGCACAATATCTCTTCTGAGGATGATGAAATGTTGTTAGATTACGGTGATAGTTGGCACCGCTCTAAACACACTAATGACCACTCAACTGTATACTTAAATGGGCGAATTTTATGATATTTAAATTATCTCTCAATAACTGTTCCTATCATTATCTGAGAAAACGGGCATCAATGTAGTTTCTGGTTCTGGTGTTTGGTTTGTTCCCACTCCGGTGGTAAGTATAGCAGAGATTCAGCAAGATGGAAAACTCATTCAGGACACAACTATTCTAGTCTTTGGAAGCCCCTAGCATAGCCCTAAACCCTGGGCTTGTCTGACGGCTTCTGTGACAGCCCTGACGTAGACATATCTTAGGTTTTAGTTTAATACTGCTAAAAAAAAGAAACTATCCAATGACACTTCTAAAGGTGGTAAGGTAGACTTTATTCAGGACCATTGTGATTGGTATAGGAACCACTGCAATATGATTTTAGAGTTCGACAGAGACTGGGTTCAACTCCAAATATAGCATGGACAAGCGGGAATTTACAGCCAAGGAGCAGGGGGGCAGTCAGTGGATGGAAAATTATTAAGAGGAACTCTAGGCAGTGAGGGGGTTGGGGTACGCCAATCTAACAGGATCTTGCTGAATATAAGCCAGGGTGACCGAACATCACCCAGTGGGAAATAAGGAACCTGATCGGATACTGAGTGCGAGTGGATATCAAGGGTGGGAGTTCCGGTGAAACTGACTTAGCAGGGTTCTTGCTAAAACTGGATCTTACAAGAAAGTGCATAAATAAATGGGTCTAAAAGATGGTTTAGGAGCCTGACTAATGCTTAGTCAAGCAAGGAGTCTTTGTTAATACCAAGGGTATAAGCGACAGAAATGTGAACATTCATCATATACAATAAGAGTAACTCATGAGCTGAGGTCAAATCAGCTGTTTTTTAAAAAAATTTAAGGTTTATTTATTCTAACAGAGAGAGAGTGGGAGAGCAGGGGAGGGGCAGAGAGAGGAGAGAGAGAATCCCAAGCAGGCTCCAGGCTTTCAGTGCAGAGCCCAACATGGGGCTCGATCCCATGAACTGTGAGATCATGACCTAAGCGGAACCAAGAGTCAGATACTTAACCGACTGAGCCACCCAGACGCCCCAAGACAGCCTTTTACGAGACTTAATATTATTTCCCATTTTTCTTTGTATATATCACATCCTTAATATGCAATAATTTTAAATCAATCACACTCTACAATTAACTACAAACTGAAACTGTTCAAGGAAGAATTCATTACAATGTCTGACCATCGTAATCCCTACCCTATATTTGAAAATGTTTTAACAGATCATTTACCTGCTGCATTGTGCTTATGATATTCAATAATCTCAGGAATTGAACCAAATGCATGTTTTTCTGCGAGATAATACTTCTTTGGGGATGTTGTTGTTTCCTTTATATGATAATGCCTGAAACCCGACGAGCCTTCTCTGAAACAAAAATCAAATTGTGTTAGCACCAAATTGAAATAACGTAACATCACTCTTAAGATGTTTTCTACCAAGAAACCACAGGTCCCTACATATGGCCCCTTCTAGTCTCTGCCAACTTTTATTTTTTCCCCACGTTCTTCTTAGCTTCACCTGTCACATTAACAGGTGGAAGTTTTTAAAGTGGTCATTGGTAATGTACTTGGCCCTTGCATGAGATTGTGAAAGAGAAAATTTACCAACTCCATTTACCAACACGTAAAAGTCTTAGAATACCTCTTAGCTGGCTACTGTTTTTTGTCCCTGCTATTAATGTAAATGTGCAAATGTCTACAAGACTTATACTTCTGAAAGTGAACCAACCCACTTCTAAAAAATGTATAAATTCTATTTTAGATATCTTTCTAGAACACAGATCTTCTCGAGTCATGTCTTGCTAAAAATTCTTTCAAGAGAATTCCCTCTGCTCTTAAAATAAAGCTCCTTGACACTGACGTGACCTGACCTCTACTTTTATCTCTTAGGGTTCTCTTTCCTCCCTTCACCGCCCCTTCCATTCTGGCTAAAATACTCTTTTGTCAGTTCCTGGAACTCATCATATCCTCCCTCAATTCTGGGTCCAGTTTCCTAAGTCACAAACACTCTTTCCCTTCCCCCCACCTTCTGCCTGCATTACCCACCAGGTCTGTCTAGATGTCCCTAGAAAACACTGGTGACTAACTTGGATGTGTCTGGGCCATGTACTACCCCCCCACCCCCACACATACACACATTGCTCTCCGAGCATAATACTTACTCACATGCTACCACAACTGCCTAGTTGCTTGTCTGAATCCCCCACTAAGCTATAGGAAGGCAGGGTCTGTGTCTACTTTGTTCACTGTGTCATCCTTAGTGCTTAGTGCAGTGCCTGGTACTTACTTCTTGAACGTTGCTAACGTTTCCATAGACATTCTCAATGGATAAATATGGAAAACCATAAGGAAAATTACCAAGTACAGGAAATATGGATATAAAGAAATATGAACACAAAAGATAGGATAGATTTTAGAAATCTAAAGTGCAGATTTTGTTTCATGCTGAAACGCAGCATATTGTTTGAACATTAGGAACCCATAAAAACTACACGGGAACTTCATATAAAAACTCTTAAAGAGAGAGAGAGAGAGAGCTTGATTGGTTGATTACTTACCCTCCAAACTTTGTATAAAGGGAGACCGTGTACATGCCTGGCTGACTGGAATCTCTTACCATAAAACCACCTTCTTTATCCTAAAATCCAAGTTAAGAAAATGTTTCCACTCTAATAGCAAGTATCAATGCCATAGAGAAGATTCAAGACACCAATCTTGTAATTTCATGTTTATTATCCTTTGCTTAGAAAATCTGCTTTGGAGAAGCACAACTTAAAAAAACAGGGTGTAACTACATGACTTTCCCCTTCACATTACTGGGCTATGAGATTAGTTGAAGAAAGTACACTCACAATTCCCCCAATCACAAATCACCACACACAACAGCATGAGATATTTCAACAAGATATCTCAAAGTGTCCTTTCAGAACCGATACACAAGGTTTTGCAATTCCTAGAAGTGCTGGACATATGGGGAAACAGTTACTGAAAAACGTGTTTCTTAATAATTGGGTTTCATAGCATACACTTCTCATATTTGCTAGAAGCTTTGAATCCTGACTCAATATCATCTTCTATCCACACAGCATTTTTCCTGTAAATATCTCAGTGCTCTTTATAAGAACATTCTTTAAGATCCCTAATTCCCCAGGAAATTGCTGTTAAATATCACTGTTCACAAAAGGAGAGCTGCAAGCACAAGCAAATCAGGCAGAGAAAACCAAAAAGCAAAACAATACAGAATGACTAAAAAATAAGTTCTCAAGTTTTCAGCAAAACAGCAAGAAACAGAAGCTAGGAATGTCAAATACCTCTCCGCCGATAACCCCCCCAGTCTCTAGCTTTAAGATGAGAGTGTGTTTAATAGTCAAAAAACAAAATACATTTTATTCTTACTCATAAGAAAGACAATCAATGATCATAATAGTTCACTGACCAGTAAAAAGTATAATAACTACCATATAGTTATTGAGAAAACATACTCTGTTTTAATATGTTCTAATATATGGATGTGCTTAAATCTCAAAACAGTCCTTTGAGGTAGGTACTCCTGTTAACCCTGCTTTACTTCACAGGCGAGGAAATGGGGCACAGACAGGATGGATAAATTGCCCCAGATCACGCAGCTCGTGAGTAGCAGAGCCAAAATTTGGGCCGTAGGCTTTCTAGCTACCCACTCCCCTACAGCTGCCCCTCATTGTGGGGTCACCAGGGAGGCGTGTAAGAATCCTCTTGGAGGGGTAGGTGCGGTAATATATCGTTTGAATTAAGCAGAATCACTTGCTATTGCTCTTTAATATAAACTACAGAAACAAGTGTCCAAAAAAAAAAAAAAAAAAACCCTACTGGTGGGAATAAACAGGAGATAAAGTGAGAAAGCATGGGTTTAAAAGAATTGAGAACTATTGCGGCTCCTGGGTGGCTCAGTTGGTTAAGTCTCTGACTCTTCATCTCCACTCAGGTCATGATCTCACGGTTAGTGAGTTTGACCCACGCAGCAGGCTCTGTGATATTAGCACAGAGCCTGCTTGGGATTCTCTCTCTCTTTTCTCTCTGCCCCTACCCCCGCATGCACACACGCTGTCTCTTTCTTTCAAAAATAAGTAAAACTTTAAAAAAATGGAGAACCATTACAAAATAGAATAACTGGATCATAAATGTGGAGAATTGTACAGATCGTCTTCTAATCCAACCTTCTTATCTTACAGAGATGCAAAACAGACTAGAGAAGTTACAGCTAGACTCAGGTCTCCTTACTTGGTCTACTGCAGTTCTCTCCATACTACATTTTACCCTTTTGTTTTATTGCTTTTTAAAGTGTAAGAATTTTAGCACACTTATTACTTACTATTATTTGGCTTATTTATTTCTAAAGGCAACTAAATACTTAATCAAACTTCATTTATGGGGTGCCTGGGTGGCTCAGTCAGTTAAGCATCCGACTTCAGCTCAGGTCATGATCTCGTGGTTCAGGGGTTCCAGCCCCGCATCAGGCTCTGTGCTGACAGCTCAGAGCCTGGAGCCTGCTTCAGATTCTGTGTCTCCCTCTCTCTCTGCCCTCCCCCCACCTCTCTCTCTCTCAAAAATAAACATTAAAAAAAATAAAAATAAATAAATAAAAACTTCATTTATAATAGATATCATGTAATACTGATATAAATTATTTTAAAACAAATAACTTCAAGCAAAAAGGAAAAACACATTTAAGTACTAAAATCAAGGTAGCAAATAATAAATTAGTGAGAAAGGAAGTAAAGAAAATGTTACCCATGTACTAGTTGTTACCTATTGGTATGGATTTAATTGTCTCCCACTCAAAAAAGATATGTTGGAGTCCTAACCATATTTAGAGATTTACAGAGGGAACTGAATTGAAATGAGATCAATAGACTGGGCCCTAATCCAATATGATGGAGTCCTTATATGAAAAGGAAATTTGGGGGGCACCTGGGTGGCTTAGTTGGTTATGTGTCTGACTTTGGCTCAGGTCATGATCTCATGGCTTATGAGTTTGAGCCCCACATCAGGCTCTGTGCTGACAGCTCAGAGCCTGGAGCCTGCTTCGAATTCTGTGTCTTCCTCTCTCTCTGCCTCTCTCCCACTCACTCTCTCTCTCTGTCAAAAATAGATAAATATTAAAAAAAAAAAAAGGGGGGGGAAATTTGGACACAGAGACGGATATGCGTGAAGGATGGAACAGAGGGAAAAAAAGGTGGAAGGCCTGAAACAGATCCCTCCCTCACAGCCCTCAGAAGGAGCCAACCCTGCTGGCCTCTGGATTCCAGACTTCCATCTAACCTCTAGAACCATGCAACAATGCACTTCTGTTGTTTAAACCACTCAGTCTGTGGTACCTTGTTTTGGTGGCCCCAAGAAACTAACAGTACACAAATACTCAATTTTAAATGATTAAAAAGGACCACTTACATCACAGTATTTTTTAGTCTTTAGAAACAGATACGTGAAATCACTTCTCAGAGATTTGTTACAATTAATTTGCACTGAAACCGAACTCACAAAACAAGTACAAAAACTTACTTCACTTCTAAGGAGTTGCTCTGCTTTGCTTCTATTCGTGTTTCTGCAATACCATCTGAACAGAAAAGAAAGTACATTTAAGGCCTCAGGTTTTTACAATTCTCTACGATTATTCTCTCTAGGCTTAACCAGGTAACACTGCTCATCAATAATAAATACAATAAGTGACAACAAGACATTACTCATAATCTCAATGATATAGACAATCACTAATAACATTTGGGTATACATACCTTCAGACTTTCCCTACTCATGTTATTATGACGATATGTACATATGCCAACACTCATATTTTGTTATTAAAGTGGGATCAAGCTATACTTGCTATATCATAACCAGAACTTTTTATATAATAGTGTATGGACAGACATCTTTGCAAAGCAATATAGTTCTAGGCATCGTGGTATGGCTATGCCATAATTTATTTAAACCATTCTTGGTTATTTAACATAAAAATCATTTCCAATTTTTCTGTAATAATAACAAGAATGAATTTTACTCCACAGATTCAAACATGCAGGAAACATCATCCTACTTTCACTACTGTATTTAATTCAAATTAAAACTTACCCCAAGCCCCTATCCCACCAATAGGCAGTAGATTTCATTGCAAGTCATAATGGAGGCTCTCCCACTGAATTTCACAAAGGCCCCAAGTGTCAAAAGAAAGACAGCAAAACAGAAGAATAGGCCTCCTGAGTTTTCTAGACTTACTAGTTGTAGCACAGCCCCACACCCTGGCGGTCACCTGAGTCTCTGCCGTAGGAATACTGCTATTGACAAGCAGCGACGCCAGCCCTCCCACCAGGTTCTGTCACCACTCTGTGCAACGACCCCAAACCCCTGCAGATCAGTGCCCCTTCTTAACCCCTGGGAAATCTTTCCCAAGGAAAGATGGAAACTGCCATCTCCCACCTCATCCTCTGAGATACTCTCTCCTCTCCCTGCTGCCCCCCAGCCCAATCTCTCCATGAGAGAGGCCAAAGAACATGAACTCAGGCCATTTCCTTTGGCGTTTGTTTTTAAACTTTTGTTGTTTGTTTTGATCTGTTTGTTTTAGATGCCCTTCAGTGAGCAGAGAACCCTCCATCACAGTCTTATTTCCTGAGGCTTCTAATGTTATGAAACCAGACAGGCCCCTCTGGACATCTGGATTTTCTACCACTGGTTCAGCTTGATTATAAAAGAACCAGCACCTGCTTTTGACGCAGGAAGTACCCTGAGACAAGTGAATATAAAGGGAAAAATACAGAGACCAAAATATAATACAAGATCCTTTTTTTGGTCTGGATGCTTTTATGCACTCGTAGCAGCCTAACTACAATCTCTGTACAAGCTGATGGCTCTTATTTTATTTGGAGCCTGGGGTGATTAACCAGAATTATGGGCATTAAGATCTCATTGCCGTGGACCCCATTTTATGAACTGAGACCAAGTTTAACGAAATTGCAGTTGTAATCAATCAACTTCCGTAAAGCAATAGAGAGATACAATAAATGAGGAGAACATAATGGATTCTGTCCCTGAGCTTTTCCACTGATATAAGAAACATTCATCAGAATGCCAAAAAAGCCAAAAATTAATTAAGGAAAGGCAACTGGAGTTCTCATGGCATATATTATAAACGAGCAGAACCTGAAAGATTGGAAAAAAATTTTCTTTGTAAATAACAAAGATTCAAACCCACATCTTCACAGCAGGAGTAAGCAATGGAGAGTTAGTCTCACATTCAGATGCAAGAAAACAGTTAAGGCTAACTTGTGGCTCTCAGGAGGAAACAGAGAAAGAAAGAGTCCTTTCTTCATCTAGTACATTCAACTCCTGGGAAGGGAAAAAGGAAATAAGAAAGAAAAGGAATCCATGGTACAAAGGGCAGGCAGGCTTTTTGAAATCCTGCCCTAAGCAGTGCTTTTTCTGGCATTTGCGGATTCCCCAGAAAGGACATTTCTCCTCCCTAGGATGTAAACTCAGACCTTTAAGAATATGTTGAAGGAAGGAAAGGAGGAAGGAGTGAGGAACAAACTGATGAATCAATTAGTGGTATTTCCCAATGGCCCATTGTAGCTTCTCTCTCTCTTCTATGATGCTTATCACCAGGCGAGACAGGAAGGCCACTGATGGCTCTGCTGAACTCATCCTGGCAAGAGGAACTCTGCACATGGGTAAACATGAAGGAGCAAAAGGGCTGGTGCTGGCCCACGTACATCTGTCCTAGCCGGTCACACAAATGTCTCTGTGAAAGGGAGGCGCCTGGTTGGCTCCGCTGGTTAAGCATCCAACTCTCGATTTCAGCTCAGGTCAAGATCTCAACGGTTTGTGAGATGGAGCCCCGTGTCAGCATGGAGCCTGCTCGGGCTTCTCTCTCTCCGTCTCTCTCTGCTGCTCTCCCACTTGTGGTTTCTCTCTCTCTCCCTCTCTCTCTCAAAAAGTAAATAAACAAACTTAACAACAACAAAAAAAAAAGACAACCAGTGTAAATGATGGAAAACCAGAAACAAACCAACCAGCTATGATTCTTTGCTGGTTCTGTAATTTGACCCTTTTCCCCTGAGCCACCCACTCAAAGCCTTTTATCCTAGACTTTGCCCTATTCTAAGGGCCCTTTCATTTCTATCACCTTCTTCCTTTAACATCCTTCCACCAAGAACTTGTCATAACCATCACCATGAACCCACTTTCTTTCCTGCAGCAGCTCCTTTGACTCTCTCCTCTTCAAACTGTTACCTGGATGTGGAGGTCAGAACTAGATTCTGCTGGCCCTGGGAGCCTCGGGCCTGGCAATCCTGAGTCCAGCCCCATGGACTGTCTGTTGCCTGGGACTCCTGGGTCCCAAAAAACAGCAGGAGAGCTCTTGATTCAAGAGCTGGCAAAAGGCTTTTTTAAACCCTGGGAACATTTGAGATGTGTTACAGCATGGGCTGTAGCAGAGAACAACACAAATCTTGGCGTGGGAAAACAGAGGGAGAAGAGGGGGGATCTCTGATTGTCTACACTGAAAACAGGTTTTGTTCTTGTTGAGCGAGGCATGGCACAGGCCATGTGGAATCCTTGACCCTGGGCAGAGGGCTGAGGGGATTCCCATACCAGAGACTGTACATGGCAAATTCATTTAGTCACACAGAGTAGGAGGAGAGTCCCTTAGAAGAGAGGGCATTTCCAAACTAAGATAAATCCAAAAAATTCATGGCAATGAATCACAACCTTCATAAAATCCTGATTTGTAATCCCAAGAATCAGGGGAGTTCTCACAATTAGACAAGGACTATCTGGCTTCCAAGCATAACCCTCTTCAAATCATCAGTTATGTCTCAGTCAGATCACTTTATTCATTTTTCTAAATATAATTTATTGTCAACTATATACAGTGTGCTCTTGGTTTTGGGGGTAGATTCCTGTGGTCCATCGCTTACATATCACACCCAGTGCCCTCCTCAATGCCCATCACCCACTTTCCCCTCTCCCCTGCCCTCCCCGTCAACCCTCAGTTTGTTCTCTGTATTTAAGAGTCTCTTTTGGTTTGCCTCCCTCCCTCTCTGCTTGTAACTATTTTTTCCCTTTCCCTTCCCCCTTGGTCTTCTGTTAAGTTTCTCGAGTTCCACATATGAGGGAAAACATATGATATCTGTCTTTCGCTGACTGTCAGTCAGATCACTTTACAGTAGGGTCCAAGGGTGCCTGGGTGGCTCAGTCGATTAAGCAGCCAACTATTGATTTCGGCTCAAGTCATGATCTCACGATTGGTGGGATGAGGTCCTGCATTGGGCTCTGCACTGTTAGCGCAGAGCCTGCTTGGGATTCTCTAGGATTCTCCCTCTCTCTCTGCCCCTCCCCCACTTGTGCACATGCTCTCTCTATCAAAATAAATAAATAAACTTTAAAAAAAAGAAAAAAGAAAATAAGGTCCAAGTTTTCACTGTTTAGTACCTTCCCTAATTCTAAAGATTTTGGTATTTTTTCCTAGAATTTATTTAAGAACAGAAACACTATTTATTTTACATATTTTTTATAACTCATCTACTTCTAAAACAACTTTGGGGGATCACACCACCGAGGGCTATTAATCTTTTTCTAGATTTTAAGGTACATCCACCTTACGGGCACTGATACGGACAGAGGAGACAGCTTTTTGTTGGTGGTGGTGATGGTGGTGTTTTTAAATAAGTGAATGAAGCATCAGAATGACCCCCTCAGAATGACCACAGAAGAGTATCTGGTATATATGAGCTTCTCATTAAAACCTGGCCACGCACTGCTAGTGGGCTTATAAATAGTGTGCCCATTGCCTTCTGTGGAAAGCAATTTGACAGCATGCATTAGGAGTCCTAACAAGTTCATCACTACCCTTTAGACCAGTACGTAAATTTTTAGAGACCTCGCTGAAGACAATAAGCAAAAAGAGGATATCCCAGTTAACGTTACAGAGCAAAGATGCTACACAGCACAGTGCCTTACAAATAAGGCAATGGTTATATAAAATATCACACATCTATGTGGCATGTGCCTCGTTGTATGCGCTAAGGCCTAGCACAGTGCCTCATACATGCTAGGATCTCAGTAAATATCTGATGAATTTGTGACTGAATGAAACATAATGCAATTATGAAAATGTTTTTGAAGAATACCTAATGGCATGAGGAAAATTCAATTCATAATATACTGTGAAGTGGAACAAAAAGGATACAAAACATACACAGCATGATTCTGCTCCTTAAATAATAGTTAAAAAAAAAAAAACTGAACGGAAATATGCTAATGTTAACACGGGCCAACTCTAGTTGATTTATGAGTAATTTTTATTAACATTTTTCGTATTTTAAACATATTGCTATCATATTGCTATGATCATATTGCTATCATAGCAAAAGAAAAGAAACAAACATGTTTGTTTTTTTTTTTTAAGGCCACTCTTGGAAACTGTATTCTGATTTCCTGAATGAATGAACAATGATCTGTATTTCAAAGTCAGCTAAGCTGTGATTTGTTTAAAATAAATTCAATTATATTTGCCCGTGTAACTGCATTCATACATAGTACCTTCAGGTAAAGCCTATTTAGAGAAACTAATTCTCACAACATCCACTCTGTACAACTGACTTCAGGAAAGATATCTATTCATCTCCAAAGTGCCTTACATAACTAGGAAAATGAAAACATTTTCTGGTTCTCCACATTCACAAAAAAACCATTTACTTACTCATATTGGTCTAAGTTGTTCGATTTCTTTCCCGTTACATAATTACTTGGGATGTATCCTTCACTCCTGGAAGGAAGGAAAATACTTTTAAGTAAACTGAAATTATTTTACTGAGAAGTTATTAAAAGAAAGATTATTGCCTTTATGAAATCATGAAAGCATTATATTGCCTAAAGCTTCAAGAAAAACTAGCTAACCCCCAATAATTCAATATACCTATAGCATTTGATGCTTTACAAAGTACTTCCTCGTTTGGCCTTCCCTAAAATTGTGAGGTAGGCAGGCACTACTGTACCCACTTCCTGGTGAGGAAAATGAAGCTTAGAAAGATTAAGGGATTTTCTTCAGGTCCCAAAGCTAGTCAGTAACAGGGTCAGAACTTAAAATCTGAACTTGTGACTAGGTTCAGAGCCCTTCCTAACATTTCACGATGCTTCCCTTGAATTCTTGGGATGTTTTAAAGAAATCTCTATTTGAGAAAAGTTAAAATGTTAGATAAAAACACCCATCTTGTCAATAGTCCCAAACATCTGTGGAGAGCATTGTTTCACAGTAGTCCCTGACCTCTATATCAACATCACCTGGGCCACTTGTTACAAAGGCAAATTCTTGGGTCATACCCCAAGGGAACTGAATGAGAGGGCCTATGTGAGGCCGAGGAAATTTCAGTTTTACCCCTCATAACTCTTACACATTACAGCTGAAGAAGACCTCATACCTGAAATCTGTTAGAGAAAATCTCAAATGCTCATGAAGAGGTAACTATGTGAGATGATGGGTCTTCTAATTTGATTGTGGAAATCACTTCACAATGCACACATATATTACAACATTGTGTTGTACACCTTAAATATATGTAATTTTCACTTATCAATCATACTTCAATAAAACTGGGAAAATTTTTTTAATTTAAAAAATTTAATTAAAAAAATTTTTAGCCAAAAAAACCCACTCATAATAGGTACACTCTTGGTAGGAGCCCAGATTATCAGTGTAAGATAAAAGGCATACATGTATACAATTTTAAAAATTGAGTAAAACCCTAGTAATCTTAAATTTGAATTCGGGGGCGCCTGGGTGGCTCGGTCGGTTAAGCGTCTGACTTCGGCTCAGGTCATGATCTCACGGTCCGTGAGTTCGAGTCCTGCAACGGACTCTGTGCTGACAGCTCAGAGCCCGGAGCCTGTTTCAGATTCTATGTCTCCCTCTCTCTCTGCCCCTCCCCTGTTCATGCTCTGTCTCTCTCTGTCTCTCTCTGTCTCAAAATAAATAAACGTTAAAAAAAAAATTTTTTTTTTAATTTGAATTTGAACTATTAGTAAGAACTCATAATACACACACGTAGCTCTGTTGCACTGAAAAGGCCTAGAAACAATGACAATCAAGTAGTAATTAGAATCCTAGCACTCTGATTATTGTCCAAAGATTAACTCACTAAGAGGCAGCATTCCTCAGGAAAATGGCAAATTGCAGGTTTGGCCAGGAAAAATACAAGATGAACTTGAGCTGTTTTATTTTACCCAGAAAGCAAGGACTCTAAGAAAGATTAAAGTGATCCCAACCAGGAGCACCTGGGTGACTCAGTCGGTTGAGCGTCTGACTTCGGCTCAGGTCATGATCTCACAGTTCAGTAGTTTGAGCCCCATGTCGGGCTCTGTGCTGACAGCTCAGAGTCTGGAGCCTGCTTAGGATTCTGTGTCTCCCTCTCTCTCTGCCCCTCCCCTGCTCTCTCTCTCTCTCTCTCTCTCTCTCTCTTTCTCTCTCTCAAATATAAAATAAAACATTAAAAAAATTGTTTTAAGTGATCCCAACCAAAAACAGCTACCACTCACCTATGATGGGACAATTCAAGCAAAAAGAATAATGACTGCAATGGTTGCAATATGCATCCATAATAATACTTAAAAAAAATAATTGGGTACCATTGTTATCACTAGAGGAAGCTCAGTTATCAACGCACTAAAATTGGTAAAAGGAAAGAATCAAACATTTCTCTTGCCTTTGCTGCACAAACTAAATGAACTGGCTGATGAGGCAGTTCTTCTTTAGAGAATTAATAAATGTAGACGGAATGAAGAGTCAGAAAATTATCATTTTACAATCCCTAATGAAATAATGGATCTAAGCAGTAATCACTAATGAATGCCAAAATCATTAGGTGCAATCGTGATGAGTTTTTTCATCACCTGAACCACTGAGTAATCTTCACATCATTAGAAGTGGGACAACCAGATATCAACTTCTAATGTGATCAAGCCTCTAGATTACAATTTGCAGGAAATACAGGACACAGAGACATATTAGATGACGCCATGTGAAAGCATTTAGTTTAATCTAGATTGTGGCTCATTTCATAGGGTAAATGACCTGGTTTCATCAATAAATCAAAAAAAAAAAAAAAAAAAAAAAAAAGGATGGGGGCTGTTGTAGAACAAAAGAGAGACCTATCAGCTCAAATGCAGTATGTGGACCTTGTTTTAGTCTTACTTAAACTGTATAAATACATATTAGAGCTACTCAGGGAAAAATGGAATTACATAATTGGTACTATCCTTAGACCTTGATCAGAGAGGTCCCTGTCGTGGTCTCACACTTCTAAGAGCATGCTAAAGTCCATGCTCCCTCAGTCCTCTTCTAGACCATCATCTGGGTAACTAGGACCCCCAAACTCTCTGTCCATTGCTAAGGCCAACACAGACCTTTCACCTTGCAGACTCTGAAAAATAAATTATGCTAGTTATGTGCAACTCCTTCAGCCCAGGTCCAAGGGTGGCCAAGTTGGGGAGTGGCTCTTATAAACTATGTGGACAGAGCTTAGACGTATGGCTGGGAGATCCATATGGTACACGTGAGACAGAACCGAGGTAGAAGGGAAGAGGAAAGGAAGGTACGCCAGGGAGTCAGCCCTCCATGCACTGTCACCTTCTGGCATGGGACTCTTAATTCAAACCTTGCCTCCTTGTCATTTTGAAGGTACGTTTGTCAGGTTAGAGGATAAATGATATTTTATTGACCAGTCTGTCGGCTTGACTTATAACTTCAAAATACTTAGATACATGATATGTGGGCTTTCATTTGTACTCTTCTTTCAGTCCTGAAAATGCTAAGGGAAAGTCTACAGATGGTATTTTTTATTTATTTATTTATTTTTTTAATTTTTTTTAACGTTTATTTATTTTTGAGACAGAGAGAGACAGAGCATGAATGGGGGAGGGGCAGAGAGAGAGGGAGACACAGAACCGGAAGCAGGCTCCAGGCTCTGAGCCATCAGCCCAGAGCCCGACGCGGGGCTCGAACTCACGGACCGCGAGATCATGACCTGAGCTGAAGTCGGATGCTCAACTGACTGAGCCACCCAGGCGCCCCTACAGATGGTATTTTTTTAAATTATCATTAAGTATGATAACAACATGGTAGTTGTTCAAAAACATCTTTAGCAGTTAGACTTAGGGGTGAAATTGACAAAATGATTTGAATTTACTTTTAAATACTCTAGAAAAAAACAACCGGGAAGATTGGTAAATCAGTCCACAGGTGAAGTGAGGAATAGAGAACTGGAATTGAGAATGGGGCAAGGAGGTGAGAAAGTAGATTTGGAGGGAGGGTATGCTCTGTCCAGAGCAAAAAGTCCTCCTCTTTTTATCCATAAGGACTCAGAATATAAACAGGATTATATTTCAGAGGCAAGCAAAGGATAGAGTTTCCTTAATGAAGCCTAAAGGATGCTCATCCTCTACATTTATCCAGATCTATTCATTACTTACCAATAATAAAGTTGAAAGGACGGTTCCTTTAAATCCAAAATTATCTTGTATAAATAATGCTTGTTTTTAAATTTCTTGCATATGTGTGTATACATGTATTTTATACATACACACATGCATGCACGCACAAGCACACACACACATTCTCCCTCTTAGAAAAATGTAAGATCACTTACCTCAGGGGAGAAAAGCGTAAAATATCATTCCCCCAAGATCAAAGTTATCTAATTAAACACATAATGAATGAGAAAGAGACCAATGTGATACATTCTAATTTCTGGAAAGAAGTGGTTGATCCATTTACATTTATTGAGTCATTACTGAGACTACATTTTGTTACTGCAAAGTAACGATGTGTACTTCCATTACTTGCTGGCTGAACCAGTCTCATTACATGATTGTTACAGACAATTCTCTTCTTGCTCAGCACTTCACCCCCACCCCGACCCCCCGCTTTGTGTGCCATACACAGAGAGGAAGAACTTACCCGTATTTATCTCTTGCTCTCCACCAATGAACATCATTCTTTTCTAATATAATATACTCTTGGCCTCTCTCTAATCTGAGATCATGTGCTTCTGTCGCTTGGAAATCATACATGGCTACAACGATTTCTTCACTATTATCTTCTTCCTCAGGTGGAATTGGTGGGGGAGGCCTTCGCTAAGAAGAGGAGACAACATCTGAAAATTTAGTCATTCTGCTTGAAACTGGGTACGAAATCAAACACTAAGTGATCCACACAGCACCAGAGGATAAAGCAGAAACCTCAAGTCTACATAATACAACCCGGGGAACCTTCCCGTGAGTTTAATGATGTTGATGCTACTGGACCTCTCTCATGAGTTTCAGAATATAGGACACGAGCAAAACCCCTCTGTAAACATCAAACAGCCTCTGCTCGGTGTCAAGGCTGGCCTTCCAGGGAGAGCTAAGGATAACATGGGAGTAGAAACCAAAGGACTAACGGTGGACCCACCATTCAAATGGCCTGCAATGGGGAAAAGGCACACTAGGGAGCGAGTCTTTTACCAGGTATCCTCTCAGAGGAATTTGCACTTCTTCGTCCCTACTATGTGCAAGGCACGCACTTAGTACCTAACACACTTTTTCTCCTTTATTCTTAATACTGATCCCATGAAATAAGAGTATAAAATTCCCATTTTACAACTGAGGGAACTTGGTTTAAGGAATCCACCCAAAGTCACTCGTACCAGATTCACATTGGATCAGGTACCGTCTGGGTCCAAAGTACCCCGTATGGGGTTTTCCACCTCACCCACTCTTCAAAAGCATATCATTAAATCACCTCACCCACTCTTCAAAAGCATATCATTAAATCACCTCACCCACTCTTCAAAAGCATATCATTAAATCACTGAAGTCACTTCCTCGGCATAGTACTGTGGTCTTAAGACTGAAATAGTCCTTTAACGTCCCACAGCCCTTATACAAATCTTGAGGCCAAAATAAAAGCAAAATGCCACATGAGGAAGGGTCCCCGATGATAATATCTGATATAATTAAATTAATGTTATTTGACACCAAAAAAATTCAAAAATCCATAGTATATCTGTTTGTGATATGATACTGGGTGGCGGGGGAGGGGGGGCAGAGGGGCAGAATCACGTGAATGAATATAAACTTACTTAACAAACTGCAAATGCTTCCAAAAGGCAAAGTCCACCTACCTTCTTTGTTTCTGGTGCTGGAGGTAGTGCTTTTTTTATACCTGCAAATGACAACAACAAAAATAGGTCCAAATGCCATTTACCAACGATTGATAGTTTTAACAAAAAGTGAAGATGAACAGAGACCAGAAATCTACCTGGACTCTCTCACTCTGGTGCATGTGGCTTGTATCACTATTTCCAAAAAGACCTTAAAATGTTATCAGAGCTGGTTTGTTTTTTTGCCTTCCTGAACAGACTACATACATGCCGTAGGGATCGGGGCCATGACTTATTCTTTGTAAACAAGTAAGAATATGACAAGTTAAGAAGCTTCTGCTCAGCAAGGGAGACCATCAACAGAATGAAAGGCGGCCTACACAAGGGGAGACAATGTTTGCAAACCACATATCAGATAAAGGGTTAATATCTACAATATACAAGGAGATCCTAGAACTCCATAGCGAAAAAATTCAATTAAAGACGCTACAAAGGACCTGAATAAACATTTGTCTAAAGAAGACATACAGGGGTGCCTGGGTGGCTCAGTCAGTTGAGCGTCCGACTTCAGCTCAGGTCACGATCTCACGGTTCGTGAGTTCGAGCCTCGCGTCAGGCTCTGGGCTGATGGCTCAGAGCCTGGAGGCTGCTTCCGATTCTGTGTCTCCCTCTCTCTCTGCCCCTCCCCCATTCATGCTCTGTCTCTCTCTGTCTCAAAAATAAATAAACATTAAAAAAAAAATTTTAAATAAAGAAGACATACAGAAGACATACAGGCCAACAGGTACATCTCACATCTGTTAGAATGACTATTATCAAAAACACAAGAGAGACCAAATGCTGGTGAGGGTGTAGAGAAAAGGAAACCCTCGTGCACTGTCAGTGGGAACGCAAACTGGCACAGCCACTCTGGAAAACAGCATGGAGGTTCCTCAAGAAATTAAAAACAGAACTAGCATATGACCCAGCAATCCCACTTCTGGGTACATACACAAAGGGAAGGAAATCAGTACCTTGAAGAGATAGCTGCATTCCCATATTCATAGCAGTGTTATTCACAGTAGCCAAGGTATGAAAACAACCTAAATGTCCAGCAACAGATGAACGGATTTAAAAAAAAAATGTGCTGTGTATGTTTGTACGTACACAATGGAACCTTATTCAGCTTTTACAAAGAAGGGAATCTTGCCTTTTGCGACAACATAGATGAACCTGGAGGGCGTTATACTAAGTGAAGTAAGTCCAGACAGGAAAAAAAGACAAATATCATGTGGTATCACTTATATGCGGAATTTTTTTTTTTTCAAATGTTTTTAACGCTTATTTATTTTTGAGACAGAGAGAGACAGAGCATGAACGGGGGAGGGTCAGAGAGAGGGAGACACAGAATCCGAAGAAGCTCCAGGCTCTGAGCCGTCAGCCCAGAGCCCGACGCGGGGCTCGAACTCACAGACCGCGAGATCATGACCTGAGTTGAAGTCGGACGCTTAACCGACTGAGCCACCCAGGCGCCCCGCGGAATTTTTTTTAAAAAAAGTCAAACTCATGGTAACAGAGAGTAGAAAAAGTGGCTGCCAGGGGATGAGGGTTGGGGGGAAGGAGATAAGATATTGGTAGAGGGCACATATTTTCACTTAGAAGATAAATAAGGTCTGAGTGTCTAATATATAACATAGGGACTACACTTGATAACACCGTAATGTAGAACTGAAATGTACTAAGAGAGTATGTGCAACTTAAATACTCTCACACATACACATAAAAAGGTATACATGTAAGGTAATAAATGTCTTAATTAACTCGATGGGAAGGATCTATTCATAATGCAGAAGTACATCAGATCATCACACTGTATGCTTTAAATATCTTACAATTTTATTTGCCAATTATACCTCAATAAAGTTGAAGGAAAAAAACCTGGGGCACCTGGGTGGTTCAGTCAGTTAAGCTTCTGACCCTTGATTTCAGCTCAGACCACAGCCCCTGGACAAACTCCATGCTGGGTGTGGAGCCTGCTTAAGATTCTCTCTCTCCTTCTCCCTCTGCCCCTCCCCTGATCATGTTCTCTTTCTCTCTCAAAAGGAAAGGAAAGGAAAGGAAAGGAAAGGAAAGGAAAGGAAAGGAAAGGAAAGGAAAGGAAAGGAAAAAGAAACAAGAGGGGCGCCTGGGTGGCTCAGTCGGTTGAGCGACCGACTTTGGCTCAAGTCATGATCTCATAGCTCATGAGTTTGAGCCCCACATCAGGCTCTGTGCTGACAGCTCGAAGCCTGGAGCCTGCTTCGGATTCTATGTCTCCCTCTCTCTCTGCCCCTAACCCACTCGCATTCTGTCCCTGTCTCTCTCAAAAATAAATAAACATTAAAAAAAAAAAAAAAAGAAAAGCTGCTGATGGTGCCACATTAGGCTTATGCTTTTTTTTTTTTTTTTTTTTTTTAGGCTTATGCTTTTAATAGTCATTTTAAGTAGGCTTCCTTATTATGATAAAAGTTCTCAAAAATAGACCTTTTGATTCCATGACATGGCCTCCCTGCTAACTAAATATAATTATTCTTACAAAATACACTGTGCTAGAAAATGTAAAGGCCATTCAAGATGGCCTTTCCAAAATCAAAATCAAAAATCAAAATCAAGTCACTGTTTCACTATCCCAATAGCATGTACATCCTACATACAATATAATTATAAAATAAAATAAATACTTACTACTCTCAAAAAGATTGTATTTTTCACATCCGGGTGCTAGTTTTTCAGTTTGTCTACAACACTGGTAACTTCCATCTGCCCAAAATTTAGGATGATATTTAATCATAATATTATTGTTGCTCTTTATTTCTGTAATTCATAGACACATTAAATGATCAGTGAAATAAAACAGAGATGATAGAATGTTTTGTAAATAACACTGTTGATCATTCTTTATTTCTCAAATACTATGTTTATTATAAAAACACCTTCACAACATCATACAACCCAGCATTCAGAAAATCCATTTGGTTCTCTTTCACCTTTTTTTTTGGTGAAGCACCCTTGTTAGCAGAAGTGACTTCTGCTATACCATGATGGATCAACACAAAAGTCAGCCCACAACCAAAAGAAGGGATGAGGACTGTCCAGTGTAAATCACCCATTTAAACACTGTATTCACAAGTCAATTCATCCATACCAAATGTTGACTAAATAGGCAATTTCTTAGCAAATCAAATCCTGTTATCCTAAAAGCCCAGATGCTTTATCATCTTTAAATGCATTAGGCATTAAATGAAAGTGTGGATGGAATCAGATTATAAAAAAGGAAGTTCTCTTCAACATGAATCACAGTAACAGAATGTCCTTGGAGAAACACTTACTGTAGATTAAAAGATTATAAATGCAAGATACATTAGCTGTATTTCTTTTTTAGTGATAACATCCTAAAATTATTTATAGCTAATATGACATGAGTTTTACCTTCTTTTAACTTCTTCACCCACCGGTCCCTGCTTTGCGCACTAGGTGCAAAAACGTAAAGTGTGTTAGCATCATGAACAACCTAAAATAAAACAAAATGTGGATGAGGTGAGAAATACTTAGGCACAGCACTTCTGCCTAGCACAGAGCCTTTGGTACCACAGGCGCCAATAAATGATTCTGAAATGATCAAATAAAAGTCAATCACTTCGGATCCAAAGAACCCACATTCCTTTCTTACAAAAGCATACCTATTTCTTCATGCCGACATCAAGTGGGACACATATTTTGCAAAGAACTATGTTTTCACGAAGAAAAAATATACAGAGGCCAAGATGCTTCACTAATCTTATTTCTTACAATCTAATTAACTGAAGATCCTGAAGTTAATTTGGTGTCTCGGGGATTATTCTAATCTAGTATTTTTCTGAATAATATTTTACATGAATGGACTACTCTCTCAGTTTCACTCCTATACCTTCTTTTTGCCACTATGAATAACAGCAGTAGCTAACTTTATTAAATACTACCCCAACTCTATACTATGTGCTTTACAGACATTATTAACTCAATTAATCCGACCATCAAGACATCAGTATTTACATTTTATAGAGGAGGAGACTAAAGGGCTGATCTCCAGACCCTCCACTCCTATGTAACTCCAGGAAGCAATATTCATATAGAACATGTTGCACATGGTGTCCCCCCAGTGTTGTGCTCCTTAACCTACCCATTGCCATTTGGCTAATCATCCAGAAAATCAGGATCTGACTTCAGAGTCCAAACCTTGAACCACAGTGCCTCTTTTACAGGTAACTCCTGGTGAGCAATTAAAAGTCTTATTCTTATTATTTTTAATATAGTAATAAAATTCAGCCTGGGAAACTAACCCAAGAATTTTGTCTTTGGTCTGTTGTCACTTTACCCTTGATCACAGTCACAAGGGAAAAACATCTTGATGGGCTACAAATAAATACAAGGCTAGAAATCTCCCTTCCGACACAGAAAAACAAATGCCACATGATCTCACTCTATGCAAAATCTAAAATAGTCAAATTCATAGAAGCAGAGTAGGGGAGTAGTTGTCAGGGACAGGGAGGAGGGGGACATGGGGAGATGTTGGTCAAAGGGTACAAAGTTTCAGTTAAGCAAGATGAATGTTCTGGAAATCTAATGTACAGCATGGTAATTACAGTTAATACTACTGGATGGTTTACCTGAAGTTTGCTAAGGGGGCAGGTCTTAAGTGCTCACATACAAAAGAAAAGAAAAAAGAAAAGAAAAGAAAAGAAAAGAGAAAAGAGAGGGAAGGGAAGAGAAGGGAAGGTAAAGAAAGGAAGGGAAATGGAGGGAAACAAAGGGGAGAGAAGGGAAGTGGAGGGGAGGGGAGGGGAGGGGAGGGAAGTGAAAGGAAAGGAAAGGAAAGGAAAGGAAAGGAAAGGAAAGGAAAGGAAAGGAAAGGAAAGGAAGAAAATGGTAACTATGTCAAATGATGGATGTTAATTAGTTTGACTGTGATCATTTCACAATGTACACAGACACCAAAACATCAAGTCGTACCCCTTAAATATACACAACTCCTATGTGTCAATTGTCCCTTAAAAAAGCTGAAAAAAATTTTTTTTAATCAACGACCACAGCAATGCCAGGAAACTGTAGTAGTAAGCATGACTAAAAACCCAGAATTACACTTTGGCAAACACATGGCAACTCACCTGAAATGGATATTTGTTTTGGCAGGGAACAACATCATCATCATTCTTCACTATTTCCACACACTTGATTTTTGAAACATCAATAAATCCCTTTCTGTATTTTTTCTGTTGAAAGATAAAAAGGAGGGTGGGGAGGGAGAACCATTACAATTATAAGATACAAGACAAGAGGTTAATAGTAATATCTGTTGATGAAATCACTGATTCAAAATATTACTATTTCCTTAATAATTACCTAAATCAGGTTTCCATTTATTGCCAAAACATTTCAAAATACTAACACTGTGAGAATTGTAATAAAAGTAATTATTTCCATTTATTTCTAAAGATGAAGTTTTCTTATCCTTGCCCCCAACACTCTAGAACACATAAATGGACTCCCCCTGCCTCTTTTTTTTGTCACCCTCCCCTCTCAGACTTAGATCTTTTCAATTTCTTCAGCATCTTGAGGTCAGCACTCCACCCCCACACCCTCACCCTGCCAGAATAGCATCAAAGACCAAATCAAGCAAAACTCCAGGGAGCTGATCACAGATGCAAAACTCCAGCCAGTTCCATTTTCCCCTGCAGCACACAGAACCAGGAGGGTGGGAGGTGGATTTCAGGTATTCCCATAAAGCTTCCATTCTCATTCTATTGTTGGATGGGCTACTTGGCTTCTCTACTGCCCTCTCTCTGCTCACTGCAATTCTGGCTGCAGCAATTAAGTAAGGACATTTCGAGACCTCCCTCCACCCTTATGTTTAGTAACCTCACACCTGAGAATTTGTCAAAGGGGAAAAAAAAAAAGAGTACAAAGTAATGTATGCGAACATAAGTTGATATAATACACCCATTAAAAACCGCTACAAACTCAATGTAGAAATAAAAAATGTTTCCTGAATGATATTAATAAATGATACACTCCACAGAAAAAGCTGTATAAAGACTAAAAGTTACCTTTGGGAAGAGGAGGGTAGATATTCATATGATGAGGAATAGAAGAAAAAGTAGAGAAATGAAGAACACTGTAATATTTGGGGTGACCTCACCACTCCCTGGCACTGGTCATTCTAAACTGCTTCATTAAATATTCTGGAATTGCCCTCTGGTCACAACCTTTGGGCCCTCTATCCTCCTCCAAGGAATCTGCTCTGCATTTTTACTGTCACCATAAGACTTTTAAGACCTACCCACTGTCCCAGACCACCAGCTCCCATCTGATAGATGACAAGACTCTTCTGGAGGTCATTTCATCATAGTAGCCTCTTTCTCGCTTTCCTCTCTCCCCCAACCCCTGCACACTTGCCATATATCCTTTGGCATTTTTATCAGCCCCCTGTTCTATCCACACCCTCCCTATTCCTTTCTACCTGGCTGCAGAAGGTCAACAATAATCGTAATTTTCCTCTCCATGCCTGCCCAGGCCTTCACTGCTGCTCCTTCGTTCCTCTGTGTGTCTCTAATGGCGAGAACCTGGTGGGCTCCATGACGACCACCGGTCTTATCAGAACTACAAACCCTTCCCACTCCCTTGGTCCTGGGAGACTGCTTTATGGAGAAGACAGCAGCTATCCCATGAGTATACCTTCCAACGTCCTCCCTTTGTAGATCAAAGGCACTCTAAGATTTGTCCTTTTTTTCTTCTCTTTTCTTCCGTCTCTTGGAGACGATGAGGAAAGTACAGCTCAGACAAGTTAAACATATCAATTACCCAAAGACCCCAAAGCCCACTAGACCCTGGGATACCCCACAGTTGCAAACAAGTAACAGCGTTAATGAAGCCAAGTCCCCAGGGGGGGCAACAAGGATTCTGAGCATGGACTGAGCTTTCGCCAGGGTAGAGAGGACATTCTCCCCGGTCGTGCTTTTCTGAGGGTCTTACTTCTACCGATAGACACATTCAGACCTCTCCCATCCACACCAAGAACCCTTCTTCTGGCCCCTGCTACTGACCTCACTTTTCCCTTCCTGAAAGAGATGATGACTACTACACCCTCGGCCCCCATTTCCTTCCCACCCACTCCTCCTGCTTAGCCACTTGCAGCCTACCTCTCACCTCACCACAGCCTGCTCAGCCGGTCTCAAAAACATCACCAAACCCAACAGTCCGTGCTCAACTGCCATCCACTTGGCCCTTTGTAAGGCATTTGCAAGTGCCAACACTCTCTTCTCTCTGAGCAGCCTTGACTTTGGGCTGTCCTGGGTTTTTCCTTCTCTCCCTGCCCTTCAGCATCCTCCAAAACAACACCTGTCCTGTGTCAGCAACTGTGTCAAGAAGTACACAGTCAAGATCAGTGAAGCTCACTCCCTGAGCAGAGAGCTCAAACCCTGTGCCATTTAATCCTCACAGCTACTCTGTGTGGTAAATCTTACTAGACTCATTTTATGGAGGGAGGAAACTAAAATTACGTGACTTGCCCAAGTTTGCCTGTAGGAGAGACAGACACAGTATTTATTATACAATGCTATAATAATTATTACAAAAGATTATCTTCTGTAATAAAAAAGATGCTCAGGGGCACAGAGGAGCTGAGGCTTAAATTCAATGACAATTCTGGAAGAGAAATTCTGATACATGATAGGGAAGGAGTAAACAGCACCCACAAAGAAAAACATAATCCAGAATGGGCTCAGTCGTTTCACATGTGAAATGGGAATAATAACAGCTGTGAGAATCAAAGGAGTAGGTATTTCAAAGTGCTTAGAATAGTGTCTGACCTATGATATGATATCTGGAAGTGTCTGCTACATAAAATAAATAAGTCACAAAAAAAGATCAATGCGGCAGAAGCACAGGGTGCATGAGACAGGACAGAAAGGTGAGCGGGGGCCAGCTTGTATATAGAACCCAGTGCACAAGTGTCAAGAGGTCTGGTCAGACACGGCCACCCATCCTCCTCCTGGGGCCTGGGCCAGTCGATGGGAGGAAGAAATTGCCACGGTACCAGCCTCCTTTTAATAAGTCACACATGCTCAATGTAGAAACTGTAGTAAATGCTAACAGCACAGAGAGAGTCAAATGACCCTTAATCTCCCAACGCTGGAGAAAAATCACTGACATTGCTCACAGGGGTCATTTATCACCTGCCAGCTCTCTCAGCCCTTGAGCGATAGGCTATATATGGTCTGTTTCCAAGACACACAACTCCACCCACCACCTGCCCCTGCTACTAAATACAGCTGTTAAATGCAGGTCAATCTATGCAGGAAAATTTAGGATGGCTTGTATACTGGGTTGACTTGTGCCCCCTCAACTCATACTCTGTGATATATAATAATATATAGATTATACAGATTATATATATTTGCGATCTACAATCTACTCACGTACCGTATTAGTATTTGGGTTTGCAGATAAAGGTTCGAATTTAAGTTGCTCACGCATGATTTTATCTATCCCACCAGAAAACACGGATCAGACACCAAGCACACATCGTGTGCTGCAGGTGCAAAGCTACGGAGGGGGGTAAGGGTCTCCCCGAGAGGAGTTCACAATACTATCTTGGGTGAAAGGAGAAGAGGGGGGTGATTCATAATCAAATAATGAAGAAGTCAAGTGAACGCATGGTGTGTTATGGAATGGGGCAGTGATTGGGCCAGGAGGAGTGAGGAAGTTTCAGGGAGGAAGTACGGCTTTGATTTGGTTTCTAAAGGATAAGTAGGAGTTTTCCTATAGAGAAAGTAGAGAAAAAAGTTCCGAGCAGCAGAAGCAGCAAAGGACTCATTTAGGGAACAGAAAGAAATTCACTGTGGCTCAGAGTGGTTCAGGGGAAGTACAGGAAATGACATCAAAAAGGTTATTTGGGACCAAATTAGGAAGATGCCTACACGCCAGGCTTAAGAGTTTGGAATGAAGAGTGCTATGTTGAGGTTTGTTTTTGAAATACTGATTATTAACGGCAGGGTGACAAATGGATAGACAACAGGGAGGCTAGCCAGGAGCCTGTTACGGTAGTTCAGGTGAGGGATGGCAAGGTCACGAACCAGTCAATGGCAGTACGTCATGTGAGGAAAGCAGGGACACTGGAGCATTAGAAGATAAAGTCCACATAACACTGGCATCAATTAGATGCGGGGATTAAGAGAGGAAGGAGTTAGGAAGCCTCAGCAATTTTGAGTCTGAGTGATGAGCAGACACCAATACCATGAACTGCCATAAGGAACACAGGAGAATCAGGGTTGAAAAGGCAATGTTGGGAAATGTTGCTTGAGTTGACTATTGGACAACCCACTGGAAATGTTTAGAGGGAATTGAAAATATGAGGCTCAGCAGCACCTGGGTGGCTCAGTCGGTTAAGCGTCCGACTTCGGCTCAGGTCATGATCTCGCAGTTTGTGAGTTCAAGCCCTGCGTTGGGCTCTGTGCCATCAGCTGGGAGCCTAGAGCCTGCTTCAGATTTTGCGTCTTCCTCTCTCTGCCCTCCCCTGCTCTCATTCTGCCTCTCTCTCTCTCTCTCTCAAAAATAAATAAACATTTCAAAAAAGAAAATATGAGGCTCATACTCATCAATGCTTATCGCTTTCTTTATAGTAAAGAGAATTCTGCTTTTCTCAACACGTATATGGGATATATAGTAGAACCTTATTCTAAACACACCTCAGGGAACCCTAGGAGATTAGGCAAGGTTGAGGAAGAAAAGGTTTGGAAGGATTAAGAGACTTGCTATAGGGATCCCTAAGAGTTACTGAAAGAGCCATGTGCCCTCTTAACACCTGGTCTTTGCACTCTGGTGAACAGAGTCAACACAGAGAAGGCACATACACAGTTTTTTTCTCCATTCAGACTATTTATCATTTCTTCAATAAAAAAAATTACTTCATGACTACTGAAGTATGCTATCCATTATTGTTACTATTGTGGCCCAAGAAGAAATATCCAAGGTCATTCCATTTCTCATGTGAAGTTGCCCTTTTATTTATATGGCCTTCACCCTGCCCACCAGACTGAAAATCACGAAAAAGCTAAGAGAATTTTGAATCATCCAAGCTGAAAAATCTGCCTGGCACTTAGCAGATGTTTATTAAACAGTGTGCTGAGCCAGTCTGTAAAGAAGTATGCATGACACGGTGTGTGTGTGTGTGTGTGTGTGTGTGTGTGTGTGTGTGTATACACAGGATATATATATCTCTTCTCTTGCACATCGTCTATATACTTTACTGAACTTGAAAATGAGTTATGGAAAAGCCATTTTACACATTTTCAAACCAGCATAAATGGGGAAACTAGACCTAGAGGTGAATGATACTTGCTTAAAACAACACATCAACTGAATGGCAGAACTGGGAGGTAGACACGAGAGATCCTGTCCCCCAGCAAGTCTTACAAGGTACCCTGTTTTCCTTTAATTTCCAGAATACTCAGTATTTTAAAAATATCAATATCAATCCTAAATTAACGAAATAAAAAAATTTTTAACGTATACAAGCATCCAGGCCGGCCACAGGTAAATTTGGAAAGTCAGCCATTTATCTTCAGGAGACTATCTCCTCCTTCTGACCCTACTTCCCAGGCATCCTGAGTCCCCATTAAGCACTGTGAAAGATCTAGCAGAATTTTCCTCCAATATCACAAATGATCCCTTCCTTTTCCCCCATCACGGCTTTTATTCCTAATGTGGCTATTCCCAGCAGCATGCCGCAGAAGAAATTTGCTGGATGAATCACCCTTGCATTGCAATAGGATCTCAGGTAGAGGGTATGAGCTGTGGAGACTGGGAGACCCTGAGTCACCCCTCTGCTTTGCCACTTAGAAGTCGTATGGCCTAGGGTTAGCTCTGCCCCCTCTCAGTTCCCTTATCTATAGGAATAGGCTTTTATCAGGAATAAAGAGAATGCACATAGGGGCCTAGCACAGGGTCTGGCATACAAAGTCACTCCCTAAACACAGCATTTCCCATCAATTAGTTTTCACAACAACGCTGGGAAGTTGTTATGAAACTGAGCATCTGAGCGGTTACAAGATTGGCTAAGAGGCTGAGCCACAATTGAACCCAGAGTTGTCAAAAACACTAAAGCGTTTACCTGACTCCAGGTCTCTCAAACTGGATATTTTTACAGTCTTATTATAAAAAATAAAATTATCAAAATCGAACAACTGTAGAGCATTCACTATGAATCAGGGACCGTGTTAACCTCTTCACATGGATGACTCAATGACTCTTCACAGCATTATATAAGAACTGTTGTCATCCCATATAACAGATGAAGAAACCAAGGCTTAGAGGGTATAATTAATTGCCACACGTCACACAATAAACCAGGATCTGAACCCTTGTCTAATTCCAATCTTGACTTCTTAAGTGCTACACATACCTGACTAACTTGATATCGTTTGACAAAGCCCAAACATGAAATAAGTGGAAATTTCTTATGCTTATAGCTCATAACCCCTCCGAGACCAAAGCTAGTTCACAAATTAAATAGAAACAAAACTATACCAAAAATACAATTTAAATTAATACTACTTGAATGTGATGGATGGGTGTTCACTGGAGCTGGATGTCTCTCCCAAAGCCAGTTATTTCAGCATCACAGGCTTGCATTCCTTTGGGCCTTATGACAACCAGTTCCAACTTTTCTCTCAATTCCAACTACAGGGAACCTCTGCATGTACACTCGCTGCCTTCCTAGCATTAGGCCTCCACTGGGCACTACTAAATTGCTTAGTGTTTGATCAGCCACTGTTCTTTCTCAATAGGCCACAACAATTAAAACATCATCATAGATATAAACTCAAAGATGGGCTGCTGGCAAGGCACGTTCAATTGACAAGGGAACCACCCAAAACATACAGACAAAAAGTATATTTTATATACATATATGTATGCGTGTAATATCATATATATGTATGTGCACACATGGTATATTGCTGGGAGAGCTGTATAAAATATTGCCATGGAATTAAGAACACATTTAAAATTCCTAGAACACACAGTCCTCAGCAGACGGGTCACATCAAAATTTACTGTTCATCTTCACTGCATTCCGTCAGGATGATTCCTTCATTCAGCCACAGTCATTAAAGATGGACTCCAGCTTCCTCCTACCACCGGCAAGACACAGATACCAAAGAAACACCATGATGGAGATAAGCAAGTATGAAATTTCTTAGTCTTAAGCAGTTTACAACCAGACATTTGCTAAGGTTAAGGAGAAGAACAGTGATTGTTTATAATGAAAGTTCAGATGGGTCAATACTACACAGCTAAAGAGTTGCAGTCAACTCCTGAAAAGGAAAGAAAGAAAATGACGCATTCTACTAAAAATCTCCAATGAGTCAAAAGGCCTATTCTATTCACAAGGATAGTTCTTCCCCCTTTCCACTCAGGACAGAGTTCAAAGAATGGGCCTAAGTGCAGCAAGCCACGTTATTCACAAGAAACAAGAAAAACCTCAGGATGGATTTGGCACTTTGTGTGTGTGTGTGTGTGTGTGTGTGTGTGTGTGTGTGTGTGTATACTGAGAGCAATTTTGATGTAGACCATTCTGGCATCAGAAGTAGAACAAATAGAATTTAAAGTCATTTCCCATTTTATAATCCTATGATAAAATGTCCCCTCTTTACCACAGACTGAATTCTAGTGAAAAATGAAAGGAAGTAAAAACAAAAAATTGGCATCTTAACATTCTTTCCTCCCTCTTAACCAACTTATAGTAATAACTGACGTAGGTGCTTTACATTTTATAGAGTGATTTTACACACAAAAAGAGCCATCATCATCAACAACAACAACACCAACACCCCAGCACTTTTACCTAAAGCAGCCAGTCATTACATACATAAGCATGGTTTAATTATGGTTTTGAACATAACATCCAGCATAAAAACAGGATGGTGAAAGACTGCTATAAATTATAAGGAATTTGAAGGCAGAAAGTTCCATTTCTGAATACACAGAATAATCTTCATATAAGATAATGCTGATGTAGGCAATTATAAGGTTTCTAGAGGTACTTTTTCACTGTATTTAAAAAGGTTTTTTTCTTGAGTAGTCATTCCCTCTTAGGACTTTTCTATACTTCTGGCAATTTTCTCCCCAAATCCTCTTTGTGGTCCAAGAGCACTTCTTTTTTTTTTTTTTTTTTTTTTTTTTTAATTTTTTTTTTTCAACGTTTTTTTATTTATTTGTGGGACAGAGAGAGACAGAGCATGAACGGGGGAGGGACAGAGAGAGAGGGAGACACAGAATCGGAAACAGGCTCCAGGCTCTGAGCCATCAGCCCAGAGCCTGACGCGGGGCTCGAACTCACGGACCGTGAGATCGTGACCTGGCTGAAGTCGGACGTTTAACCGACTGCGCCACCCAGGCGCCCCCCAAGAGCACTTCTAAAAACTGTGACCAAGTATTTTTATTATAGTTGAAAGCGAAACTTACTAACATGTGTTTTCAAGTAAGTCTAAAAGTGATTTACTTAGTTTAATTCTTAAAATTGGTAAAAATTAGAATGAGTGAGGTAGAGATAAATGTATACGGACCCTTTACTTCATAAATTTCATGTAAACAGACTTCCAAATTCAAGCAATTCCAGACCTAATAAATTCAATCCAAACGTTGAAAATCCCCTGGAGCAGAGAAGATGCCAATGATCTCAGATTGCCACATTTTCTTCTTCTTCCTGGGTGCCCAACTAAAGTGCATTGTCTCATCTTCATGCATTTAGATGAGGGCACAGGACTGAGCTCTGGCCAAGACAGTGTAGGCAGCAGCGATGTAAGACCACTTCCTGTCCTCTAAAACCTTTCATACCATCCTCCATGTTCCGTCTCCTCCTTTGTGCCCCCGTAAGATGAGAAAATCCAGTGGAAGATTCTAAGGACCACAAGACAATGGAGTCTAATGGGTATAAGGTTTCTTTTGTGGGGTGATGAATATGTTCTATAATTGATTGCAGTGACAGTTGCACCACTCTGTGAACATATTAAAAATCACTGAATTACACAATTTAGGTGGGTGAACTATATGGTATGTGAATTATATCTCAATAAAGCTGTTCTCCAAAATGAACAAAAAAGACACAATGGAGTCACTACATGGAAGACACATGGATCCCTGAATCACCAAGTGGAGGGTAGTTTTTATAATGTAAGCAAGAAATAAAATTTCTGTTGTGCCTAGGCATTGGGTTTTGGGGGACTGCGTGTTATAGCAGTTAGCTGCCTTTTACAGTGCTTTCTAGAATAAGAAGATCTCACATCTCAGCTACTTAATACTTCAGATTCCGCATCCATAAAGGAAACAAGTGAACTAAGTCAGTGTTTCCCAAAGTATGGCATGGTGGTAACTGAGTTGGTTTTAGGTGCAACTTGGACAAACATTTGTTTTTATTGTTTTTAGTTTCATGGTTACCATTTATTAATGGTTTTCCATTTACTGAGTGATACAGCTGCCTTTCAAAATTAAGTGTATTTAAGGAAAAAGAACACGGAAGTATTTAGAGGAAACATTAAGTCAATAACAGCACTATACAGATGGCACATCTATATGCCAAAATCATGTAAGTAGTAGGCACAATGGCTGAAGTTTGGGCAACACTGGGTTAAATGACCTCTTCACGTCCAATGTTAACGTTCCTCGATTTTTGTTATTTTGTACTTGTCACTGTATTCCTCCAATACCTGGCCTGCCCGGTATACCTCCCATTCCATGAGTTAAGAGTACACTGGGGTTACTGACATGCGTGTGACAAGATTCAATCCACAGGTGTACATTCGGCTAAAACACCATGAATGTGACACATCATAATTCTCGGCTACCTCTCTCCTCAGAGACATGCATTCCTGCACTATTCCCAAATGCCTACTTGTTCCTAGTTCACCAAGTTTCAATATTCCTTACTGATAAGCTACAGAAGATGCACAAATAGAGAATGGGTTTTTAAAGCAACATTTGAATTCTGGGCCAGACTTTCACTTGGACACATTTCCTGCCGAAGGCGCCGTATAGGTAAATGTTTTACTGAAAAATAAGTAGTTATATGAAACTTGGTGTTAGGATTTGGGCTCTGAATCTGGCAGCGTAGGTACAAAATGATGAGACTCCCTGGGTGAATTTAAATATACTAAATCAGAGCATCTGATTTAGTCCATATTTGAATAATAAACACAATAATAGGTTAACACTTACACAGCACCATGTGCCGGGTACTATCCCATGAGTTTACATAAACTGACTCACTTAAGCCTTCTAATAACCATTATATGACTCCATCTCTCCAAAAATGTCAAGAGCAAAAACCTGGAAAATCTGCAACTGGGTCTCAGTGGCAGAAAGGGCCCTCACGTGGCAGATCTGTCAGGGAGGACAGCCCATGGCCAGGATGTAGTAGGTAATGCCACATGCTCAGCATGCTGAGTTAGATATCATCGGTTTCTGGGTGGTCACAATCACGACCTACCTTAATATTTATGTTTATAAGCACAATATCGTGGAAATACTTCATTTCTCTTGACTATTATAATTTGAGTATGTATGTTGATACCTGGAGCTTGGTTCGTATCATCTAAAACAACAGGTGTTTATCAGATTATAAGCATGGATTATAGAGTTCTTAAAACATAAATGAATTCTATTAATTGCTACACCTAAACATTCATCTTTCATGGAGCCTCCTTTGAAAGAGACAGAAGCCCACAGAATCACCTTCTACACTAGATTCTGATTAACTTTGTAACTTTATCACCCTAGGTTTTTATAATTTTTTTATATTTATTTATTTGATAGAGAAAGACAGAGCATGGGGGGGTGGGGGGACAGAGAGAGAGGGAGACATAGAATCCAAAGCAGGCTCCAGGCTCTGAGCTATCAGCACAGGGCCCCATGTGGGGCTTGAACTCACAAACTGCAAGATCATGACCTGAGCTGAAGTTGGACACCCAACTGACTGAGCCACTCAGGCACCCCAATCCCAGGTTTAACAAAGCTATCTTAATCCTCACACATTTACTACAAGCTTCCCAGGTTCACGTGAAATCTTACTGGGAGACAAATTTCTCTGTAACTCTAGGATTTCCACCTAGAGTGATGTCAGATGCCTCTTTAGCAAGAGTTCAGAAATATGGGCTACACTTCCTACCTGCTGAGACCTATAATCTAGGGAGTAAAGAAGACACACACACACACACACACACACACACACACACACACACACACACACCCTTTGTTGCCTAACAGGACTAACGAGGGTTCCCAGCCAATACTTATTTTAAATTTGGGGCAAGAAATAGAAGAGTAATCACAGAGAAAGCATTATCTTGGGTCTGCTGGGTCTCCAGGGTGCCAGGCAGTCACAAGTCCAGAGACAATGTGGTGGATCCACTGCTAGAGAAAAGGGCTGAATATTTCTGTCTACCTAAGAACTCTGCCTAAAAGAAGGTGAGATCAGAAATAGACTGACCACTGACAGTGATGAGAAGAGGCTAAAAACTGGCTTTAAATATAGGGGTGCGTGGGTGGCTCAACTGGTTAAGCATCTGACTTCAGGTCAGGTAATGATCTCGTGGTTTGTGAGTTCGAGCCCTCCATTGGGCTGTCTGCGGTCGGCAAGGAGCCCACTTCGGATCCTCTGAATCCCCTGCTCTCTGCCCCTCCCCCGTTTGCGATCTCTCTCCCTCCCTCTCTCTCTCTCTCTCTCTCAAAAATAAACACTTTTTTAAAGTGACTTTAAATATAAAGTCAGAAATTTTTAGGGAAGAAACCTGCAAGTTGATCAACTTCCAGAAAAATTTATGTGAATTATGCGTGCAACAATTAACAATATTGCTAGAATCTCTTTATTAACTTACTGAACATGCCACAATATTTTGAGTCCTGTTTTAATGTTTGTTTTTATTATTATTATTATTATTTTTATTTTTTAATATATGAAATTTACTGTCAAATTGGTTTCCATACAACACCCAGTGCTCATCCCAAAAGGTGCTGTTTTAATGTTTTAACATAGCACAGTCGATGCATCATAACAGTGGAGAGCACAGACAGTTTCAGTGTCAGGCAGGCCTGTGTTTAAATGCCAGATCCGTGGTTCTATGCAAGTTAACTGACCTCTTTTGGTCTCCATTTCCTCATCTGTAAAATGGGGATATTAAAATAACCTAACCTAGATTATCATGAGGATTAATTTTGATATGCTCATAAAGCACTCAGCACAATATCTGGCCCATCACCATCACCAATATGTTATTTTAGCATAATTCTTTTTGCCATTAAGAATAAGATTTCTACAATTTTTCAACATTTAAACTTTTCTCCCCCACATATAGTCTCTAATTTTGTTATAGAATTCAATAAGAAAAAAGACTTAACAGAAATCTTTTGAATATTTTATATTATTTCTTTAGGTAACATACCAGTATTTCTTCACTTTCTCCGTTGAGGAATCCATAAATATTCCAAGAACTCAAAAAATAGAGGAGTATGCAATTAAGCTTGACCACAGTGCATAAAATATCACAAAGCACACTAGGAAAAGAGGATAATAGCAGAAATACTTTTTTGCCTTAAGCAAAATCATATTTTAAGTAATTTTAAAAGTAAGTTAATCTTGGGGGCACCTGGGTGGCTCAGTAGGTTGACTGTTTTGACTTCTCAGCTCGGGTCATGATCTCACGGTTCATGAGTTTGAGCCCCACATCGAGCTCACTGCTGTCAGCCTGTCAGTGCAGAGCCTGCTGAGATCCTCTATCCCCCCTCCCTGGCCCTCCTCCACTTGCCTTTTCTCGAAATTAAAAAGTAAATATTCAAAAAAATTAAGTTAGTCTTACATATCAATTACTATAAAAATGTAGAAAAAGTCCAGAAACTACTTAGGATAATATTTGCTGAGCATTTACTTACTACATGCTAGATAATGTGTGAAGCACAAGAGATACGGAGATTTAAAAATACGCCATTGTATTTACCCAAGATAAATGAAAGGTATCTGACCATACAGAGACATGTACAAGAATATTCATAGCAGCTTCTTTCTAATAGCTGAAAACTGGAAACAACCCAAATGTACATCAACAGGTGAATGGATACACAAATAGTGATATATCCATACAGTGGAATACTATTCAGTAATAAAAAAAAATACAATATTGATACAACCAAATAGATGTATTTAAAAATAATATGCTAAGTGAAAGAAGCTAGTTTAAAAAAAATACATGCTATATGAGTTTATTCTAGAATACTAGTAAACATGCAAACTAATCTATAGTGCCAAAAATCAGATCAGTGATAACTAGGGATGGTGGGAATGAAAAGGGAGGTATGAATTACAAAAGGGCACGAGGAAGATTTTGGGGGTGATGGATGTGTTCATTTTATCGTAGTGATGGTTTCACTGGTGTGTACACATATCAAAACTCATCAAATAATACAATTTCAATGTATGCAGTTTATTGTGTATTGATTATACCTCAATAAAACTAAAGAAAATATGGCCCCTGCCCTCATGGAACTTGAAATTGATTAGACTTGGAAACTATGAAATTCTTTGCTAATAATTTTGTGTTCTAAATCATAGACTTAAAAAAGAAAAACCAACAAATCCAACAAAAGAGAAAAATAGGTGTAAAGATTAAGCAAAATGGCACCTGAGTGGTTCAGTTGGTTAAGCATCTGACTCTTGATTTTGGTGCAGGTCATGATCTCACAGTTTGTGAGTCTGAGTCCTGCATCTGGCTCTGCGCTGACAGCACGGAGCCTCCTTGGGATTCTGTCTCCCTCTCTCTCTGCCCCTTTCCCATGCTGGCATACACATGCGCTCTTATGCCCTGTCTGATAGATAGATAGATAGATAGATAGATAGATAGATAGATAGATATTTAAATTAAGCAAAACAACTTCACTTTACAAAGGGGCGGAAGTAGGTAATCAATGAGCTCTCATTTCAGTGAAGGTTATACCTTAGTATTTGTCCCAATTTAGAAACAACTCATCCATCCATCCAATTCATCCAGCATTAAATTAATTTCTGGTAGAGAAATAAAATTAATTTTACACCTTCCCCTAAAGTTGGTACCTGCTCCTACCCTCTTCTTTCTTCCGGTCTCATTACTCCCTTTCTCAAGGCAAGCATGATGAAGGCCACCTACTGGAAGCTCAGTGAGGACAGACGTACTGCCTCTCCAGCACCTACAACAGTGCTGGCATGTCATAGCCTGGCACAGGGCAGGTGCTCAATGACTTGGTTGAGTAAGTCAATGAATGGATGAGGACATGCGTGAATAGGAGGGGCTTCGGCTAAATGGACAGGAGGCCTTCCTTAGGTTTAATTTCACATTATCCAGTCAGAGCCACCATGTGACTATTTCAGAGAAGAAGTTGGCTGCTTTTATTTTTGCCATTGCTCTCTCAGACACCTGCCACAACGGTGGGTCCAGGCATGCCAAGAACTGCCAGGATCCAAGAGGAACTCTCAGGATCCAAGAGGCCCTGCTTCCTCGGTCCCCTGTTCAACTGAAGTGTCCTGCCACATGTGAACACCCAACTCACAGAGTAATGGTCATGTTACGAGCCTCCGAGATACTCTGAACTACTGCCAGGGGATCCCTCCTCAACCACAGACGGGAATCATTGGGTCTGACCCTGCAAATCTGTTTGTCTTCTGGTTTTTTTAAGCAGCCAAAGAGAAGGAAGGCCCTCTAACCAAGGGCCTTCAGTTCTTGCATCTCTATGGTTAACACCGACTAGTAGCGCTCTGCTACGGTACCAGGGATTCTGAGAGCCACGTGTAGTGTGTGTGCATGCATGTATGTCCAAGGCTCTCCAGTGGACACGTCATGTGTGCAGGGGTTTTTTAGTGCCACTTTATCTTCAAGAAAGCCGAAATACCTAGAATCACACAAACAAGAGGAACTTGGGAGACATAAACTTTGTGAGTTTCGGGGTGGGTGAGAGTTAGACAGCTAACAGAGCAGGACAGAAAGTGCAATTTCCAGGATGGGTGGTGGGGGGCAGTGTCACGGGTGAGCACACAGCGGCCTGTGCAAGGGACCTACAACTTCAGCACTGGCGGTACAATTCCCACCCCACCCCCAGGAACGCCACCATGGCCAAATGGACTGATGAAATGGTATTGCAGAAAAACAGCAGCCCTGGGAGAGGGAAGCCCCTGTGGCCACCACCCCACAGGCTCCCCCAGGAGGCCAGCCTGTGACCTGGAGGCAGGACTGAGTTTCTGGACAGGCGAAAAGTTGCGGGGCTCACAGGCCCTCAAGAACCTTACCTCCACCTTGCCCACACCTGACCAGTTCCTCCGCTAAGAAAAACCCCTCTCTGCTTATCTGACGTGAGTGGAGGGCAAAGATGCATGCGTGCAAGTATAAACTGTAAATTTGTATTTTCTAAAAATGAATGGAGCTTCGCTAGGATACTGCAAAAGCGGAACATTCACTTGGTCTTTACATAACTGTCTGCAGGACCCCTGTATATTTCTCCAGTTCTCTCTAGTGTTAAGAGGATCACACTGCAGTCTGTTTTCTCAATACCTCCAAAATATTAAGCTGCAAATAATGGCAGCTTCTCCAGACCAGCAAGCTGCCTCTAAGGAAGCAACATCCCCTCCTTTTTTTTCTTCCCCAGTGAAGACAATCAGCCAGCAGTGCTGGGAACAATGCCTTCCTTTTGCTTCTGTTCAAGCCTGGGGGTGGGAAGGAGAGTGAGAGAGGGTGAAGAGATCAAGGAAGATGGGGAAAGGGGAGGGAGAAGGAATCACCACGAGAACACTGGCAAGAAAGACAAAATGTGAGTCTTAACGCAAGGTGTCTAGTAAGAGAAGAGGAATCACCCTTCAGAAGAGGAACTCTCCCCTCAGAAAGATATTCAAACAAAAACACACATATGGCCTCATATGTGTTCCATGGGTTTCTGTGGGTCTGATGGGTACTAATCATTCCTTTACTATGGTTTCTATAGGCATAGCCACTTTGTGTTGCAAATAATCAACGGAAAACTTTTGTAATAAAACCTGTCAACTGGGAAACTTCTATAGATAAAATGATTTTAAAAACAATTTCTTCTGGGGCGCCTGGGCAGCTCAGTTGGTTAAGGTCCGACTTTGGCTCAGGTCACGATCTCACGGTTCATGGGTTCGAGCCCCGCGTCGGGCTCTGTGCTGATAGCTCAGAGCCTGGAGCCTGCTTCAGATTCTTGTCTCCCTCTCTTTCTGTCTCTCTCAAAAATAAATAAATATATATTTTTTAAATTTTTTTTAAAAAACAAAACAATTTCTTCCAAGTGTGCCTGGGTGGCTCAGTCGGTTAAGCCTCTGACTCTTGATTTCAGCTCAGGTCATGACCTCATGGTTTGTGAGATCAAGCCCCGCATCGGGCTCTGTGCAGAGCATGGAACCTGCTTGGAATTCTCTCTCTCTCTCTCTCTCTCTCTCTCTCTCTCTCTCTGCCTCTCTCCTGTTTGTTCTTTCTTTCTCAAAATAAATAAATAAATATTACAACGAAACAAAACAATTTCTTCTATTGACTGGATGCTTGATGACATCATGGAAGCTCTCTTGATATGTTTAGGGGTGAGAGCATTAAGGTTCTACGTAAGATGAGTACTCCCTGTCTTCTGCAGATGGACGCTAAAGCAACTGTAGAGGAAAGGACAGGACTTCTACTGGGTAACGAGAGTGGGAGGGATTTGCTACACGACCACGGAGGTGGAGGGAAGCGTGAGTCAGGGTTAGGTAGCTGGGTGCTGGGTACTTGGAGGTCACCTGACTACCCTCTCTACTCTTGAGTATGTTTGAAACTTTTTGTAATAAAAGGCTAAAAAATACTTCTCTCCATCACATTTTTTTAATGTTTCTTTATTTTTTTTTTTAAGTTTATTGATTTTGAGAGAGACAGAGACAGCCAAGTGGGGAAGGGGCAGAGGGAGAGAGTCCTAAGCAGGCTCCACGTTACCAGTGCAGAGCCCCACACGGGGCTCGAACTCACGAAACCCTGAGATCATGACCTGAGCCAACACCAAGAGTCGGATGCTGAACTAACTGAGCCACCCAGGTGCCCCTAATGTCTATATATTTTTGAGAGGGGGTGTGTGTGTGGGAGAGAGAGAGAGAGAGAGAGAGAGAGAGAGAGAGAACGAACTACGGGGGAGGGGCAGAGAGAGACAGGGACAGAGGATCTGAAGCAGGCTCCACACTGACAGCAGAGAGCCCAATGTGGAGCTCGAACTCACAAACCATGAGATCATGATCTGAGCTGAAGTCAGATGCTTAACTGAATGAGCCAACCAGGTGCCCCTCTCCATCACATTTTTCAAAATCTTGATCAAAGTTATAGGATCTACCTATAGAAAATTTTTTGTGAGAATATAAGAAGTGTCCATTACAAATTGGAAAAAAAGTAGATTTGATCACTTTATTTAATTGCCACTAAGAAAGCTTTGGCTATACTTGCGGTAATGTCTCCACCAGATTCAGAAGAAGAAACGATCCCAGATGTTAACACAACTGCTCTTAGTGGTCACATTCACACAGCTTCTTGCATCCAGCAATCTCAAAGTGCTCAGTAATTAATTACAGAACCGCTGACCCTGTTGAAGTAATGAGTTATTTAGCATCTGCATTTTATAATTGAGTAAATGGAGCACTGAGGTCAAACAACTGACCAAGGGCAAACGAAGATACAGAAGTCCAGGCTGTACTGCTATGCTCTTTATTGGCTATCACAGCTGAGGGCCATAGTGAAACTATTCATCCCCTCTCAGTTTATGATCACTAATGCAATTAACTTTTTAATACTCTGGCAAAAGTTAATCCGTGTTGCAGAATACATTCTAAGAGATGCCCCCAATGCCAAATACAAAATCCCCATGGCCCAGAGAGCAAGGCCACTCCCTGTGAGCCCACCAGCACTTGCAACGGGGACAAGGTCTGTTTGGTTTTCTCTTCCTCATTCCCTCACCTCCCTTCTGGAGGGTGTGATGCTTCACTCCACCTAGACAGCAACCAGCCTTGGAAGGCTTTCGAGGAACATGTAGGAGTTATTGTAGTAAGTACAGTGAGTACATCTGAAACCTCCGTATTACCATGCACAGGCTTTAAAGTGGATTCAGAAAGAGAGGTGGCTTTTTTCATCAATTCACTAAGGTAATATCATGTCAAACCATAAGAAACTGTAAGTCCAAAATGATCAAATATTGGTGATTTCTGATCAACTTAATACATTTTGTATATTTAGCACACTTTCATCCTACTCACACACTTCATACTCTGAAATACAAACCATTTGTACTTTTCCTAACTTCTGCTTAATTATAACCACAGTTATGATTTGTGAGGCTCTTGTTACATAGCCGATGCCTGAAACAGACTGAACATTGCGTGAGAATGGGAATGGTGCCCATTCTCTGGTGTGATTACCAACAGCACCCAGCATGGTCAGAACCCAGTCAACGATTGGTATTGACGACCCAGGAAACTGTTGGAATTTGTATTAGATTTAACTTAACCAAATTTTAAAAATCTGACAGTTGGGACGCATGGGTGGCTCAGTTGGTTAACTGTCTGACTCTTCATTTCAGCTCAGGTCATGATCTCATAGTCGTGAGATCGAGCCCCATGCAAAGCATGGAGCTTGCATGGGATTCTCTCTCTATCTCCCTTTGCCCCTCCCCTGCTTGCACTCTCTCTCTCTCAAAAAAAAAAAAAAAAAAAATCAGACAGTTAATCTAGAATAATAGCAGCTCTTTTAAATCATACACTATTTTGATCGCTAACTTGATAGCTGTTTTCCTGTTGACAGAGGTTTCCTTGTGAACTTCACAATTTGGAAATTTTTCATTCCTGGTTATGAAAGAAAGCAGGTCACACTGAATAGTTTACGTCCCCAAATCAAAAAGTCTTATATAGTCCATAGACAAGATAACAGACAAGGCTAGGAATTAACTGAAATCTCCTCACGCCTTTCTATCGTCTCTCTCACGCCACCTCAGCCCTTCACTCTTTTAGTCAATATTTCTGCAGCGTCTGCTCTCCTCCCCAGGAATTTCCACCTGAGTGGCAAGAAATGATTACTCATAAGGCAATATGGAAAGTTCTTCACTGAGCAAAACGCAGTGGGACATAAAGGAAGAAGAGGTTAATTCTTCCAGAAAAAGAGTCTGAGAAGGCTGCACAGATGAGCTGCCTCTTCGAGCAGAGCCTTGAATCGCAAATGAGAGTTTTCCCAGCAAAGAAAGGAGAGATGATTTTACATAGGACACCTCACAAGCGAAGGTCGGTCACTACAAAAGAACATGGCAGGGCAAGCCTGGTGGTGTGTAGTGTTTTCCAACGAACGGAGGGACGGGCGGAAGAGGCAGGAGATGAGACTGGGAAGGTGAGTCAGGATCAGGTTATGAATGGCTCTGCATGGAGTGCTGAGGAGTTGCGTCATTAATCTTCCAGGCAATGAGGAACTGTGGCCTCAAGGGATTATATTTTAATATGCAAGGGTTCCCACTGCTGAAGACAGAAAGCTGAGCCTGGTTCTGTCACTTGGTGGGACTGTTCTTCGGGGAAAGAAAAAGTGGGTAGCTTTTTGACAAATAAAAGGATGAACCACTATCCTTTGCTTTATCCCCTTAGACTAAGAGCCAGCAGGATTCCACAACAAAGTTCTTAATGCTCAAGAGCAAAGACGCTGCAGCCAGACTGCCTGAGTTTGGATCCCGGCTCTGCCACTTACTTGCTGTATCCCCTTGAACAAGTCACTTAACTTCTCTGGGCTTCAGTTTCTCTAGCTATACAACGGGATGAGTACTAGCAAACAACTTCATACGGTTGCTGTAAACTTAAAAAGTCAAGTCATATTGGGGCGCCTGGGTGGCTCGGTCGGTTAAGCCTCCAACTTCGGCTCACAGTTCGTGAGTTCGAGCCCCACGTCGGGCTCTAGGTGCTGGCAGCTTGGAGCCTGGAGCCTGCTTCAGGTTCTGCGTCTCCCTCTCTCTCTGCCCCTCCAATGCCCATGCTCTGTCTCTCTCTGTCTCTCAATAATAAATAAACGTTAAAAAAAAAAAAAAAGTCAAGTTATATGAAGCTCTTGGAATAAAACTGACAAGTGGTAAGTGCTCAATAAGTTTAGCTATTAATGTTCTTTTTCAAAACCATATTAACCCTTAGGGAAAATAAAAGCAAAAGCCACTAGTTCTATTTAAGAAAAGTCCCTCCTACCTACCTTCTAGACTCCAGAGAATGATGCCAAATTTGACTTATAAAATAAACTGGCATGAATGAGATTCTTCCTTGGGTCTTAACAGCATCAATACCCTAAAATTACAGAGGGACACAATAGAACAGACGAGTGTCTACCCATATCTACTCTCTCCAACCAGAAAAAAAGAGATTAACCTTTTACTTCATGGGTTTTACAACCCATGTTTTTAAATCCTGTTTTGAAAAAGGACGGTTGATGCTTCATGTGACTGTACTATTTTTATTCTTTGAGGCTGTTATTTTAGTTCTGTCTTATAGTATGAAACCAATACTGAATCAGCAAGCAACTAGATTAGCACTTCCTTTTTACGTTAGAAACAGTTAATCTCTGGCAACTCACAGCCTTCACACACAGTAGCAGAGAGCACACTTGGTCAAAATTTGGTCAAAGTCTCTCTTCTTTCAGGGCAGAAGAGTAATGTTACAAAGAACACACTTTTACCAGTCTGTCGGGCTTCCTTAAAGGCTAATTCATGGTCTGGTTAATACAAAGATCAAATACGGGTCTGATCCTTAGGTTAACACACCATTTAGCCAGCCAGAAAGTCTCACAAAATTACCCAGAAGCAGTGCAGCGTAATGGTTCAGAGCTTGAGAATCAGACAGTCTGGGCTGGGATCCTGGCTTTGCCGTGGCTGGCTCTGTAACCTTGAGCAAGCTGTAAAACGGGAATGAAAACGGTATCTTCCTTACAAAGTTAAGAGGATTAAAGTTAATGATTATGAAGCATGTAAGACCTTGCATAATATAAGGTAAGCACTATGGAAGTTTAGTAAATTTAAAAAAGGGCGGGGGGGCACCTGAGTGGTTCAGTCAGTTAAGCATCCTACTTCAGCTCAGGTCATAATCATGCGGTTTGTGGGTTCAAGCCCCACGTCAAGCTCTGTGCTGACAGCTTGGAGCCTGGAGCCTGCTTCAGATTCTGTGTCCCCCTCTCTGTCCCTCGCCCACACATGCTCTGTCTCTCTCAAAAATAAACATTTTAAATAAATAATCGGGGGGGGAGGCTTACAAAAGGTTCCAAAGCCCTTCTGTTCCCGAGACCAAAAAGCAATCTTTATTTTCATTATGCAAAAAGATGTGTACCCAGAATGACCTGGAAGTGAAAGAAAGAATGTTCTCCACTGTCTCTGCTTTTAAAGTAGAAATTAGCTTCTTAAGGTGTTTTCTGGCCCATCAGATACAATAATTTGTAATATTCCATTTGCCAGATACTCATAAACAAATAGCCTTGCAGGGTAGGTATTTCCTCCATTTCCAGAGAAAGAAAATGTGACTCAGAGTTTTATTAACTGCCTGATGTCACAGCTGGTAAATGACAGATCAGGATTCAGAGCAGATCTATCTGGCTTCAAAGCCCACTACACGGTCCCTTAGGAAGCCGCCTCCCTAGAAGATAAACAGTCTTCACTGGACTAGATCTGATGATTTCAGATTTACTTCTTACTAATCCCAACTTCTTACTCACACCTGATCCTGAGTATCTGACTACATAGCGAGATACCTGTCTTTATGTCTTTCTCTTATATCTCTCTTTAACATGATTTGGAATAAATCCATCATATACATCCTTGAACCTGGATCCCATTCACTCATTTACTAATCATTTATTATTTGCCACAGGTCGCTAAGCAATGCCCTCACCTGCCTTGTGAAGTTTAGAGATTAGGGAAAGACTGAAAAAATAATTGCACCAATAATTTATTACATAGAGATAGGAGATACAAAGTAAAAGTAAAAGGGGCACATGGGTGGCTCAGTCCGTTAAGCATCTGACTCTTGGTTTAGGTTCAGGTCACGATCTTGAAGTTCATGGGTTCGAGTCCCAAGTCTGGCTTCGTGCTAATAGTGTAGGCCTGCTTGGGATTCTCTCTCCCTCTCTCTCTGCCCCTCCTCTTCCTCTCTCTCTCTCTCTCTCTGACTCAAAATAAATAAATAAACTTAAAAAAAGGTAAAAGTGAAAGATGATATTATACAGGGAAAATTAATCTAACCTGGGGGATCAGAGAGTTTGTACTGAGTAAGTGATATTTAAGCTGAAAGCTAAAGGAGATGTTAGCCAGTTAAGGGAGGGAAAATATGGATTCTAGACAGAGGACACAGCAAACGTATAAGCTGTAAAGGTGGAAAGGAGCTGGGTGCTTTCAGGGAACAGAAAGACTGGTGAGCTGGAACGCTAGAGTGAGGAACAGAAGGAATTGCAGATTAATGTAGACAGGCAGGCAGGCTGTTGGACCATAGGCCATACTGAGGATTTTTAAGATTTGAACTGGGGAAACAAGAAGCTCCTGAAGGGCTTGAAGCAGGAGAGGGACATGGCTATATTTGTGTTTTTAAAGATCACTATGGCCTTCAGGTACAACAGACTGGAGAGAGCACAACATGAAAAGAGGAGTATAGTAGAACATGGCAGAGATCCCTAGTTGTCTGCCCACCGTATCCATTTCTCATCAGTAACAGAACCCTGACTTTTACTTGGGTACATTGATACTGAGTCTAAAAGACTATTTCTCAGCACCCTCTGCAGCCAGGTATGGCCATGCGGCTACATTCTAGTCAATGAGATCTAGGTGGAAATCCTATGTGGAGCATAAGGGAAAACTGTTAAAGGGACTTAACTCGGATAGGAAAAGTCCTTTCTTGCTTTTCTGTCTTTCTTCCTTCTTCCAGCCTGCAATGCAGTCAAGATGGCTGGAACTCCAGCAGTCATCTTGGGCCAAAATGAAAGATATAAGCTAAGACAATGGAAGGGAAAGCCAGGATCCAAGGTGCCTGGGTTGGATCCACCACACCCATTCAGGACAGCCTGCTTCCGGTCTTTTTCCACCCCCACATTGAAAAAAAAAGTTCTGTTTTGTTTAAGCTACTATTACTTAGGTGTCCTATGTGATATATGGCCTAAGTTAATTCTAACTGATACAAGGGCTACTGTATTTATCCAAGAAGAGGCAGTGACAGCTTGGATCCTGGTGGTATAGAGAGAGGGAGAAGGGCAAGACTGAGATATATTTAGAAGGCAGAATCAGCAAACCCTGTTGGGAGTCCAGACATGAGAGAGGGTAAGGGAGAGGGGTAACTTCAGACCAACTCCCAGGTTTCTGGCACCAGCAACTGGGTAGAGCATGGTGCAATTACTGAGCCAGCATGATGGGGACATCCTGAACATCTTTTCATACATTTTGGAGTTGAGATGCCTGAGGAAACTCTTAGACCACAGGATAGACATCAGGCTGGGAAATATAGATTGGAGAAGTCATCAGTAAGCACACAGATGCTAACCGAAGCCACTGGAATGGACAATGCCTTTTAGGGCAAGTACAGAATGGGAAAAAAGGCCCTAGAATAGAACCTCAAGGAATACCAACTCTTGAAGCGGACAAGAACGAGCAGCCAGAAAGGAAGTTCGCATGAGGAAATAAATGCCAATTATTCACTGCATGAACAAGAAGGGCTTGGAGGCTATCACACGGGCAGGGAGGTCACTTCTAGCTGGTGATGTAAGAACAAGTCAGCAGGATCTAAGAGACACAAGCAGGCCACAAGAAGGAAAAGGAAAGAAGAGAAAGGAATAGGGAAACCAGAATGTTCTCAGAGTCCGGCCTGGCAGAAGGAGGCTGTGAGACTCGAGACTTGGACAGGGCTACATTCCAAGGGAAGAAGAGAAGTAGTCTCCTTTCCCCCCAGAAAAACCAAGAGCCCAGTCAGTGGTTGGTCAGCTCTCAAAGTCAGAGTTACAGGCGCATTCCTGGGCTATCTGATTCCAGCATATTCCAGGCTTGTCTTATGGTGAACAGGCTTTTATTCTCCATACTGGAACTTGCTTCAAACAGTTATCTTAAAATTTCCATTGTTAATTAAATAAAGTTTTAAAGGAGTACGGGGTAGAGGGTAAGGAATTTAATTTACTCAAAGCAGCATAAACAGTCAAAAAGAGAGAACAGAGTTTTACATAGACTGAGGGTTTAACAGTAAGGGCGATATTACGAACTTTTCTTCAAGACTCACTATATGGCAGACTTTGCTTTAAATTCGTTTAGTGCAAGTTTTAGATGCATATCTCAATTGAGTCTCACTACAACCCTATGAGGTAGTAACTACTATAGTCCCTGTTTTACAGATGACAAAACTGAGGTGCAAAGTGGCTAGGTTCACTTTAATCTAGCATCATATAAACTGGTGGGTAACAGAATCTGGGATTTGGACACTAGCCGTCTAACATCATAACCAATGCTTCTTGTTTTATTCAGAAAATTTGCTTTTCTTAACTCTAAATAAAGAACATTTCCAGTCATGACATTAACATAATTAGTGGAAAAATAATTATGCAAAACCATGGGCAGGAAAATCATTTCTACTTCACTTGAAAACTGAGAGAGCAGGCCAAAGAGAAGGTAAGCTTTCTTTTCTTTAACTGGTCTGTCTGGTAACCCAGAAAAAAAGGAACCTGGGTTTTAGTCAGCTCATGGTACCCTGCCCAGCTCTTTCCCAGAACTGTTCCTCTTCGGCAAAGCCCCTTTGAATGTGCTTGAGACAACTGGATAGCACGCAGAAAATTCAGTCAGCCCCTGCTCGTGAGAACAAAGCAAGGTGTGACCCCAACACAGGACCCAGACACAGAGGAGATCAGGTGGAGGAAACTGTTCCATTTTTAGTCAAAGTTCACTGATGTAAAAGTGAGTCTGAAGTCTGGGGCCACTGGAACAAAAGAAACAATATTTCCACTCGAGACACGAATGGCAAACCTCAGTATTTCAAACGAAGGTCTTTCAGGAGAGAAAAGCCACCGAGAATTCAGAGTAGGGTGATGAGCTACAGTGAGATGTCTGGGCTAAGCAGTCATAATTAATCATGATTTAGGTCAACACAGAACCTTTTAAGCACCGAGGCTTTACAGACAGCACACACGCACACACACACACACACAGAAGCCGCGTATCAAAACGAGGATGCGCACAACTCAGTGAGCCATTATTAGAAACCTACCATATATCAATTCTATACAAGCGCTAGGAGGCAAAGGCAGATATAATAAGATACAAGCAGGCATAGTCTCTGGACTTTCTCAATTTTCTCTCCTATTTTTGCATTTAGTTAGTGTGCGGAAAAGAGTTAACAGAGCAGGCTCGAGACTGCTATTCTTAGAAAGGTCTACTTGCCTTTCTACAGCCGGCCACTGGCTGGCTTCTGGGAACCTGGACTTTGGGAAGATCCCACCATGCCCAGCACTGGTAAGAATAGCTCTTTGTGCCTAAACTATTGGTACAAACAATATGGTTTATGCTGAGCACCTGCTTTGCCTTCTGGTGTCTGCAATGTGGTGCATGCTAGACAGAGGGTGCCTATATCCCCAACCAGTCCCCAACAAAAAAAACAAAAACAAAAAAACAAAAAAAGCTTGGGCACTGGGTCTCTAATGAGCTTCCTGGTAGACAACTCACTGAGGGAGTTTTTAAGCAGGTCCTATGGGACTCCACTGAGAAAAGGGGTCCTGCAAGCTTGTGCCTGGTCTCCTCTGGACTTTACCCCATGTGCCTTTTCCTTCTGCTGATTTTGCTTTGTACCCTTTTGCTGTGACAAATGATAGTAATGAGTACAATAATATGCTTTGTACTCAAATGTCAACACTTTGACATTTATTAGCTGTGAATCACTGAGTTCCTTAATGTGTTCTCTAAACCTTGGATTTCTCTGAAAATAAGATAGTAACACCTGCCTCAGAAGACTGTGGTGAACATTCAATAGGTGCTAGACCCTCAATAACATTATATTCTTTCCTCTTCAGGCTAACAGGTGAACGGCAGCCCTCCAGCCGTACAGCAGCCACGTTGCACAATGCCAGGCAGCCCTAAATGAGGCTCCCTTTGCCCACTCTCTCCAGTGTCTACTTCATAAAAAAAAAAAAAAAAAGACAAAAAAAGATGGAGTTCCTGTCAAACAGGTTTTTCTGCCTAACCAAAAACAGCAAGCACATCTGCATTTTAAAAAGAAATAGGCTGCATGAAAAGATGTTCAACACTATTAGCCATAAAGGAAATGCAAATCAAAACCACAACGAGTTACCTCTTCACACTAAGTAGGATGGCTAGAATCAACAACACAGATAATAACAAGTGGCTTAGTGAGGATGTAGAGAAATTAGAACCCCCATACATGCCTGGGGTGGGGGGGGGGGTGATATAAAAAAATTGCAGCCCCTTTGGAAAATTGGCTAGCAGTTCCTAAAAATGTTAAACAGAGTTACCCAATGACCCAGCAAGAGAAATGAAAATGTAGGTCTACACAAAAACTTGTAAGTGAATATGCAGAGCAGCTCTATTCACAGTAGCCAAAAGGTGAAAACAACCTAAATATCCATGAACAGATGAATGAATAAACAAAATGTGGTATATCCATATAATAGAATATTATTTAGATATAAAAACGAATGAGGTACTGATACATGCTGCAATATGAATGAACCTAGAAAACATTATGCTAAGTGAAAGAAGCCAGACACAAAAAGTAACATATGATTCCATTTATATGAAATACCCAGAATAGGGGCGCCTGGGTGGCTCAGTCGGTTGGGCGGCCGACTTCGGCTCAGGTCATGATCTCTTATTTAATTTAGAAACAAAGCTGCATTTCTCCAAACTAAAATGTGGACGTTATTTTCAACTATGGGAGTCTGAACTGTCAGAAGTCATACAGCAGTTTGAGAAAGTGAAACTCCATTTTGAGTTGTTTCTAGGTTGTTTAGGACATGCTGCATCTTAGCATGGTTGAAACTGGTCAGGCACACACAGGGAATTATCTATAAAAGGGAGCTTAGAAACACCTGTCTTGTTCAGCAATTCATTCTGTGACTCTTAGAACTCCTGCCATTAATGGCCTTTGAATTTTGTGAATATACTGTACTTCTGAGATAAAATATTAAAGTTTGACGATTACTACTTCAGATAATTGAAAACGGTGTAGTCTTATTACTAAAGCTCATTTACCTTTTTAAGTTTTGAAAAAAAAATTTTTATGTTTATTTATTTTGGAGAGAGAGAGAGAGAGAACCAGCGTGTGACCCAGGGAGGGACAGAGAAGGGGAGACACAGGATCTGAAGCAGGCTCCAGGCTCTGAGCTGTCAGCACAGAGCCCGACACGGGGCTAGAACCCACGGACCTCGAGGTCATGACCTGAGCCGAAGTTGGACACTCAGCCGACTGAGCCACCCAGGCGCCCCAGTCCAGACACTTTTATTTGTTACACGGGCCTCACGTCATTTGTCTTACTCATTATTTGAAGGATTTCGAGTACATACAGTGTGCTAGGGATGGAGGAATTAGAGGGTGCAGGACTCTGGCTCCGTTAAGCTTACAGGCTGCTTAAGTTGTAGTTCTGCTTTCGCGGGCTCGTAATGACAGACTTTATTCCACTGCATCCACTGGGCTGTGAAGCTGGAGTTCCCATCCTCACACCCCACTGTTTGCCCTCGCCTGTGTATTTCTGGAGTATCTGGGACTCTTACACTTCACTTGCCCTTGGGTTTCCAGGGGTGATAGGGGGTGGTTGCACAGACAGGATTTCAAGGTTTCCTTCTGTTGTTAAATTTTAGTTGGCTTAGATTTCACAAAAGCGCAAGTGTTTTGCATACATATTGCGATACTGTGTACTCGCTAGCATCTCCGTGAAGCGTACCTGCAGATAACCAACAAACTTTTGCACTATTTACTTTGCAAGTGAAGAAACTAGGGGACAAAGCCAGGTCACCTTCTCTGAATTGACATCCCATCTGACTAGATGAACCAAGATGTCTTATCTTTCTGGCTAATGTGCTGTCTGTTAAACCACATTGTGCTAATGACCGCAAAGGGGGACTGACTTCCTTAAACATAACTTCACTGACCACCTGTATACATGGTTTCCTTCCTCCTTCCCTGCTTTGGCTCTGTGTATCAGACCTTCAAAAGGCATTTCTTTCAACCTTGATGGTTTGTGTTTCTTTTTTTCCTCACTGCCCCCCTGTGAGGTGGGAGTCCTATGCATACAAGTAAATTAGAGTTTGTGGAAGAGAGACCTACAGAGAGAAAAGATTTCTGTGAATGGTTGTGTGAAAGAGGTTGAAAAGGGTTATGCTTAGACGGTAACCCTTAAGAACTTTAAGGTGGGTTTGGTTAAACAAACAGTTCATTTCATAAATACTTGATTCTTCACAGAAAAAACTCACAAGTAACTCAATTAAATGTGAATTTAATCACTCATAGTCAATCCCAACAGGAGAGAACAGTGTCACAGCTGGAAAGGACCCCCTATAAATCTACCATAGTATATTAAGTTTGTTTAACATTTTTTATGAGTTAAGCAAATGGAGTTTTAGGTCGATTCAGTCCCGACTAGGATTGACTATAGTACAACATCAAAATAAATGGTACAGATTTGAATTGTCCCGGAAAAAGGTGAGTAGCTTCATGCTAAAGATCAAATATGTAATTCAGAATTTTTCTTTTTTTAAAGAAAATGTTTATTTCTGAGAGAGAGAGGGTCCCAAGCAGGCACCACACTGTCAGCACAGAGCCCAATGCGGGGCTTGATCTCGTGAACCGTGTGATCGTGATCTGAGCTGCAATCAAGAGTCAGACACTTAACCGACTGAGCCACCCAGGCACCCCAGAATTTTATTTTTAAGTTTTATTTATTTAAGTAATCTCTACACCCAACATGGGGCTTGAACTCATGACCCGAGATCGAGAGGCGCATGCTCTTCTGACTGAGCCAGCCAGGTGCCCCGTTTTATTTTTATTTTTTTTTACTGGGTCATTTCTTTATTTTCAGATGTCCCATTTGATCACTTTTTAAGGACGGATGTGATGACTGAAACATCTGTAGGAAACAAAACCCAAATCCACTGGATGAGATAGTGTATTCCATGAGGTTCTCAAATCAATTTATCAGCAGTTGTCTGCTCTCACTTAATTATAGGGAACTGCAGTTGTGGTCTAAGGCTCATTTCCAAATTAATAGGGTTTCTGTGCATTAGAGAGTGAGAGATTAACACTGTGGACTCTGGAGCCAGATTACCTGGGTTCAAATCCTAAATTTGTTACTTTTTGCCGTGTGACCTTGGACAAGTTACTTAATCTCTACACCTCATTTTTTTCATCTTCAAACTGGGGAGAAAGTAGGACTACCCTCCTAGGTTTTGGTAAGGAGTAAATGGGTCGCTGTATGTGAAGTGACCAGGGAAGTTCCTGGCAGAGAGCAGGTACCATATAAGCACCGGCAGTTTCTGTTATGGCTCTACACATGAGATACGTTGCACTCTCACCCACTTTTGTCTTTGTTATATATGTATTTCAAGGTTTTTGCTCTTGAGTCTGGCTTTTCTCAGATCTAGACGTTTTTGCGCTAAGCATAACTGGGTCATTCTCCTAGGATCGCAGGGGATCCACTCTTTGAATTGATCTCTGTTGCTTGAAGTCAGCTGCATTTGGGGGTTCTGGTAACCGGTGGAAATGCATGCCTCAGAGTAAGGCTAGTTCACATCCCAGCATCTCTGAGCCTGTGTTGGTAGAGCTCTCACCGGGACTGTCTGCTCTGAATGTTTTCCTCTGGATGTTTGTGAGTGGAGAGCATGATGGGATCCTGGCTGTGATAAATGTGCTGCTTCAGTGTGACATTTTCATACACCAGAGGTGGGTCTGCCATGAAGTTATAGAAAAGCAAGCATTAGAGACTTTTCATTCCAGAGCCCTTTCTGAGGTTCCGGGAGGCCCCCTAGCAGTTTTGTATTCATAATTTTGCACTTAAAAAAAAAAAAAAGTCTTCTTCTTAAAGCGTATAAGCTTCAGGCCACTCAAAACCTTGATCTGTTTCTACAGAGCGTAAAGACTTTATTTGTCCTAATACTTGACGCCCTCTATCAATTCTGCCAGTGAAATACTCCCAAGCACCTCCATTGTAAACCATCGCCTCTATAATTGGTTTCTGTTCTTAGAAGTCTTCCTTTCAAGAACAAAGTGTTATATATCTACTTTAATCTGTTAAATTTATCTTTAATACTTTCAGAGTTGTTTTTTAAAGTACCATACATTCTTTTTAAGTTTGTTTATTTATTTTGAGAGAGAGAGAGAGAGAAAATGTGCTAGTGGGGGAGGGGCAGAGGGAGAGAGAGAATCCCAAGTAGGCTCCTAGCTGTCAGTACAGAGCCTGACACGGGGCTCAAACTCACGAACTGTGGGATCATCACCTGAGCCAAAATCAAGAGTCAGATGCTTAACTGACTGAGCCATCCAGGTGCCCCGAAGTACCATACTTTTCTTGTTAAATGAATTACTGAGTGTGTTATGGTTATAGTTACTCTTGTGAATAAGTTATTTTTCATTGTATGTTTGTTGTAATTAGGTGCTGTTAATATATAACCAAGCTCTTGATCATTATGAATCTATTTTGTAACTTACCAGTATACCATGCTGTTTCTAAATATTTCATAGAGGCACAATTTTCCATACCAACTTTGCTATAAAAAGGATTATTTTCTATTAAATTTAATCCAAATAATGGATAAATTTGCTAATTTTTTAAAAGTTAGCAAAAATAAAAGCATTTTCAGTTCTAAGTAGGAATACTCAAAAGGGTAGGATTAAATATTTCTTTGCTGAGCAAATTTTAAACTGTGTGCCTCAGGGAAGTATTGATGGTGGAGGAATGTACATAACTAATAACAGCAAACTTTCTGAATTGACTGAAATATAAAATTTAAAAGCAGAGAAGTCTGAGTTTGTAACTCATAATCACTACCAATTGGTGGAGTAAGAAGATTCAAACGTAGGCCATTTGACTTAGAAGTTCCCCAGACGTCTCTACCTTAATTTTCTAGCCAAATAAGCAAACAAACAAACAAAAACAAACAAACAAAAAAAAAACATGCCTCTTTTTACTTGAATCAATTAAAAAATTACTACAGTCAATTATTTTGGTGGATAATGTTCCAAGCTCTGAGGACACAAAAACATATACAAAGCAAATGTCCTGCTGTCATGGAACTTACATTCTAGAGGAGAAAGGCAGCATACAGATAAACCAATAAATATCTCCCACCTTGAAAAAAAGCAAAGCAGGATGGGAGGGGTGGGGACTTGCATGCTTGTGGGTTTTCTTTCTTTTCTTTCTTTCTGTTCTTTCTTTCTTTCTTTCTTTGGTCAGTGGTCAGGGAATAGAGATCTTAAGAAAAGACAGGCAGGGGGGAGGGGAAGTCCTTGGGGAGGGGAACCGGGACTGCAAGGCGTCAGGAAAGGCAGGTGGTGCTTCCGTGCTCAGGGAACAGCAGAGAGGCTAAGGGGCTGAAATGGAATGGAGTGGGGTGTAGTGGTGGAGGAGGCCAGAGATCTTTGGGGGCCATGGAGAAGACTTTGGATTTTTTGTTTTTTAATGTGATGGGAGATTTTGGAGGGTTATGAGTGGGGAGTGACAAAGTTTGGCCCTTCTGTTCATGTACTTCAAGACACTGGGGCACAGTGGAACATGAATTGGCAGAGAGAATTGGCTGTGCCAGCCCATTTGACCCTGGGGAGGTCATTTACCCAGTCAGTGCCCCAGTTTCTACTCTAAAATGAAGAAATTGGATTATGTGAGTAATTCACTAGAATCGTTTTCATGGCCAATTATGATTCTCAGATCTTAAAATAGTTATTAAACATCCACATGTATTGGCAGCCATTGTTGACTATGGGGAAGAGGAGACCCTCCCCTTCCCACTTTCTGCTCAGACTTTGGAACTTCCCTGTCTCCGCCCTGAGCCTTTCCCCTGAGCCTCACCCCTGCCTCTGAGTAGGTGTGTGTATAGTGGTGTTTCACTGTCTTTTCAACCTGCATTTCTTGGGTTACTACAGTAGATGAGCAAGTCTGTGTATTTACATTGTCCATTGGCATTTACTCTCTGTTGAAGTGCCTGTTTGGATATTTTTCCTTCTTTCCCCAATTAGAAAAATTTCTTATTTTTTTTTTAAATTTTTTTTTTTTAATGTTTATTTATTTTTCAGACAGAGAGAGACACAGCATGAACGGGGGAGGGGCAGAGAGAGAGGGAAACACAGAATCGGAAGCAGGCTCCAGGCTCTGAGCCATCAGCCCAGAGCCTGACGCGGGGCTCGAACCCGCGGACCGTGAGATCGTGACCTGAGCCGAAGTCGGACGCTTAACCGACTGAGCCACCCAGGCGCCCCTTTCTTATTTATTTTTAAAAGATACATATATTCTGAATCAAACTCATTGTCCCTATATGCTTTGCAGATACTTGTTTGTACTTGGTGGCTTGTCTTTTTTTTTTTTTTTTTTTTAATTATGGTGGTAAAATGCACATAAAATTTACCATTGTAACCATGGTAAATTGTACGGATCAGTGGCAGTAAGTACATTCGTCATGTTGTGCAACAATTACCACTGTCTGGTTCCAAAGCTTTTCATCACCCCTAACAGGAACCTTGAGAAAGTTCTGTGTGCACTTAAGAAGAATGTGTATTCTGGTGCTTTTGGATGGAATGTTCTGTAAATATCTGTTAAGTTTATTTGGTCTATTTAAGGCTGATGTTCTCTTATTGATTTTCTGTCCGGATGCAAGTAGGGTATTAAAGACCCCTATTATTATTGTATTTCTGTATATTTCTACCTTTAGGTCTGTTAATGTTTGCTTTCTATATTTAGGTGCCGCTATGTTGGGTGCATGAATATTTACAAATGTTATATCCTTTTGTTGGAATGACCCCTTTATCATGATGTAATGCCCTTTTTTGATTCTTATTACAGTCTTTGTTTTAAACTCTGTTTTTTCTGGGGCACCTGGGTGGCTCCATCCATTGAACGACTGACTTTGGCTCAGGTCATGATCTCACAGTTCTCGATTTCAGGCCCCACATCGGGCTCACTGCTATCAACACAGAGCCTGCTTTGGATCCTCTGTCCCCATCTCTCTGCCCTGCCCTGCTTGCACTCTCTCTCTCAAAAATAAATAAACATTTTAAAAAAGTCTATTTTTTCTGATGTGTGTATAGCTACCCCAACATTCTTTTGGTTTCCATTTGCATGGAAGATCTTTTTCTATTCCTTCACTTTTAGTCTGTTTGTGCCTTTTACATCTAAAGGAGTCTCAGGGCACCTGTGTAGTTAAGCATCTGACTCTTGATTTCTGTTCAGGTCATGATCTCATGGTTTGTGGGATCGAGCCTTGCACTGGGCTCTGCACTGACAGCAAGGAGCCTGCTTGGGATTCTCTCTCTCCCTCTCTCTCTGCCCCTCCCCTGTTCCCTCTCTCTTTCTCTCAAAATAAATAAATAAACAACAAAAAAATGAATCTTTTGGCCCTAGTCACTGACCCACCCCTGAGGACTCAGTGGCACCACCCTTGAGCCCCCTTGCTTCCCAGTGCTCTGTCCCGCGTGCCAACCTTCTCTCACCACCACCTTCCGTGGGCCGTTTCCACCAAGGAAAAGGGATTGTATCTTATGTCTGTTATCTAGAATCTCCACTCTTTTGGCCCCTTTGCTGATGCAAGTAAGGGTGATAATCTGTTTCCTGCTAAAGATTATATCCATAAGCATTCATCGGAGAATAGCAGCAGAAAAATCCAGGGGATTGCTGATGCTTATGATAAAAAGAAACTAGTGAAGGTCTTTAAGAAGAAATTTGCCTGTAATAGTACTATAATTGAGCATCCAGAACATGGAGAAGTAACTCAGCTACAGGGTGACCAGCACAAGGACGTATGCCAATTCATAGAGATTGGACTGGCTGAGGACGACCAGCTGAAGGTTCATGGCTGTAAGTGCTTTTGGCTCACTGAAGCTTTAGTGAGGATTTCCTCACAATGAGTAGAATTTCCCTTCTGTCCCTTGTCACCAGTTTAAAAATCTCACAGCTTATGTAATGTAACCATTTCGGATCCACTTTTAACTTGGACTAGTGTTACTCCTTCATGCAATGAACTGAAAAGAGCTAAAAAGAAAAAAAAAAAAAAAAGACTGAATCTCTTATAGGCAGCATATAAATGGGTCTTTTTTTTTTTTTTTTTTTTTTTCCTTATCCATATAGCCACTCTGGGTCTTTTGATTGGAGAGTTTAGTTCATTTATACGTAAAGTAATCATTGATAGATACATACTTATTGCCATTTTGTTAATTGTTTTCTGGCTGTTTTTGTAGTTCCTTTCTGTTCCTTTTTTCTTCTCTTGCTCTTTGTGATTTGATGACTTTAATGGCATATTTACATTCTTTTCTCTTTATCTTTTATGTATTTACTATAGGTTTTTGCATTGTGATTATCATGAAGCTTACATGTTACAGCTTATAACAGCCTGTTTGAAGTTGATAACAACTTAAGTTTGATCACATTCTAAAACTCTACATTTTTACTCTCCCCCCATGCTTTATGTTTTTGATGTCACATTTTACTCTTAATCTTGTATATCCTTTACTAATAATTGTAATCATAGTCACTTTCACTACTCTTGTCTTTTAATCTATACACCACCTTTGTTAAGTGATAAACCCACTACCTTTACTATATATTTTCCTTTCCAGTGAGATTTATTCTTTCATATGTTTTCTTGTTCCTAATTAGTGTCCTTTCTTTTCAGCTTAAAGAAGATCCTTTAACATTTCTAGGGCCAGTTAGTGGTGGTGAAATCCTTTGGCTTTTGTTTATCTGGAAAACTCTCTCTCTCCTTTAATTGTAATGATAACTTTGTTGGCTAGAATATTCTTGGTTGGAATTTTTTTTTTTCTTTCAGCTCTTTGATTTTATTGTGCCACTTCCTTATGGCCTGTAAAGTTTCTGATGAAACAAAAAAAATTTTTTTGCTGCTTTTAAGATTCTTTCCCTGTCTTTAACTTTTGATATTTTAATTATAATATGTCTTGGTGTTAGTCTCTTTGGATTCATCTTATTAAACTCTGGTCTTCCTGGCTCTGGATTTCTGTTTCACTTCCCATATTAGGGGAGTTTTCAGTCATTATTTCTTTAAATAAGATTTCTGCCCCTTTTTCCCTTTCTTTTCCTTCTGGGATTCCTATAATGTGAATGATAGTCCGTTTGATGTTGTCCCATAAGTCCCTTGAGCTATCTTCACTTTTTTAAGATTCTTTTTTCTTTTAGCTGCTCTGATAGGGTGACTTCCACTTTTTTGTCTTTGAATTCACTGATCTTTTCTTCTGCTTCATCTAGTCTGCTGTTGAACCCCTTCAGTGTATTTCTCAGTTCAGTTATTGTATTCTTCAACTCTGTGACTTCCAGCTTCCTATTTCTTTGTTGAGGTTCTCACTGGGTTCATCCATTCTGTTCCCAGTTCAATGAACATCTTTATGACCATTACTCTGAACTCTTTATCAGGTAAATTACTTATCTCCATTTCATTAAGGCTTTTTTCTTAGGTTTTATCTTGTTCTGCAATTGGGAACAAATTCCTCTGTTTCTTCATTTTTTGGGGGTCTCTGTTTTGGTTTCTATACAGTAGGTGAACCCCTCTGCCCCCAATTCTGAAGGAGTGGCCTCACATAGGACATGAACCTTGTCATTCAACCCTGCCCCAAATCTTGTTTGTGCTTCTCCAAGCAACCTATTATATTTTTCATAGCTCCCAGTAGTTGAGATTATGCCAAGACCTGTCAGTATCTCAAAGGGGGAGAAGATCTTAGCACCTAGATTCAGGCTGGTTGGAAGCCAGACCCATAGACAACAACTTTTAAAAGTATGCAAATATATACAGTTCTTTTGGACCACAAGCATAAACCCCACTGGCCACCAGAGCCAGGCTATCTGGAGGCTTCCTTTGGGCAGAAGTTGCAAAAATTGGGGCTCCAGATGAGTGTATAAGCTATTTTCTTGGAGAAGTTTTCTTCTGGGATGGATCATATGGTAGAAACAAGTCTGAATAAATTTAAGAGAATTAAAATTGTATCAAGCACCTTTTCTGACCACAGTGGTATGAAAGTAGTAATCAGTTATGTGAAGAAAATGGGAAAATTCACAAACATAAGGAGATTAAAACAACATGCTACTGAACATCCAATGGGTCAAAAGAGAAATTAAAAAACACCTTCAGACAAGTGAAAATAAAAATACAACAAATTCCAAAATCTGTGGAATGCAGCAAAAACAGTTCTGAGAGGGAATACATAGTGATAAATGCATACTTCAAGAAACAAGAAAGGTCTGAAATAAACAACCTAACTTTATACCTCAAAGAACTAGAAAAAGAAGAACAAATGAAGCCCAAAGTTAGAAGAAGGAAGGAAGTAGCAAAGATTAAACCAGAAGTAAAAGAAATAGAAACTAAAAAAGCAATAGAAAAGATAATGAAGTTAAGAGCTGTTTCTTTGAAACATAAATGAAATCAACAAAGCTTCAACTAAACTCATTAAGAAAAAAGAAGACTCAAATAAAATCAGAAATAAAAGGGCGGTTAAAACTGATATCACAGAAATACAGGGGGTCATAAGAAATTACTACGAACAATTATACACTAACAAATTGAGCAACTTAGAAGAAATTAATAAATTCTTAAAAACATACAACCTACCAGGACTGAATCATGATGAAATAAAAAATCTGAACAGACCAATTACTAGCAAGAAGATTGAATTGGAACCAAAAACCTGCCAACAGGGGTGCCTGGGTGGCTCAGTCGGTCAAGTGTCCGACTTCATCTCAGGTCATGGTCTCACAGTTCGTGAGTTCGAGCCCCACATCGGGCTCTGTGCTAAAAAACAGCTCAGAGCCTGGAGCCTGCTTCGGATTCTGTGTCTCCCTCTCTCTCTCTCTGTCTCTCTCTCCCCTTCCCCTGCTCATGCTCTGTCTCTCTCTGTCTCTCAAAAATAAATAAATGTTAAAAAAAAATTAAAAACAAAAACAAACCCCTGCCAACAAACAAAAACCCAGGACCAGATGCCTTTAATGGTGAATTCTACCAGATGCTCAAAGAAGAATTAATACCAATCCTTCTCAAACTCTTACAAATATAGAAGAGGAAGGAATTCTTCCAAACTCATTTTGTGAGACCAGCATTACCCTGATACCAAAACCAGACAAGAATGTCACAAGAGAAGAAAATTACAGGGCAATATCCCTATGAAAATAGATGCAAAAATCCTAAACAAAATACCAGTACACTGAATTTAATAATACATTAAATTTTTATACACCATGATCAAGTGGAATGTATTCTAGGGATTCAAAGATGGCTCAACATTTGAGAAGCAGTTGATGTGATATACTACATTAACAAAATGATGGATAAAAATTATATGATCATCTCAATATATACAGAAAAAGCATTTGAAAGAATTCAACATCGATTTATGATAAAATCTTCTCAACAAAGCAAATATATGGGGAATGTACCTAACATAATAAAAGCTATATATGACAAGCCCACAGCTAACATCATACTCAATAGTGAAAAGCTGAAAGCTTTCCATCTAAGATCAGGAACAAGGGAAGGATGTCCACTCTCACCACTATTACATGGTATTGGAATTCCTAGCCCGATCAGTTAAGCAAGAAAAAGAAATAAAAGGCATGCAAATTGGAAAGGAAGAAATAAAACTCACTATTTGCAGATGACATACATTATATGTTAAAAACTCTAAAGAGACCATGAAAAAACTGTTAGAACTAATAAATGAATTCAGTAAAATTGTAGGACACAAAATCACACACACACACACACACACACACACACACACACACACACACACACACACAATCTGTTCTATTTCTACAGACCAATAGCAAACTGTCAGAGACATTAAGAAAACAATCTCATTTAAATTACATCAAAAAGAATAAAATTCCTAGGAATCAATGTCACCAAGGAGGTAAAGGATCTGTAAAAGGTAAAGACCTTTGCTAAAAACTACAAGACATTAATAAAAGAAATTGAGGAAGACACAAATGGAAAGATATCCCATGCTCATGAATTGGAGGAATTAATATTGTTAAAATGCCTATTCTACCCAAAATGATCTACAGATTCAGTGCAATTCCTATCAAAATTCTGATGGCATTCTTCACAGAAATGGAACAATCCTAAAATTTGTGTGGAAACCCAAAAGACTCCAAATAGCGAAAGCAATCTTGAGAAAGAACAAAGTTGGAGATGTCACACTCCCTGATTCCAAACTGTATTACAAAGCTATAGTAATCAAAACAGTATGGTATTAGTATAAAAACAGACATATAGATTGATAGAGCAGAATAGGAGCCCCAAAATAAACCTATGCTTCTATGGCCAATTAATTTATGAAAAGGAACCAAGAATGCACAATGGGGAAAGGACAGTCTCTTTAATGGTGTTTGGAAAACTGGACAGCCACATGCAAAAGAATGAAATTGGACCACTATCTTACACCATACACAAAAATTAACTCAAAATGGGCGAAAGACTTGAACATAAGACCTGAAACTATAAAAATCCTAGAAGAAAACGTAGGCAGCAATCTCCTTGATATAGGCTTGGTGACGATTTTTTGGATATGACACCACGAGTAAATGCAACAAAACCAAAAATAAAGGAGACTACATCAAACTAAAGAACTTTTGCTCATCAAAGGGAGCCATCAACAAAATGAAAAGGCAACCTACTGAATGGGAGAAAATGTTTGCAAATCATATATTTAATGAGGGGTTAATATCCAAAAATATATAAATAATTCATACAAGTCAATAGCAAAAAAACAATCTGATTAAAAAAAGGGCAGGATACAAATTATGGAAAGAGTCCAAATGTCCACTGACTGGTGAATGGATAAAGAAGATGTCATATATATATATATACACAATTGAATACTACTTGGTGATCAAAAAAGAATGGAATCTTGCCATTTACACCAATGTAGATGTAACTAGAGTGTATTATGCTAAGTGAAATAAGTCAGTTGGAGAAAGACAAATATATGATTTCACTCATATGTGGAATTTAAGAAACACAGCAGATGAACATAGAGGAAGGGAAGGAAAAAGAAGATAAAAACAGAGAGGGAGGCAAACCATAAGAGACTCTTAAATGCAGAGACCAAGCTGAGGGTTGCTGGAAGGGAGTTGGTTAGGGGTTGGGCTAAATCGGTGATGGGCATTAAGATAGGCACTTGTTGGGATGAGCACTGGGTGTTATATGTAAGTGATGAATCACTGGGTTTTACTCCTGAAACCAATGTTACACTGTATGTTAACTAACTTGGATTTAAATAAATAAATTTAAAAAAAAGGACAGAATATCTGAATAGATATTTTTCCAAAGAAGACATACAGATGGCCAACAGGTAAATGAAAAGATGCTCAACATCATTAATATTCAGGGAGATGCAAACCAAAATCACAATGAGATACTGTTTCACACCTGTTAGAATGGTTGTTATCAAAGAGACAAGAAGAACAGGCATTGCTGAGGATGTGGGGTGCTTTGTTGGTGGGAATGCCAATTGGTACAGACACTACGGAAAATAATATGGAGGTTCCTTACAACATTAAAAATAGAACTACCATATGATCCAGCAATTCCAGGGTATTTATCTCAAGGAAACAAAAACACTAACTCAAAGAGGTATATGCGTCCCTATGTTTATTGCAGCATTATTAACAATAGTTAAGATAAGGAAACAACCTAAGTATTCATCAATGGATGAATGAATAAAGAGGATTGTATGTATGTACAGTGGAATATTTTTGAGCCATAAAAAAAGAATGAAATCTTGCCGTTTGTGACAGCATGGATGGACCTCAAGGGCATTATGCTAAGTGAAATAAATCAGTCACAGCAAGACAAATACTGCTTGAGCTCTCTTCTATGTGGAATGTAAAGAGCAAACAAAAACAACAGAAACAAAACAACCCCCCCCCCCCACCAACAACAATACAAGAACACCAAGCTTATGGATATAGAGAACAGAGTAGTGGTTGCCAGAATTGGGGTGGGAGAAAAGGTGAAGGGAGGCAGAGGCTAAAATATTTAAAATAGTTTAAAACTAAAGTAATCAGCAAAAGAAAAAAAAATCACAACAAAACTTAGACTTCATAGTTTCCCGTATTTTACATAAAAAAACTCTTTAAAGCATCTTTTGAAAGTAAAAATGAGCTGCTTCCTATACATTCTGAGATAATCCATTGGTTCCTAAATTGCAATCACATTTTCTCAGCATTAAGGTTCAAAACATTACATGCAAGTAAATGAGGCTTCCTTAGCATATCAACATGTAGTTTTCATGGACACCTAAACATCGCTAGAAATATTTTTGTTTTGTTTTTATTTAGAAAGAAGTTCAATTAGATTCTTTGTTAATAGTTTCTAGTCCATAAATTTAAATTACTAAACTCTACACATTAGCATTCTGCACTTCTGTCTTTAGCTTTTGATGGTCTCTATTGATGTGGGAAACAAAGGCAAAAGAAAAAATTAAATTTCCTTACAACTTAACAGCCCATAGATAAGTCCAGAGGGACCTTCCCCTAGGAGCTCGGCTGCCTCTGTGATGACACTTCGCTAAGGGCAAAAGACAATCTTAGCCCAATCCCTCCAGGCTACCAAAAATTCCTTTGGAAACTTCCTTTATCTCTACTCCCCCAAGATATATGCTGGCAATCATACTCCAAGCATATGGCCCACTGATATACATCTGAAGGGTCTCATGACTGAGTCTTTACTAAACAGTAATAAATGACCTTTTCCTGACAGCAGCTAGCCCCCTCAAGGTCTTGGAAACCTTGCTTCCAAAATTCCTTAGAGACTTAACATGGCTTTAAGCTATCCCTAACCCCCTCCCAACGTGAAGGTATTTTAATCAGTCACTTGTCACAACCTCAGTGCAGATTTTTCTGCCCTTCGGCCCTGTCCCAAGGTTTTAATAAAACCACCTTTTTGCACCAAAGATGTTACAGGAATTCTTTCTTGGCTATTGGCTGTGAACCCCAACATTTTCTACACCATCTATGACTATTGAATGTAGGAATAAGGAGTTGGCAAACCTAGGGTCTAGTGCTGGTTTGCTCTTTGGGACCAGGGAGTCATGTAATTACTCTGAACCTTACTAATCTTGTTCCTAAAGGACAGGGGCAGGGGGTGGGTGGGGGTGGGGAGTAGTATCTGCCTTACCTATTTCATACAGTTGTGAAAATCTGATTAAAAAATGGTAGTGAAAACATTCTGCATCTTTTTTTTTTTAATTTTTTTAACGTTTATTTATTTTTGAGACAGAGAGAGACAGAGCATGAACGGGGGAGGGTCAGAGAGAGAGGGAGACACAGAATCTGAAACAGGCTCCAGGCTCTGAGAGGTCAGCACAGAGCCCGACGCGGGGCTCGAACTCACGGAGTGTGAGATCGTGACCTGAGCCGAAGTCGGCCGCTCAACCGACTGAGCCACCCAGGCGCCCCGAAAACATTCTGCATCTTAAAAAAAATAGTTATTGTTATTACTTAATGCTCATTTGATTGCCTTTATCTATCGATCATCTGAAAAGTCAGAAAGTATTAGATCATATAAATCCAGATGGCACTGAAGCACCTGGGTGGCTCAGTCGGTTAAGCATCTGGCTCTTGGTTTTGGCTCAGGTCATGATCTCACGGTTCTTGAGTTCAAGCCCCGCATCAGGTTCTGTGCCGACAGCTTGGAGCCTGCTTGGCATTCTATCTCCCTCTCTCTCTGCCCCTCCCCTGCTGGTTGTCTATCTCTCTCTCCAAATAAATAAAAACAAACTTAAAAAAAATAAATCCAGATGGCACAAAACTACATAATTAACACTTGAAAAACTGTATATAGCTTTGATCATTCCTCAAAACAAAAAGAAGGGGGAAAAAAGCAGCTGGAAGGTATCAAAAGGGTCACTAAAATATTCAAAGGGAAGGGCTGTCAGTGTAAACAACTAGACTAAACATAGAACCCTAAAGACTGATACAAGGAAGGCCATGAGAGGAAAGCAATGGATCTTAAGAAAGAAAGAAAGAAAGAAAGAAAGAAAGAAAGAAAGAAAGAAAAGAAAAGAGAGAAAGAAAGAAAGAAAGAAAAGAGAGAAAAAAGAAAGAAAGAAAGAAAGAAAGAAAGAAAGAAAAAAAGAAAGAAAGAAAGGAAGGAAGATCCCGATTCCTCCCTCCCAGCCCCACCTCCCCACCCCCACCCCTAGCCCCTGGCAACCAGTAACCTGCCTTCTGTCTCTATGGATTTACCTATTCTGGGTATTTCTATTTTTTTTTTTTTAACGTTTATTTATTTTTGAGACAGAGAATGAACGGGGGAGGTTCAGAGAGAGGGAGACACAGAATCTGAAACAGGCTCCAGGCTCTGAGCTGTCAGCACAGAGCCCGACTCGGGGCTCGAACTCAGACTTGGCAAGAGGAGGAAGTGGAGAAGTAGCAATGAAGTCATCCGTGGCATGATGAATGAATTTGAGCACGGACTCTGGATTTGATGATAGTATTGTATCAGTGTTAAATGTCCGGACTTTGATCATTATGCTGTGGTTATAAAACAGAATGGACCTAGTTCCTAGACAATACACAAAGACCTTTTAAGTAGTAAAAGGGGCAATGACTACAACTTTCTCTCATATGGTTCAGAGAACGACATGCATTTAAAGAGACAGACAGAGGGACACCAGGGTGGCTCAGTCAGTTAAACGTCAAACTTTGGCTCAGGCCATGATCTCATGGTCCATGAGCTCGAGCCTCTCGTTGGGCTACTGACAGCTCAGAGCCTGGAGCCTGTTTTGGATATTATGTCTCCCTCTCTCTCTGCCTCCCCCTTAAAAATAAATAAACATTAAAAATTAAATTAAATTAAAAAATAAAGAGAAAGACAGCGACCAAGAGAATTATAGAGCAAATGGGGCAACTAGAGACAATTTGTGAATCTGAATAAAGGTTACTTGAGAATCCCTTGTACTATTCTTCCAACTTTTCTGTAAGTTGAAACTACAGCAAAATAAAAAGTTACCCCCCCAAATTTTAGGAATGGTATTCTCCCCCTCTTCTGTCTTAAATAGGTTTCTGCTTCCTAGAGAAAAAAAAAATGAATATCATTAAATGAAAATAGATTAACTTGGCAAATTAAGGGAATAAATCAGATCGTAGGACTTCAGACCCGGATCTTGGCCCTTTAAAGTGACTAATGATGAGGAAAGTCAGATCCAGGACAGTAGAATAAGAAAACAGATATGAATGAAAAGTGGGAGAAGAGACACAAGAAAGGAAACTGAGACACAAGACATGAAACTGATACAATCTAATTTCCAAAACAAGGAAACTCAACTGCCAACTAGAAAATGAGTTTTCATGGGTTAACATAGTTGAGACCTCTCAGAGCAAAACAAACAAATAAAACCCCTAGGACACTAACCACTGTTCTATCTGTGGAGTATTTACAGCTGTCTCACTATCTTACTTTTTACAAGCTGGTGAACTACACGGTAACCTCTAGAGTCTGATATAAATGCTTCCAATTGACTTGTAAAAGCAACAGTTTTTTCCAGTCCACATCCATTACCCAGAATCCTAACAAGTGCTGAAAATTATACGTGTTCAGGTAGTGATTAGCAGGGCCTTGTGAACCTATGCTTCCCACTGGGAGGTCTACCTAGTCTAAAGATACAACTAAAAGACAAACATCACATCATCTCAGAACCTTAATAGGCTCTTATGTCTATATCACTAAGAGTCTCCAGGTTCCCAGGGGTGGTCAAGAGAACAACCCTATAAGACCCAGAAGACCCTAGAGAAATATGGGAGGCTACCCAGAGTATTCAAGAAACATGCGCCATTATACTTAAGAACTGATTGCTTCACCATCCTGACAATTAACCTGGGTAAAAGATTATAATATCAAGCATCTCATTACAAAGAATGTTGGAATAAAATAAGGAAAGCACCTGTGGCATTATAGGAGGGACTCAAATCCTGGCTCTTCTACATATGAGCCTTTCAACCTTTCTGGTTGTTTACGATGTATGTTTAAGATAAACCTGTCCTGCCTGCTTCTGAAGTTTGAGGTCTGCCCATCTCTCCTTTGATCCATGCAGCCATCCAACATGTACTGAATCTTCAACTCTGCACTAGACTTTTGGAAATACAAGATGGAAAAGCTATGAGCCCTGCCCTCAAAGAGCTTAAAGTCCACTGGGGGACACATTTATGCAGTTAAAGCTGGGTAACCAAGGTGCCACCAACAAAGACATGCACAGAGCACAGAGGGCTGGGGTGGGGTGGGGGGGGATTCTACCTTTGGTGGGAGGGATACAGGGAAGGCTTCAGAGAAGGTAGGCATTGGGGTGAGTCAGAAAAGATGAGCATTTGCTAGGCACTCAACACATTTTTGATGGATAATATAGAAGGCGGGATGGACAGATGGATCCTCACAGGCTGACAGAGGAACGTATCACGCCAAGTAGACTGAAAAAAATTAAGAAAGGCATAATGTGAAAGAGCAGGTAGAAGACGCAGCAGGAGGTGGAAGGAGGAAAGAGGGAAGACAAGGAAAAATGGCATCAAGGACCTTGCATTCCAAGCTCAGTTTTTACTTGATCCTAAAGAAGATACAAAGCTACAGGTTTTAAATATCCCTATGATGGCCGCATAAATAAAAGATTAAGGATCAAGAATAGAATCAAATAGGGCAGTAAATCCACCAAGAGAATGGAGTTGGGAACTGCAATAAGGTTGTGATGAAGGCAAGGAGAATTCATAGCATTTGGTAAAAGATCAAATGCGTGTTGGGTTGAAATAGAGATGACAAAAGAGGAGTTGAGAGCGTAAAGAGATATATGGGTTGAAGAATATTGTTTCATGAAGTCCAATTAGATAGTGGCAGAGCCAGGACAAAAACCCTGACTAGTGCTGACTTCCTTCTACCAAAAAGACGATTTTTTAAAAAAAATCATAACTGAAAGTAGTAAACAAAAACAGTGTCAAAAAGCTTTAACATAGGGGCGCCTGGGTGGCTCAGTCGGTTAAGCGTCCGACTTCGGCTCAGGTCATGATCTCACGGTCTGTGAGTTCGAGCCCCGTGTCAGGCTCTGTGCTGACGGCTCAGAGCCTGGAGCCTGCTTCAGATTCTGTGTCTCCCTCTCTCTCTGCACCTCCCCCATTCATGCTCTGTCTCTCTCTGTCTCAAAAATAAATAAACATTAAAAAAAAAATTAAAAAAAAAAAAAGCTTTAACATAAAATTTCATCTGTGTTACAGAGAGATTTAATAGATTTTTTTTTCTAATTTTCCCCAGACTATCAAGGTTCTTTCAAAAATAGGCTTTAAAGAAACAGCCCTGCAACTCATTAGTGTATGACCTCGTACAAGTTTTTAAGCTTTCTAAGCCTCACTCATTTTTTAAGTAGGGGGAACTAATAAAACATCTATTTTGAGGAATAAAGGAAATAATGTATGTAAAGTACCCAGCACCATGCCTCGTCTGTATGTGGTACTCAATAATTTGTGTCACTATTACTACTAATGTACAGAAAAGAGTTAACACAATAGTCCTAGAGACCTAGCAGCTTAGAGAAAGGCCTCTTTACCAGGTTGGCCCTTGGTTGGCATCTGGGAACCTGGACTCTGAGAGGGTCCTACCATTCCCAGCACTGATAAAAATAGCTCATTGTGCCTAAACTGTTTGAACAAACAACATGGTTTAATGCTGAGCACCTACTTTCCTTGCGGAGTCTGGAATTTCGGCACATGCTAGACAAAGGGTGCCTATGTAACCAGCTTCCAATGAAAAGGTGCTAAGTCTCCAATGCGCTTCCCTGGTAGACAACATTTCATTATTGCCACAAGTGAGTGCTAGAAGAATTATGCACACACTTTGAAGACTCCACTGAGAAAAGACTCTTGCAGACTTGTGCCTGGTTTCCTATAGATTTGCCCCAAGTGTCTTTTCCCTTTGATAATTTAGCTCTGTCTCCTTCCACGGTCAAAAATCATAGCCATAAAGCGGTGCCTGGGTGGCTCAGCGAATTAAGTGTCAACTTTGACTCAGATCATGATCTCACAGCTCATGAGTTCGAGCCCCACCTCGGGCTCTGTGCTGACACCTCAGAGCCTGGAACCTGCGCCACATTCTGTGTAGGTCTCTCTCTGCCCCTCCCCCACTCACACCCTGTCTCTCTCTCTCAAATACATACATTAAAAAAAAATTTTTTTTAAATCATAGCCATAAGGACAACTATGTGCCAAGTACTGTGTGTTCTCTTAGTGAATCACCAAACCTGGGGACAGCCTTGGGGATCCCTGACACAACCAGTGACCCTACTCTTTGACTTTATAAACTATTTGCCAGTTTCCATAGTGGAACAGTATTACAGACAACAAACCAGCCAAATTAGTACCTTGGTACCAAGGTCCAATTGTAACAAGTTCCTGATGTCTTAGCTAATGATAACTGTAGATTTAGACACTACTTCAATTTTTCTTGTTATTCCAAATCTCAACATCTAGAGATCTCTCCTCCCCTCTTCTCACCAGAGACCTTTTTCCTGTCTAAGCTCCAGCCCTGCTCTTCCTTGAATCCCATCTCAATTCCACATGAAGGCTCCCCTGGCATGTCAGGGGGTCTAACCCATGTGTCATTTGGTTCCGTGACCAGAGAACAAGATCACTTATGAAAACCCCAAGGACCTATGTTTTATGTCATTATGAATAAGAGCAAAGAATATAAATTGCCAAGAAGATCTCTTCTCAGTTCACTAGAATGCACAGAAACACGAGCTAACTGAGGGCAATGAGAACAAGGGAGGACAAACCAAGGAATAGCCCACAGTAGAAACTGAAATCCAACTCTGCCAATATCAGACTTGGAAGAAACAGCAGGACTGAATTTCTCATCATTCTAGAACAGAATTTCTTAGCATACTTCAAAAAGCACAATAAACTGTATTTAATAGGAAGAAAAGCTTGTTGCCTTCATGTTGGAGGAGCTGGGGTTCACAGACCCAGGGGAAGATGGACATCTGAGTCACATTATGATTAACTGAGGATTTTAATAAAACATTAATGGCCTTTACTCTCAACAATAGCCAAATTATGGAAAGAGCCTAAATGTCCATCAACTGATGAATGGATAAAGAAATTGTGGTTTATATACACAATGGAATACTACGTGGCAATGAGAAAAAATGAAATATGGCCTTTTGTAGCAACATGGATGGAACTGGAGAGTGTGATGCTAAGTGAAATAAGCCATACAGAGAAAGACAGATACCATATGGTTTCACTCTTATGTGGATCCTGAGAAACATAACAGAAATCCATGGGGGAGGGGAAGGAAAAAAAAAAAAAAAAAAAGAGGTTAGAATGGGAGAGAGCCAAAGCATTAGAGACTGTTAAAAACTGAGAACAAACTGAGGGTTGATGGGGGGTGGGAGGGAGGGGAGGGTGGGTGATGGGTATTGAGGAGGGCACCTTTTGGGATGAGCACTGGGTGTTGTATGGAAACCAATTTGACAGTAAATTTCATATATTAAAAAATAAAATAAAATAAATAAATAAATAAATAAAAATAAAAAATAAAATTCAAAAAAAAAAAAAAATTCACATACAACTCAAAAAAAAAAAAAAAAAAAAATGGCCTTTAACTGACATGAAGACACTAGGAATCATAGTGACTAGGTCAATCAAAAGCCTACCCACTGTTTTTCTTTTAAAAACAGAATTATGAACCACTAAAATAAATATCTCTAGGGCTATTTATTCTAACCCCTGAATGGTCCCCATGGTTTTTCTAATTCACCTCTAGTCTTAGATTTTGACTATATATATATATATATATATATATATATATATATATATATATATATTCAATATAACATATATAATATATAATTATTATATAATAATGTATATTATAATATAATTATATTGATATAATCAATAGGTATTAAATATATATATATTTAAATATATAATATTGATACCTATTGATTCTTATGAGTTACCCAAGTCACAGACATTTTTGGATCAGAGCTTCTAGGACTGGGGAGATGGAAACTGGAATATTTATCCATAGAAAACAGAGAACTGAGCACATTAACTGAAACAGGGAAGAAACACAAAAGTGGGGCACTCTTGGGCTTACCTAGAAACCAGGCAGAGAGTTGTCATGCAGAAACTCAGCCCAGTATTGTCAGACTTTTATTTTTACAAAAATTCAGATTCTTCTCTTAAAATTCCCAGCTTTTTAATATGGACAATGATTTATTTTTAACTGTGAGAGGCAAACAAATCTGCAACCATGTTTCAAGCTGAAAGTCCTACATATGCTAGTGAACGTCTGTCCCTGAGAAAAAGAATCCAGGAGGGATTAACATGCCCAGCTCATCAGAGTGGAGGTTAAAGCAGGACTAGGCTCCCTGGACCAGTTAGCAGCCAGAAAGGAGGTGGACCCTGATGTTGAATGCCCAAAGCTGAGTATTTAAGTGTTGTGACAACCACCTCATTCTGTCCTTTCTGGTTCTCACAGTGGCTGAGGCTGCTCCCAGACAAGACATGGGCCAGGTTCTGAAATAAAAAGGGTTCCACTCTTCTCTTTACTCCACTTAATCTAAAATAATTAGGGCACTTTTAACCTTGTATATTTATCATCTTCAAAGTGACTTAATAATTGCAACATGTTTCAATTGTATCAGTCCATATTTCTAAGCAGATAACACTGGCTCTGAGGCTTTTTTTTTTTGGTTTAAGAAACTACCCTGTTTTACCACTTTCACAGTTCTATTTCTGTTCTTTTTGTAGACTTATTACATTACATTCAAATTATAACAAGTAATTACTATACAGCAAAAATTTGTTGTTTTCCCTTAAAATCTATTTTAGGGGCACCTGGGTGGCTCAGTCGGTTAAGCGGTGGGACTCTCGATTTCAGCTCAGGTCATGATCTCACAGTTCGTGGGTTCCAGCCCCGTGTCAGGCTCTGCACTGAGAGTGCAGGGCCTGCTTACATTTCTCTCTCTCCCTCTCTCTCTGCCCCTCCTCTGCTCACTCTCTCTCTCAATATAAATAAATAAACTTTTTTTTTCAATATATGAAGTTTATTGTCAAATTGGTTTCCATACAACACCCAGTGTAAATAAACTTTTAAAAAAAGGTATATTTAGGGGCGCCTGGGTGGCTCAGTCGGTTAAGCGTCCGACTTCAGCTCAGGTCACGATCTCGCGGTCCGTGAGTCTGAGCCTCTCGTCGGGATTTGGGCTGACAGCTCAGAGCCCGGAGCCTGTTTCAGATTCTGTGTCTCCCTCTCTCTCTGCCCCTCCCCCATTCATGCTCTGTCTCTCTCTGTCTCAAAAATAAATAAACGTTAAAAAAAATTTTTAAATAAAAAAAATAAAATAAAATAAAAAAGGTATATTTAAAAAATCTATTGTAGATTTTAATTTTTTTTTTTTTTTTCAGGGCACCTGGGTGGCTCAGTTAAAGTGACTGATTCTTGATTTCAGCTCAGGTCATGATCTCACTGTTCATGAGTTTGAGCCTGCATCAGGCTCTGCTCTGACAGCACAGAGGCTGCTTGGGATTCTTCCTTCCTCTCTCTCTGCCCCTCTCCCACTTGTGCTTGGGCATGTGTGCATACTTTCTTTGTCTCAAGATAAATAAATAAGCTTTAAATATAAAAATAAAATAAAATAAAATAAATAAAATAAAATAAAAATTCTTATTTCTGGTCTTACTTGAAACCCTTTGGAATTGTAAATTTTTCAGATTTAATAAATGAAATATAGCACATATACCATACAGAAATAAAAACATTAATATTTCTGCACACACACACGCAAAAAAAAAAAAATCAAACTAACTAGGACAAACAAAGACTAAAAATAACTTCATCTCAGGCCACGTTTTACCACTAAAAGAGTTTTTCAAGTTTGGGTCTTGAGCATTTCAGGGATTTAAGAAGGTGGATAAAGGACTTTAGTCCTATATTACATGAACCTGCAGAATTCCACAAGTCGCCATGACAAGCCACAACAGAAATTAACAGAGTTAAGGACAACCAGTAAGAAACAATGCCGTTCTCTCTGAATTAGGGGAACAAAAACAGAGACATCAGTGGGAGTAAACAAACAAACAAACAAACAAAAACACACAAGACAAACAACCAAAAACAGTAAATCAATCAATCTAAGAGAGGCACTCTAGGTGAAAAAGAAGAATTAAATAAAATAAAACCAAACAACAAGATCACCAGCAAACTACTATAACCAACTAGATAACAGATGTGGTCAACAAGGGCAATACGGTCTCCATCCATTTCCTGGAATCCAAGAGTGCTTCTACTAGAGGAGCATGGCTGGACTGGCAGTACTAGATAACGCATTCCCAAGATGCCAGGAGAAAAATGGTCGGCCAGAGGCAACTATACATTCACATGCCTCATCTGGTGGTAAACCCAGAGGCTAAAGCAACTGATAAGACCTCACTATGCCACATGCTCACTGACTAGGTTTTTAGCAAGCCACTTCTCCTTCCTCTCATAAAAGGCACTTTGCAGTAGCTGCTTATCACAAAAAAAAAAAGTTGAGCAGTTCTGCTTTAGGTCAACTTCAGCAATATGCTGGATCCACGAAATCACTAACGAGTTTTAAATAATTTCCACTTAATAACGAAGAACTAGTCATATAAAGCAAGGGGCAAAGACACGGTGTATACGAGCTAAAGCAGATTTTGATACACAATACAGTAGGTTATAGGATGGATCCATGAATACAATATATTTAATGGATTTCATAAGGAATAATGTGGTGGGGCGCCTGAGTGGCTTGAGTGGGTTGAGCGTCCGACTCTTGATTTCCAGGTCACAATCTCACAGTACATGGGATCAAGCTCCGCATCAGGCTCCACACTGACAGCACAGAGCCTGCTTGGGATTCTCTCTCTTCCTCTCTCCCTGCCCTTCCCCTGCACATGTGCTTGCATGCATTCTCTCTCTGTCTCAAAATAAATAAATAAACTTAAAAATATATATATATAAAACCATTGTAGAAATGTTTTCTTGAAAGGATTAATACAGTAGGCTGATACGAAAAGTATATCCATATACACGAAACCATAATTAGGAGACTTTCTCACCATATTCTAAACTTTATATTCAGATCCAAATGATAAAAAATTATTACTTAAACTTCACTAACCTAAAATGTATTCCATACGATTTTGGGGTGGGGGGAAATAATATTATAAAACATTATCAATGCAGAAAGCAGAATGAATTTTTATTGTCTCCTACCTCTGCTCGACCCTCATAGTAGGTTAACATGGACTTCGTTAGCACAAAAAGTCTCTCTTTGTAGTTTAAGGGCGATGTCTTCTTTTTCTGCTGTGACCTTTTAATAAGAATCTCTTCTAGAATAGTGTTAAAATTCATCTCGGGCTTCTGATCACTCTGTCTCCTGCCATTGAAGATCCCAGGATTCTAAAATGAGAAGATAAACAGTTGAAATAAAAGGGGACATCGTAATTTTCCAAAGATGTTCTCATTCCAAATTACCAAAATAGCACTTACCCTCACCATGGCTGCAGCCGGTGAACGTTAGTCTATGCACCTGGACTGAAACTACCCAGGGCACAAAAGCTCAACCTCCTCTTCTTCCCCCGCCTCCTCCCAGCATTTCATAAGAAAATCTAATCAAGATTTGCCATGATGATGATTCATTCCTTTTGTACCTCCCCAGCATCCCAGAGGTTTCTGGCACATTCTTCTGCTATCTGATTGCAGAGAAACAAATATCTCAGATGAAAAAGTACATTTCATCACATGCACGGATGATTTAGGCTGGTATTTAAGTTGCCTCAGGATCCTGGTGTACAAAACAGATGAGTACACAGCTCTGGTGGATTTGCGAACAAAATGAATTACCACAGTGATGGATAGGAGTCAATCTCCAGCTCTGATAAGGATGTAATCCTGGTTAAACATCCTAGTTACCCCAGCCGTGAGGATGTTCTCCAATGTTTACACCAGGACCCATAGTTCTCTTCCCTATGGCTCCTGTCTCAACCACAAGAGAAAAGGAAATCTACCTGGTCACAGCTAACCTACATCTGGATAAGGTCAGCCCTGTATGTGGATCCCCCACACCTAGACTAAGCCTTCTAAAATTCAATAAAATTTAACTATCTGAAAACCAAAAATACTCAGAAAATACATTAAAATTCTTATTTGATAGAAGTTGAATTGACAACAGCCTTTTATTCCCTTCCCTTCACCACACATTTATAAAAAGTCATTGCACATCAAACCACAGAGGCAACGGAAGTCAATGTGAAGAACATAAGGAGGTACTTGAGAGCACAGCCAGAGCCTTGACACTGAGTTAGCCACTAGGAATTCTACTACGTCCACATCCAACATGATGCCTCGGAAGAGCCCTTGCAACCCCCTATTACTTCTCTGTCGTCATCCAGTTAGGACCCGCATTTCAATAAGGTTACTTTACCGCAATTTAACTTCTGTGTACCAGTTCCTTCATTTACATAATATTTACAAAATACACTAAGGTTATTGTGAATTTTAATGAGACGTGAGAACAAACTTGCTGATTATGAAAACTCCATACAAATGTTTATTATCGTTATTTTTTAAATTCCACTGCCTTTTTCCTAGCTCAGAGCATTATAATCTGGACCATGATAGCAGCTTTCCAACTGGTCTTTCTTTCCACGGGCTCTTGCCTCACTTTGTTCAAATGACATACCCCTCACTCCCATCGGATCCATCTTCAAAGACACCAAGTTCTCATGCCTTTTTATCCACCAGAAGTCCTCAGTGACTCCTCAAAAGCCTTCCTACCACCTGCAGGATAAAGTCAAAATCCCCATAGGGACACCAGACAATCACAACCTGGCTACAACCTAACATCCAATCTGTCCTTCCCACTGCTCTTCAAATAGTCCACACCCAAAGTAGTTGGTATGAAAACCCCACTGGCTCAAAACTCAGCTCTTCAATGCTTTCCTGATGACTCCAGTTAATTAAATGCCTTCCAATTCATGCACCCATGATCTCTATATCACTCATCATAGACTTCCGTGTTCTGTAGCAATTAATGTATAGTTTTTAACTTTCGCCTAGATTTCAAGCTCCTAAGGAAATAGTTCTCAACCTTAAGCACACATTAAAATCACCTGGGGGGAGGGGGGGGTGCCTGGATGGTTCATTTGGTTAAGCGTCCAACTCTTGATTTCGGCTCAGGTCATGATCTCATGGTTTGTCAGGCTCTGCGCTGCCAGCATGGAACCTGCCTGGGATTCTCTCTTTCCCTCTCTCTCTGCCCCTCCTCCCTCCTCAAAATAAATAATAAACATTTTTTTTTTTTAATGCCTAGGAAGATGTTTTTAAATGTCCGGGCCCTACACCCAAATATTTTTATTCAGTTGGTCTGAGGTAGGGCCCAGGGCATCATGATTTAACATGCAGGTAGATTTGAGAGTCACTAGCCTAAAGGAAGAGATTGGGCTCTTACACTAACTACAGCACTCTTGGTGTTTACGGCAGCCTCTCAATAAACAGCTGGGTGATGGATCCAATTAACCCATTAGTTATTCTAAGTTAAGAAGTCAAAGAAAAAGCTCTTGCTCCTTTTGCATCTCAGTTGGTCCTCCGTCTTCTAAAGTAAAATTTTAGTACTCTTGGTTTTTTTTTCCCTTAGAAACTGTTGACATGTCAACAGCACTTCTTCAGAAATCATCTCTTCATCGTTGGGCAACACATTTTCAATGCAGGGTAAAAATGACAACTTAGGGGTGCCTGGGTGGTTCAGTCAGTTAAGTGTCCAACTCTTGATTTCGGCTCTGGTCATGACCTCACAGTTTGTGAGACTGAGCCCCAAGTTGGGTTCTGCACTGACAGCATGGACCCTGCTTGAGATTCTCTCTCTCTCTGCCCTTCCCCCAGTCATGAGCGTACATGCGCGTGCACTCTCTCAAAATAAATAAATAAACGTGAAAGAAAGAAAAGAAAATGACAACTTAAACAATGGACTGTAAGGGAAAAGCAGGCTATGCCCTGGAAAACAGGCCATATGCAAACGTATAGTTCCCAGGCTAGTGAGTAATAACATAGTTACCGACTGGAAGGTAGATTTTTAGAAGGCCCAGAAGGATAAATGGGGTGTGGCTCACCTGTAGTTCTAGACACAAAAGGTCTCAACATGGGGGGCAGTAGAAAATATACTATGTTAAATGCATTTTATAGGATTTATAAGGGAGATGTTTTATAGATTTATATGATTTATGGGAGGTATTAATAGCCTTACACAGAAACATACCATTTGAGTTGAAATAAATGCTAGCGGGGGGGTGGGAGGGAAGGGAAAGTGGGTGATGGGCATTGAGGAGGGCACCTGTTGGGATGAGCACTGGGTGTTGTATGGAAACCAATTTGACATTTCATATTAAAAGAAAGAAAGAAAGAAAGAAAGAAAGAAAGAAAGAAAGAAAGAAAGAAAGAGAGAGAGAGAAAGAGAGAAAGAAATGCTAGCCATCATCTATCTCACTCATTTTACAAATTAAGAAGCTGAGGTTCAGAAAAGTTTAATGACTTGCCCGAAGGCACACAAGCCAAGACTAGAAGAAGTATCCTGACTCCAAGTGAAGGGCTCCCTCCACCATTCCACACCATACAATTAAAAGTTCTCTGTTGTTTCAATACTTCTTGGTTAATGGGAAAGCTTGGCCAAAGAAAACTACTAAAGTTCCACAGAGATACAAACGAAGGAAAATTCTCCTCATGTAGACTTCCAGCTGAGGATAGAATGTAACTCAATGATCTCACGGTTCATGGGTTCGAGCTACACATCGGGCTCCACGCTGGCAGTGCAGAGCCTGCTTGGGATGCTCTCTCTGCCTCTCTCCCACTTGTGTTCTCTCTCTATCTCAAAATAAATAAAACTTAAATAAATAAATAAAGTTTGGAAAACTTAACACATTAGTCTTTGAACACCAATATTCTGAAGTAGGTAACGGAAACTGTCACTGATTCACAAATGAGAAACCCAAACCACTAAGAAGCTACATTCTCTGTCCAGTGTTGCAAATCCGAGTACCAGACTAATCGTACTCTAAGTTTTGAGTACTTTCCTGCTGACCTATTGAAGCTGGACCAATGAGGAATCCAACCATCAAGATACCTAGTAAAGCCATAATCACTTACTACTAATAATATCGAAAGAGAAGGGAAGGGAAGGGGAGGGGAGGGGAGGGGAGGGGAGGGGAGGGGAGGGGAGGGGAGGGAAGGGAAGGGAAGAAGAGAAGACTTCCTGGGTCAAAGGGCAAAAGTTACAGAGGCCAGCTGACTTGCCTCATCTCTCCTGGTCATGTACGCCCTATCCGAGCCCACTGCCATATGGTGGATGATTAAGCCACTGGACTGGGGGCAAGGGAACCTAGAAATAGACTGAGCAGGGCTGCACTAAGGACACTTGTTTCTGTTTGTCCATGGAACACAGGTATATGCATTGATTTAACATGTACTCTTTAAGACAGGTTTCGGTGTCACACTGCAGGACCCCCTGCGGTATTTGGCTGTGATTGAGGGTGGGGTCTCCCCACTGGTTAAAGAGAGAGAGAGAGAGAGAGAGAGAGAGAGAGAGAGAGAGAGAGAGAAATGAATGGAGAAAAGTTTTGAGAAAAGCAACCAACCATATGCAATACCTCTAAGCACTGACAAATATAATTACTATCCGGGAGATTCATAAGGACATTCATCGTTCAGTGGTTCTAGAGAGAAGCAAAAGTTGTTGGAACATGAAAATATCCATTAATCACTGATCACATACGCCTCAATCAAATATTCCTTCCACATTACTGGGTTCTGCTTCTTTGCTGGTCATTCCCTATTGCTGAAAGAGGCGATGCAACAGTCAATAATATGAAACGTTCAAGAGATGAGGGTCTTCAGGAAGTCAGGAATGAGAGTAATGTTGGAGAATTGCTTCAGTCATACTCAGTGCCACTGGTAAATGAGGACCTTGCCGTTTGTAAAAACAATAAAATAACCCAACAGAAGTATCAAAACATGATTTACAACTAAGATGCTAAGATACACTGTGGCTGACTGTTTTTTGCTTCCTCCCTGCCCCCTGACCTGCCCCATCATGCTATCCTTCTTCCTGGACATATGAGCTAGAGATATTTCCCAGCCTTCCCTGTAGTTAGGCGCAGCCATCTAAGTTAAAGCCAAAGGGATGTGTGAAGAAGTGATATGTGGACCATCTTCAATTTAAAGACAAGCTACTTTCCCTGGATTTGGGGCATTTTCCACCTTACTACCAGCTGGAAAGTACACATAACAGACTCAGCTTTCCTTATGCATTCAACGTATCACCATGGCCCCTGAAAGACTTCATGGAACAGAGCTACCCCACCAACCTAGACTCACTAACCTACTTGACGAGAGAGGAATATACTTCTGTTTTATTTTAGAAACTTCATATAATGGTTTCTGTGTTGTAGTGGTTTAGCCTTTGTCCTACCAAACACATACACCTTTGTAGAAACTGATAAAAGCTTTCTAATGCTTTTGGTGGGGGGGAGACCCTCTTTAGAACTGTGCTTTCAAATTCAAATATAGAATAAAGGCAGTCAATTTTTTTGCCATGCATTTTCATCAGAAAACTTATCTCAAGGAAACAACTAATATTTGGTTCATACTTTAAGAGTTAGCAATTACAATCTAAATGGTGCTATATATGAGATAGAATAAACATGTTTTCACTTTATTTTTCAGGAAAATGTCTGAATCAGGTTTTTTTTTTTTTTCCTTTCACTACTTACTATGAAATGTAAGTAGATTCACTTTAAGCGATAATATTCTGGCAGTAATTCTCCTCCCATGAGGGATGTGCTGATATCCAGCAAGTATTTCCCTTTCTGCTTCTTGCTCCTTCGGAGGGAAATAATAACTGGCGAAAACAAGACGTGAATAACAAGTTTCTCAAGGGGGGAAATGATTTCTCATCTTTTGCTAGGAGAAAACATGAGAATTTTTTAAAAAGTAATTTGGAAATTATATATAAAATAATCAAATGCCAATATGTGTTCCTAGGCTACAATATTCTAAATTGTTTTTAATATGAAGCCTTCGTCTAGGTCCACATATTCTTTTTTTATTGTTTTAAAATAGGAATAAAGAATCCAACTCATCATTGCATTTCTTTTTTTTTTTACAGACTGAGAAAGTTTCTTCAAAAAAAGCTTCAAGAACAAAAACAGAGAGAGATTAAGGAGGACCCACTGTCTGTACATTTAAGGTGGTTTGTTACATACCAATAGTAACTGGAACATATAATATACTATATCATTCTTGACCACCCCTTTTTCATTCATCTGTAATCTCTGCCAACCTTTTTCCTTCCCTTCAATGTTTCCTCTTCTGCACTCATCCATCTTTTCACCATTTTCAGTTCATGAGCTAATTTGTCCACAGGAACAGCTTCAGACATTCACGTAACAATGCACTCTGACATTTATTACATAGCCATAAGGCATATACATATACATATGTATATATGTATACATATATATATATAGCATATATATACATATATATATGTATATATGTATACATATATATATAGCATATATATACATATATATATGTATATATGTATACATATATATATAGCATATATATACATATATATGTATATATGTATACATATATATATATAGCATATATATACATATATATATGTATATATGTATACATATATATATATAGCATATATATACATATATATATATATGATCTTTGCTCTAGGGAGGCATGGCAACAAGTAACTTAAAAACAAAGAGCCACAATATAATCTATTAAGAGGCTATAAAAGTGGTATGGGCAAAGTGTTTTGGAACACTAGTAGCCTCTAGAAACTGCTAATATGTGACCACTAAAGAGGAAATAATTACCTCTCTTCAAAGTGTTGTGGACTACTTCAGTGAAGAAATGACATATGAATGGAATTTGACAGATGGCTTAGAGATATACCAACATATTTATAAAAGTTGGTATTAATGTTCTGGCCTTTATAATGACTTCCACATAGGGGCGCTGGGTGGCTCAGTTGGTTAAGCGTCCGACTTTGGCTCAGATCATGATCTCACGGTCTGTGAGTTCGAGCCCTGCGTCGGGCTCTGTGCTGACGGCTCAGAGCCTGGAGCCTACTTCGGATTCTGTGTCTCCCTCTCTCTCTGCCCCGCCCCCCCCCCCCCCACACACACACACACTCATGCTCTGTCTCTCTCTTTCTCAAAAATAAACACTAAAAAAAAATTTAAAATTTATAATGACTTCCACATGTAAAGCATATGAAAATTCTTTCTTAAAAGTTGCTTGACATTAAGGGCACCTGGCTTGCTCGGTCAGTAAAGCATGGTGACTCGATCTTGGGAATGTAGGTTCAAGCCCCATATTGGGTGTAGAGATTACTTTAAAAAAATTTTTTTTAAGTTGTTTGATTTTAATCAGAATTGTAAACAGAAAATAAAAGTTAAAAATGGCATGTGTTCAATATGTCATTTTCAAGTTTTATAGTGGCTCTCCACCATGAGTTTTAATTTTGAGTATTTCATTAGTGTAAAAAAGAAGTTAGACCAGAAAATAGCCTTAGTTATGGAAGAATGACTTTCTTTCTAGGTATAACTGGAACACAATGTTACATTAGTCTTAGGTATACAACATAGTGATTTGACAAGTTTCTACATTATGCTAAATTCACCATAAGTATAGCTACCATCTGTCACCATACATCACTATGACAATATCACTGATTATATTTCTTACACTGAGCCTTTTATTCCTGTGACTAATTCACTCCATAAGTAGAAGCCTGTATCTCCCACCCCCTTTCACCCAGTATGCCCAACCCCCTACTTCTCTCCCCTCTGGCAACCATCAGATTGTTCTCTGTATTTACAAGTCTGATTTGTTTTTTGCTTGTTTATTCAATTTTTTTTATTTTTTAGGGATTTTGCTTTTTTTTTTTACATTTATCACTGCTTTTTATTTTTTTATTTTTTTAATATGAAATTTATTGTCAAATTGGTTTCCATACAACACCCGGTGCTCATCCCAACAGGTGTCCTCCTCAATGCCCATCACCACCTCCACTCCCTCCCAACCCTCATCAACCCTTAGTTTGTTCTCAGCTTTTAAGAGTCTCTTATGCTTTGGCTCTCTCCAACTTTTTTTTTTTCCTTCCCCTCCCCCACGGTCTTCTGTTAAGTGTCTCAGGATCCACATAAGAGTGAAAACATATGGTATCTGTCTTTCTCTGTATGACTTATTTCACTTAGCATAACACTCTCCAGTTCCATCCACGTTGCTACAAAGGGCCATATTTCATTCTTTCTCATTGCCACATAGTATTCCATTGTGTATATAAACCACAATTTCTTTATCCATTCGTCAACAGATGGACATTTAGGCTCTTTCCATGATTTTTTAGGGATTTTGCTTTATTTTTTTAAACTAATTTCAATATCCAGTGTGGGGCTCGAACTCACAAACCTGAGATCAAAAGTCATATGTTCCACCAACTGAGCCAGCCAGGCTACCACATTGGTTTTTTGGGGTTTTTTTGTTTTGTTTTGTTTTGTTTTGTTTTGTTTTGTTTTGTTTTGTTTTAGGCTCCACTTATGAGTGAAATCGTAGGGTATTTGTCTTTCTCAGCCTGACTTATTTCACTTAGTATAATACCGTCTAGGCCCATCCATGTTAATTCAAATGGCAGGATCTCATCCTTTTTAATGGATGAATAAGGAATGACTCTTTTAATTACACATATTCTTCACTTCACAGACCAGATGCATTCCAAATATATGGCTTAAAGATTAAAATAAAGTTTAACTAGAATTATTTTTCTATTTGTATTCGAAATTAAAGAGCATTTCCATGGGGAAAAAAAATATTTATTCAGTACACATGGTACAAACCTTTGGAAAGAAAAGAGTAAATGATGTTGGAATCCAGGCCATGCTAAGTGTTAGAGAATTGAGGAATGGTTTCAGAGAACCTCCAGTATTTGTCAGAGGTTTAAACTGAAATTTAGTATTTTATAGAAATTTCACTTCACTATGATCCTACACTGTCCATCACATTCTCCAGAACAAAGAAATGTTTCTCACTCATAAACATCCCCTAACCACACAACGTTTTTCAAGCTAGATACTTCTTTAGGAGCGATACTTAGCAATTAATCTCAATATCATGTTTTGTCAACAGATGATCGTATATTTCAGTGAGCCTGGAAATTCCATTACTTGGGAGATCAAACCTATATAAAAAAAAAAAAATCAATGCCTGATTTTTTTCCAGTGCTATATGAAACTCTGCAAATCCAGTTTTCTTCAATAAGCAATACAGACATTTAGATCGCCCCACAACACAATTAGCTAACATGCAGGTGTAAGTATGTACATACAAGTATGTACATACAAGGTATATATACATATGTATCATTCTGTTTAACAGAAATTTCTCAAAAACCTATTTCCAAGTTTTTTTCCCCTCTGAATACTCTTACACAAGTCAAGCACAAGAAAATACAATATTTGGCAAGATCTAGCAACCACGTATTGTATAGTATTCAACATGTATTAGAGGACTTAATGATTTCACTTAATTTAAGCCTTAATGGTATCGACTTCAGAAGCCAAACCTCAAAGGCAATGAAAGGATCTACTTCAGTCCTTCCCTGTTTTTAGTCGCCCTTACTGTCACTGGATAGACTTGAAAGAAAAACCTCTTGTATCAAAAGTACATTCATCTGCATTTTAAATCAGCAGGGTCTTAGAATCACAAATCATCATACAACCAACAGGATCTTTTTTTGCTCTGAGATGCTCGTGAGGATTAATTCTGTCCCAATGCAAGAGGTTCTTTTTTTTTTTTTCTGCAGGGGCTGACAGCTTAGAGCTCACACATCATGGAGGCCCGGGCCAGAGTCTCATCCATCTGTCATGTGTGAAGTGACAGTGTTTCCAGAAAGCTCTCCTGCTCTTGTCTCTTTAATGTGACAGGTCTTTGTCCATCCCTATCCTGAATCCCGTTAAAATACACGAGTGAGCCTCATAGCATAGAGGAAGTTTCTCTGCCCTAACCAAAAATGGAACTGTGATCAACCTCACACACTGAGGGCCCTGCAACGTCATCTGTAAGATTAATACACTGAAGCTGAGATCTGTAACGTAAGCTGTAACCCTAAAATTATAGTAGTTTCACATTCTAGAAACCCACTTGTTCCCCATATTACTGTCTGAAAAACAGAAAATTCAACCATTTAGAAAGCAGGCCCATACCTTTTGATACATTAAACTACAAAAACTGTAATTTGTCTCCTGACAGAGCTGCAAAAGACATAAATAACGGTTCTTTCAACATTAACCTAAAGATTTCTTTCCCTATGTCAACCTCCACGATCTTATTTCACCAATTACTTAACATTGGAACTCCTGGTTAAGCAGCATGATTTAATAGAAGGAACCTGAACCTACAGTCTGACTGGCCTGGCTCTGAACTGTAGCTTTGCCATTTATTAGCTGTTTAACGTTATGCAAAGTGCTTAACTCCTTGAGACTACTTCTTTATCTGTAAAATAAAGACAATAATAGCAACCTTAAAGGAGTATCATGAGGCATAAATCAGAAAATGCACATAAAATTTCCTACACATAGAAAACACTCAGGAAACAGCTGGTCAGTTGGCTGTTCCCTACCTTTGTTCTGAGCTGATACACATTTATGCATTCAAGAACTGTTAACTGAGAATCTGCTAAGTGCTAGATATGCAATCAGGCTCTGGGACACTGAATAAAGCATAAGACGCAGCCAGTAAGGTGCTCTCAGTCTAGGAGAAGGGACAGATATGACAGAAGCTAACAATTTCATTACCATGTGATAAATCCTATACCGTATATGGATAAAGCTTCAACTCTGCCTGGAGACAGAAGATGGAAAAGTAATCAGAAGATGATGTCTGAGTTGGGCTAAAAGGCTGAGGTAGTTGTCACCCATGGAAGATGGTGGGGCAAGGGCACATCACAGACCAATGGCTCATTCACAAAATGCAAGGTGAATTTGAAGACAAACAGTAAAAACAGCTTCTATTAATTTAAGTGTACGTGACTTCAATAATCCATCCTCTTTCCCACACCCACCCAAATCCACACACATAGTCTGAAAAGGGAGAATGCTATTTTCACTATTAAAAAGAATTAAGACACCAAAATTCTTCAGTTCCAGCCTTGTGTTTACTCATTCTTTCATTTTTCAGTCGTTTATTTGTAATCTACTCGATACCAGGCACTGTGACAGAGATACAACAGGGCAACGGAAAACACAGGCTCTGCCTTCATGACGCGTACATTCCAGTGGGGTTTTGACCTGATGCCTTGAAGAACCTTCCCCTGCAACATGCTTCTTCCCAACTACCACACAGAGGACAGGGGAATGTATCGAATCCGGGTAATGTGATTACAGAAAATGAGGGCTGGGCACTCTAGCAATTAGAGATCACTGGCTCCAAACCTCTCGGTTGAGAGATGGAAAAATTAAAGCCCAAAAAAACTGACTTGACAAATATTACCTCCCTCTCTTTGTTCATTAATAATATTATCAATATCTTACTTTTAAAAAATTAACTGTTCACTGTAGCTATTTTTTGAGAACTATAGGTTAAAATTATGTTTTTTTGGGGGGTGCCTGGATGGCTCAGTTGGTTATGTGGCCGACTTCAGCTCAGGTCATGATCTCATGGTTTGTGGGTTCAAGCCCCACATTGGGCTCTGTGCTGACAGCCTGGAACCTGCTTCGGATTCTGTGTCTCCCTCTCTCTCTGCCCCTCCCCTGCTCACACTCTGTCTCTCTCTCAAAAATAAATAAACATTAAAAAAATCTTTAATAAATGAATAAAATAATAAAAGAAAATTATGTTTTTTCTCCCAAATGTCACTCAAAAGGTAAGATTTCACATACACACACAATCGCACAATCCTTTAACTTTTAAAACTATGCCCCACTCAGTATTTAATTTTACTAAATGAGTTAATAAACATAAAACACACAGAACAGTACCTGGTACACAAGTGCATGTAAGTATTTGCTATTAGCCTTATTACTTTAATTTCCAGAGTGTCTCTATGAATCACTAAGGAATTAAAATGTGAAGGAGCATATGGTCCCTTGGTAGGTACCATTTTAGAAATGAATAAATAAAGCAAAGAGAATGTAACCAAAATAACGATAATAATACATTTGAGACTAGAAATCTAATATCCTTACTCCCAGACTTCTGGAATAAAAGTAAGGCTACATTAAATACCTAAAGAATTACATTAAAAACATTTTTTGGGGGGTGCCTAGGTATCTCAGTTGGTTAAGCATATGACTCCTGATTTCAGCTCAGGTTATGATCTCACAGTTCATAAGTTCAAGCCCTGCCTCAGGCTTCATGCTGACAGTGCAGACCCTGCTTGGGATTCTCTCTCTCCCTCTCTTTGCCCCTCCTCTGCTTGCTCTCTCTCTCTCTCTCTCTCTCTCAAAATAAATAAATAAACATTAAAAATTTTTTTAATTATTTTTTATCACTATATAATTGTACTTTGTATACATCCAAAGAGAAACTGAAACATATTACAATAAAAAAATACATGAACAAAATTTACCCAAGAAAGTGTAAGATTTGTGCATTGAAAACTACAAAATATTGTTGAAAGAAATTAAAGACCTAAACAGATAGAAAGATATCCATGTTCATGGATTGAAAGATTTAGCATTGCTAAAATGTCAATCTTTTCCAAATGGATCTACAGATTCAACACAATCTCTATCAAAATCCCAACTGACTTTTTTCTGTAGAAATGGACAAGCTGATCCCAAAATTCATACAGTAATGATAAATAGCCAAATCAATCTTGAAAAAAAAAAAAAGAACAAAATTGGAGGACTCACACTCCCAATTTCAAAACTTACTACAATATTACAGTAAGTCCAACATGATGCTGCATAAGGGTGGACGTATAGACCAAGAATACAGAATTGAGAGTCCAGGAATAAACCCATATGTCTATGCTCAGTTGATTTTTGATAATGGTGCCAAGACCATTCAATGAGGAAAGAATAGCCTTTCAACAAATGGTGCTGGGACAATTGGATATGAATGATTTTGGACCCCTACCTCACACCATACACAAAAGTGATCTCAAAATGGATCAAAGACCTAATGTAAGAACTAAAATTATAAAACCCTTAGAAGGAAACATAGCCGTAAATTTTCGTGACCTTAGATTAGAGAATGGTTCCTTACATATGGCATCAAGAGCATAAACAACAAAAGAAAACAGATAAGTTGGACTCCATCAACTTAAAAACCTTTGTATGTTAAAGGACACTATCAAAGAAGTGAACAGATAACCCACAGAATGGGAGAAAATATTTGCAAATGATATATTTGTAAGGGTCTAATATCCAGAATACATAAAGAACATTTACAACTGAACAACAAAAAATGATCCAATTTAAAAATGGGAAAGAACTTAAATAGACATTTCTCCAAAGAAGATGTACAAATGGCCAATAAACACATGAAAAGACACTTAATATCATTAGTCATTAGGAAAATGTAAATCAAAACCACATGAGATACCACTTCACACATACTAGAATGGCTAGAATTTTTTTTTTTAAAAGGAAAATAAGTATTGGCAAGAATGTGGAGAAATCATAACCCTCATATATTGCTGGCGGGAATGTAAAATGGTATAGCCAGGGGCGCGTGGGTGGCTCCGTCAGTTGGGCGGCCGACTTCAGCTGGGGTCATGATCTTGCAGTCTGTGAGTTCAAGCCCCGCCTCCGGCTCTGTGCTGACAGCTTGGACCCTGGAGCCTGCTTCAGATTCTGTGTCTCCCTCTCTCTCTGCCCCTCCCCCATTCGCGCTCTGTCTCTCTCGCTCTTTCAAAAATGAGTAAATGTTAAAAAAAAATTAAAATGAAATAAAATAAAATGATATAGCCACTGTGAAGAATGGTTTGGCAGGTACTCAAAAGTTGACATATGACCCAGCATTTCCACTCCTGAGTATATACCCAAGACACCTGAAAACACATAGTCACACAAAAACTCACACATGAATGCTCACAGTGGTATTACTCATTATAGCCAAAAAGTGAAAATAACCAAGATGTCCACCAACTGATGAATGGATACATATATCCATACAATGGAATGTTATTCCACCATAAAAGGGAATGAGGTACTGATACATGCTACACTGTGGATGAACTTTGAAAACTTTATACTAAGTAAAAGAGGCCAGATACAAAAGGCCACATGTAGTGTTAATTCCATATACCTAAAATGTGCAGAATAGGCAAATCCATACAGACACAAAGTAGAGAACTGTTTGGATGGGATGAGGGGACAACTGGGTATATGGAGTTTCTTTTAAGAGTGACAGAAATCTTCTGGAATTTGCGGTGATGGTTGCACAACATTGTAAATATACTAAAAACCGCTGTGCTGTACTCTTTAAAACTGGTTTATGTGGTGAATTTTATTCTTAACAAAAGAAATTTAAGAAGAAACACATGTACAACATGCAAATGATATACAGATAAGAATTAAAAGTAAAAGGAGAAATCAGAAACAAAAAAGCAGGAAAAGGGGTGCCTGGGTGGCTCAGTGGGTTAAGCGTCCCACTTCAGCTCAGGTCATAATCTCACAGTTCAAGAGTTCAAGCCCTACATCGGGCTCTGTGCTAACAGCTCAGAGCCTGGAGCCTATTTCGGATTCTGTGTCTCCCTCTCTCTCTGCCCCTCCCCTGCTCTCTCTCTCTCTCTCTCTCTCAAAAATAAATGAACATTAAAAACTTTAAAAACAAAAAAAAAAACAAAAGGCAGGAAAAAACCAGAGTAGAAGCAAAGCTTATGTAGGTGTTGATTCTCACATAAGCACATATGGCAATAACTGAATATTGTCAAAATTGGCCTTGACTATTCCACGGAAGACATAGCCACACTGGAGACTGACCCACTGTCTCTGGAGATGTCCTACAGCATCAGTAGAAATGTCTACCAGCCCTGGAAGTTATATCAGTTGCTTTTTTATAGAAAAACAACAACAGCCCAAAAACCCAACTCCATAACTAGTAGCACCAAAACAATAAAAATGTATTATTTCTCATGATTCTGTAGGCTGGGTGGGCAATTCTAACCCAGGTGCCTAGGATGGCCCCTAGGATGGCACATTTCTGGCACTTACAGGCTATCAGCCAGGGCACCTCACTTCCCATTCATATGGCTTTTCGACGAGACAACGTGGGTTATTTGCACGGTTCTCAGGATTCCGTGAGCAGTAAGAGAAAGCAAGCCCCGGTACACAACACATTTCATGTCTCTGAATGCTTTGCCTTTGCTATTGTCTCATCAGCCAAAGCAAGTCACATGGCCAAGTCCAGAGTCAGTGTTACAGGTGACTACACAAGATGGAGTACACATGAGAAGGGGAGTTATAGAGGCCTTTTTGCAAACAATCTAGCACAAAGAAAAATAGATTTGGGGGCTTGGAGTTTAGCATTGGATAAATTAGCTGGTTTGTGTGTGACAGTTTGTGTGAAAAAGGGGACAGGTTGGGTGAAAAAGTACTTATCTCTAATTACTGAAATCACCTTCAGCACCACAAATTACTCATGGAAAAACCTTTGCAAACTAAGACAGAGGAGAGAACCATTAGTGCACACATCTTGCAATGCTCACTGAAGAGAATAGAATCATCCACCTTCTTCAAATTGCTTCTTTTCTCTTTCCTTTGTTGGCTCACAGAAAGTTGAATTCTCCTAAGTCAAATGCACATATGCTACACTTCTACCACTGGTAACCAGAACCCTGAGACATTTATGCAATTGTGCATTAAATTAGGAGCTTTTCAAAATCTAGGATGCAAAGAATAACATAATGCCTCGTGGAAGAGTAGTTTTTTATAAGAGATACACCAATCTACTAAAAGAAAAACTTTTCCTGTCATTCAATTCCGAAAAGACACTAGTTTATGACATCATAAAGGATAATGAAAGATGACATATCTTCAATAGAAGTTTGGACAGAAATTATAAAACATTCCTCACCTGACCATTTCTAATATTAACACTTGACAATAGCTTAGTAAATAAATCCTTGTAAAAGCATTTCTTTGTGGGGTGAGCTAACAAGGTTACTTCCTTGTTAACTCAAGAAATAAAAATAAAGTATAGAAACAGGTAAATAAGTAATATGACCCTTGGTCCGTATCTGTTAAATATTATCTTCAGCTCATTTTTAGCAAAAGTTGAATGAAGTTCAGTTTAAAATCTATTCTCTATTATCTGATAGGAATCCAAGTATTATGTCAAGAATAGAATAGAATAGAAACAATATATTTGTTGTAAAATGTTTTTAAGATTAATATATATCTTGCTGATAGGCCAAGTATTTTCAGATGTATCGTCCCGAATGACTCACTATAACAGAAAATACCAACGGTCCCAAAGACATAGCTTCACACTGGGCTCATTTACATTTTGAGATTCCAACTGTATCTGATTTAAGCGCTCCTTCTTGATTCCAGGATATTTCTGTGAACGCTAACATTCCTCAGATTGCTATATATAAGAATTATTAAGACCCTGGCAGGTGTCCTTTTCAGTATTTCTGCCAAGTCAGAAAGCTCTAAAAGGCAGAGAGGCAACAGATGTGGTTTGCAGTTCACGATATGAATTTCACAAGTTGATACTAATATTTTAAATGAGTGAAATAGCAAAGCAGATTTCAAGCAACTGAACAAAAATCTTCCAAAGCTGTTAAAGCACTCTAAGACAGGGCAGTGCTCTTTTTCACACCACCATCCTCACCCTCTACACACAGAGCACATACTCTGTTGCTGCTGAAAATAGTTGCTTAAACACCACCAAACGTAGTCTTGAACTTACACAAAATACATTCCAAATTGCCATTTACTTAATACATTTGCTTTACGTTACACTTTAAAGTTGAAACTACACTGGCTTAAAAAGCACAAAAAGCAAAATTTCTATCATTCAGCTAGATTCCAGGATGCATGCCTTGTCTATGATCAACTGAACCGCATTAGCCAATCGCCCTAAAGTCTGCTGGTTTATGCAAAAATGGTAAGACCTATATTGCTGGGTGTAAAGGGTTCTTTATATTGATCAGAACATCAAGTCATACTGGTAGAAGAACCTGGACAAGGAAGTGACACATTAAGTCACATTCCCTTCTTAGCTCTGCCCAGGACCTGCTTAACTTGCTACCCATCTCAAAATCTAAGGAAGTGAATTGATCAGCTTCACCATCATTATAAGAAACACTGAGCACCACCTACAGAGACAGAATAATTCCAAAGAGGTCTCTCCTCTACAATGGTAGCTGAGTGAGCCTAATACAGAAGCATTTGATCCGCCCGGGGTAACAACACAACTCATACTTCCCTACCCTGGCTGATAGCTGAAACTTTTCCAATAGTAGATATACCTTTCCATTCCAAATCAGAAATAAAATATAGAACCCAAATACCCCTGAAGAAGCTTAACACATGGACTAAAGTTTATTATAATTCTTAATCGCATCTTCTCTTGTCATCTTCAATATTTCTGGGCTGCAGTTACCCGTCTCTGCAGTGAACCTGATCCCCTCTGTGGATCACCCCCTTCGGCCCTGTGGCATCATTTATGTTCCCAAACAGAAGCCATTCCCAAGACCCACATTCACCTCCAACCACCGCATCACTTCTAAGTCCCTTTACAGCAGAAGTTCTTGAAAGATGGTATTAGGATTGCTCTCACATCGTGCACTTACCTCAAACCACTGTAGTTGGGCTTCTGTCTCCATCATTCCACTAAGACTGCATTTGTCAAGATCACCAAGGACCTCCTTGTTACCACACCCAGTGGTCCCATCTCACTTCTTATCTTACCTCCCAGCAGTGTGCAACACAGCTGACCATTCTCTCCTTGAAATGCTTAGTTTCCCTTGGTTCTCTGTAACACCAAAGTTTCCTGGACTTTTTTCTCAATCTTAGAGGCTGTACCTTCTCAGTATCCTTTACTGGCTTCTATTTTTCCATTTTACTTCTAGACACTGGTATATACCAGAGCTTGCTTTCCTTCTCCCTCCATATGTTCTCAACAGAGGTGGCCTCATCCAGCTGCGTACCTGAAAGATCGTCTACATGTTGCTAACTCCAGAATCTACATCTTCAAGCCTATCCCCAGGGATCTCAGACTTACTTAGCCAACTGCAAACCTGACGTCCTTATTTGAATATCTAACGGGTATCTCAAACATAACTAAAACAGAACTCTAGATACTCCCCTAAAACTTACTCTTTACCTAGTCTTTACCACCTAAAATAGTAATATAGCAAGATAGTCTTTACTATCTAAGAAAATGGCTTCACCATCTCCCCAGATGCTCAGTCAAAAATCTAAGAGTTATCTTTGATTCATTCCTCTGTCTCATACGTCAAAATTAATCCAGAACCATGTTCTTTGGACTGTACCTCCAAAATATCCTAAATCTGAATATTCAAGTCTTTACCCTTCTCTCATTGGCGCAATCTATTGTACTAATGGCCCCTATTTTTCATACCTCTCTGTACCTTTTCACACCCCTCTGTATCCCTGCCCTTTGGCAATGTCCTCCCAGACTAACTGTGGGTGTACCCGTGGAAGTTGCCTTGACCAGTGGGACAGTAGCAAACTTGGCACAAGCTAAAGCATAAAAATCTGCTTGCTTGTTTCTACTCCCTTCCGTTTCTTTGCAACCACTATGAGATTATGACAGGGCCAGACTGAGAATAAGCCCAGGCGAGCCAACTAGAGGGACATAATATGAACACAGGGGAGAGCAGAGTTGTTCCAGCCATCTCTGCTGAGGCCATCCCAGACCGTCGACAGTCAGCTGGCCCTTCCAAACACATCAGAGAACCAAGGTCACACTGCAGAGTTGCCTAGCTGACTCAGCTGATCACAGATCAGCTGAGCCTGACCCACATCAGAACTACCCAGCTATCCAAATCACCTCATGAGCAAAAATAAAACCGTATTCCTGTATGCCACTGAATGTATGGGATGTTTGTTACATGGCATTACTGTGGCAATAACCGACACAGCCACCACCACCCCTTGTCAAGGGTGCTGCAATATCCTCCTACTTCCTTCCATATCTTCTTATAATCCTTTCTCCATTTACCAATCCACACGAACTTTTAAAAAATAATAAAAAATTAAATTAAAAAATAAAGACATAAATCAGTTCATGTCCTCAGTCCTACTTAAAACGTTCCAATGGCTTCCCCACCCTTAAACAAAAAACCCATCTCTTTAACCTAGCTTACCACCTACTTGTCCAACTGCACTGGTAACACTTCCCCCTGACCCACTATTATTCAACCACACGAGCCTTGTTCCTGTTCCTCAAACACAGCAAAATCATGGTGTGGTGGGGTCTTTGCACATGATGTTCCCTCTACCTAGAAAATCATTCCACCTGTTCTCTGTTACTCTCTCCCTAGTCAACGACGTCTTATAACTCCAATTTCAGCCTGTATGCCACTTTTTGCAGAAAGGCCTTCCCTTGACCACTCAATCTAAAGTAGATAACCAGTCACTCTCAGGTCTCTATTTTAATGATTTAAATGATTCTTACCATGTCGACTGTGCTCAAATGAACGAATGAGTGAAAAAATAAATAAAACATCACCACATGACATTCTTTTCTTGATTTTTTAAAATTGTGTGCTCTCCCCACTGATTATAAGTTCCATACAAGCAGGAACCTAGTCTGTGTATTCACTACTGGGCCCTCAGCATCTAAGACAATTCCTTCACATAGTAGGTACTCATTAAATATGTGATGAATGCTATCTGACTTACAGAAAAAAATGAATGATCAGATCCTTTCTGAGATCATGTTTTTACACAGGAGAAGATAGGGCACTGGGTGGCTCAGTTGGTTAAGCATCTGACTTTGGCTCAGGTCATGATCTCACAGTTTGTGGGTTCAAACCCCACATCTGAGTCTGCTTCAGATTCTGTGTCTCTCTCTTTCTCTGTCAGGTCTCTCTCTCAAAAATAAATAAAACATTTAAAAAATTAAAAAAAAAAAGAAACAGATCCATAAATACAGAGAACTAGTGGTTGTCAGGTAGGACAGGGGTGGGAAAATGGGCAAAATGGGTGAAGGGGAGTGGGAGGTACAGGCTTCCAGGTATGGAACGAATAAGTCACGGGGATGAAAGGAACAGCACAGGGGACATAGTCAATGGTAATAGTGTCATATGGTGACAGATGATAGCTATACCTGTAGTGAGCAGAGCATAACATAGAGTTGTCAAATCACTACATTGTACCCCTGAAACTAATGTAACACTGTGTGTCACCTACACTTTAGTTAAATAAAACATACAAATACGTGTATTTAAACCAAAAACAAAACAGAACGTACTATCTTAAGACGTGCTTACCACAGGCTTGTTGAATGAATGAATGAATGAATGAATGAATGAGAGAATACATTTGGGGAAGACTGTATTACACAATATCAAACTGGTTTCTTATGTGCGTTCTTCAGAGCCCTTTCTACACGAACAGGCTCTGTGAATCATACAGAACGCTGGCCTTCCCAGCCTTATTTGATCATAGACCTCACTCTATGCCCCTTAAAGCTTAACATCTCCCAGAGCTGGAGTAGTCTATAAAACAGTTTGCGAAACATGTTAAGCTTAGATAATTTCAGTCATTTTCACCATCATAAAAGAGACAAGTTCTCTCACTCTTTACACATTAATGTAATGAAAGGCCAACTAATTTGATTCATATCTGGTCTGAGCTGTTTCCTCCACCCTCAAATCTCGCACCACCAGGCAGGGCCTCCGCTGTCCTGTCATGCAGCACACGTCTTGCGTGGTTTCTCTGCCCTGCTCCCTGTCTCCTCATTACCAGTCTGCTCTGCACATCCTTCCAGTTTTTCTTCTACTATCTCTTCTCTCTACATCCCTAGTCTTCTCATGAACTTTCTTCAACTGCTTTAATTACTCCTCTTCCCTTTCTCCAACCAGCCCAACATCTCAGCCTGGTAATTTACAGTATCATACCACTCCTGCAACTTTTCAAAATACTTCTTCTTCCTTTTATAATCAAGACTGTTCCTTCTCTTATGCTCTCTACACTGGACTCTCTTTAAAGCCATTCCCTAATCTCAAGTAAATATAATCATGTAAGATCCAATCTGGGTTCCCCCTTCCCTTCCTACCACTTATTTCCAAGTGCTTAAGAAAGTAAATACACCTTTTCATACCTCCACGCCTTGGCTTGAGTTGTTCTCTCTGCCTAAAAGAGCACCTGTTGAAACGCTATTAACTTTTTTAAGGTCCTGATCACAGGTCATGTCTTTCATGAAGCCTCCCTTATTTTCTACTCCTGCCACAATTAACTACTCCCTTTAACCAGCCCAAGGCAATTGGATAACTCATCGCAGATGTATCAAGTTAGTTGTGTATACGAATGCAGACGTGGCAAGTCTGGAGAGAAGACGGTGAACCAGCTGAATCCACCAGGGGAAATGACCAAGAGGTTGGTGGCAAAAGGAGAGACCAGCAGGGTATTTGCATGGAGGGCTTTACCTCCAGAGGAGGAAACAGCAAAGGGAAGCCAGAAGGCTACAGCCGAGAGAGCTACAGAGAAGGGAATGTTCTCATCATGTGAGGAGGCTGGGGTGTGGGAGTGTTGATTCACAATGGAACAATGCCCTCAGAGGACCGCCGGAAAGATTGGGAAGGAAGCCAGCAGAAGAATGGAAGTTCAGAATCATAGGGGAGTTGAGAGTATTTAGGAGAGAGCTGATCAGAAAGGCTAGGAGCCAAGAAACTGGGGATAACAGGCAAAGCCTAAGCCTAAGCTGGCTGAGATCCCAGATAGTGTCAGAGGCCAGATGAGTTAAGCATTCAACAATCTTTGATCAGCATTCAAAAGTAGGTTGATGAGTAATTTTGTAATGTCTACGAAGAACAGATTTCTCCAATTCTGTACTCATAGCATAATACTTATCCCTGTGTGTGGGCTCTGCCATGGGGGAAGAGATGGGGTGAGTGGTGAGGAGGGGTTGGGTGTGGCATCTCCCTTCCTAAGGGCAGGGCTCAGAGACCTAAAAGAGAACAAGCAAGCTGAACATGTACAGAGTCTCCAGGGAGCAAAGGTTTCCAGGCAAGATGCAGGCAACAGTAGGCACCAAGGCCCAAGAAGTAGTGGGCTCATCCAAAGGGTAGATACAGAATGGTAATGAGGAATCCAAAACAAAAATATTCCCTTTCTGGAAAGTCTGGATATCAGGCAGGGCTCTTTCAACTGCAAATAACTTGATTTAAGCTGACAACAACAACGAAAGGAATGGACTGGCTCATAAAACCAAACAGTCTTGGGCTGCTTCAGGCACATCTGAATCCTGGGGGTTAAATGGTGCTGTCTGTGCTCCCACCACCGCTCAGTGCTATGTCTCAGCATGCTGGCCTCATTCATTCTCTCCTACTTCAAACAGCTTCCTCCATATAGCAGGAAAAGATGGTCATCAGGAGTTCCGGGTTACATTACACTAGCAGAGGAAAAACAAACAAACAAACAAGTCCCAGGGGACAAGAATGCCTCCTTTCCTAACTGGAGCAGAAAAGGAGCCTGTCAGGGCAAACTGCGTTAAGCTCTGAACCAATCACTTGGTCAGGTGGAGACACTTCTCAGATTGGCCAAAGCTAAGTCACATGACCGTCCCTGGGGTTAGTGTCCATCCCACCCAAACCACACGAGCTTCCTTCCCCAAAGGAAGGAAATTTGGGCAAATAAGTAGTAAGTCCACTATAATGTAGCCACTTGTCAGGCCCCAGGTACCAAAAGAGAAGCCCTATGCTTACAGCATAGAAGGGCTTTGAAGTCAGACAGAACTGGTTTTAAATTTCAGCTTGGACACTGACTAGCTGTGTGACCTCAGGTAAATTACTTAACTTCTCAGTGCCTCAGTTCCTCCTTATAAAATGGAGATAATGATAGTACCCACCTCCTAGAGATGTGTGGAAAGGGTAAATGAAATAAGGCACATAAATGGCTAGACACAAAGCTTGACACAAAGTGATCAATAAATGGTAGCTTAATAGTAATAATAACAATGATGACAATTATTATTATTCAGAACATGACCACATGAATGGTGAGCTGGGACTCGGTGAAAGAGAGAGCCATGTCAGCACTTGGATAAAGCAGCCCTGGGTCAAGGTTCATTAAGGGCAACTCAGGACACAACACAGGGGCCTAAGTGAACACTGAGAAAACAGTTAAAATCAATACATGTCTTGGGCACCTGCTGCACGCAGCGAGGCACGGTAGATACAATCATGAATGAGGCACATATAGCTCCAAGGTAAACTACCATGAAGAGTGACGATAGCTTTGTGGCATTATTTGGGGGCTGGAGAGGTTGACTGAAGCCGCTTCATTACTTTCAGCCACAGGGTGTGGGCACTGGGAAGGCGCTGAGCATACAAGAGAACGACGCCTGGGCCCAGCTGTTAGAATGCTAGGAAGGAACAGAACTATAATCACCGCCCCGAAAATGCCTTTGCATGAAAAGACAAAGTGTCTCTTCCTTTAAAAACTTTACTTCCACCCAGGGGCACCTGGGTGGTTCAGTCAGCTAAGCATCCGACTTCGGCTCAGGTCATGATCTCGCAGGTTCAGGAGTTCAAGCCCCACGTCAGGTTCTGTGCTGACAGCTCGGAGCCTGGAGCCTGCTTCAGATTCTGTGTCTCCCTCTCTCTCTGCCACTCCCCTGCTGGCACTCTCTCTCTCTCTCTCTCTTTCTCAAAAATAAACATTAAAAAAAATTTTTTTTAACTTTACTTCCACCTTCCAAAACCCTGTTACAGTAAATAAAAGAAGCCCACTATATCTACAATGTGAATGCCATCTCAGATTGTACAGTGCATAACTGCACAACTGTACATGACGGCCCTGGGCAGAGGCAAGGAAGCTGAACTGGGGTCAGGATCTAGGGGTGGAGATGGAGGATCCCGGAGTCCCTGGGCCTTTGGAGACAGAGAATAACTTTTGCTGCACCACTCAGTATGGTAGCCATTTGCCACAAATAGCCGTTGAGCCCTTGAAATGTGGCTACTGCAAGTGAGGAACTAACTCTTTAATTGTATTTAATTTTAATTCAAAATTTAAAACGGAAGCAGTATAAAATGTTTCTCCATTAGCCAAAACTTGATTGTTTGGTAGGACATTTTACTTTATCTATTGCACTACATAAGATATGGTATTGCACTGGGGCGCCCGTGGCTCAGTCGGTTGAGGGTCCGACTTTGGCTCAGGTCATGATCTCACGGCCCATGAGTTCAAGCCCCGTGTCGGGCTCTGTGCTCACAGCTCGGAGCCCGGAGCCTGCTTTGGATTCTGTATCTTCTTCTCTCTCTGCCCCTAACCCACTTGCATTCTGTCTCCGTCTCTCTCAAAAATAAATAAATATTTTTTTTAATTAAAAAAAAAAAAAGATACTGTATTGCATTGCAGCGTCCTGCACGTTATTGCTCTTAATCAAGCTCCTGAGTTATTTCTGGTACCTTATTAATAATTAACAATCATTATGTGATTACATGGTGAAATTATAATGTTTCTTATAGATTGGGCCACATAAAATATACTATTAAAATAAATTTCACCTAGTGTGTTTTGCTTGTTTAATGTAGCCAACAGGAACTTTCAAATTATCTGCTTAACAGAATATTTCCATCCAATGGCGCTGCTATAAAGACATCTTAGGATATTCAGGATTCAGGGGCTTGGAGTGATACCCAGAAGAACTGGTTGCTTTCATTTCGTTTGAAGCAGGCCTTCATGGTTTCTTCTAGGTTGTCCATTTCTCTTTACCAGGACAGAAAGTAACAAGAGGAGAGGAGCGTAGCTCAGTGTGTATACTCAATAGAGCTATATAAGTACCCTCTGGAGTCAGACTGCATTGTTCTCATGTCCGGTTCCACCGCTAAAACCACATCTCCCTGAACCTCTGAGCTCCAGGCTCTTCATCTGAAGAATGTTGGGAATGACCTTGCCCACTCATTGGGTTGTAGGCTGGGTTAAATGAGCTAAGACATGTAAAGACCTCTACATGGAGCCTGGCACATCATCTGTGATCAAAAACATTAACTATTGGGGGCAGGTGGGGTATTATTTGGGAATAAAGAAGGTGCAAATGAATGGCCTCCCTGTATCACCGAGCTATAAGAGGGCATACCCTTGTCCATACATCTCCTCAGCTTTTATCTTTCTCGACCGAAGAAATCAATGGGGATATTTTACTCAATAGTCCGTGCCACCAATAGATATATTTGCTTTTCTCTAGGTGTTATGTCTTTAAGGTACACTGATGAAACTATCTTAGATGCTGAAACAGGAAAATGGGTAAAATGACATTTCTGAATTATCTGTAACAACACCTAAGATTTAGTGAGCTTTTTTGTTCCAAGTTGTACACTTAGTGAATCTCTTCAGTTAAGAGTTTACAGGGGCACCTGGCTCGCTCTGTCGGAACAGCATGCGACTCCTGATCTCAGGGGTCCCGAGTTCTGAATCTCTCTTGAGTAAAAAAACTGGAATGTCCATCTGCATATACACATGGACTCGTTTTACCTAAATGCACTCATCACCACTGCATAGACCTGAGACCAGCAGCTTGGCCTTTTAACGTCCCAATATGTTCATGTTGACTGTAAATTTGGAGTTTACACTGTGTACTCCCTCTTCTACATCATTTATTTTTTAAAAAAAATAATAATTAGACTAGTTTACTCACATTTGCGTTCTAGGAAATGTTCATCTACGCCAAGCCTTTATTCTGTCTTTACCGACCCCACCTGTTTTGGGGACAAAACATTTCTCCCAAACTCCCCCTGACTCAATTTATTTAACAGACTGTGTGTGGAGTCTTTTCCACATTACTTTGAAAATCACAGTTTATCCCTAGCTTCCATAATTATTTCATGCTCTTCAAGAACTCCACTGAATGTCAAACACAATTCCCCCTTACAAAGGAGTAGCCTATGCCTACCCCCACAAAGGTTGTATTTGCTTAAAAATTGTAATACCCACTTTTCCAACACATACATGCTCATGTAGAATTTATTTTAGACTCCACTAGTTCCACAAAGTCCAAGAAAAATTCTGTAGAAGGTACATTAAATTTACCCTCCGATTCTCAGCAAGCTATTATCCTCTACGAGGCTCACTTTTCTCATCTTTAAAACAGGCATAAATATAGATGCCCTTTGCTAAACAGAGCAAGCCACCTCATCATACATGAATGTGTATAAAACACTCTGAAAAGCTCAAAGTCCTTTATAAGCATTAGGCCATGAATCTTTCTGAAGTAGACTGTTAATTATGTGTCATTATGCTTTGCTTAATAGGTGGAAAACCTGAGGCCTGGGAACATAATGCCAGTTAATAGCTGACTTACAAATCTAGCCCAGGCTTTAGACATTAGACAGGAAGATGTCAAGGGAAAAATCTGAATAGGATTGTCCTCTACCCCAAGTTCTTTACCCAGAAAAGATATTAATGCAAAATTCCCTAATGTTGCTCATTGCCCTGCCCCTCCTACTTCCTCTTGCAGTCCAAGAATGGGGAAATGGGTGGGAGGGTTGGAGCTCCTTATAGGTGTGTAATGCCTTCCCCTGCTTACAGAAAGGTTCATGAACCCTAGATCAGGTACTGAGGACAAATCTTGTTTCACAGATACCATAACAACCTCTCCACCTTTTGTTACTGATCCCTAGACACTTTTCCTACCACATCCAACAAGATCAAAGGAGGCCATAGACATTACCACCCAGAACACAGCCTCTGCAAATGGACCTGTTGGGTTACTCTGGCTTTGTTATCTGACCTACAACCTAGTACATAACATGGCCTCAATAACTCCAGCTAAACCTTGTGTCTTCACACAAAGTAGATACTGTTGATCTAAAAGTTCAAAATAGAGGATAACGGAAACTTTAGATAACTTGATACAGCTAGTGAACTTTTTCACATTATTATTTTGTGTCCTTCTGACAATGATTAACAGAAGCTAGAAATCCTCAATCCCAGAGTGAAATTTCAAGAAATACTCCCCAAGAAAATAATCCCCAAAAGGGGATAGTATAGCAACACTACCTAGAAAAAAAAAAAAAAGAAAACAACCCCAATTGTACAATTGGGAAGTGCTTCAAAATACTGTTGTATATTCATAGGACAGACTATCACCTACTTATTAAAAATGATAATTATTCCTACAAAAATACCTATATGAAATAATGTTACCCAAAGAACTTTATGCCTGAACTGATTATAACCTCATAAATAATTGTATGTATGTGTGTGTATGTATATACATGTGTGTATATACGTGTATGTATGTGTATGTATATATGGATATACATACACACACATATATAAAAATTATAGAATTTAGAGTTACATAAACAGTTGCACACAATGCTCCTTAAGTTAATTATTTTCTAGAAAGTTGCTGAAGATCTTTAAAAAGTCAAATGATGATAGAGATGACGAAGGGGTGTTCACCAAGATTCTGTCTGGAATGGTTTGGGGTCATTTTTAATTTCTTTATAAGCTTCAGCATTGTTTATATTTTTAAACAATGAATATATGAAACTCTATAAAACAAACAAAAAAAAATGTTTAATGATGGCAGGGAGAATCCAAAGAGCATACTGGGAGTTGAGGAATCCCTGTGGCATCCAGAGATTTATCCTTAGTCTACGTGAGGCAGGAGGACGCATCACCAGCTGAGCTCAAAAAGCTCTTTCAGCTACAACCCCAGACCCTATGAATAAGAATTCTTTAATGCAAGACTCCTATAACTGATCTAAATATGTGACAAATAAGTTGACAATCTTTTAAAAAAATTAAAAAGCATTCATACTTAAATTTATATGCCTAACTACATTCATAACTCAGTTAAATTGTATTTCTGTTTATCTGCATGGTTAAAGGATCAGGCATTTTTATCAGTCAAGGCAGGAAAATAAAAAGAAAGCCAACTGCCTTCTTTGGACCCAAAATAACCCCAATGGTCAAAACTAACTTTACTGCACACTTAAATTATATCTGCAGAAAAATAAACGTTTAAATCACTCCTTTGTAGGGAAAAGAAAAGCCACAATTTCATTTTGGGGGCAGTCATGTGAAGATTCCACATGTTGTGGTTGAAACATAATATTGGGGGATACATGAGGACATAGAGTTTCCAAGGAAATAGTAACAGGAAGACATTGTTGGAACTCTATTCAGGATAAAGAGAAGAAGCTAAAATCTTATCCTATGCAATCAGGCTAGGGTTTCACAAAAATTAAAGATAAAGGGAGTAGGATATTTGACAGTTCGTTAGAAGTATCTCATACAGTAGAAGACAATTTAAAGTCTGTCACTTTGATAATCTAGAGCTAATCATTTCAAAAGCTTTTAACCTTCAAGGGGCACCTGGGTGGTTCGGTTAGTTAAGCATCTGACTCTTGATTTCGGCTCAGGTCATGGTCTCATGGTCTGTGAGTTCGAGCTCCATGTCAGGTTCTGCACTGACAAGTGTGGAGCCTTCTTGGGATTCTCTCTCTTTCTCTCTCTCTCTCTTTCTCTCTCTCTCTCTCTCTCTCTCTCTCTCTCTGTCCCTCCCTTATTCTCCCCCTCAAAACAAATAAATAAACTTAAAAAAAAAAAAAGCTTTAACTTTCAAAAACAAATGCCATGTAGTTACGTGTCTCTCAAAATTAAATAAACATTTAAATTTTTAAAAAATGTTTCCAATGAGAACTATTTCTAAATAATACAAAAAACAATACACTTGGGGAAACTTAAATGGAATGCTCTGTTTCAGTCTAGACAGACAGAGTGAAGGGAGAGTCTAATCAAGAATTTAATGGGGCGTCTGAGTGGCTCAGTCGGTTAAGTGTCTGACTTCAGCCCAGATCATGATCTCACAGTTCATGGGTTCCAGCCCCACACTGGGCTCTATGCTGACAGCTAGGAGCTTGGATTCTGCTTTGGATTCTGTGTCCCCCTCTCTGCCCCTCCCCTACTCATGCTCTGTCTCTCAAAAATAAATAAATATTTAAAAAAAATTGTTTTTAAGTTAATGAATTTAGGTTATTGGGTCCAACTTGGATAATTATGACCAAACATCTTTTTTTCCTCCCCTAACTGCCAAGTGTCCACAATTATCTGGAAAAAAAAATTCATTTGGTACATTCATCAAGTATTTATTAGGCATTGCACTCTTCCCTAGGAGAGTTTACAAACTAGCTAAGAAGACGAAAAGAAGTTCAGAGAAGCACTTAACACATTAGAGAAAAACTCTACTGCGCGGGAAGAGAGGTTGCAATGGCTTCCAAGGTTCTACTTAGAAAAGGGAAGGATGGCTGTGGAAGCACAGATGGAAGAATGAGCACTGTAGCTATTCCCACTGGCCAAGTTTTCATTCACAGTGGTACCTGGTGGGCTCCAGGTGAATGGTGTTTTCTAACCATCTTATCCTTTATTGTCATCCCCCAGAGAGCAAATCACTCCTGTACCCACTCCAATTAGCAGTTCCAAGCACTGGTGTTTTCTGTATTCCCAGTGCAGAGACGCCATCTTGGGAGTACAGAGCTTTGCTTTTTCTGCACAGATAAGATGATCTGGGAATGATGCTCTTCCTCCTTTAGTGGAAGTTGACTCGTCATCGTTCCTCTGTGTTAAGCATAAAGTCATGCTGATGCTGTCAAGCTACTGGGACAGAAGGCTGCACACTGAATTAAAGCCTAAGGAATGACTCAGTTGGTAAAAGGGGGTTAGGGAAGTTGTGACCATCCATGAGGCACTGGACAGATCAGTCATCTCTGATCAGCCCAGCCAGAAACAGGAACTGGGTGTACATTCCAAGAAAGACATGAGCTTTGAAAGAGGAAGTGAGGATGCTTCTGCTAGTAAGGCAACTGTGTGATAAACTGGCCTCCAGAAGGAAATGATGATAACTTCCATCGAGGCCACATGGCCACCAATGACACCAGGCCTGCCTTTCAGATTAAAACATCTGAAGAGGAGTTTCACTGAAAGGTAATCAGAGGCCAAGGGGATAGAATGAGTCCTCAACAAAGTGAATTGGAGAAATGGAAACAAGGGCTTTATGACCAGTACACTATATATCACCCAAGCTAGGTCTAGAGGGAGATTTTGCCTCCCATGACAACTGTGATTAGTTGGTGGTGGATGCTTAGAGTGGCAGAAGAAGAAATCTGAGGTCTAAACGGGGTTCAGTGAAAGAATATAACTGGACTGGTCAAGGAACGTCTACTGTTGGTAAAGGCAGGAAAACAGCAGCATAACGTCATGGATGAACCACACTAGTCTCTCAGTGGAGATTGGTGAAGGCACCAATGGCAGATTGAACAAGACCTTCCACCTTCTCTCCCTCCTGAAAACTCAATAAAATGACCAAAAAAAAAATGATTTTTTTTTCTTTAATGCATAAACCCACAAAGATGGAGGGAACAGAAGAGAAAATAATAAAACATTTTGGTGTGGTGAAGGGAAGTCAAGAAACAACCCGAATGTACGACAGAATCTTTAAAATGCTACATAATGCAAGGCAGTTAGACCCTCTGCGGGGAGAGAGGTGGGCTAAAATAAAGACAACTGAACTTTAAAAAGCAGTTGGATGTCCCATATCCCTTCAGCCTTTCTGAGCAGTTAGGTGATCTCCGCCTGCCTACCCACCCTTGCAAAAACACCTGGAGTGTCTTCCCCACCTCCTCTCCCAGAGAGGGTAAAAGAGAGGGTCTCTGGAATGGGGTGCATCAGGCATGGCTCAGATGTTCTAGAAACACCAAGGAGGGGTTATATAAATATGTGGATGCTGAGACTTCCAGCCTTCTTCTCCACCTAGTTCCCAGATCACTGGCAGCCAAGCTCTCCATCACTGTCCAGGAAAAGAGTGGAAGACGCTTTTCTGAGGACTCTCAGTGGCCCAAGAGGTAATGACATCAGTTTCTCCAAATAAAACCCCAGCCAGATCACCTGACAGTGAAATTCCCGGTCAACAAGCCCACACACAACTTCAGCTCCTAATCCCCGACTCAAATGTGAGCAGACAATAAAAGGGTATGAGGAATATGAGGAAAGTCTCTAACAGGAAAGACAGAGACTTAAATCAACAGACAAAGGCAACATGGGGAAACTGAGTCTGTGAAGGAAGGAAAAAACTTTCAAAAAAATTAAACTTTGCAGAGAGATAAGACAGATAAGACATTGAAACCATAAAATAAAAGCAAGAAATAGATATGGAAGGGGCCAAGGGCAGGCCACCTCCAAATATGCCACTTTGGCATGTTGATTATTTTAAATAAAAGTTACTTAGGAGACAGCCTATGCAGCAAGAACACCAGACCCTCCTCTGTCCCTTGAAAGCGGAAAATAAATCTCCCAAGTGAAAGGTACCCTCCCTGCATCAGGAGGTAAAAAGACTACCTTAATTCCAGAGATGGGAAATGTAGAGCCCAGAAGGTTCTATAAACAACTCTGGTTACTTTTTACTCATTTACTACCACAGCCCAAATTCTGTTTAGAATTCTTTACTAATTGGAGTTCCCAAATTTTCTTTGTCCTGTTAATTCCTCACAGATTTATTGTCTCTATGTCTAAAAAATATAAAAAACCTGCCTGCCTGCCTCATCATCTCTTTAGGTCTCAATTTCATAATTGGGCCTCTGTGCATATGGAATAAAACTGTTTTTTTTTTCTCTCATTAATCTGTCTGATTTAAATTTAATTCTTAGTCCAGCTAGAAGATCTTGAGGGTAGAGAAGAATTTTTCCTTCCTTTCAATGTACCACACACACACACACACACACACACACACCCCCTCAGAAAACAAAGAGCTTTTAATTTAAAATATTAAAAATATGATTATACTTATTAAAAACTCAGTGGAAGGACGAGATGATAAAATTGAAAAAAAAATCACCCCAAAAGTAGAACCAAGAAATTAAAAGATACATATTAGGAAAGAAAATTAGAGGCCTAGTCCAAAATATCTAATATATAAACAATAAGAGTTTTTGAAAGACACATCACAGAAAATGGAGAGGAGGAAATTATCAATGAGTTAATTCAAGAAAACTTCCCAAATTGAAGGGTATAAGTTTCAGGATTCAAAGAGCCCAGCACAATGGATGAAAGCAGACCCACACTAAGAAGGAGCATCATGAAATTTCAGGATTATGGAGGCCAAGAGAAAATTCTATGAACTTCCATGAAGGACTCAGTAGGTTTGTAAACTGTACAGCAAATTATAGCAAAAATTAAGGAATCAAAACAGTTCCGAATTTCTCAATAGCAACACCACAACCTAGAAGGCAATGAAACAATGCTTTCAAAATTTCCATCCTAAAATTCTAAACTATCAATTGTCAGTAGAAAACAGCTATTTAGAGGCATTCACCATCAAGAAAAAAATACATATCCATCCATCTTTTCCAAGAAGCTCCTTGAGGATGTACTCTATCAAAACAAAGGACTCTACCAAGACAGAGAGGACATGCGATACAGGTTAAGAGGAGAGAAATGATGGGGGTCCCCAGGATGATGACGAAAGGAAGTCCTCAGGGTGACAACTGTGTCCCATGTGTAGAGGTGAACTGGTCCATATTAGGGCAAGCCAGGAGGCTCAGGGACAACTTCAGGAAAATGAAATTGGCAGAATACCTGATACATCTGAGGCAAGTTTCAGAAATCTGGCCAAGAGATTTCTTGGCCAGAGAATTAACGATGAAGACGTAAGAAACTAAGTAAATGAACAAACAAAGCAATGATGAACTCCCAAGAAAACAAAAAGCTGTGCTCTGCTTAGCTATGTATATTGATCTAACCAAAATTACTGTTTAACCACTGCAAGGATGGAAAATTAGGGAAGCTGTGGTTGGGTGGGGGTGGAGGGGTGAGAGGAAAAAAGGGAGCCACGTCATCCTCTTCCATAGTGGGAAGTCAACAGATAAAGCCTCAAACTGCAAAACTCAAGAAGTAGCAACTATAAGCAACAAATACCAAAATAACCAGCTCAAAGAATTACATGTGGTTGTTTCTAGAAAGAGAGAAATCTAATTTAGATTAAAAGTTTAAAACTGGGGTGCCTGGGTGACTCAGTCCGGTTAAGCATCCGACTCTTGATTTCAGCTCAGCTCATGATCTCACTTCGTGGTTCGAGCCTGCATCAGGCTCTGCATTGACAGCATGGCACCTGATTAGGATTCTCTCTGCCCCTCCCCCACTCATGCTGGCTCGCTCTCTCTGTCTCTCTTTCTCAAAACTAATAAACATTTTTAAAAAGCTTAAATGTATATACATATATACGTATATATATATACATATATATATACGTATATATATGTGTGTGTATATATATGTATGTATATGTATATATGTATATGTATGTATATATACATACATATACACATATATATATTCCATATATATTCCATATATATACATGGAATTTGGCAAAATGCCATCCTTGTTTTTCCCAAACAATAGAAAATGTAATTTTCTACATCTAGGCCACAATAGCTGTGGTCATCTGAGCTCTGAGCAACCAAATGCGGTGGGAAAGGTAATAGTTATAATCCAACCACGGAAGGAGTGGTTGATGTAGGGCAGAGACAAAAAGGCAAGTCCAGGTGGAGATAACTAATAAGCCCCCCTCTTCTGGGATTCTTTTCAACAAAGCTATTCTCATGGCATAATCACATAGTACAGGATAATCTTACAATTGCCAACAACCATGAGCTAATTTCACTAAGAGACTCCGATGTCCCCTTTACTACACTAATCTGACCAAGGCAACTGGCCCCTAAAATGATTGATCTGCGTTCAACCTCACTCCTTTTCACCTCTGTAGACTAAATAACAAGAGAGAATAAGGACTCTAAAACAAGTGACGTTGTCCTCAACAGATATTTACTAAACATCCTCGGGGGACCCAGCACTAGGCTGAGGGTCAACACCCCTGTGCAAACTATGTGGACCTAGTCTCTCTGCCCTGAACAATAAGGTAATTCTCCCTAAGGGTAGGAATCCAGGGAGGGGTGGAGTGGGGTGGAAGCATAAAACCAGAAGAGCCAGGCAGGGAGAGGAGGCACCAACCCAGCCAACCTGGAGGAACCTGTAAGCAGAGGTGTACTTAGAGACCCAAGGTTCAGTTCCTAGCACTCTGGATATGCAGAGCAAGGCAGGGAGACCAACAATTCTTCCCCAAACATAACCCTTCCAACCACCCTGTCAAGGGTCAACTTTACAGAGCAAAGGTTACCATTCTCTGAGCTTGACCATGATTTGATAAAACATAGCTCCTGCCCTTGAGTAACCATCTGCTGAAATAACATGATAACTGGCTTAGTACAGAATAAGTAAACAGGTTAAATGTTCTAGAGCATACATGAGTATTCTATATTCGTTTCTATTTGGGGAGTTGTGAAAATTTTAGTTCAAAGACCTATGTGGAGCAAAGGTTTTGCCAACTAGAGCACAGCACTGATTTGCATGTGTTTCCAACACTTGCCCTAGACAGTTCCAAAAAGCAAACATACACACCCTTATGGGAAGAATCAAACTCACTAACATAAATACACTGCAGTAAGCATCATGAATTGCCAAGAATAGTGATATATTGATCAGATTAATTGAGGCATGGGGAAAGTATAGGTCTTTCCTAAACCCTGAAAATGTAACTGAACTAAAAAATACTTTCCCGTACATGATGAGAAAATTACAACATACTTTCTTTTCTCCCTATAAATCATGATATTCCATCCCCCATGTGATTCTTGCCGACTAAGGAACTACCAGGGTCACAAACCAACCTGTTACATCCTAAACTTAATTGGGAAACCCACTGGTTTGTTGAGGTTGTTTTTTCCTCCTCAGCTCTTTAGGGGAGACTCATCTCAAAGAGATTAAATTCTCAGAATTTCCTAAAAGGAAAATGGGCACTCACTGGAAAAATACAGGGTATATGCTCAAAACGCTCAACTATTTTAACCTTCAAACTCACTTAGCCACCAGCCCATCCTGTTCCCAGTTGACACTGAGGTCAACTCTTCTAATCAAATATTCCAGTTTCCAAAGAATGGCAACAGATGAGAGTGTTTCTGAACCTGGTACACAGAAACACATTATTATTCTTCCTTGAAAAAAAATTTCAGATCAAAAGGAAATTTAGGATCCAAGAAAAGCGCACACTCCCAGGTCAAGATCCTAGTTTTTTCCAATACTTGTAGTCACCGAACCCCTGTTTTCAAGATTCAAACAATTTCCCAGATTAAAAAAAAAAAAAAAAAAAAGTGAATTTGGTGGGGTGAGGCACTCGGACACGTACAACTGTGGAATGTCTCCGTCGATGGTGCCAACTTTCAATCGAGGCTGTGCTGCCACCCAGAGAGGACGAACCAACCTGGCTGCGCAGCTGGGAAGCGAACCCAACGCTGAACTTGCCGCAGGGCGGCCTGAGCCCTGGGACCCGAAAAGAAAGGGGGCGGGGGCTCCTCCGGAGAGGCCAGCGCCTGAACTCGAGAGGCCGGGAGGCGCGGGCCGCCGGGAAGGTGCGACTCCGCGGAAGCGCGCACCTGTCCCTTCTTCCCGGACCCAAGGGGACCGGGTCCCTCACCTGGCGTGGCGGGCCCGCGCTCACCACGCCGCGTTAGGGATAAAATCTTCCTCATCCCAGGAAGGCCAGTCTTTGGGCTTGTGGAAGCCACCTCTCGCCTCGCGCCGGTCCCGACCCTTTCCTGCCCGGATCCCCGCAGTCCCGGGGCCGGCCCGGCCAACCCGCGCGCGCGGCGTCCTTACCTGGCTGGAGCCCGCGGGGTGCGCGGAGCCGCCGACAGTGTGAAGTCCCGCGGGCGCCGCGGAGTTCGGAGCCCGGAGCCCGCAGGCCCCACCCCCGCCCCGCCCCGCTCGCTCCGCCCCCGCTCGCTTCTGCCCGCAGCAACCGGTTCCCACGAGCCCTGGGGCGGTTTTGAGACTGGAGGCGGGAGTGGGTTGGACGCGCGTCCCGGCTCCTGAGACCCAGCTGGAGTTTCAGGTAAGTCGGAGGAGCGTCCCTTGTGTCCCCAGCGCGGCGCTGGGCTTCCCTAGGCCCAGACTTCCTACCCCGGGAGAAACGCCCCGCGAGGTTTGGGACATCCCCGGCCCCGGGAGAACCCCGAGCAGTGCCACCTGTGGGTGACTGGGGACTCTGTCGGAACTGGGAACCGCACCTCCCCTTCCGCTAAGCGGTGGCGGGCCAGGTGGATGGCACGGTGCAGTGGAGCGAAGCAAGAGTTTTATGAAAAGAGTAAGTCTTTTTCTGTCAAACCTGAGGCATCGGAGCACATCTGATACACTTACAAGGTCACGTGCATTGACTGTTAATGTATTAACACTTGCCTCACTCACTGAAAAGTAGAAAACAGCACCTGTGTAAGACTGACGGTGTGCCAGGCTCTGTTTTGGTACTTTACATGTATTAACATTTCTATAAAGTATATGCTATATCAGAATCCCCCATTTTACATGTGGTGAAAGTGAGGCACAGAGAAGTTACATAACCAACCTCATGTCGCTCAGCATAGTAAGCTGAAAAGCTGGGATCTAAATCCAGATCGTCCTCCTCTGGAGTCTGCCCTCTAAACCACTGCCGTCCTGACACCAGAATCTGAGTGTCCACCGTGTGCAGGGAACTGTTACAGGCCCGGGGAAAACAAGAGGAGGGCTCTGCCCTCAAAGGAGCTTGTATTCTAGTTTGGGGGGAGAAAAGACAAGAAGCAAGTTCAAAATGAAACCAATGCACATATGAGATGTGTTGACTGTAGTCATACAGCAGGGTGGTGGCATTGAGAGTGATGGGGAGAGGGAGGCTACTTTCCACCTGGTCGTCCTGGAGAGTCCTCTGGGAAGGTGACAGTGGAGCTGGGTGCTGAACAAGGGGACAGGCAGTCAACCCTGAAGATGAAGCTAAGGGAAGGCAAGTACATTAATAGTTACAAGCTCATGCTTATCTGGGACTCTCCTGCAAGCATACAATAAACCCTAAGAAGTCTGACAAGATTTCATTTTACAGGGGGAAAAAAAATACAAAAAAAACTAAACGTTGGGAAGTTTAATAACTTGGCTAAGTCATTAGTTAGGAAAGGGGAGGGATGGGAAGAGAGCACAAGGCCTTCTGGTTCCAATCCTCCCTCCCTCTTGTGGGGGCCTTGAGCATAATGACCTGCACTCAGAATGAATCTAGTAAAATTTCTCTTTTGTGATCCACTGTTTCGTCCCAGCCCCCATCTCTCCTGCCTCTTACCCATTCAGAAACTACTGTTGACTAGTCAACATAATTTCCTCCAGAGCAGGTGTTCTTTGAGGGAGCAGACGTAAGGAACCTTCTGAAATTGTATGCAAAACAAAACAGAACAAAAAAATTGTGTTGTGTGTGTGTGTGTGTGTGTGGAAAGAGAGTTATAATTATTTGTTATAGTAATAAGGTTGGTTTTCTCCAATAAAAACTCATACACACACACACACACACACACACACACACACACACACACTTAACACTTCCATCAAATGGACTGACGCCCAAAGGTAGGAGAGCCACTGTCTTAAGGGGTTAACTGATGTCGTGGTAACCAAACAAACTGATTTCCAAATCACTTTGCCTGTGCTCACCAGGTGACTCTGGTGGCTCCTATTTCTGACTTAATGGAAATGAGATTTTCAAAGTTGATGAAGTCTGACTGAAAGGGCAACAAACCCAGACCCTTATTACCCCTTCATAAAGTTTAAAAATAAAAAAGACAGTAAAATGTCTATATTACCTGTCTTAATTCTCAAAACCAGGGACAACTGATCTGTGAACAGAATATCCCAGTAACAGAATTCATTATCAGTGATAGTTGGGGTAGTTTCCATAATGTTTTGCTGTTGCCTAAAAGAAGACACTCATTACGTTCTCAATTTAGGTAGGTGACTGCCACAGGTATATCATACCCAAAGCATGTAGTATAGAGTACTGGCAGTTGTTTTCAGTGGAGTGTTGATAAAAAAAAGAAACAGAGATAAAGACAGCAAGAGAGGCTTTTATAGAACTTTAGCTATACTGATGAAAAGGTGTAAAACTGAACTCAGGATGTGGTGGGCTAAAAAAAAAAAAAGTTTAATCTCTATTATTTCTTATGTGAAAAGTTCAGTAGTTTTAATAGAAAACAGAAAACAAAGTTGAAGCCTATATAACTCAGACTTCCTCCTTCTGTTTCCAAACAGAAGATTCCAACCGCATCATTACTGTCTTCTTTATTTTAAAATAATGCTGAGGTACAGAAAAAACAAAGGCATTTACGTAGACTTCTTACAGACAAGGACTTCCTTCGTACAAGATATCCCCATGACTTCTATAAAATTTGTATGTTTGGATGACCAGTATCAGGTTGACATAATTTTAGTTCCTTGAGAGAAGAAAATACCTCTTTTTAACTTGCACAAAGATTCCACATTGTGCATTAAAAGACACTGAATTGGAAGGTTTATAAATAAAATGTTTGTATTTGGAGCTCATCACACTTTTTTTTAAGTCTCTGGCTTTCTTTTGTAACTTTCTTCCTACCCACAAGGGACCTGACCCACCCTACATGAATAACACATGTTTGTTGAATGAATGAATGATGAAAACAATGATGATAATACTATAGACCTTATCAGTTCTTTATCAGGAGTCTGTTCCTACATGAAAATGACTTCACTGTGGTAATATGATATGTCTGCTTCTCTTTCCATCATGTACTGAAAGTAGTTGCTTCTTTGGAATGATGTAGAAGGAAAGAAAGAGTTTTGTGGGGTTTTTGTTTGTATTTTGTATTTAAGTATGCTCCACACCCAACATGGAGCTTGAACTCACAACCCTGAGATCAAGAGTTGCACGCTCTAGCTACTGAGCCATTGAGGCACCTCCTGTAAGAAGGAGTTTTAAGTTTATTTATTAATTTGGGGGGGGAGGGGTGTAGGAGCAGACAGAGAGAGAGAGAGAGAGAGAGAGAGAGAGAGAGAGAATCCCAAGCAGGCTCCATGCTGTCAGTGCAGAGCCCAACATGGGGCTCCATCTGCCGAACCATGAGATCATGACCTGAGCTGAAATCAAGAGTTGAACACTTAACCAACTGAGCCACTCAGGCGCCCCATGGAGTTTTAAATGTTGGACACAAAATCAAGAATTATACTCCTAGGAACAATTGCTAAATGAATCATTCAAAAGAAAGAAAAAGCATCATATACAAAGCATGATTTTGAGATCGTAACTAAAAATAATACAATAACTAAATGCCCAATAACAAGGAAATGTTTAAGCCAAAACTATCGACAGTATGGAATGTCAGGCTGTCACTAAAAATAGTATCTAGGTTAGGGGCACCTGGGTGGCTCACTCTGTTAAGTGTCCAACTCTTGGTTTCGGCTCACATCATGATCTCATGGCTTCGTGGGATCAAGCCCCGCATCGGACTCTGTGCTGGTAGTGCAGAGCCTGCTTGGGATTCTCTCTCTCCCTCTCTCTCCACCCCTCCCTCACTTGTGCTGTCTCTTTCTCTCTCAAAATAAATAAATGGATAAAAAAAAAATTTTTTAAGTATCTAAATTAATATAGGAATGTAGAGGAAAACTTATGAACATTAAATGAAAAAAGTAGAATACAGTGCTTTATGTATCTTATGATTGTTTTATGTTTTATTATTGCAATTAAATAAAAATTATGTGCATAGAAAATTGTTGGGTTGAAAATAAGAAAAGTGACTAATAGTTTTTGAGGGGTTCCTGTGTGCCAGGCTCCGTTTTCAGTACATTAGATTAATTCATCGAATTTTCACAACAGCTGTGTGAGGTAGGCACAGTTGTTATTTCTGCTTTACGGATGAGGAGACTGAAGCAGAGACGATCTAAGTAATTTGCCCAAAGTCACACAGCTAGTGAGTGGCAAAGCTAAGAAGTGAATATAAAGCCGTAGGAGTCTGGATTTTTCACGCTTAAACCATGCAAGTGTGCCAGAGAAAATAAAGGTTTAATCATGGATCATGGGTTTAAAAACAAAAAACAATTCCTTGTATAATGTTTTTATGTTGACTTAATGGTAAGCAAAAACTTTTTAAATTGCAGAGTCAGAAAAGAAGGCACAGATGTAAAACCAGTTTACATTCAGAAGAAACAGAATCAAAGGTAAAGATGAGAAACATACGGAGTGAAACCCTCAGGGTTTGACCAGTTTGTGTTTGGGATTAGGATCTAAATAGTGTTTCAAATGGGTACAGTATGGGAGCTCCTGGGTGGCTCAGTCGGTTAAGCCTCCAACTTCAGTTCACGGTTCGTGAGTTTGAGCCCCGCGTGGGGCTCTGTGCTGACACCTCAGAGCCTGGGGCCTGCTTCAGATTCTGTGTCTCCCTCTCTCTCTGCCCCTCCCCTGCTCACTCTGTCTCTCTCTCTCTCTGTCTCTCAAAAATAAACATAAAATAATTAAAAATAAATAAACATTTTTAAAAATTTTTAATTAAAAAATGGGTACAGTGTATCCACGACTTGATAGTTCATGAGAATTGAGATAAAATGAGCTATGTCATATCAAATGTTATGTTATTATAAGTATGAATAAAAAGTATACTATGCCCTGATGTCTTGCACTTGCTGTTTCTTCTGCCTAGAATGCTCTCTACCTAGCTGCCTCCTCAACAGTGACAGTCAGGAAAATGTGACCATCACTGCGTTAGCAGAAAGCCGAGAAACCATTGGTGAACCGTCCTGACAAATTCCCTGTTATGGTGGAGCTTACATTCTGGTGAAAAGGTCAGTCATTTAAAATTTTAGTTTTGGGGCGCCTGGGTGGCTCAGTCGGTTGAGCGTCCGACTTCAGCTCAGGTCACGATCTCGCGGTTCGTGAGTTCGAGCCCCGCGTCGGGCTCTGGGCTGACGGCTCAGAGCCTGGAGCCTGCTTCCGATTCTGTGTCTCCCTCTCTCTCTGCCCCTCCCCCGTTCATGCTCTGTCTCTCTCTGTCCCAAAAATAAATAAACGTTAAAAAAAAAATTTTTTTTTAATTTTAAAATTTTAACTGCAAATTAACAGCATCCCCTCTTGGTAGGTGAATAACAACCCCCAAAGATGTCCACATCTTAAATCCCCAGAACCCAGGAATCTGTTAACCTATATGATAAAAGGAACTTTGTAGATGTGAGTAAGTGAAGGATCTTAAAATAAGTAGATTATTGTGGACTATCCAGATGAGCCCAGTGTAGGACTCACAAGAGTCCTACAAGAGGGAAGCAGGAGCTTCAGAGTCAGAAAAGGGGACGTGATGATAGAAACAGAGGACAGAGAGCAAGGGAGAGGTTGGAAGATGCTACACGGCTTGCTTTGAAGATGCAGGGACTGCAAGCCAAGGATGGCAGGCAGCTTCGAGAAGCTGACAAAGGCAAGGAAACAGATTCTGCCCTAGAGCCTCCAGAGGGAACCGGCCCTGCTGACAGCTTGATGTTAGCCCAGTGAAACTGCTTTCGGACTGCTGACCTCTAGAGCTGTACAAGAACACATTTGTGTTGTTGTAAAGCGGTAAGTTTGTGATAATATGTTCCAGCAGCAGTAGGAAACTAATAGAGCCCTTAGTAGGAGTTTACTTTTCCCTTGTCTATAAAAAGTCAGTGTCACACTGGCATGATGTCCATAGCGTCAGGGCCCCAGCTCCTTCTGTCTTTTCATGTAGGTGAAACAACCTGGGCAGAAATAGGAATATCTCCAGAGACTCCTGATTTGGGCATCAGGCCATGTCATCACCCACGTCAGTGTTTCTCAAACTGGAGTAGAGTAGAAAGCCCTTATAAACAAAACATTTTTTTTTTTTTTTTTAACTTTATTTAAGTCCAAGTTAGTTGGGGCACCTGGGTGGCTCAGTCAGTTAAGCGTCTGACTTGGGCTCAGGTCATGATCTCACAGTTCGTGAGTTCAAGCCCCCACATCAGACTCTGTGCAGACAGCTCAGAGCCTGCAGCCTGCTTTGGATTCTGTGTCTTCCTCTCTGCCCCCTCCACCATTCGCGCTCTGTCTCTCAAAAATGAATAAACGTTAATAAATAAATAAATCTAAGTTAGTTAACATATAGGGTAATAATGGTTTCGTGAGTAGAATTTAGTGACTCATCACTTACATATAACATCCAGTGCTCATCACAAGTGCCCTCCTTAGTACCCATCACCCGTTTTGCCCATCCCCCACCCACCGCCCCTCCAAAAACCCTCAGTTTGTTCTCTGCATTCAAAAGTCTCTTATGGTTGCCTCCCTCTCTGTTTTTTTTATCTTATTTTTCCTTCCCTTCCCCTATGTTCATCTGTTTTGTTTCTTAAATTCCACATATGAGTGAAATTATGTGGTATTTATCTTTCTCTGACTGACTTATTTCGCTTAGCATAATATACTCTAGTTCCATCCATGTTGTTGCAAATGGCAAGATTTCATTCTTTTTCATCTCTGAGTAATATTTCATTGTATATATATATACCACATCTTCTTTATCTATTCATCAGTTGATGGAAATTTGGGCTCTGTCCATAATTTGCCTATTGTTGATAGTGCTGCTATAAACATTGGGGTGCCTGGGCCACTTCGAATCAGCATTTTTGCATCCTTGGATAAATACCTAGTAGTGCAATTGCTGGGTTGTAGGGTCCTCTATTTTTAATTTTTTGAGGAATCTCCATACTGTTTTCCAGAGTGACTGCACCAGTTTGCATTCCCACCAGCAGTTCAAAAGTGTTCCCCTTTCTGCATATCCTTGCCAACATTATTGTTTCCTGATCTGTTAATTTTAGCCATTCTGACTGGTGTGAGGTGACATCTCATTTTGGTTTTGATTTGTATTTCCCTGATGATGAGTGATGTTGAGCATCTGTTCATGTTGAGAGTGTTTAATGTTAGCCATCTGGATGTCTTCTATGGAAAAGTGTCTGTTGGGGCACCTGGGTGGCTCAGTTGGTTAAAGCTCAGGTCATGATCTCACAGTTCGTGGGTTTGAGCCCCATGTCAGGCTCTGTGCTGACAGCTCAGAGCCTGGAGCCTGCTTCCGATTCTGTGTCTCCCTCTCTATCTGCCCCTCCCCCATTCATGCTCTGTCTCTCTGTGTCTCAAAAATAAATAAAAACATTTAAAAAGAAAAAGAAACGTGTCTGTTCATGTCTTTGCCCACTTTGTCACTATAAACAAAACATTTTCATCCTAATTTACTTAACTATATGTAAATATAAAACTTGTTATACATTATTCATGTATATAGTATTTTATACATATTTAAAACCAAAATGGGTTTACACAATAAATTCAAACAAGAATACAAAACCAATTATTGGGACCACACATATCCCCACACTGTAGTGTCACTGGAAGTCACGTGGGGAGCAGTAACAGGAAATTCCTATCCCTCTCAGCCAGGGAGGTGTCACTGAAAACCAGGAGAGAACTGGAACTTCCAACCCCACCTAGCAGTAATGGGAAGCACCTCCCTTGATTGTCAATGGAGGAAGAGTGGGAAACCCGAACTTCTAACTCCAACTGGTAGCTGGTAGAGACAGTGCCCCTCCACCTTCCTCTGCCAAAGTAGTGTCAGAAGAAGCCAGATAAAACAAAGGCTTAAATACAATCCAGAATCTCATAACATAATTCCCCAAATGTCCTGGTTTCAATTGAAATAACTTACTATTTCAAGAAACAAGATCTCAAACTGAATTTTAAAAAAAGGTAATTAATAGACACCAACACTAAGATTACAGAGAGGTTAGAATTTTGTGAAAAAGATTTTAAAGCAACCATCATAAAACTGATTCAATGAGCAGTTACACACACACTTGAAACAAATATTTTTTTATATAGAAAATCTCAGCAAAGAAGTAGAAGACCTAAAAATTCACCAAATGGAAATTTTAGAACTGAAAATACAAAACCTAAAGTTTTAAAGCTCCATGGATAGACTTCAGCAGGATGCATGAAATATAGGACTTCAGTGAACTGGAGAGAGCAATAGAAGTTACTCAGTCTGAACAAACAAAAACAAAACAAAGCAAATCCATGAACAATCCTCTGGGACCATAACAAAAGATCTTCCACTTGCGTCTTCAGAGTATTAGTAGAGGAGAAAGAGAGCAGGGCTGAAAAAGCACTGAAAAAATAATAGCTGAAAACTTTCCATATTTTACAAAATCTGTAAACCTACAGATCGAGAAGTTAAGCAAACTTCACACAGGATAAAGGCAAAGAAATCCATGCTAAGACACATCATAGTCAAACTTCTTAAAACTAAAGACAAAAAAAAAAATCTTAAAACCAGTGAGTTATAACATCTTACCTATGGAAGGAAAACAATTCGAATGGCAGCTGATTTCTTAACAGAAACCGTGCAGAAGGAAGTAGCACAACAGTTTTCAGTGTTAAAGTAAAATAATGGCCAGCCAGCCTACAATCCTATACCCACCAAAAATATCCTTCAAAAATGAAGGAGAGGGGTGCCTGGCTGGCTCAGTTGGGAGAGCATACAACTCTTGATCTCAGGGTTGTGAGATCGAAACCCATGTTGGGTGTAGAGATTACTAAAAAGTAAATAAACAAACTTTAAAAAAAGTGAATCAAGTCATTCTCAGATAGTGGAAAATTAAGATAACTTGTCATCAGCCAACTTACCCTAAAAGAATGGCTAATGGAAGTTCTCCAAACAAAAAGGAATCAGAAAAAGAAGACCTCTTGTAATATCAGTGATGAAGAGAGAACACAGTAAGTAAAAATATTGGTAAAGACAATAGATTTTCCCTCTCCTCTTCCTTTTTCTAAATTACAATGGATAGTTGAAGCAAAAATTGTAACATTGTCCAAATGGTTCTAAAAGTATATGAAAGAAATATTTAGGACAATTTTAAATAAAAGAGGGTAAATGTACGTAAAGGGAGCTAAAGTTTATTTTTTTTCTGTTTATTTATTTTGAGAGAGAATGCGTGTGAGAGAGGGAGTAGGGAAGAGAGAAAGGGAGAGAGAATCCCAAGCAGGCTCTGCACTGTCAGCATGGAGCCTGGTATGGGGCTCGAACTCACAAACTGAGATCATGACCTGAGCCAAAATAAAGAATCAGATGCTTAACCAATTGAACAGCGTCCCAGGGAGATAAAGTTTCTATATTTTCTTCAAACTGATAACATAATGATACCAGTAGAAGCTGGTATGTGTATATATATAAACATATGTGTGTGTGTATATATATATATATATATGTGTGTATATATATACACACATACACAGAATGTATATATAATGTATATATATATGTGTGTGTGTGTATATATATATATATATATATATATATATATATATATATAATGTAAAACCTAGAGCACCCACTAAAAAAAAAGCTATACAAAGAAATTTATACTCAAAATTACTACATTTTTAAAAATTTTTTATGATAGGTGTTTTTTTTTTTCAAGTTTTATTTATTTAAGTAGTCTTTATACCCAACATGGGGCTCAAACTCAGAACCCTGAGATCAAGAGTTACACGCTCCTCCAACTGAGCCAGCTAGGTGCCCCTCAAAATTACTATATTTAAATTGGAATTGTAAAGACACCTCTTTCTCAACAATTGATAGAACAAGCAGACAGAAAACCAGCAAGGATATAGAAAAATTCCCAACAACACCATCAACCTACAGGATCTAATTGACACTTGGCAGGATTCTCCACCCTATAGTGGAATACACATCCTTTTCAAGTGTCCATGGAACATGTACCAAGGTAGATCATATCCTGGGCCATAAAACAAACTACAACAAATTCAAAATAATTGAATTCATACAGAATATGTTCTGATCACTATAAAATTAAACCAGAAATCAATATCAGAAAGATACCAGGCAAATCTCCAAACAAACAGGAAACTAAACAATGCATTTGTGAATAATTCATGTATCAAAGAGGAAATCATAAGGGAAAACAAAAAATGATCTAAGTGGGATAAAAATAAACAACATATCAAAATTTGGGAACAACATTTCAAAATTTGTGGGACACAGCTAAACAGTGCAGACAGAGAAATTTATAGCAGTAAATGCATCCATTAGAAAATAGGAAAATTCTCAAATCAATAATCTAAGCTCCCATTTTAAGAACCTAGAAAAAGAAGCAATATAAATCCAAAGCAAACGGAAGCAAATAATAAAAATAAAAGTAGAAATCAATGCAATTGAAAACCAAAAACCAATGGAGAAAATCAATGAAAGAGCTGGTTCTTTAGAAAGATTAATAAAATTGACAAACACCTGGGAAAACTCAAAGATAAATAGAAAAGATGGAAGTTGCCAGTATCAGGAATGAAACAGGGCAGAATCATTACACACCATTCCAACATCAAAAAGATGGTACCCCACGTCAGGCACCATGCTGTGTGGAGCCTGCTTGGGATTCTCTCTCTCTCTCTCTCTCTCTCTCTCTCTCTCTGCCTCTCTCCCTCTCCTTCTCCTTCTGCCCCTCTCCCCTTCTCTCCCGTCTCTCTCTCTCAACACAAAATTTTCAAAAAAATTAAAAATTAAAAAATGATGATAAATGAACATTACAAACAAATCTATACGTATAATTTTTAGTTGAAAAATAATTGAATATTAGTTTCAGATACACAACAGAATGACTCAGTATTTGCATATATTGTAAAAGTATCACCACAAAAAGTCTAATTAACATCCATCACCATTACATAATTACAAATTTTTTTTCAACGCACATAAATTTGACAATTTATTTGAAATAGACTAATCCTTAAAAAGTACAAATGACTACAACTCACCCAGTATGAAATAAGTGGGAAAACCTGTAACTGTTAAGGACTGAAGACGTAATTTTAGAACTCCCCAGGGCACCTGGGTGCCTCAGTCATTTAAACATCTGACTTTGGCTGAGGTCATGATCTCAGGTTCCTGAGCACCAGCCCCACTTTGGATGAGCCCCGCTTTTCTCTCCCTCTCCCTCTCCCTCTCCCTCTCCCTCTCCCTCTCCCTCTCCCTCTCCCTCTCCCTCTCCCTCTCCCTCTCCCCCTCCCCCTCCCCCTCCCCCTCCCCCTCCCCCTCCCCCTCCCCCTCCCCCTCCCCCTCCCCCTCCCCCTCCCCCTCCCCCTCCCTCTCTCTCTCTCAGGGAATTCTCTCTCTCTCTCCCTTTCTCTCTTCACCCTCACTTATTGCACCCCCCCTCTCAAAAATAAGTTAATTAGGGGCGCCTGGGTGGCGCAGTCGGTTAAGCGTCCGACTTCAGCCAGGTCACGATCTCGCGGTCCGTGAGTTCGAGCCCCGCGTCAGGCTCTGGGCTGATGGCTCGGAGCCTGGAGCCTGTTTCCGATTCTGTGTCTCCCTCTCTCTCTGCCCCTCCCCCGTTCATGCTCTGTCTCTCTCTGTCCCAAAAATAAATAAAAAACGTTGAAAAAAATTTAAAAAAAAAAAAAAAATAAGTTAATTAATTAATTAAAAATAAAACTCCCCCAAATGAAATCTTCAGACCAAATGGTTTTGCTGGAAAATTCTAACAAATGTTTAAAGAATTAACATTTAATTCTTCACAATGTCCACCAGAAAATAGAAGAAGAAAGGACCCTTCCCAATTCATTTTATAAAGCTAGTATTACCCTAATGCCAAAACCAGAGAACAACAGTACCAGAAAGGAAAACTGCAGACCAATATTCTTCATGAATATAGACATAAATTTTTTTTTAAATTTTTCTTTAAATTTATTTTGAGAATGAGAGAGACACGGGGTGGAGGGGCAGAGAGAGAGGGAGAGAGAATCCCAAGCAGGCTCTACACTGCAGCACAGAGCCCATCGTGGGGCTTGAACCCACGAACCATGAGACCATGACCTGAGCCAAAACCAAGAGTTGGATGCTCAACCAACTGAGCCACCAGGTGCCCCTGACATTAAAATTTTTAGCAAAATAATATTAAATAGAACTCAGTTAAAAAGAATTATACACTATGACCAAGTGGGGTTTGTTCCAGAACTGTAAGACTGCTTCAGTATTTGAAAAACAAAGAAAAAATTTTGTACTGTGCAAAACATTTTAAAGTTAAAAAGTTGAACATATAATTGAGATATGAGCCAGCAGTTCCACTCCTAGGTGTATACCCCAAAGAATTGAGAACAAGTACTCAAACAAATACATGTCTACAAATGCTCATTGCAGTATTATTCAAATAGCCAAAAAATGAACACCACCAAAATGTCCATCAGCTGATAAACAGATAAACAAAATATCATACACACACACACACACACACACACACACACACACACACACACACACAGTGGATTATTATTCTACCATTAAAAGAAATGAAGTACTGATATACACTACAACATGGATGAACCTTGAAAACATGATGCTAAGTGAAAGAAGCCAGGCACAGAAGGCCACATGCTGTACTCATTTCATTTATATGAAATGTCCAGCATAGGGAAACCCATAGAGACAGAAAAGAGATTAGTGCTTGCCAGGGGATAGAGGGAGGGAGGGAATTTAGGGCTAACTGCTAATAGGAATGGGGTTTCTTTTTGGGGTGATGGAAATGTTGGGGAATTAGATGGTCGTAATGGTTATACAACAATAGTGTATACAATTTTAAAGAACCCTGAAGTCTACAGTTTAAAATGGTGATTTTATTTTTTTTAACGTTTATTTATTTTTGAGACAGGGAGAGACAGCGTGAATGGGGAAGGGTCAGAGAGAGAGGGAGACACAGAATCTGAAACAGGCTCCAGGCTCCGAGCTGTCAGCACAGAATCCGACACGGGGCTTGAACTCACGGACCGCGAGATCATGACCTGAGCCGAAGTCAGATGCTCAACCGACTGAGCCACCCAGGCGCCCCTAAAATGGTGAATTTTAAGTTATGTGAATTATGTCTCAATTAAATAAAACTTCTGCTTTGTGAAAGTCCCTGTTAAGAGGATAAAAAGACAGGCTGCAGACTGAGAGAAATTATGTACAAACTATGTATCTGATAAAGACTAGTATCTAGTATCTAGGCTATATAAAGAGCTCTCAAAACTCAACAGCACAACAAAATAAACAATCCAATTAGAAAAATGGAGGGGCGCCTGGGTGGCACAGTGGGTTCAACGTCCAACTTCTACTCAGGTCATGATGTCATGGCTCATGAGTTTAAGCCCTGCATCAGGCTCTATGCTAACAGCTCAGAGTCTGGAGCCTGCTTCAGATTCTGTGTCTCCCTTTCTCTGATCCCCTCTCCTGCTCGTACTCTGTCTCTCCTTAAAAAAGAAAAAATGGGCAAAAGACATGAAGAGATATTTCACTGAACAGCATATACAGATAGCAAATAAACACATGAAAAGATCTTCAACATTGAAAAGATTCAATGCTTGGTAAATACAAATAAAAATTACAATGAGATATCACTAAACAACTATCAGAATGGCTGAAATAAAACATAAGACAACATCAAATGCAAGTAACGATGGAGAGAAATTTGATCACTCATACACTGTGATTGGGAACGTAAAATGTTAGAGCTATTCAGGAAAATGGTCTGGCAGCTTCTTTAAAAATCAAACCTTCAACTATCCTATGACCCAACAATTGTTCTTAGGCATTTGTCCTAGAGAAATGAGAACTTAAGTTCACACAAAAACCTATACTCAAAGTTTATAGTAGCTTTCTTTATAATAGTCAAAACCTGGGAAAACCCTATGTCCTTCAGCGGGTAAAAATAGTTAAACTGTAGTTCATCATACTAACAGCAACAAAAAGAAACCGATTATACACTCAACTGATACACCCAACAATCTGGATAAATCTCCAGAAAATTATGTGGAGTGAAAAGAGCCAATAAAAATGATTACATAGTATATAATTCCATGTATATAACATTCTAGAAATAACAAAATTGTAGAAATGGAGAGCGGATTAGTGGTTACTAGGTATTAATAAGGGAGATGGGCAGAACACCATAGATATGGCTATAAAGGGACAATACTAGGGATCCTCATGGAGATGGAAATACTGTATGATTGTATCAACATCAGAATCCTGCTTGTGATATTTTACTATATAGTTTTGCAAGATGTTACCAATGGAGGAGACTGGGAAATATGAAATCTCTTTATAGTTTTGTCCCATAACTACATGTGAATCTATAATTAACTCAAAATTAAAAGTTGAATTAAAATCTTAATTAACAGCTGATAATGACAGTAGCCAACAATTATTGAGCATTTAATGCTAAGTATGGTTCTAAGCACTCGATCCATTTAATCCTGCCAACAACCCTGTGTTGTAAACATTACTGATCTCAAGAGAGAGGTAAACCCTGACACGCTGACCACTGATGCCACCTCCTGCTGAAATCCCTAGGGAGCCAGACAAGGTGAAAACAGCTCCTGGCTAGATTTGCCAACACTATTGCTGAACAAACTTGGATAAACTCATCACAAGAGATAAATCAAAAGATGAGGGTTTGGAAAAGAGAAAGGGAGAAATTTATTTAGGGTGCCAGCAGCCAAGGGAGGTGGCAGATTCAAGCCTTAGCAACTGACCTCTCGGCCTGCAAGATGGACACCTAGAGTTTTATAGGGAGAAGTTGAAGGGGTACGTGCAAAAGAACACACAGAGACAGGTGATCATGGGTGGGGGGTGGTATGTGTTCAGCAGTGATCATGGACAGGGAAGGGGGCGTGGTCTTCTAAAACATTCCGTTGGTGTCAGGACTTTTTTGGCCTGGAGGTTGGAAAGATCCAATCATTGCCAAACCTCTTCAATGCCTCAAGAAAGTGTGATGAGAATTTAGAACAATGGGTTTCAATTAGAGTGTGAGTTAAGCAATCTTGTCTATTTCTGGTTTTAGTTCAATCTTTAGTCCCATTCAAAAGATGAAAAAACTGAGGGTTCAAGAATAGTTGAATAACTTGCCCAAAGTTACGTAGTTAATAACTGGTAGGACTGTGATTCAACTTCAGAGTCTATGATCTTAACCACCACGCTAATAATCAGGCAACTTGGCATATTCCGGCTTCTCAGCTTTCCTTGAAATCACATCCTCATTCCTACTCTGCAACAGTTGCCTGAGGATCAGTAGCTGCTGCCCCCTTCAGGCAGATCATTGTTGTGCATTTATCACAATACCCCCTACTTTCTTTTCAATAGACTCCATTTTATTACTCTCAGCTCACTTCACCCATGGATGTTACCACCAGGTCCTGTAGACATTTAAGTTTTAGAGGCTGGCATACAGCATTATTCTGTGCCTGCAAAATGAAAAAGCCATGGAAAGAGGGAAAATATAGTAAAATTACATTGACTTAAACCTAACAAAGAAGAACCATTAGAATTAACATTACGTTTGAATTGTAGAATATTGTTTTCTTTTTTTTTTTTAATGTTTATTTATTTTTGAAAGAGAGAGCGCGCGAGCAGGGGAGGTGCAGAGAAAGGATCCAAAGCAGGCTCTGTGCTGACAGCAGAGAGCCTGATGTGGGGCTCAAACTCAAAACTGTGAAATCGTGACCTGAGCCAAAGTTAGATGCTTAACCCACTGAGCCACCCAGGTGCCCCTGAATTGTAGAATATTTTTAAAGTAACTATAACAAAGCAAATAGAGATAGGTACTGCTAATATTGCAGCATATTTATTGATTTTTTAAAAAAGAAAATCTTTCTCTGGGCCAGTTCCGCTGAATTACTTAGTTCACCCCTCTTACAAACTACCTGCTGTCACTCTACTTTCCCTGCCTCACCCCACTGTAGTAGCTGTCAGTGTCCCTCATATATCCCCTGACCTTTCCTCTAGAAGAACAAGGTCACTGTCAGGCACCTTCAGCCTAAGAGCTTTTTCTTGGATCTTCTATAGGGAGCAGGCCAGAAATGCCAGGTCAGTTACCATCCCCAGGGAGCTGCCACCAGCCAGTGATGAATGAGAAGTGGAGGAAAAAATACCCCAGTTCCCCTGCCCTTGGATGGGACAACTCTGGGTCATGTTCACCATGGATCCCAACAGGATTGAGGCCCAGTTACCCTCAGTGATAATCTGCTCACTAATAACTCTTTAGTCATGCAAACTTTCATGCCTCTTTCTTTATGAGTGCTTTCTGGAATCCCCTCCCAAATAAACCATTGGCACTAAAATCTTTGTCTTCAGTCTGATGAATATCCACCCTATCCTACGACACCCATCCCAGGAAGGAAGGAAGGAAGGGAGGAAGGGAAGGGAGGAAGGGAGGAAGGGAGGAAGGAAGGAAAAGAGGAAGGGAGGGAGGAAGGAAAGAAGGAAGATAGGAGGAAGGGAGGAAGGGAGGGGAGGGGGTGAGAAGGGAAAAGAAGGGAAAGGAAAAGGTCTTTAAAAACACAGAAAACACAGAATCACTCGGGAGAAAAGTGAAGATTGGCTGTGTTTCTGGCCAGTTGAAAAGGATTCACCTGGCTGGCTTTAGATGGAGAGATATGATCCAGCTTTGAGTTAAGAAGGAAGAAGGTGAAAGCAGAAACCTCTCAGATCTCAGTTCACACCCTTTCCTCATCACCTCTGAACTCATCCAAGTCTGAATTCCCAATCCCTTTACACTAAACCCTGGGGCTCCAGTTAACTCCTTCAAGGGCAACTGTTATGGACTAAATTGTGTCTTTTCCTCCTCCCCAAAATTCATAGGTTGGAGTCCTAACCCCCAATGTCACTGTATTTGGAATTAGGGCCTATAAGAAAGTAATTAAGTTTTGGTCATAAATGTCTTTTTTTTTTTTTTTTTAACATTTATTCACTTTTGAGACTGAGAGACAGAGTGTGAGTGGGGGAGGGGCAGAGAGAGTGGGAGACACAGAATCCGAAGCAGGCTCCAGGCTCTGAGCTGTCAGCCCAGAGCCTGACGCAGGGATTGAACTCACGGATGGCGAGATTATGACCTGAGATGAAGGGATGGCGAGATTATGACCTGAGCTGAAGTCGGACGCTCAACCGACTGAGCCACCCAGGCCGCCCCATAAACGTAGTCTTAATCCAGTGGGACTGGTGTCCTTGTAAGAAGAGGAAGAAACCAGGAGCATGTGTGCACAGAGAGTAGACCAGATGAACACACAGCGAGAAGGTGCTTGTGGATAAGCCAAGGAGAGAGGCCTCAGGAGAAACCATGCTAACTCTCACCTTGATGTTAGACGTCCAGCCTCCAGAACTGTGAGAAGATATATTTCTGTTGTTTAAGCCACCCAGTCTGTAGTATTTTTTGTCAGCCCAAGTGACTAATAAAGCAACTCTCAACAAATGGGGGACAATATCTGATGTCTATATGAATTTTTCAACCTCCAATCCTTTGAATGGACAGTGGGAATGAAGTCAATATCCAAGGACTTAAGTATAGGCCTCCCCTCAAAGTGGGGCAGTGTTAGCCTGTGATTCTTGTATGATTCTGTAGAAGGGAGGACAAGGGCTTGAACAGTAGCTGAGATTTGATATCCTGCTAGGTACATGGATGAGAGCTCAAAGCTGATGACATTTGGTTTAGAAAAATAAGGACTATGATGTCTTATGCCCTGGTGTCATGGGGTCCCTAATACCTGCACCTGGTTATATAACCTATATATATATAACCTATAACCTGGTTATATAAGAAACTGAGATCAAGGCATGTCCTACACCATCTCCCAGAGGTTTCCTCTCAGAGGTGCTCAGCTAAATGAGTTCCACACTAAAAGGATTTTGTACTACACGTATTAATAAAATAGGAGAAACATTTTTGCCTCGTCTGTTCCCTTTTCCCCAAGAACTGGTTTCAATACAGAAATAAAGCAGTTATAAAGAACTCCCTTTTGCTGTACTTGTTTTTCTAACATTGTGTGTTATTTCATAACATTGATAACACAATATGATGACCGAAAACAAGCTAGGCTTTTTCAGTTCAACTTAATTCTTGGCTTCTAAACAATAGCGGGAACAAAGCCCATAGGAAAATTTGGCCAGGCAGGCACATTGTTGTTACTTATTAGGGAGTCTGCTCGAATTGATAGCAGACCTCTTGATCTTTTCTAAGAGGTAAAAGCAAACATCTTTCTCCTTTAAGAGAAATTTCTTTCCTTCTTTGCTAATTTTGAGGTTCTTCATTTTGAAATTTTCAGATACATACTAGAAGCTGTCCCCTGTTTCCTCTTCTTATTTATTGTTATAATGAACATATAACATTATACCAAGGTTTCTTCTTAACTGCTTGCAAGATTAGCACCTACTGTATACCTTCAATTTGCACCTAGCTGGGTGCAAATGGCCAAGCAAGTGAATAAAAAACTTCTCTTGGTGGAAGAAGATGGTTAATGAACTCAGCTGTTTTCAAAACTGCCTTCATTCTCAGACTGTTTTTCTGCCCTTTATAATTTCCTGCATTGTGAACTTTAATAGAAAAAAAAAATCTTTAGTAGAATTCTTGTACCCTTTTTAATTTTTTTAAATGTTTTGTTATTCTTGAGAGAGAGAGAGAGAGAGAGAGAGGGAGGGAGGGGCAGAGAGAGGAAGACACAGAATCCGAAGCAGGTTCCAGGCGCTGAGCTGTCAGCACAGAGCCTGATTCAGGACTTGAACCCACGACCAGTGAGATCATAACCTGAGTTGAAGTTGGGCGCTTAACTGACTGAGCCACCCCGGTGCCCCTCTTGTACCCTACGGGAAGTTCTTAAACACCTTTCATAATAATGCAACTGGAGTCCTCAGGGGCTGATAGAAACATTGAAAAGTACAGCTTGGCATACATATTACCAACTCCTCACACAGGTCCTAAGTGCAGGCACTTTGATTATGAGTCCAAGGAATGCAACCGGAGAATGTGACTGCTGTGTAGATAATGTTAGAGAAAAACAGTGTGGGACAGCCTAGTTAACTAGCTCCTCTCCTTCCTTGAATGGCCCAAAGCTAGCTTCTCCTGATGTGATGGAGATAATGAACCCCATGCTGTATGACATAGAAAAGTTAAGAATTCACAATAAAAACCAGCAAATAATATTAAATATATATATATATTTATGTCAACAGTTTTATTCAAATAATCTTAAGTAAACAGTCACCTTGATGTAAAAAACAAACTTCAGTGGCCATATACACACATCCACAGACCTAACTGTACTGACATGTTTTTTTTTTTTTTAATTTACTCACTGAGATAAATCTACTTAAGGAAACAAGGTGCAAAGATGTGTTATTTTCTCCCTCTATTTCATTTGCTCTCAGCCCCAGACTCAACCGGAGCACCCAGCACTGGGCTTTCCCCCTGCTGTTGGCCATCAGATAAATTCTCTTCATTCTACCTGAGCCAGAGCCTTCTCTAGTGGTCCCAGGTACAACTCCCAGCATGCTGTGGGAGTGGAAAGTTGGGATGGACAGGAGCTTTTGCAGGTGCTGTCTGTCCAGAGCAGCACGGTCAGGTGGAAATATAATGTACACCACAAATGTAGACCACACATAAAGGAAAATGTTTTAATAGCCTCTTTGAAAGACGGTGAAAAGAAATAGGCAAAGTTGAGGTTAATAATATATCTCATTTCTTCACTGAAGTATAATTAATATACAATGTTATATAAGTTTCAGGTGTACAACATAATGATTCAACATGTCTATACATTACTCAGTGCTCACTCACCATAAGTGTAGACACCATCTGCCACCATGTGACATTATTACAGTATTCCTGATTATATTTCTTGTGCCGTACTTTTCATCTCTGAGACTTATTTATTTTATAACTGGAAATGTGTACCTCTTAGTGCCCTTCTTCTATTTTCCCCATCCCCCCATCTCCTCTTTGACAACCACCAGCTTGATTTGTTTCTAAGGGTCTGTTTCTCGCTTGTTTATTCATTGGTTCTGTTTTTTTTAGATTCCACATATAAGTGAAATCATGTGGTGTCTTCTTTCTGTGCCTGACTTATTTCACTTAGCATAATACCAGGTCCACCCATGTTGTCACAAAGGACAATATCTCATTCTTTTTTTATGGCTGAGTAACATTCCTGTGTGTATGTGTGTCTTATTTAACTGAGTTTATCCAAAATATGGTCATTTATACATATAATTATACAAAAAAGTATTAGTGAGATATTTTACATTATTTTTTTGGTTTTTTTTTAATATGAAATGTATTGTCAAATTGGTTTCCAGACACATTATTTTTTGTGCTAAGCTTTCAAAATTCGGTGTTTATTTTACACTTACAGAACATCCAGTTTGGATTAGCCAGTTACAGGTAATCAGTAGCCATATGTACTTAATGGCCACATATTGGACAGCATGGGACCAGAGCATACCACGGTAGTACGTTCACAGAGAAGTGGGCAGGGAAAATGGCATTACTTTAAATACACTAGCCATTACACTTTGGGAAATACTGCCATTGAATTTTCCACAACCTGAGCTCATAATATTAAGGGAACTTTAGTCATCTTAGACTGAATGAGATTCTGTAGTTGACCCTAAAACTACCCACAACCTGCTCAGGGATATTTCAGGAACTCCAGACTAGGGGTTGATTACCCCCACTTTAAAACAGAGACTTCAAATTGGAACAGACCTGGTGGGATTCACTTTGGTCTGAATTGCTACTTCTTTGGGCCATTGCTGAAACTACACAAAATTCTGGACTAGAGGCTGGAAAGCACTTTGCCTGATAATGGATTTTATTGTTTCCTCCTTCTCCAGGTAAATTCTGTGATTTTACAATCCAAGATTTCAAAGTTGTTGATTGTCAATGAGCTGCCCTGTAGTATTTCTACCATACTCTAATTCTATTTTATTTCAAGCCATGTGCACAGTCAATATGGAGTGTGAAAAGACTGTTTAAAGCATAGAGCTGTTTTTTTTAAAAATTATCCTTTCTACATGTAAAAATAGACTCCATTCTGTCATGTTGAGCGAGGATTGTTTGGTCACAGAGCTCTGCTGTCTGAATCTGCTCAGCTCTGTTTCCATTGAAAATATAGGTCTGGCCTAACTATGCCAATTCTTTTTTATTTTTTAATATGTTTTTCTTAAAATAAAGGAAACAATATTTAAAAATGAAAAATAACTAGTTTTCAATATTTTGGCATTTATAATCCAATGACTCATAAAATTGGAGAATTATACATTTTAATAGACGGTGAAAGACTTAGAGGCTGTCCAGGCAAAACCCCTTCTATTGTAGTTGAGGATAATTTTCTTCAAAAATATCTAATGAAAGTCTTGATCTGGATTTTTCCAGAGATTTTTCAAAAATCAAGGTATTTCTGATCATTTATATATATATATTTTTTTTTAATGTTTATTTATTATTGAGAGACAGAGAGAGACAGAGCATGAACATGGGAGGGGCAGAGAGAGGAGGAGACACAGAATCCGAAGCAGGCTCCAGGCTCTGAGCTGTCAGCACAGAGCCCGAGGCGGGGCTGGAACCCACCAACTGTGAGATTATGACCTGAGCTGAAGTCGGACGCCTAACCGACTGAACCACCCAGGTGCCCCCACCCCCAATCATTTATATTCTGAGGAAATGATCATAATTTAAATTTTTTTAAATTTAATCCGTTGATTTAACAATCCTTTGTTGGGAGTCCCTCTTATGTGCTGTAAGTCTGGTAGATGCTGAGAACACACAGATAAGTGATTTCATTCCTGCTCACATTTATTCCACTATATTATGATACATTATGACAGAAGTTTACACAGTTTGTAATGCTTTCAATAAACAACGAATAGTTTAACCAACGTATTGTTATATATAATACATAAAGATACTTTTCTTTTGTGGTTAACCATGGTGGTAACATTAGCTAAACAACAAACTCCAACTTTATTTTAGCCAGAGACACTATAATAATAATTATAATAATGTACCAGAAGACATTCAATGACAGATAGAAGGAAGACTTCTAACCAAGAAGATTATTAAAACACTACAGTAGCTTACCACAGGAGGATGGGATCTTTATGTATAAATGTAGGTAATTTCTTGATCATGCAAGGTCCATTCAAGGAAATGTACCAGCAAGAAATGAAAGACATTTCTCTATTTGTTTTGGTAAATTTATTTTTTCCTATTTATCAAAGTGATTACAAGCATTTTGGCTAATATAGAGATAAAATCTCATGCGTAATCCCAGGGGTCTAGAGGTAACCAAGATTAGCAATTTAGTATTCCTCATCTTGTCTTATTTCCTATACAGACATTGTAATTTCATATAGCTGTAGTCATGGGGAAAATACATTTTCCTATTATTTTCACTTATTACAACATAACCATTTCATCCTGCAAAACGTAATATTCATGAGCTCTGTGGTGGGATGATTCTGTGAGGTGTTAGTCTATGTATTTTATTCCCCACACCATTACCTACGATCTCTCTCTTCCAAGGGCTGCAAGACAAGAGCCACCTTCTGGAAAGTGTCAAAGCAGTGGTCAGTTCTGGATGGGAGAATAAAGATGCTAAATTATAGCTTTCTACGTTTAAAAGGAATGTCCAGATGTGAGCTCCCCACTACCCCACCCAAAAAGTGAATTAGAAAGCAAATGCATTCAGAGAAGCCAGTTCCTTCCCCATCACCAAAATCCAACATAGAAACACTCATCAAACCTAGAGAGGGTGCAGAAAGAATCCATGGAGCTCAGAAGTTGGTCAACCTCCCTCACTCATATTCCAGCTCCTGTGTGTGTTGCATGTAGGGAACAAATATTGGCAATGGGGCTCCCTCCCAGGGAAATGTAAGACCTAGAGTAACGTACAAGGAGACTTAAAGATCCTGCCTGGAATTCTGCTAGTTCCACCCAGACACGGAGGAATTTATGAGAAACTTAAGAGAAGGAGTTTAATTTTGAGAGTTTAAGGGAGGGGATGAGGCAAACCTGTTGGATCCAAGATTTTCACAGGCCTTGAAAATGTTTACTTAAATATTTCCGGGCAAAAGGCCCTGAGAAGCATCAGTGGTATCACCTGGCGCGAGCAAGCATTCCAGGTAGAAGGGTCAGCAGGTAGATGGGTCAACCTTCCTGACGCATTCTAAAAAGAGACATGCCCGGGGCGCCTGGGTGGCCCAGTCGGTTAAGCCTCCAACCCTTGATTTTAGCTCAGGTCATGACCTTGTGGCTCTGGGTTGGGGCCCTCTCTGCACTGAGAACATAGGGCCTGCTTGGGATTCTTCTGTCTCTCCCTCTCTCTGCCCTTCCCCCACAGGCAGGCTTGCTCCCTCGCGCTCACGCTCACTCTCGCTCTCTCTCGCTCAAAATAAACATTTAAAAAGAGACACACCTATGGGGCTCCTGGGGGGCTCAGCCAGTTAAGCATCTGACTTCAGCTCAGGTCATGATCTCATGGTTTGTGAGTTCGAGCCCACATGGGGCTCTGTGCTGACAGCTCAGGGCCTGGAACCTGCTTTGGATTCTGAGTCCCCCTCTTTCTGCTCCTCCCCCGCTCGCACTCTGTTTCTCTCTCTCTCTCTCTCTCTCAAAAATAAACAAACATTAAAAAAAAACAAAAAAACTTACCTGTAAGAAAGTAAAAAATAAGGGTTAAAATACTTTGAAATGCATAAATTACGTAAGTTTTAACAGGGGAAATTTTAGAGTGAATATGAAAAGCCCTAAAAATTTGTGTACCATTTGATTGAGCAATTCCATTGTGGGACTAACTTAAAGAAATATTCATGGACCTGCATTGAAAGTTATTAAGAATGAGGGGCGCCTGGGTGGTTCAGTCAGTTAAGCCTCCAACTCTTCATTTCGGTTCAGGTCATGATCTCACGTTTCGTGGGTTCAAGACATCCATCATGCTCTGTGATGGGGTTTTGTAGTGATAGAGGTTCGGAGCTGATGGCCAAGAAAGAATCCTTGAGCCATCTTTGGTGCAAAAAAAGGTGATTTTATTAAGGCACAGGGAAAGGACCTGTGGGCAGTAAGAGCTGCACTGGGGCTGTGAGGAGTGACTGGTTATATACTACGGAGTTGGGGGAGGTAAAGGCAGAAGGGAGGTCTCCAGAAGGACTTTGATATGCTAAAGAAGACTCAAAGGATGTCAGAGGCCTCCCTAAGGTTATTTTCCCTCAAGTAAGGCATTAACATTATGACAGTATGGGGTTCCTGGAGAAATGTTATGTTCTGTATTTTCTTCAAGTATTTATCAGTGGGCTGCAGGTTGTAAATTTAATTTTACCTGCCATTTCCTTCTTGCCTTTGTCCCTCACATCACTATGCAGGGAAGGTGATGTTGGGGCTCCAGGAAACTGAGTCTATACATTTCTGGAGATTTGGCTATTGATAAGATTGCCTTTTTCTTGTGATTTACCAAGATCTATGTGAACTGATGGAGACTCATGTCCTGCACGACTGTGATCTCTATCAGTTAACCACTTATTTTCTTTCCTTTCCTTTGTTCTTGGGCAGCTAGAAGTGCCTGAGGAATATCATACATATCCCACCTGGGGCGGCGGGGGGCGGGGAGGAGAGGGTGTGGGAGAGGGGGTGCGCTGTTTGCAGGGTATTAATTAGTTTGCCTTATGCTCCCCCATCAGCCCGCATGGGATTCTCTCTCTCCCTCTCTCTCTGCTCCTCCCCCACTCACATGCTCTATCTCTTTCTCAAAGTAAATAAACTTTAAAAACAGTTATTAAAAATGAGCTGCATCAGAGGCACCTGCGTGGCTCAGTTGGTTAGGTGACTGACTTCGGCTCAGGTCATGATCTTGCCGTTTGTGAGTTCGAACCCTGCGTCGGGCTCTGTGCTGACAGCTCAGAGCCTGGAGCCTGCTTCGGATTCTGTGTCTCCCCCTCTCTCTCTGCCCCCTCCCCTGCTCACACTCTGTGTCTCTCTGTCTCTCAATAATAAATAAACATTAGAAAAATTTATAAAAAAAAATGAGCTGCATCATCATTCTTAAAACCCATAACATAAAAATAAATGATTGGGTATATTTACATATATTATGACCCAACCCTATGATAGAATATTATTCATATTTTATATGCATATAAATATAAGAATGTCTTAAATATGATAATATTTTAGAAGAATATTTAGTAATATAGTAAAATGTTAAACCAAAAAAGAATAGGGAAAAATAAATCGATAAAACAAATGGACTTGATGATCTCATCTTTGGTTAAAATATACAGATATATGCATAGAAAAAAGACTGAAATTATGATATAAAATATTAATAGTTGTTATCTCTGGCTGGTATACTTGTAGATTTTTATATTCCTTTTTGGTATTTTTTCCATGTTCTACGATTAGTATGTATCCTTTCTATGATCAGCTTTTCAAAGTTATTTTTTTAAAAACTATCCTTGTTAACTCTTTTACTGAATTTAAAGTAATGATTTTACAAAAAATAAAATAAAAACTCAATCGTTTAAGAATAAAAACAGTCCTTAGTACAGGCTAGACAGATTATTGTAAAAAATGAGGAAAGCATCACTTACAAATGTGAAAGAAAGCATTGTAAAGCAGTGATCCTCTCAGCCCCGCCTCTCTGGGGGTTAAATATCTGTGGAGAATCAGTGAAGTAAGGGTATAATTTTTAGTATTGGTGATGATTAATAGGTTGTTCTTTAATTTTGCTTTAAAACAGTTTATATAATGAGGAAAATTCACTGAAGCTTTTAAAACTTGGTTTGATTCACACAACTAGTCTTGGGGAGAAAGTAACTTTTCTAGTTCTCACAGTCAGTAAAATGGAAGCTATGCTACGTTTTTCTCCCTGGTGGAAAAAAGATAGGCAGTGTATCATCTTTGTATATACATCCTACTATTCAAGCGTTCAGCAAGGCAGAGTTGGGGATGAGTGGAGTTTCATTATGGATAGGAAAAGTAGCTACTCATCTAATCCTTCCAGGAAAGAGATATTCTTAACAAATGGAATAGCATTAGACATCAGGTGTTACAAAATCCCAGCTGCCATCCACAGAACTAGTACCTCACTATGAGAGAGATCTTGGCAACTCCCATGCAGTAATGCGACCAACGACCTCATATTTCTTTGTTAAGTTTTTCTTTTTTTTTAATTTTTTTTTAACGTTTTATTTATTTTTGAGACAGGGAGAGACAGAGCATGAACAGGGGAGGGTCAGAGAGAGGGAGACACAGAATCTGAAACAGGCTCCAGGCTCTGAGCTGTCAGCACAGAGCCCGATGCAGGGCTCGAACTCACGGACCACGAGATCATGACCTGAGCCGAAGTCGGCCGCTTAACCGACTGAGCCACCCAGGCGCCCCAAGTTTTTCTTTTTTAAAGAGTAGCATATTCCAGGGTGCCTGGGTGGCTCAGTGGGTTAAGCATCCAACTTCGACTCAGGGCATGATCTTGCAGTTCGTGAGTTCGAGCCCCACCTCAGGCTCTGTGCTGACAGCCTGGAGCCTGCCTTCAATTCTGTGTCTCTCTCTCTGCCTCTTCCCTGCTCATGCTCTATCTATCTCTCAAAAAATAAATAAACACTTAAAAAGTGTTTTTTAATAAAGAAAACAAGGAGTATCATATTCCAGATTATTAATACTCCCCATTTGCATCAAAAAATATTTTTTTAGGAATAATGTGAATGATAATCATTGTTAGAGAACAAAAGCCCATCTCTCTGGTTCAGCTCCTGCCCTCCCCAAAACAAAACAAAAGCTGGTACTGTTACCAAGGAGACCCCAAGACCTGACCGTTACTACTCACTTGCTTAAACCCACTGACCTTTGTCCCACATTTTTCCTTAAGCTCTTTTTTCCAGCTTTATCTCTTACTCAGGCAAAAGACCCGACTGGCTTCCCATGGTGGAAACCAAAAATACTCCTCAAACAATAATAACGGCCCAGATGAAGAGCTCCAGCAGCCCAGACCACCCGGACCAGTTTGAGCTTTACTCCTGACTCACACCTGCACAGATGGACCATGGAGTTACCCAAGAAATGACGAACAGTACCTTTGCCTCATAATTTTTTACAGATTTTTTTTTAACTGTTTGTCTATTTTTTAGAGAGATAGAGAGAGAGGCAGAGAGGAAGGGAGACACAGAACTCAAAGCAGACTCCAGGCTCCACACGGTCAGCACAGAGCCCAATGCAGGGCTCGTACTCAGCAAGCTGCGAGATCATGACCTGAACCAAAATCAGATGCTTAACCGGCTGAGCCACTCAGGTGCCCCACCTTTACTTCGTTATAATACTAAAATCTCCACCCAAGGAGAAGCACAGGCCTCATTTACGTAACATACAATGTATGTATAGGCATGTTTCCTGAAGGCGTACGTGCAACCTTATGCCCGCCTCTACATGCAATGACAAGACTCTCCATTCTAAATATTTATCCTAACCATAAATAAAAATAACCCATTCACCCTTGCTTGGGAGTCACAGCTTTGGAAGTTACTCCCCGTGATCTCCTTAATTTGCTGCAAATAAATTTCCTTTGATATCTCCACCTGCTTTAGTTTCTATCTGTGACTCACCAAGGAGAAAACTCTCATCAGTTCAGTTACGATGTGTACTAAAACTGTGAGTTGGTGAGAACCAACTTCATTTAGCCCAGGGGAGACATTTGCCTAAAGTGCAGCTTCTCATGGCCAGTCTTAAGATTATCAACTAGCTCTGGGGCACCTAGGTGGTTTAGTTGGTTGAGCATCCACCTTCGACTAAGGTCATGATCTCGTGGTTCGTGAGTTCAAGCCCCACATTAGGCTAGCTGCTGTCAGGGCAGAGCCCACTTTGGATCCTCTGTCCCCCTCTGCCCCTCCCCTACTTGAGCTTTCTCAAAAATAAATAAACGTTAAAAAAAATAAAGATTACTATCTTCAAATTCTAAGAATTTTTCTCAGTTTCTTCTATTTCCATAGACATTTAAGGGATATAGAACCAGGGAATGTATAAAACAGACAAACAGGTCTCATCCAGGTAAATTCTGTAAGTACTATGCTAATTGTCTGTTGTTGTTTTTTTAATGTTTGTTTATTTTTGTGAGAGAGAGACAGTGTGAGTGAGGGAGATGCAGAGAGGGAGACACAGTCCGAAGCAGGCCCCAGGCTCTGAGCTCTCAGTGCAGAGCCTGATGCAGGGCTCGAACCCATGGACTGCGAGATCATGACCTGAGCCAAAGTCGGACGCTTAACCGACTAAATAAGTAAATAAGTAAATCATATCTTTATGTGTGATAAGTTCCCAGGCGCCGGCAATTGTCTGGTTTTTAAGATACAAAACAAAAGAAATTATATGATTAATAATTTTAGCCACATTAAACTTAAAAATCTCTATTTATCTAGAACCTTATAAACAGAGTGACCAATTTTAAAGGAGGGAGAAAGTGTTTGCAAGGCATAGAACAAAGATTAAACTCCATAATAAATAAAGAACTCTTACAAAGAATATGACAACCCAAACGAAAATGAGCAAAGATATAAACAGGTATATTACAGAGAAAGAAGACCCAATAGCAAAAAACATGAAAAGAAGCTCTTCCACCACAAATTAAGAGATGCAAATGGTGCAACCACTGTGGAAAACAGTATGGAGTCCCTTCCAAAAATTGGAAATAGAAATACTATACGATCCAGTAATTCCAATACTACACGATCCAGTAATTCCAATACTACGTTTTTACCCAAGGAAAATGCAAACATTAATTTGAAAAGATATATGCACCTCTGTGTTTTGTAGCATTATTTACAATAGCCAAGGTATGGAAGTAACCCAAGTGTCCACTGGCTGGTGAATGGATAAAGAAGATGGAATGTTACTCAGCCATAGAAAAGAATAAGATCTTGACATTTGCAACAAAATGGATGGATCTAGAGGATATTATGCTAAGTGAAATAAGTCAGACAAAGAAAGATGGATATCATATGCTTTCTCTTATATGTGAAATCTAAAAAACAAACAATTAAAAAACATAGAATCATAAATGCAGAGAGCAAATTGGTGGTTGTCAGAGGGGAAGGGGTTAGGAGGATGGCTGGAATAGGTGGCAGAGATTAAGAGGTACAATAAATAAGTCACTGGGATGAAAAGTACAACATACAGAATGTTATCAATATTGTCATAACATTGTATGGTGACAGGTGGTAACTGTACTTACAGTGAGCTAGAATAATGTATAGAATTGTCAAATCACTATGTTGTAGACCTGGAACTAATAAAACATTATATGTCAACTATACTTCAATTAAAAAAGGGAATGCAAATTTAAGTTATAAAGTGATCATTCTTATCCTTCCAGTTGGAAACAAAGTATAAAATCTGACAACACTAGTGTAGGAAAGGATGTGAGTCGCTGATAAGAGTTTAAATTGGTACAGCCATTTGGAAACCCATTTGGCAATATCTAGTAAAACTCAAGATGTGGTTGCACCATGACTCAGGGCTATTTTTTTGTTTGTTTGTTTACTACAGAGAAACTTGCCCAACATATACACAAAGAACATATCAGGATATTTATTACACCTTTTGAAACAGCAAGAAGTAAAAAAATAAAAACAGTCTAGTTATCAGCTGGGAAATTAATAAAAAATGTTATTATTCACACAGTAGATTTCCATAAGTAGTTAAAATAAGTAAATCATATCTACATGTATTAAGGTAGATAAATTTCAAAAATATTATTTTAAGTAAAAATGGAAGTAAATAGTGATAGGATATATTTAATATGATACAACTTGCATATAATGTAACATGCAGAAAACAATATTAGGTGTGTATATTTATTATAATTTGACTTTTTTTATTTAAAGAAAAAGCATTCTTAAGCAAAGATGGTAAAATATAAATATTTAAATTGAGAGTGATGACTAAATGGTTGTTTGTAATATTATTTCCTGTATGTTTTAAATATTCAGTAATTAAATAATTTTGCTTAAGTTATCAATAAGGAAAACACTCAAATTTATTTGGACAAATACAAAAGCAAGCCATATGGAAGCAGTCTTACAAGGCTTGAATTCATAAGTAGAGTTAATTTCATCCCTGTGATAAGTTCTTGATGCGACAGTAAGTTCCAGTTAAGCCCACAAACATCCTTTTTCAAGTTTACATTGGGTGGGGAGACCCTTATCATTATGTCCCAAGACATGTCTGACAAAATTTAAAGGGTTTCTCAAGTTCTTTCACCTTACGGTTACTGATCAAAAGACAGGTTTAGGCAATGCGAGACTTGCTTATTCTTACTTCTCATCAGTGTTTGTTATTTGTACAAATTTGTATTTGTCTTTGCCACTTCACAGCCTCTTTGGATTGCTGATTTGAGCTGTGTGATTTTCTCTGGCATTGTATACATTTTATAAGCACGTAAACAAATATATTTTAAAGAAATTCAAACTAAAAAATATCTTTATGCCACCGTTTGTAACCATCACAGTAATATTGGTTCAGTCAAGAATCATGAATGGATGGGGTGCCTGGGTGGCTCAGTTGGTTGAGCGTCCGACTTTGGCTCAGGTCATGATCTCACAGCTCATGAGTTCAAGCCCCGCGTCGGGCTCTGTGCTGACAGCTCAGAGCCTGGAGCCTGCTTCAGATTCTGTGTCTCCCTCTCTCTTTGCTCCTCCCACACTCGCATTCTGTCTCTCTCTCAAAAGTAAATAAAACAAAAAAATTATAAAAAAAAATAATCATCAATGGATGACTGGGTAAATGAAAGTTTGATGAGAAACAAGATACAATCTCAAAATATCTCCCCACAAATTACTTTTTAATTACAAAGAAAAAATACAGTAACTTTACAGTGGAGAAACCATACAGACATTTCCTCAACACAAGAGCTGCAGTTAACATAATGACTACTGGGACACATCAACATATGTGACAGGATGCATTGAGAACACATCACTTCTGTTTTTTTCCTGCTCCAAACACATGACCTGAGTCTAAGCATGAGGGACCATCAGACAAATACAAATTGAGGGACATTCTGTAAAGCAACCAGCCTGGTGCTCCAAAAATGTCAAAGTCTCACACACACACACACACACACACACACACACACACACACACACAAGCCTGAGGAATTATTCAGATGAAAGAAGAACCAAGTAATGTGGCAACTCAATGCAGTATGAAATCCCAGATTGCACAGGATCCTGGACCAAAAAATTATTTTTCTTTTGCTCTGAATGATATTGTTGGAGAGTTGGTGATTTTGAATAATTTGTTCCATCTTGTTGCTTTTGTTAAGAAGCCTCAGAATGCAAATTTAATATAAAATACTTTAATTATCCGCACCATATAATAAGAATAGAACTGTAAAACCATTGCAGTCACATCTTGCCACTCCATAAGAATGATCCAACTCAAAAAGATAGTTCTCCAGGGGCTCCTGGGTGGCTCAGTCAGTTGAGCATCCAACTTTGGCTCAGGTCATGATCTCATGGTTTGTGAGTTCGAGCCCCCCGTCAGGCTCTGTGCTGACAGCTCAGAGCCTGGAGCTCCCTTCTGACTCTGTGTCTCCCTCTTCCTCTGCCCCTCCCCCACTCATGCTTTGTCTCTCAAAAATAAATAAACATTAAAAATTTTTGTTTTAAAGTAGTTCTTACGCCTGGGTGGCTCAGTCAGTTAAGCATCCGACTCTTGAATTCGGCTCAGGTCATGATCTCAAGGTTCATGAGATCGAGACCCATATTGGGCTCCTTGATGACAAGGAGGATCCTGCTTGGGATTCTCTCTTCTCACGCACTGCCCCTCCCCCGCTCACTCATATATATATATATATATATATATATATATATATATATATATATGTATATGTATATATACACACATATATATGTATATATATATATGTGCACATGTGCACATGTGCTCTCCCTCTCTCTCAAAATAAATAAACATATAAAAAAAAGAATTACAAACAAATCCGTCAAAGTAAGATTGACAGAAAATTTCTAATATTTATAGGGCTTATCTACAGTTTCCAAATCATAAATTTGGGGGCTACTGGCAGGAAGCCCACTAGTTGATCCATTCTGTGAAGCTGAAAACAGAGAAAGATAATGAATGAGGCTGTCAGAACCAAATGACATTGGATTTCACAGCTGCTTTCAGCTGCACATAGAAACACAGCAGCAGTCAGTCCAGTGCCTTGGCTTTGATGCAGTGATTTCCACTTCCTGTATCATTTAAACATGGTGGAATTGTTATGAAGACGTGTGCTATGCATCCCAGTTTCTTGGATAGTGTTCTTCATAGTTTTTATATATTGATTGTAATGTATGAAGTGGATTTTTAGCTTTAGTTAAAAGTGAGCTTAGGGGTGTCTGGCTGGCTCAGTTGGGAGAGCCAACTCTTGATCTCAGGGTCATGAGTTCAAACCCTTCTGAGTTCAAGCCCCACATTGGGCATGGAGCCTATTTAAGTTAAAAAAAAAAAAAGAAATCAAGCAGGGGCACCTGGGTGGCTCAGTGAATTAAGCATCCGACCTCCGTTCAGGTCGTGATCCCACAGTTCATGAGTTGGAGCCCCACGTCGGGCTCTGTGCTGACAGCTCAGAGCCTGGAGCCTGCCTCAGATTCTGTCTCTCCCTCTCTCTCTCAGCCCCTCCCCCACTTGGGCTCTGTCTCTCAAAAATAAATAACAACAAAAAAGTGAGCTGATTTTTCATCCATCATGTGACTTGAAGTTAATTACTTGATTTAAGAGCTTTCATTTGCTAAATGATCCGATCAGAAATTTCTTGCCTCTGAGATTCTTTCCAGTTATGGTTGTGGATTATTCCAATTCTTTAGTTAAAGTGGTATATTTCTGGGGTGCCTGGGTGGCTCAGTTGGTTAAGTGTCCAACTCCGGCTCAGGTCATGATCCCACAGTTCATGAGTTCGAGACCCATGTTGGGCTCTGTGCTGACAGCTCAGAGCCTGGAGTCTGCTTCAGATTCTGTATCTCCCTTTCCCTTTACCCCTTGCCCACTCACACTTTGTCTCTCTCTCTCTCTCAAAAACAAACAAACATTAAAAAATTTTTAAGCAGTGTATTTCTTCTAAGATCAAAATAGAAAACCTATTTTCTTTATTTTTTTTAATGTTTATTTACTTTTGAGAGAGAGAGAGAAACAGAGTGCGATCAGGGGATGGGCAAAGAGAGAGGAAGACAGAGAATCAGAAGCAGTGTCCAGGCTCTGAACTGTCAGCACAGAGCCCAATGCGGGGCTGGAACTCCTGGATTGTGAGCCTGATGGGGTGGGGGGCGGCTCAGATCCACAAACCATGAGATCATGACCTGAGCCGAAGTCGGATGCTTAACCAACTGAACCACCCAGGTGCCCCAAAAACATATTTTCTTTAAAAGAAATTTATGTGGTAGCTTATTTTATGAAATATGTTAGATGTGTGAAACGTATAATTAAGAATAGAACAAAATTCCATGTACCCATCATCCAACTAAAATTTAGAACATTACAGTTTTTCATCTATCCTGTTGGCAAAATCCTTAAGTTCGACAAAATCTTATTGGCAAGTCTGCAGGGAAATAGGCACTTTCATACATTGCTGGTGGGAGTGCAGAAATGGTATGAGAATTTAACAATATCTAGCAAAATTACATATGCATTTAACATTAAACAGCATATAACTATAACTGTATCTCAAAGATATATAGGCAGAAATATGAAATGATGTATGCATAAGGTTATTCATTATAGTAGTATTTTTATCATAGCCAAAGTTTCTAAACCATCTAATGTCCATTAATAAGGGATTGGTTTAAGAAATAATGGTACATCCAGGGGCACCTGGTGGCTCAGTTGGTTAAGCGTCTGATTTCAGTTCGGGTCATGATCTCACGGTCTGTGGGTTTGAGCCCCGTGTCGGGCTCTGTGCTGACAGCTCACAGCCTGGAGCCTGCTTTGGATTCTGTGTCTCCCTCTCTCTCTGCACCTCCCCTGCTTGCTCTCTGTTTCTCTCTCTTTCAGAAATAAACATTAAAAATTAAAAAAAAAAATAATGGTACATCCATATAATGAGATCCTATACCCAGGTTAAAAAAAAAAAAAAAACTCTATAAAATGCTATGGAATATGTACAGTATGCTAGCCTCTGTGTAAGAAAGAGGGACTATGAATGTGTGTGTGTTATTTTTTAAAGTAGCAATAGAAAGATAAACCAAAAGCCAATATAAAATGGTTACCGATAGTAGAAGGAAAAAAATAGGAAGCAGGAGATGTCAAATAAACTTATGAAAAGGTGCTCAACATTATATGTCATAAGAGAATTGCAAATTAAAAACAATCAATTGCCACTACATACACATTAGAATGGCTAACATCCAAAACGCTGATAGTACCCAATATTGGCAAGGATGTGGTATAACAGGAACTCTCCTTCATTTCTCATAGAAATACAAAATGGTGCAAGCCACTTTGGAAAACGGTTTGGCAGTTTCTTACAAAACTAAATGTATTTTTTTACCATATGATCCAGGAATCACACCCCTTGGTACTTACCCAGATGAGTTTAAAACGTATCTGCCCAAACACCTGCACGTGGACATCTATAGCAGCTTTATTCATAATTGTTAAAACTTTGAAGCAACAAGATGTCCTTCAGTAGGTGAACGAATAAACAGCTGTGGTCCATCCAGACAGTGGAGTATTATTCAGTTCCATAAAAAGAAGTGAGCTATCAGAGGGCAAAAAGACACAGAGGAATCTTAAATGCATATTGCTAAGTGAAAGAAGCAAATATGGAAAGGCTATATACTGTATGATTCCAACCATATGGCATTCTGGAAAGGGGGGGAAAAACACTATGGAGACAGTAAAGAGACCAGTGATCTCCAGGAGTTCTGAGGGAGGAGGGATGAAAGAAGGGAGGGATGAATAAATGGAGCATAGGGGATTTTTAGGGTTGTGAAACTATTCTGTATCCTATTGTAATGGGGGATACATGTTATCGTATGTATCAAACCCTATAGAATGTACAACACAAAGAATGAACCTTAACATAAAACACAGTCTTTAGTTAATAATAATGTATCAATATTGGCTCATCAATTGTAACAAACATGCCACACTAATGCAAGATGTTAATAAAGCAGAGGGGAACCTGGGTGGTTCAGTCAGTTAAATGTCTGACTCTTTGTTTTTGGCTCAGATCATGATCTCATGATTTCATGTGTTTGAGCCCCATGTCTGGCTCTGTGCTGACAGTGTGGAGCCTGGTTGGGATTCTCTCTCTCCCTTCTCTCTGCCCCTGCCCTGTTCATGCTGTCTCTGTCTCTCTCAAAATAAATAAATAAACTTAAACACATTTTTTAAAAAAAGACATTAATAAAGGGGAAAGTGGGGGGGGGGGGTTGGGGGGTATATGGGAACTCTGTTCTTTCTGTCCATTTTTCTGTAAACCTAAAATTGCCTTCAAACGATAAAATCTATTAAATAAGAGATGGAAATAAACCTTTCGGAATGAAATTTGTCAGGATGGTTTTGATCTGGAACCATGCAGATGTGGTTATAAAATGACTTAAAAACATAAAATTAACTTAAAAAAAATAAAGGAACAAAGCAATGCCTAAAACTCCAAATCAGATTGAAACAATTGAACTCAGTTCTACATCAAGTTGATGGCACTACCAGAGAAGAGCTATTTTAGGTGACTGTGAAAGCGATATTTCGACTACATTTTTTTGTGGGATGTATTCTAAGGACTAAAAGAATGACAAAGAAATCTTAACCTGTATTTAGTCATTTTATTGTTAATTAAAATACTATGATTGCTCTTTGAAACTGTTATTTTAAAATACATATGCACAGGGGTGCCTGGGTGGCTCAGTCGGTTAAGCGTCCAACTTCGGTTCAGGTCATGATTGTGGTTCATGAGTTCGAGCTCTGCGTCGGGCTTTATGCTGACAGCTCAGAGCCTGGTTCCTGCTTCGGATTCTGTGTCTCCCTCTCTTTCTGCCCCTCCCCTGCTTTCTCTCTCTCTCTCTCTCTCTCTCTCTGTCTCAAAAATAGATAAAACATTAAAAAAAGAACATATATACATATATCCTATTGTAAATATTAATTAACCGTGTATTTGCATTTTCCTACCGTGTATGTTTTAATCATGTATTTCGATCCTCCAGGAAAGCAAATATTTATGCTAATGTTATGAAACCAGAATTGTTAGCTTAAGAGAACAGAGATAAAATATAAAATTAAAAATTAGGTGAAATTTCTATCTTTAAATAGAAAATATCAGTATGAACTCATTATTTACTTTTCTCTTTCTAAAAAAATGGTTATTTCCTTGTTCTGCCAACTGGAAAGTTCTGGAAGTAATAATAACTTTACTTATTCATAAGTTAATAACTTAGTAGGGATGCAGTAAGCAACTCTAGTGCCCAGATTGTTGTCTCAAAATACCAAGGAAGCAAATTCTTTATTGAAATAGCTCATTTCAGGGGTGTCTGGGTGGCTCAGCTGGTTAAGCATCCGGCTTCTGCTCAGGTCATGATCTTGCAGTCAATGAGCTCAAGCCCCGCATCGGGCTCTGTGCTGACAGCTCAGAGCCTGGAGCCTGCTTCAGATTCTGTGTCTCCCTATCTCTCTCTGCTCCTCCCCTGCTCGTGCTCTGTCTCTCTCTGTTTCTCAAAAATGAATAAATGTTAAGAAAGAAAGAAAGAAAGAAAGAAAGAAAGAAAGAAAGAAAGAAAAAGATAGCTCATTTCAGATCTAGAATAGGAAACATCCTGGTGAATCTGGGGCCTGAAAAACAGGAAGCTATCAAACACTACACGGGGCTATGTTAAAATGACCAAAGAGCCAAACTGAAGAAGCTCCACTGGCTAAAATTGGCAACAATGTGAGCATCGGAAAGAATAATAAGACACCCACCATATGGTCTAATCAAGCAAAGGGATTCAGAGAAATGATTTCATTTTAGGAATTTCTAGAAAAATCAACCCAAATCCATAGTGACAGAAAGCAGATCAGTGGTTGCTTAGGGCCAGGGATGGGGTAGGACTGACTGACTACTTAAAGGGGCACAAAGGAACTGTTTTGATGATGGAAATGTTTTGTACCCTGGTTGTAGTGGTGGTTATTGGGTGTATACATTTTTCAAAACTCATTCAATTGTACTTTTTAAATGGGTGAATTTTATTGTGTATGAGTTATACTTGAAAGGTGATGTATTTTTTAATGTTTATTTATTTTGAGAGAGAGCAAGCATGCATGAGTGTGGGAGGGGCAGAGAGAGAGAGAGAGAGAGAGAGAGAATCCCAAGCAGCTCCCAGCTGTCAGCATAGAGCCTGACTCAGTGCTCAAACTCATGAGCTGTGAGATAATGACCTGAGCCCAAATCAAGAGTTGGAGGCTTAACCCACTGAGCCACCCAAGCACTCCAAAGATAATGTGTTTTTATAGAAATAACCATGGCAATGGATAAAAGCCAAATATATAAAAATGCAGGAGTCCTTAATAATCATCAAAAAAAAAAAAAAAAAACCATTTTGGTCATCAAATTGCTAGGTTACCCGCTCATTATTTAAAAACTGATAAATGGAAATTATCAAACATATACCTCTTTCCCTCTATGGGCTGGACTTCAAGGGACCTATTCATTGATGAAGGAAAGTTCTTTATAGAATTGCAATTAATAGATGCAGGAATGATAAAGTTAGATTACCATTTTTGAAATGGTGGATCTAAGCAATGATTCTTAATGGTTGCTAAAACCATGAGGTGAAAGGCTGATGAGGGACCTTATTATTACATGTATTGACGGATGAGGTAGGCCACATTTGAACTGATTGCCAATCAGACATTATGTGCCTCTTAATGTGATACAATAGATAGTATATAGCCATCATATGGGAAGAAGTCTTGCCTCAACAAATAAACCTGTGTCTAAAGCAAATCTCTTAATCTAACTTTGTTTACAGGACATACAATTCTATACTCATTAAAATGATAAAGCTTGAAAAGTCTGATCTTAGCAAGCTTGATGAAGATGTGTAACCAAGGGAATTATCACATCCTACTGGTAGGAGGAGTGCAGTTTGGCCCAAGCCCTTTGAGTTTGACAATCTTTTACTCATGGGAGAAAGTCACCTTCCTGCCACTAGATGGTGCTTATTGGCTTTTGAGTAGTTGATTGCCTTGTCTTCTATTACGTTGCTTCATTTCTCATTACTTCTGGTGGATCTCTGGAGGAAAAGACTAGAGTCTCACCAAGCAGTTGTAATCTAGATCCAGGCAGCCAGATCAGCCATATCTGCTTTCTGGCTGTTGCACAATGTTGGCCCTGGAGACATATCACTGAGACTTGCTGTCTCCCCAAGACACTTACTTTATTCAGTTCCTTAGCAGTATCTACCTTTAATACCGTGTCGAGAGTATTTTTCTGAAGGATATGTCTTTTCAATATGTTCTTATTATTTGCAATAAGACCGTAATAGGAATAGCTACAGTCCCTATGTTAAGAGCATTTCAAAGTTACAGAAAAGGATACAAAGAAATCCTGTATACTCTTCACCCAGGACCCACGTTCCCTACTTATTAATATTCTACCATTCTCTCCCTGTCCCTTTCTCCCTTCCTTCCCCCTGCCTCCACCTTCTCATTATCTCTCATATATTAATATATAAAATATAATCATATTTAATTTTCTAAACCATTCAAGAGTAACTTGCAGACATGATGCACCATTGGCTTTCTAAACAAGGACACATTCTACAAAATTACAGCATACCTATCAAAATCAGGAAATTAGCATTGATATAGTACTATCTAACCCACAGACCTCATCCATATTTCATCAATTACCCCAACACTGTCCATGATAGCAAACATAAAACAAAACAAGGAAAAAACAAAACAAATAATTTTTTTAAAACCTGCCTATTTCCCCCTTTCCTTTTTGTTCTAGGGCCCAACCCAGAATCATGCACAGCACTGAGTGGTCTTGTGTATTCTTCAGTCGGGCTTTTCTTGTCTTTAAGAGCTTGACATTTCTGAAGGCCAGACATTTTGTATAACCTTCAGTTTATACTTTTCTATTGTTTCCTCATGATTAGATTCAGGTTATAGTTCGGGGGGGGGGGGGCAGGAGTATCACAAATGTGATGCTATGTTCTTAATGCATCGTATCTGGAGATATACAATGTCAATTTGTCTTGCAACAGGTAATATGGACTCTTCTTCTTGTGTTTTTCCACCGCAAAGCTAATTAATTAGTTATTAATCTAAAAATCATTTCTAAGTATTTTATGGGGAGATACTTTGGGACTATGTAAATATCCTTTTTCTCATCAAACTTTCACCCACTATTTTGTCTGAATCAATAATTACTAGGGTGCTACCATGTGCTGATTTTCTAATTACATCATTCATTCTGCATTAGTTAGTTGGCATTCTACCATAAGGTGTAACTCTGTTCATTTCTTTGTATCAGTGTAAACTTATGGATTCCTATTTTATTCAGTAGTTTATAATCCATTACTAATATTATTTATGTTGATGCTCAGTTATTTATTTTGATGCTCAGTTTCATATTTGGCCGGTGAGGACCCCTTCAGGTTGAATCCTGTGTCCTTTAACATGTTCTCAATATTTTTTGAGAGCTTCCTTATTTTCTGGAGCAGATTGATGTTTCAGAGTCATCTTGTGTTTTCCTTGGAACAGCCATGGAATTGGCAACTTATGAACCTTCTTTCCTTTAAGGAAGGTGTTTAGAAACCAAGATCTGGGTGCTAAGTTGCTCTTTGCTGTAAGAGTGCCATTGGTTTCAGGCCTCTTGGCTAAAAGAGCCAGGAAATGCTCTATGCCTGTCCAACATTTACATCTACCTATACATCAAAACAACTATGAGTTCACATAGTTGTTTATACATCCAGTCCAATCCCACAGAGTTTATTCCAGTCCTCCCCTTTCTATATTGTACTCCTTCTCCGATGATGAGAACAGTGTCTCCCATCATCAATAATACACTTATTTTCCCTGTAAGTAACCAATATCCAGATCAAGGGAACCATCTCCTCCACCTCCTTGGTTGACGCCACCAGACCAAACCCACAGGCCACCTTCTCAGTCCCATCTTTGCCATACCTGCCAGTTACACTATTTAGTCCCTGTGACCCCAAACAGTCCCCGATCATTTGTGATTCCTCCCACCCCTTCACTGTGCACCCAAGATCAACCCCAAAGCCCTGACTATCCTGCCTCCTAAACATTTCCAGAATCTGTCTCCTTCTGTCAACTCTTTCCACGGATAGCTGGGAAAATTGTACCAACTGCCTAGCAAATCATTGATGTAACTGAGGGAGCTAGTAGATTCTTTCTCCCTCTCCCTCTCCCTCTAATGTTTTTTGGCTGGTGACCAATTATTAAGAGCCTTATTAGCCATTAGGTGGCACCTGGGGGCTCAGTCAATTAAAGAGTCTGACTTCGGCTCAGGTCATGATCTCATGGCTCGTGAGTTCAAGCCCGGCATCGGGCTTTGTGCTGATAGCTCAGAGCCTGGAGCCTGTTTTGGATTCTGTGTCTCTGTCTGTCTCTGCCCCTTCCCTGCTCATGCTCATACTCTGTCTCTGTCTCTGTCTCTCTCAGAAATAAATAAACATTAAAAAAAAAAAAAAAAGCCTTATTAGCCATTAGGAGCAACATGTTCCCAGGCCATGCTTGCGCTCTTCCTGATAATTATTCAGAGCCAGGCATTGGGTGGGAGGAGTTTAGCCTTGGTCCTGGCCAAGTAGGTGGAAAGTTCAGATGGCAGAGCTGCTCTCTTTGAAGGATGAAGGAAGTGGCAGAAGGTGAGAGGCCATCTCTATTAGTTCAGCCCCACTGGTGGCTTGGTATCTTCTAGCTTCCAACCCTAACCTCTAAAGGGCAAAATTCGAAAGCTCAGCTCTTCTCTGTAATTCTGGCAGGTATGTAATGCAGCATTCATCAGCTACTAACTAATCGCTGAGCCTCTATGGGTAGGTAAGGGCAGCTGAGCTTGAGACACACCCTCTTTTCTGTGAATTTGCTCCAGGAGTAGAGTTGACTCACCTGCCTTTTAACTATCTCACATTGTCACTGACCTTGCCTCATCAGCCCAGAGTTGATCTAAGAGGTGGTGGTGGGGTAGGGTTGGGAAAAATGCCTTTTCTTCTGATTATGAAAGAAATCATTCCTTTCCAAAAATTTGGGGAAGATGAAAAGAAAATAAGAAAAACAAGAGTCATCCATAATCACACAACTATCTGATGTAATCTCTTCCAGTTTTTTCTGTGCTCTTATAAAACAACTTGGTATTACAATAGGTATTCACTTTTATATCTTGTTTTTCCTTAACATTCTATCAGTATTCTTCCATGGTCACTTAAAACCCTTTGAAAGTATTATTAGTGAAAAAATAGATGCATCCTAACAATACCTGAATTTTTACATTGAGGTTGTTTCCAGTTGTTTTACAATCATAAAGATTGCTGGAATAAGCATTTTTGTACATAATTTTGTCCATCGATAATTCTTTTCTTATGTTAGATTACCAGATGTAGAATTATCTGGCCAAAATCTATGAACATAGCTAAGTTCTTGGAACATACTGCTGGTTTGTTTCCCAAAAAGCTTGCTGGATCATACACTTTCATCAGCCATGTGGGAAAGTGAGTGCTCTTCTCACTCCAACACCACTGCACCATAAAGCATAGAAGAAGAAGTAAGATAGGATGATAAAAAGGAAGATAAATGGAAAAGAGAGATCAAGTAGTCACTTGAGGAAGAATGTTCACACCTGACCTCTATCCTTCTATATTAGGATTTGATGGTGAGATGTAGTCATTCTGATTTTCCTGGGAGCTGTTAGCCTTGTCCTATGTACACATCAAGGGAAAGAGAAGATTCTAAATTGTAAGGTGTTTTGATGGTGCTGGATGTTCAGCTTTATCATTTGGTAGGGAGGTAAAAAAAAACATTGAATTGCCCAGGGTGGACATTTTAGAGCATCCCCTCTCTCCTTTCACATCTGATCAATCAACACCGCCAGTCACTCTGCCTCCTCTGTGTCTCCATATCTTTACCCCATTAGCTTCTCTGGTTCAGGCTGTCATCATTCTTCATCCAAACAAATGCAATAGCCTCCTAACAGATATCTCCCAAATCATCCTTCCCATCTAGCAATCTAAAGCATAAATCTAGCTATCCCATCTTCCTGTGTAAATACCCTCAAGGATGCCTAATTGACTACTGAATAAGGATCAAGCTCTTTTCTCTGAAGACAAGGGTCTTGATTATTCCCCCATCACTATAGCTTCATCTTTTACTGTCTCCTGCCTTGAGCCTTGTACTTCCTTAATAGCATACTATTTATAGTCACTGCCCAAACATCATTCTCTTTCTTGCCTGTACTTTGCTCGTTCCCACTACCTAACATACCTTTTTCCCCTCCCTGATAATGGCTGGGATACGCCTTATTTTCAAAAATAGTAATTTCCCCTCCTTGGGATCATATTGCTTTGGCCAGGCTTGGCTCCACGATTCACTTTGGCCATAACATGTGAGCAGAAGTTGTGTTTTTCACCTCCAAGGGCAAACTTAGAGAGTCAGAGTGTGGGTTGCTATGCTCTCCTCCTTGTCCCCACCCGACCTCTGCCACAGTAAGAGCAGCACTGTTCCAAGTCCCATCAACTTGGGACCTAAAGTGAAGATAGTATGAACAATCTTCAGTGGACATGAGGGAGGAATAAACCTTTGCTGCTGTGAGCCACTGAGATTTTGTAGTCACTTGTCACTGCAGCATGATGAATCCTATTTTGACTGATCCAATGGACATCTCCTAATCATCCTTCCCACAGGTACTGCGGCTAGTGAGGTCCCATAGTACGTGTAAGGCTGCATATCTCATGATGCAAATAGACTGCTTACTTGGGAACCATCATTGCGTGACTGTGGGCAGGAGGCAGTTTCTGCCTCTCACCAAGGAAGCCAAAAAGAACCAATACTTGCTCTCCCAGGTTCCTCACAGCTAGGGAATAGGCATGTGACCCAAGGTCAGCCATTTGGAAACTCCCTAGTCAGGACTTTGAGTCTTGATACAAAGAAGTAAGAATGGCATATCACAGTGTTAATTCTGTTGCTGGTGGCAGCATCTGCTGTCCAGTGGAGCGACAGCATTGAGGGCAGAGTTAAGGGGATGCAGAGTCACAGTGAATGTCCAGTAGCGACAAGATAAGCAGACTGTTCCGGTGGTATGACCCAGCTGTATTCCAGGCTGCCTAGTCTCCCTGGCTTCTGCTCACTTTCTGAGCCTGCTTTGTCAGTGTTCCTACCAATTCTTTGATGCACCTAATATGCTTCCAATCAATCAATTTGCTCAAATTATTCAGAGCTGTTTTCCTATTGTCTGCAAGACAACTTGGGATCCAAGTTGGGGATCCAACTAATCCCCAGGGCTTGAAGTGACCTAGTCTCCACATGGAGTCACATTTTAAAAGGCCAATCCTGCATCCAAAAAGACCTTTTAAAAAAAGTGCCAATATGTATCTAATTTCTCTGAAGAACGTTAAGAGGAATGCCATTTCTGATTTGTATTCACCCACACTTATTCCTGCTCTTTCCTCACCCACCACCACCCTGAGAGGGTTCTCCCTCTTAGAGCTTCTCTGGAGCCTCAAACTCCCAACCCACCTGCCTCTCCACCTCCGGACTGCCCAACTCTGGGACCTCTTTTCCTCTCGCCATCTGTCTCTCCTGGATCTTTGTTAGCTAGATCATCTTACCTAGTCTGTTTTGGTCCTTTTGTATTTTATTTCACCTCCTAGACCTTTTACCTCTCTACTCATTTTCTCAATTCTGCGTCATCAACTCTGCAAAAACTCTGGGAGTGAAACTGGCCAAGACAAAATTCTCCTTAAAGTAGAGGTGGCAAAATGGCAGCCCCCAAGCCACAACCAGCCCTCCAACAACTTAGTTTCAGAGTGTTGCTCAAGTTGTTCAAGTGCGTTGCTGTTGTCTTTATGGAGTTCGTGGCCCACGTTTAACAGTGGGAGAATTTTTAACAACAAAAAAAAAACCCTGGATTTCCAGGTCTTCTGAAAAATCAAAAGACCTGGCAACATTAGGATCCCATTTTTCCACTGTAAGAGTCAACTGAAATTCGGTAGCAGCTGCCCCCCTTTTACGGAATATCACTCCAGTTCTCCATGACCCCTCCCCAGTCTTCCCCACTCAAATTCTCCTTCTGGATCCTACAAGCATTTGCATTTGCTATCCCTGCTGTATAATTGTCCACCAGGAAGGGCAGGAAGCATCTATGTGATGAAAGAGTGTATTTTCTTTAGGGATGAGGGCTGAGAGTGAAAGGAAAGACAAAAGAAGGGAATATTTTGCATATTGTAAATCCAATCCTGTTTAAAAAAAAAAAAAAAAAGACTGATGGGAAAAAAAAAAAAATGCACAAGAGAGAATAAGACACCTTCAAGCGAGAACCAGGGGGCCAGGAGGCAAGACAAACGGATTAAGGTGGCTTGCTGGTGAGAACAAAAAAAGTATAATGTTTACAACCTTCCATGAGCTTATGTTTTGTTTTGTTTTCATTTTTTTAATTAAGTTTCTAATTTTAATTCCAGTATAGTTAACATACAGTGCTTATATTAGTTTCAGGTGGACAATACAGTGATTCAACGGTTCCATACAGTACTCAGTGCTCATCATGGTAAGTGTCCTCTTTAATCCCCATCACCTAGTTCACCAATCCTCCCCCCTTGCCCCACCACACTCCTCTGGTAACTATCAGTTTGTTCTCTATGATTAAGAGTTTGTTTCAGGGCACTCAGTCAGTTAAGCATCTGACTTCAGCCCAGGTCATGATCTTGCAGTTCTTGGGTTCAAGCCCCTCTTCGGGCTCTGTGCTGACGGCTCAGAGCCTGGAGCCTGCTTTGAATTCTGTGTCTATCTGTCCCTCTCTGCCCCTCCCCCCGCTTGTGTTCTGTCTCTGTTTCTCTCTCTCTCTCAAAAATAAGTAATACATTTTTTTTTAATTTTAAAAAAGAGTCTGTTTCTTATTTTCTTTCTCTCTCTCTCCCTCCCTCCCTCTCTCTTTTCATGACCTTATATTTTGAAGGCTCTCTCTCTCTCTCTTCCCATCCTCCACCCTACCAACCCCAACCCCTTCTCTATACCTGAAAGGCAGAATCCTTGATGTTCCTCCAAGCTGCAGAGGAAGATATATAGTGCTCATAATTTAGTAGCAAACTACATTTGATTCCATGTTAAATGCAGAGTAACAGTGAATGGAAAGTTTTTGAAAGGAATCAGAAGATCAAATATTTCAAAAGGAATACTTATTTTCCAAAGTTTGCTCATATGTCTTTTAATCCTAATTTACATATGCAGTGTTAGGTTTGTTTAAAGTTAGATGCCTCTAAATTATCAAACAAGTGGCACCAAAATTCCTTGTACCAAGTTTATTGTTTTCTTACAACTTTGTCATAGTTCTTCACTGAAAGAACTTATCTGACATCTGTAGCTCTATGTTATATCTGTATTTATATTTGAAACAGAGTTTCAACTCTTTTATACCCCATGGTTGTGAGTAAAAATAATATAGTAAGGTGCAGGCTGGTAGAGGAGAAACCTATGGTAACATTTAAGGAAGAGAAGGTCAGTGAAATACTGGATTATTAAGGAACTCCGCCTTAACATGATTCACCCTTGTAGAATTCAGGGATTTTAATATTTATAAATAACATATTACATTCATGCTTTTCACGGGAGTTCTGAGAGTTGACTACAGCTTAGAAGTAAAGGAGAAAGAGAGGTAAGTTGGGAGTAGAGAAATGCTGTTTCACGATTGCTGAATATATTTAAAAGAGAGAAGTTGTAAATGGCGGATTTGGGTTACTTTACTGTTCTGTGTTAGCTTCCGTATCTTGTCACTTTAGTCTCTCGTAACGTTTGGTTATTTCATATATTGTAATCATGGACAGCAGAATTTTTTTTTACAAACTGATTCCTTGAAAGTAAAATGAGGTAACCATTTTGGAGAATAGTTGGGAATATCTAGTTAACGTGAAGATACATATACCATGTGAGCCAGAAATTCTTCCTGTAGGATATATACCGTAGAGAAAACTCTTACATCTGTGTACAAGGAGACCTGTACAAGAATATAGTTGCAGTATTGTTTGATATAATATCGATTAACAGTAGAATGGAGAAAGGAATTGTAACCTATTCATTAAACTGACTACCATACAGTAACAAAAAAGAATGAACTAGGGCTACCTGTATAATTATGGAGGGACCTCACAAATATAACGTTGTGGGGAAAAGCAGACTGCAAGAGAACACAGTACGACAATACAAAAGCATTTAAAACTGTGTCTCATGGTCACACAGATGCTCTAGAGTTAGAATGAACTCCAACCCACCGCTGCTACTTACTGATTGTGTGTTCTTAATAAGTCACTTATCTCCACTGGCCTCAGTTTCCTTATCTGTAAAGCAGGGATAATAGCTGTTTGTACTTTGTATGGTTATTGGGAAAGTGAAAATGGTCAGTACTGAAATACTAAGAACAATACATGGTATTATTTTTCATACAGTATATATTGAGTCTAAAATCATGTAAAACATTTTTGTATATTATGTACGAATGTATCTATGCTGGTAAAAGTAAATATACATGAAGGAAAATGAAAATACAAATTCCTGATAGTGGTTATCTCCTGGACAGAGAGATGTTTCTTTCTTTTTTTTTTTTTTTTTTAACGTTTTTATTTATTTTTGAGACAGAGAGAGATAGAGCATGAAGGGGGGAGGGGCAGAGAGAGAGGGAGACACAGAATCGGAAGCAGGCTCCAGGCTCTGAACCGTCAGCCCAGAGCCTGACGCGGGGCTCGAACTCACGGACCGCGAGATCGTGACCTGAGCTGAAGTCGGACGCTTAACCGACTGCGCCACCCAGGCACCCCGAGAGATGTTTCTTGAGCTGTGATACCCATCACAGTTGTGATACCCAACAAATACATGAGTACTTGTTACTATACTTCTTATGCCTTTGTGTATGATTGAACTATTTCATGATACAATTTAAGTCAAATGAATGAAATCTACGTTTAAAACTGTGTACACGGTGTACCCAAATTTCTGACAGTTTGGAAAATAGAGGGAAAATCAAATTATACCATCTTAACCTTCAATTTAAAATATTAAGTAGTTCTTTCAACATCTGAGTGATTTGGGTGAATACAACCATTATTTCCGCAACGTTCGTAATAGCCAAAATCAACCCAGGTGGCTATCAATGAGAGAATGAATAAACAAAATGTGGTATATCCATACAATGGAAGGAAATTCAGCAATAAAAAAGGAATGAAATGATAATATATGACACAACTTGGATGCAATTCAAAAACTTTAAGCTCAGTAAAAAGAGCCAGACACAGGGGTGCCTGGGTGGCTCAGTCGGTTAAGTGTCCGACTTCAGCTCAGGTCACGATCTCACGGTCTGTGAGTCCGTGAGTTCGAGCCCCACGTCGGGCTCTGGGCTGATGGCTCAGAGCCTGGAGCCTGCTTCCGATTCTGTGTCTCCCTCTCTCTCTGCCCCTCCCCTGTTCATGCTCTATCTCTTTCTGTCTCAAAAATAAATAAATGTTAAAAAAATAAAAATAAAAAAAAAAAAGAGCCAGACACAAAATATCACATGTTGTATAATTTCATTTACATGAAATATCTAGAAAAAGCCAAAAAAAAAAAAAAAAGTGCCAAAAATAGATTAGTGGTTACCTAGATTTGCAGGGGAGGGAACAAGGGGTGACTGCAGATGAGCACAAACGTTGTTTAGAGGATGATGGAAATATTCTACAATTTAATGGTGGTGATGGTTGCACAATTTTGTGTATTTACTAAAATTCATCAAGGGTAAAATGGTTGAATGTTATGGTATGTAATTTATATGTCAAAGAAGCTGTTTTAAAAAACAGACTTTTGGGGATGACTGGGTGGTTCAGTCGGTTAAGCGTCCGATTTTGACTCAGGCCATGATCTTACAGTTCACGGGTTCCAGCCCCACATCAGGCTCTGTGCTGACAGCTCAAAGCCTGGAGCCTGCTTCAGATTCTGTGTCTCCCTCGCTCTCTGCCCCTCCCTGACTCACGCTCTGTCTCTCTCCGTCTCAAAAAAAAAATTTTTAATGTTTATTTATTTATTTTGAGAGAGAGAGAGAGAGTGAGCAATGGTGGGGGGACAGAGAGAGGGAGAGAGAGAAAATCCCAAGCAAGGTCCACACTGTCAGCCGAGAGCCTTATGGAGGGCTTGATTTCATGAACCATGAGATCATGACCTGAGCCAAAATCAAGAGTCAGGTAACTGACTGAGCCACCCAGGCACCCCAACAGTTTCTTTTCTTTTTTTTCCTTTTTTTTTTTTTTTTTTTTTTTTTAAAGACAGAGAGCAGGGGAGAGGGGCAGAGGAAAAAAAGAGAGAGAGAGAATCTCAAACAAGCTGTACACTCAGCACCGAACCCCATGCAGGACTCCATCTCACAAGTGTAAGATCTTAATCCCAGCCAAAATCAAGAGTCAGACACTTAACCTACTGCACCACCCAGGTGCCCCTAAAAAAAATAGTCTTTTATAGAAGAAACAGGTATGCTTGAAGAAGGAGGGAGGGCATGTAATTTCAGTTTATAGACATGAATGTGGTAGAATATAAACCTGAAAAAGGACCCTGAAACCTAGCCCATTAAACTATGTCAGTTGAAACGTTCCAGGTAGGTGAAGGAGGAGACTGAAAGCAAAGCTTCCTTTCAGTCACAGTCTCTGGAAAGAGGCCACCTTGTTGGAAGACCCTTACCAACATGGAACAGCCCTAGCAGAAAAAAAATAGTAATGGTAGCACATTCGGTAGAGAGAAATCTGGAGATGATGCTCCTGATTCTCCATGTTCTCTGGTTTGCCAGAGATTCAGAAGTTCCTGCGTACCCTGAATTGGGGAAGGTGGGCACCACGGCCTGAAAAAGAGAATAAACTGAAAGCTTAGGACCCTGGAACCAAATAGTGTGTACATATTGATGTTCCCCAATATAACTTGGATCTGACATCTAGCTCAAGGCTCCCATCGTCAATAGCCAACTTGGTATCTACCCTTAGGTACTTCACACAAATATCAAACTAAACATTGCCCTGAATGGCACTTTTGATTTCTAGAGCCCCTCATCTCCCCCCACCCCACCACCCTCCCAGGTTGCCACTCCCACCCACGTCCACCGTCACAGCCTCTTCAGGACACAGAATCCACTGTCCCTATCTCCACTGCCACAACCTGGTCTTGGCCACCATCTTTTCTCTCCTGAACAAAGTACCCACCTCTTAACTGGCCTCTCCATTTCCATTTTCACTGTCCTCCAACACAACAGGAAAAACTCTCACTTTTTTTTTTTTAAGCTTATTTTTTAAAATAATCTCTACACCCAACGTGTAGCTCAAATGCACGACCCTGAGATCAAGAGTCATAGGCTCTTCTGACTGAGCCAGCCAGACACCCCGTAAAAGTCATTTTTGTAATGTTAACGTGGGTCCTGTCGCTCCAGGGCTTAAAACTCTTCAATAGTTTCCCATTGTACACAGAATAAATCCAAACTCCTTTTGTTGGATGGTTGGGCCCTGAACAATCTGGCTCCTGCCTAAATCCCGCTGCCCACCCCCCCACCATCCCCGTACCACCGGCATACTCCTCTTACTTGTTGTGCTTATTTGCATTTGTTTTTCTCTCAATTTTCACGTTTCCTAAGCTTTTCCCATCTCAAGGCACTTATTGTTTCTTGAGTTTGTACTATCTTCTGCCTTCTTATCTGCCACATTTCAGCTTAACGATGCTCTCTCAAAGTCACCTTCTCCAATGACTCTCTGTGAGTTAGCCTCCCTTTTTACTCTCTGCCTTTGTCCCATTTTGTTTTCTTTATAGCACTTTTCACAATTTGTAATGATTTTCTGTCGGCTTGCTTATATCTGGGCTGCACCTCTTATGAGAATTGGAACTATGAACAATATGTTGCTTACTATTGTAGCCCCGGCATCCAGCACACTATGTGGAATGTTGTAGCAACTCAACAAAGATTAGCTGAATGGAACCACTTAGAAAACTACTTGAATATTTCCTCCTATTGTTCAATTTTCAGAAAGAAACATTTTCTTGGCTGGATCAGGACTGTTTTGATTATAAGGAATGGGAGCCCATTTAAGCCTAAATAAAAGGGAGATTTATTGTGCAGACACAGGGTTCTCTTGGGAAGCTGGAGGGCAAAGGTACGGATGTGTCTTAGGAAAGAACTCAAAGCAGAAACTGGGGTAATGTAGGAAACCTACAGATTTTCCTCTATTAGCAAGTTACCAAGTTAGCCTGCCACTGTTTCATAGATTCTGGCAGAAGACACAAGGTTCTTGCATTAGAGAGAAAGAACAATGTATCATTTATACCAACAATATTGTCCAGAGTATCAGCATTTGCACTGGTTCCAAGCTCTGATTCCTACAGGGTGGGACATGAAGAGAGCCAAGTGATGCTTACATACCCAGCAGGTTGTAGAACAGGTGAAAAACCCCGGCTTAGGGGAGCCAAATTTTTTATAATGGGCAGTATGCATGCCTGACCTTGGCTCTGGGGAGACAACATCTTTATCGTGTTGGATAATAAACAAACCTGCTCTTTGCTCCAGAGAGACACATTATCTCTCTATTCCAAGGCTGCTTGCTGTGTAAACATTCTTGAAAAGATCATCCCAGAACAAGGGCAGCCAGTACCTCACTCACAAGATATGAAGAAATGCAAGAGATCCATGGAGAAATGTCTCCCATCAATCAGGTGGGTGGGGGAACAGGAATAGGATGAGGTAGGCAGAAAAAAATGATGGAATCCTCAATATATACATCTCTGGAATATGGTAGCTTTTAGAATGGTTAAGGGAATAAGTGTAACACTTTTTACAAATGAATTTAGGGAATATTACAAATTTATATCTTACAAAACCTCTATCATTAGATCTATTTTTCTTGAGAAAAAACATTGGTATCTTTTTCTAACAGGCAGTGAATATTTTGAAAACAATATTGTGTTTTCACAACAATTGGTATGGAGGAGAACAATTTAAACTCCTGGCAATGATACATTTGAAATAATTCTTTAAAAATGGTTTCTCTTTTTTTTTAATTTTCTGTTTTGTTATTTAAAGAGCAGATTGTGTCAAAGGGTCAAGGTGGGTATTGTTTCATGTTTTTCCTGCTTAAGGGAATGTGACCTATTTTGATATTGTATGAATAAAAGCAAAACTTCAAACATTTATAACTATCTTTAAAATAAATCCAAGGCAATACTAAGGGAGATAAGTGTTCCCATTTAATTCCCCCTAACCATTTCAGATACTTTTAAATTATATGTGTATATGAATTTAAAATTCTGGTTACCCAGAATTCTTGGATAAAGAAAGTCATATAACCTTGGGAAATGAACCAATAGTCAAGGCTTGCTGCTACCAGAATAATCTTATTCTATGATTTCTCTCTGTTCAATGATCGAAGAGTGGTAGTTTGTATATAACTATGATTTTATTAGTTCTTCACTTACACTGGTCGGTACATTTGTCTTAGATGATGAAACCATAAAAAACTGGGTTTAAATCAGTTTAATTCACAGTATAGATAACTTAGCATAGCAATGAAATGTAAATACGCATTTGCTAAATTAAGAAGATAGTCCTCAAGTCAACTACAGAATCAGGCTTTTAAATCTTTATGAAAGATTAGAAACAGCCTTCCCTCTAATTCAGTGTGAACATTTTCTCTTTCTGTCTCTGAGATTTAAGAAAGGTAACTCCTTCGTCCCCTTGCTTCTTCCATTTCTAATGCAAGAGAAAATCATATCTACTTTAGGCATATTTAGGACTAGAGCTAATCCATAATAGCAAATCTAAATATAACAAATTTACATTGTTTTTCACGTGACGAGAAATGTCCTTAAACTAGGGTAGTATTTCAGTCAACAAGGATTCATTAGAAACTACCTGCAGGACACCAACTTAATTAGTGAATGAGGACAGTAAGAACAACAACGTAACCGGATTCTTTACCATGTTCATTCAGAATGTGAAATGCCATTCACCTGCTTTGGTGATTGCAAAATTTAGATACTAATTAAATAAATGAGTGTGCTATTTAAAGTGTGGGACTGTTTGTGACTAGTGCATTGTCAGTACAGAAATGGAGACTAAGCCTTTAGAAACTTATGCAGCAACTTGACAGAGTAATTTTCTGTGTGTTGAATCTAACAGTAAAACATTAGGCTTTAATTCTGTGTATCTTTTTAAATTTAATTTTTTTTAGAATTCGTTTTTCTTATATTTTACAAAAGCATCATTCTCCTACAGAAGGGAAGGAAAAGTAAGTAAACACAGAGGGAGGCAAAGCATAAGAGACTCAAATACAGAGAACAAATTGAGGGTTGCTGGGGGGGAGGGCAGAGTGGGCAATGGGTTAAATGGGTGAGGGGCATTAAAGAGGGCGCTTTTCAGGATGAGCACTGGGTGTTATATGTGAGAGACAAATCACTGGGTTCTACTCCTGAAGCCAATACTTACATACATTGTATGTTAACTAATTTGAAAATAAATTAAAAAAAAAAAATCTCTCAAGCTAAAAAAAAAAAAAGTATCATTCTCCTACCATTTGAAAATAAAATAAGAAAACTGCTCCTTACCATAAATAGTTTTAGAAGCTGTTTTAGTATACAGTATTATAAAGTCATCTATTATTACTACCAACCTGACGGGGTAACTGAACACTACATCAGTATGATGTGATTATAGGTTTCGTTTGTCTGTTTGTTTGTTTTTGCTAAATAAACTGGATTTATTGACTGTTACTTATGTACCAAGAACCAAAAGTATTTGAGTTACCTGATGAAGTTGATGTGCTAGCCTATTTACCTCTCTGTGCCTAATCCCTTCTTGGAAATGTTGCAAGATCCCGTTCACCTCTGAGAACTGGCCTCAGCTTGTTCTACCACAGTGGACTAATATTAGTTAGCCTAAATCATATGTGAGTCTAACATTATGTCACCCAAGAATCTGGAATTGGGACACTGAGAGACTGAGTGATTAGGTCACAGTTGGGCACATGAACTGAAATGTCAACAGTTGTTACAACACCAAACCACATGGAAGCTGATGTTATGAAGGGAACACAGAAGCCATGAGTAAGCAGAAGTTTTGAGACAGAATCAGGGGAATGAGAAACTGGCAAACGTGCAAGAAGCAGAGAAGAGAAGGATCTTATTAAAACGTAAGTCGGGTCACGTCGCTTTTTGGCTCAAAATCTCCCCTCTTCCTCTCATTTTACAGTAAAAGTCAGTCTTTATAATTACCTACTAGGTCCTTTGGAATCTTTCCTTCATCTCTCTGACTTTATCTCCCATGATTCGCTCCTTCATTCACTCCAGTTTAGCCACACAGACCTTGTTCTCCTTTGAAGCCAGCACGTTATTGCCTCGGAGCCTTTGCACTTGCTGTTCTGCTTGGTATGTTCTTCCCTAGTTACCTGCATGTCTTGCTCTCTCACCTCCTTCAGAACTTTGCTCAAATGTCATCTTCTCAGTGACACTTTCCTTGACCACTCTATTTAAAATTACGATCCCAACCCCACCCACACCCCTAATCCTCTCCCTGATTCATTTTTCTCCATAGCACCATCATCATAAGGCATACTATATATACATTGTACTTATGTGTTTACTGTCTGTCATTCATCACTAAAATGTAAGCGCCATGAGGTCAGGTCTTTTTTCCCTGTTTGGTTCTTCGCTATATGCCCAATTTCTGTGCCTAGTTCCTGGTACGTGGTAAGTGCTCAATAAATATGCGGAATAAATAAATTAATAAATCACTAATGGAAATGGAGGACATTGCATTGATTTCTTGCTTTGTAGTTCTAGTCCTCAAGTGATCTTGTCATATTCTGTAACCTATCATCAGATGTTATCATACTACTTTTTAATAACTCTTTTTTGTTTTGTTTTGTTTTTTAATCTTTATTTTTATTTATTTTTTTTTTTTTATTTTATTTTTGGGACAGAGAGAGACAGAGCATGAACGGGGGAGGGTCAGAGAGAGAGGGAGACACAGAATCGGAAACAGGCTCCAGGCTCCGAGCCATCAGCCCAGAGCCTGACGCGGGGCTCGAACTCACGGACCGCGAGATCGTGACCTGGCTGAAGTCGGACGCTTAACCGACTGCGCCACCCAGGTGCCCCTTTAATCTTTATTTTTGAGAGAGACGGAGACAGACAGAGTGTGAGTGGGAAGGGGCAGAGAGAGGGAGAGACACAGAATCTGAAGCAGGCTCCAGGCTCTGAGCTGTCGGCACAGAGCCCGATGCAGGGCTCGAACTCATGAACTGTGAGATCATGACCTGAGCCAAAGTCAGATGCTTAACTGACTAATCCACACAGGTGCCCCAATTGTACTGTTTGTTTGTTTTTTTTTTTTTACAGATAAAAGCATATATGTATATATTTTACATTCCTCCCTGCTTCTTACACTAAGCACGGTTCTGCATCAGTTATCCTGGAGACAGGGAGATCTCCCTCTTTTTATTGAGACATAATTCTCCATTGTGTGGATGTATTATAATTTTTTCAACTGTTACCATACTGATAACATTTGAGTTGCTCTCAATCTTTTGCTATTACAAATAATGGTGTAGTAAATACCCTTGTGCATAGATCTGTTCATACGTTTGCCGGTTCACTTTTGGTACCCATTCTTAGAAGTGAGAGAGTGGATAACTCCCTCTTTTTATTGAGATGATTCAAGTGGTTTCTCTTCCTTGAAACCAACAAATCAAGATTAAGAGAACTGCCTATCCCTGAAGGCCCATCTTAAATCACGCTCCTTCTGGGAAAAATCTTATTATCCCAGGCAGAAGGAATATATTTCTATTCTCCTAATACTCTCTCTCAAAAAAAAAAAAAAAAAAAAAAAGTCATAGGAAAAAAGAACCAGAGGAAAAAATACAAAAAAGCCCTTGGATTCTCTTTTCTGTATGGATCACATGGCACTTTCCCATGCTGCTTTGTATATATAGTTACCTATGTGTACATCTCATCTCCTCAAACAGATGATAAGCCGCAGCAGAACAAGGAGCACATTCCTGAGGATCTTTATCATCTCTGGCCCCAAATAGTGTACCTTGAACTAGTAACAACCAGATGAATAAATGTTAACCTAGTACATGATAGGGCCCTATATAAACATGCCCATTTAGAGTCATGCCTCACATAACACACTAGAATAAATCTCAGATGAACTAAAGAGTTGAATGTAAGAATTACAAGAAAATATAAAAAGAAGTGCTATCTGCCATTTGTTTGGAGGTTAGAAAAAGGACTGTCTGAACTTTATGCCTTTAAACTAGACTGACCCAATAAAAATATGCCTGGAGCCCTCTCACGCTTCATTTTGGATCCTTTCACATATTCTCCTACCCATATTCTCTGTTCATGATACTAATCCTGGCTGGTGCCACTGTTAGGTTGGCCCTGAAAGGGACAATTGAATGCTCTTGCCCACATCTAAGGCTCCAGAGTCAAGCCCATTGCTATAGTCATATGGAAGATCTGGAAACTACGTTATTGTGTTCAGTGAGCACATCAGGTTCTGTGTGAAGGTGGTGGCCTTTCTTAGCCTGTTGACGAAGTGTAGGAGGAGTTGTTTTTTTCTGCTCGTGCTCTCATAGGCGGTGCCCACACTTGGAGGGTGCCTTGTGCAACACTATGATGTAGCTCTGAATGTATCTAAGGTGGAGAAGTAGAAAGGCCTCTCATTTATCCTGCATATCGGAGAGGTTGGAGAAATTCATTGCCTTCCATGCAGCCTGCAATCCCATCTTTGAAAACAGTCAGACTGTCCTACAGTATACATACCCTCACCCTGCCAGGATGATCCCAGTAAACGCCAGGAGCTATCTGCCCTGCTGCCAGCGCACAGCAAAATGTCGGTAGTTTTTCCCAGAGCTGTCTGTAAACGATGCCACATCACACTTTGGGTCCAAGACATAGAGGATGCTTAAGCAGCACTGCTAACTGATCGCTACGTGTGACTGAAAGTTGCCTGAATACCTGGCCGCATCTCCCGACTGACTGACCTGGGCCACGAAAACAAGCAATTCGGGAGCATGGTGTCATTAGAAAAGAGAAACAAGCCTTCCAGCAATGCTAGTGGACAAGCACGCCAACATCCGGAGCAGCTCTGTTCCAACTGTGAGCCTCCACGTTGTGTACAGGTGCCCCATCTGAAGTCGACCGTCCCCGCTGATAACAGGAGCACCACCTGTGCCATGCCCTACTACTCATCTCTTCCCTGCTCTGCCCAACAGCCTGCCCTCCTTTCTCCCAACCAGAGCGCAGATGTGACATGAGGGGTATCTGGTTTCCAGGACCTTTGGGGAGATGGCATCTGTTTACACACAGACACAATGGTGGACTCTTGTGCATCAGGGAGCTTCGCAGATTGGGCCCTAGTCCAGCATATCTGGTTACCAGTTTGTCCCAAGGCTAGAAACTCACAGTTCTGCCAGACAACAGCATCACTGGCCCTTTAAATGCAACTGTTTCTCCCACATAACTTGCTACAAAGGCCACAGAAAGGCAACGGCTGGAAACCGGTTAGTTTCAGCATTTGCCAAGAATCACTTTCTTATCTACTGTTGAGACCACTGCTCCTTGATCTTCTCTTTTACCCTCGTTCTGTACTTTTTCTTTTGGTATCTGTTTCAGGACCTGTTCAAATTTTCCTTCTCTCATTTATAGACCTCGGACTCTTGCCACTAAATTCCCTTAAATCTTCATGTTTTGTTGATTTACGTGTATTGCCCTGGGTAGGAGCCTCCCCCTACTAACTACTTCCCCACAAAACCCCTACATGATGGACTACCAGCTTTGTCAATGAGAAGCCCATATGCTGAAGCTTCATCTCAGCAAACTGCTGACTAGGGGGTCTTGAGGACTCCTGCATCTACTTCTCAAGTCCCTGGAGTACCGTCCAAGTAAATGGCCTACTAGGAAGTCTTTTGAGCAAGACATAGAGGAATTGCCTCCCTCTCTAAGGAACAGGTTGTTTCAATGTGTTAAGTCCCAGATGTGCTGAGACTTCAAAGTTGGAAAACTTGCTCTTAAATCAAGAGTATTGAGTCATTGGTTACCATAAAAGCAATAACCCTTGCCCCCAAATCTCACTCCCCCCCCCCCAAGTAGCTGATTGAGATATCAATACTTTTATAAGGAAAGCATGGAGAACCCACTTGGTCATGGACTATTGGAGATTGTAAAGTCAGTCTACCTGAGTTCAAATCCAACTCTACTACTCTCTGGTCATGGGCCTTCGGAAATTATTTAGCCTCTCTGTCTCAAGTTTCCTTATTCTGGAACTAGTATCCTTAAAACTAGTATCCTTAAAATGGATACTAATAACAGCTACCTCAAAGGACTATTGTGAGTTTTAAGTGAATTACTACATATCTTTAAAGTGGTCGATGATTGTTAGCTATTATTATTATTATTGGGCCAATTCAGAAAGACCTGGATATTTACAGAATTAATATTCCAGGGTACATACAACTGTGTTTATATATCATTGATGGTAAATAAGAAAGTAACCTTCTAGACATACTTGGACAAATTGAATGGTTGATGATGTCTTTCAGTCTGTGTAATATTCCAGGAGTATCACAAAGACTCAGGAATGGAATTCTCTACAACTTCCTAGTAGAAGAGTATATATATATATATATATATGTCTCAATGACAGCTTAATTTACTTTAAGACAAACCGTTATTCATAGTCCACTGTCTCCATAACATCTCTAAGTCAGTACTCAGAATAATCTATTTTAGATCCTAGATCAGATTATATTATTGACTTGGAGATTTGGATGATTCTCAATCAGTTTTCTCCTATCCTTGAGTGGTAGGTTTTCTAGATCACAGATATTTAGTAGTTCAAATCCCCCTTTTCTAACTATGCTGTCCTGCTGATATACTACTTAGAGAGGATATAATAAATGTTATTTAGCAATCTTATCTCCTCACTTGCTATCACAAAAAAGGGTGAGAGATAAGGTATTGTTTCATTTGGGGCTAAGATAGCAGGCTCTTGAGAGTTTAAGAACATGTTCATATCTGCCTTGATCATTAACCTCCCCACCCCTGCATCAATATAATACATGCCCCCAACCATGTGATAGGGGGCCACCCTCTGACTAGAGGACCTGTGGAAGGAAGGGATGCCTACTATTATGGCCACTTTTGAGGCATCCCATAATGGTAAGATCTGATCAGTGGGGACTAGAAAAATTCTAGGTTCAAATCTTGGGCTTTTGTTCTTTTTGCCCGAGGATTTTAATTCAGAATCTCTTATATAGTCAGCTTTTGGAGTTCCGGAGCTTCCTTCTTAAATTTGCATGTGCCAAGACAGTGAAGAAGAGACCAGAGAAGGTACATCTGGGAGAAAGATGCTAGTGAAGACTAAGCGAGAGAGGATACATGGGGAATGACTAGCCAAGCAGGTACCGTGTGAGGATAAAATGGGTGTGCCGGATAGTAAAGGTTTCTTCGAAAATTTTGAGCATTTTTTTAAACAAATGCAAATATTTCTCTAAGTGCCTTGCAATTTCTAAACTACTTTTGGGCATGTGCTCAGGGACACACACACGCGCGCATACATATCTTGATTTAGGATTTTAGGACTGCTGAATACCTTTAAGCTACGGAGTAATAGTTTTTCATTCTAAGTACTTATAGTGGTTTGTAATATTTTTCACTTTGTCAGGAGTTTCGGCAGGAGCTAACAGGCAAGTAGGAGCAAGTTCCGGAAAGGGCCACACCTGCTAAGAAAAGGAGCAACTCCTTCATCCGGGAACAAAGCAAGCTTATCATAAAAGACAACATCTGCAAAGCTAGGTGAGGTAACCGTGAGGCATACGGCAGACACCTACCAGCTTTACTTCTCCTATCTCCATAAGAGAGTCACTTTTAGAGGGACTTTTAAAAACCATGCTCTAACACTTCTGAGTCATCAGAGAAGACAGTATTAGAGTTAACCCGAAAGAGAAGAATCCTTGCAACATTTCGGATACAATGGCAATATTCTTGCCCTCATACTTTTAAGTGAGAACCTGAGACTTTCTCTCCTCAGCAATTCTTAAGGGCTGTTGGCACTCAGGAGGTGGGGAATGACCTAGTTTTGAGGATGACATACATAGTGTGACATGTTGCTCTTTTGGAAGAGAAATATATAATTTTTTAAAAAAACCATTCAGGGTGCCTGGGTGGCTTGGTCGGTTAAGCGTCCGACTTTGGCTCAGGTCATGATCTCACGGTCCGTGAGTTCGAGCCCCGCGTCGGGCTCTGTGCTGACAGCTCAGAGCCTGCAGCCTGTTTCAGATTCTGTGTCTCCCTCTCTCTCTGCCCCTCCCCTGTTCATGCTCTGTCTCTCTGTCTCAAAAATAAATAAATGTTAAAAAAAAAATTTAAAAAAATAAATAAAAAACCATTCAACATTACCAGGAATTTCCATTTTAATGATTGCAGATATAACAAACACATTTATCTGAAATTCTGTTAGGAGACTTCACTTAACCTAAATCCATCTCCATTCATTTATTGAACACCTACCATATAGTAGGCACCGTTCTAGGCACCAGGAATACTGCAGTGAACGCTGTTTTCACATAGTTCATATTCTACTGGGGAGAGATCGGCAATAAAGAAAAAGAAATAGATGATGTGTCAAAGGCAAAGGTGGGGAATGATAGGGATACTATTTTATGAGGGCCGTAATAATGAGGACAGTGAACTTAGGGGGTGATATCTGAGCTGAGACCTGAATGGAGAGAGTAATGTGACAAGGTGGAAGAAGAATGGATCATAGATAGAAGGTACAGCAAGGTACATGCTTGGCATGTTTAAAGAACATGAAAAGACCTGCATGGCTACAGTGGAGTGATAGAGGGGAAGAGTGGTTCGTAGTCAATGAGATACTTGCACAAGTCGCCAAGTATTCAGTCTCACAGCTAAGAAAAGGACTTCATATTTTAAGTATGTGGACCCGATCTGACTAAACAAAGGATCATCTGGTTGCTGTGTGCATCATAGATTGTAAACAGCAAAGGGGTATAGCCCATTAAGAGAGTACCGCAGTAAGCTAGACAAGACAAGATGGCCACTTGAACTACAGTATTACCAGTGGCAGTGCGAGGAAGTATTCCGATGTATTTTGAACATACAGAGCCAGTATGACTTGCTTCAGGATCAGAGATTAAGGTCAAGCATCACATTCGTGGTATAGCTAGAATCAGCCATCGGGCCTTCTGATTCTCCATTCATTGCTCCATATCACACCCACCTCTTGTTGCCTCCGTGAAATACTAGCATGTAACTTCACAATGTCATACAAACTATTCTTTTCAAGAAATGTGTGTGAAGTGTTCTCATTACAGAACTTGGCTCGTTGGAATCTATTTCACAAACTGTTAAATGTAAGTGAAAAGTGCTATATGTGAAGCAGTCATGACGTTGAACTCTCCGGCAACTAGTTCAGACGCATCAGAGATAGCTTTGGTACTCAGACATGCATCATACAGATAATGTATATTAGTTCACAGTTATTGTGTTACCAAAGACACCCTTTGACCAGGTATACAGACCTATGAAAATACATATTTATAGGTAGTCAGCAAACTTTGAATTGCTTTTCTTGCTATGAATCGTCTCTCTAGTCCTTGATCTGTCAGAATTTACATTCTTCTCAACTTTCAACAAACCAGATATTTCAACAAACCACTGTGTCAGACAGTGGACATGAAAAACACAAATAAATAGTTCCTTGTCATCAGGTATATAGCCAAAACCAACAAAAGAGAAGAAAAAAACTTAAGAGTGTCAACACCTGTTGAAAACTATTGATCAGGTGATGCTAGAGAACAACTAGGTATTTGTGGAACTGTCAGGAAAAGTTTTCCTGGGTAGGTGAGCATGGATTTTAAGAAAGGGAATCAGACTTGGCAGGTAGAATATTCTAGGCAAGGAAAATACAGCACAGAGAGGCGGAAAGATACAAGTAAGCCCTGGCGTATTAGTCCACACCCAGGTGGAATAGGACTGGATCATTAGTAGCTAAGGGTGGAGGAGGCAATTAGAGGAAAGCTGCAAACAGAAGCCAAGTACACAGGTGACATCTGAAAAATAATGAATGCGATCAAAAGAAAGTATTTAACTGGGTTTTGGTTTGTTTCGCTGTTACTAGTACACATTATAACCGGCCTCACTGAAAAAATTTTACATTCTTACATCTCTCAGCATTCATCGCTATATGTCAACATGTTTATCACGTTCTTTTAATACACTCGTTAGGGGCACCTGGGTGGCTCGGTGGGTTATGTGCTGGACTCTTGATTTTGTCTCAGATCCGGATTTCCCATTTCGTGAGTTCATGTTCCGCATCTGGCTCTATGCTGACAACTCAGATCCTGCTTGGGATTGTCTCTCTGCCCCTCCCCAGCTCCCTATCAAAAATAAATAAACTTAGGGGCGCCTGGGTGGCTCAGTCGGTTGGGCTTCCGACTTCGGCTCAGGTCACGATCTCACCGTCCGTGAGGTCGAGCCCCGCGTCGGGCTCTGGGCTGATGGCTCAGAGCCTGGAGCCTGCTTCCGATTCTGTGTCTCCCTCTCTCTCTGCTCCTCCCCCGTTCATGCTGTGTCTCTCTCTGTCTCAAAAATAAATAAAACATTAAAAAAAAAAATTTTTTTTTTAAAAAAGAATAAATAAACTTAAAAAAATACACTTTTAAAAAATATAAAGTCAAGACACACTATGGCAAAGTTTTTTTCCAAGAAACGATCCAAAGAGCAGATTAGGCGTCAATTAATAGACAAAGGGGAGGAGGGGGCGGTTTTATATCCCCGCTTCCAAACCAGTGTGCAATAAACTTTTAAGTCGGGAGAACTTTTAATGGATAAGATGCCTTTAAATTGCTTAGTACAGTGTCTGGGCCATACTATGCATTCAGCAACTTGTGGTTATTATTTTGATCTTAGACGTCTCAATGATTTGGGATTCTGTTTTCTCATTTTCAGAGGAAGAAACAGGTCACCGATGGACCCTGAGGCTCCTGCCAGCCCCGACAATCTCCTATTTCAAGCAGGCATCGAATAAATATTTGCTGAACAAACAGACAAAATAAACTCTCTGTCCAAGGGGCCCGGCCAAGCGCCCACCAGAGAGCCAGCCAGGACACAGGTCACATTCGGGCGCTGGTTCCACACGCCAGTGTTTGGGGGTGGAGAGCACACCACACTCCCCATTCAAGACCAACAGGCACAGCTGAGTGCGAGTGTGAGTTTGCGATCTTAGCTCCTCCCGCAGTCAAGTCCTTATTACTCCGCTCCGGCCTCGGCCAGCTTATCTCTCCTCCCGGGCCCCGCCTGCCGCCGGAATCGCTCGCCCCAGCCAGCCCGGCGGCTTCCCACCTCCACAGGCGCCCGCCACGCCCCTTCCGGCCGAGGCCCCGCCCACCGGCTTCGCCCACGGCCCCGCCCCTCCGCGAGCGCGGCGCGCGGTCCTCTCAGCGCTCGCCGGCGGCCGCGTCCACCCCCGACGCTCTGAGGTCACCGACGGGGCCGGGCTGCGGGGGGCGGAGGGACGGAGGGAAGATGGCGGCCGAGGCCGGATATTGGCGCCGCCTCCCCCAATCCTGGAGCCGGCGCAGATGAGGCGGCTCGGCTGGGGCCAGCGGCGCTTCGGAACCGGAGCTGGGGGGACCCTGGCGGTGGGGCCTGGCCCTGCTGTATGACGGCGCCTCGGCTAGAGTGAGCGGCGGCGGCGGCGACGCCTCTTTCCCCCCGGCCCTCTCCCCGGCGCTGAGTCTGAGCGGGTGGCAGGCAGCACAGGCGGCGGGGCCGGGATGGAGGACGTTAACTCCAACGTGAATGCGGACCAGGAGGTGCGGAAGCTGCAGGAGCTGGTGAAGAAGCTGGAGAAGCAGAACGAACAGCTGAGGAGCCGCTCGGGGGCCGTGCAGGGCGTCGGCTCCCTCGGGCCCGGCAGCCCGGTTCGGGCCGGCGCGTCCACTCCCTCCTCCGGCACGGCGTCCCCTCGGGGCTTCCCCTTGGGCCTCAACGCCAAGTCGGGCAGCGGGGTCGGGTCGGGCCCGAGGCGGACGAGTAGCGAGGAGCTGCGGGACGCCACCTCCTTGCTGGCCGCGGGCGAGGGCGGCTTGCTGGACGAGGTGGAGCCGCTGCGGCCCGAGGAGCTGGAGCGCCTGTCAGGCTGGGAGGAGGAGGAGGAGAGCTGGTGAGCGCGGGCCGCCTGGCCGGGGCTGGGCGGGGACGGGCCCGGGGGCGGAGAGCGTCTTCCGCGGGTAGCCCTGGTGAGACACCTCGCTTTGTGTAGCGGGATCCGCTCTCGGACGGGGACTCGTGCTTTGCTTGCTTTGGCTGCGGAGAGGTCGACTGGAGTTGGGGGGATTCGAGGCGTGCTGGAGGAACAGGATTTGTAGCTGGTTGTCCCCCTGGCTTGTGCACTCTCTGGGTTCTGGACCCCGTTGCGGGGTCTGTGGTTTGGCACGGCCCGGGAAGGGCTGCTCGCCGTGGGAGGAGTCGGGGGGTGGGAAACCGCTTTGTAAGGAAGGGATCTCGCTTTGTGTGAAATACTGGCTTTCGGAAGGTGGCCTGAGCATTTTGGATGTCGGGGAGGGGTCTGTTCGATGAGGTATCGCCGGACGCGGGGTGGGGGTGGGGAGGGCAGACCGAAGCGGTCTAAGCGCGGTGGTCAGTGTTTGGGACCGCTGGGAGATGGGTACGTTTCTGGCGGCGACGGGGAGACCATGTGAATCAGCACTCCCCTTTGGGTAGCGGGGTAAAGCTTGCTTTGTGTGAAGAGGGCAGAGGATGGTACTGCTTTGTGTGGAAAGTCAAGGGGTGGAACAAGAGCCCGGCTCCTATTTTTTAAACAAGAATTGGGGCTGGCAGTTTTCGGAGCTGGGAGGTGACAGTTACCACATCCCTCCTTAATTTTCCATGTCATCCTCGGAGCCGAGAAAAGGAGCCCTATTTAAAAATCTAAACCGAAGCTGTATTCTCACAAGCCACTTCTTGGTAGGATTGTGACCCACACCATAATATCACATAAATAGAAAGGACATCGGAGGCGTTCTCCCTCATTTTTTATTGCAACCCCATAAAGATGTCTATAAGAAATTCTTTTCTTAATTTAAAGTTTTGATGTGTAGCTACAATGTCTCAACTCGGTTGAAATTGAAACTTGTAACTTAGTGAAGTGGAAATTCTTCATGGACTCTGATATTGCAGGGGTGCAACTTTACAGTTACTTAGTTAAGAGCTTTGCTTGGATTCAGGCCCTGGCTCTGCCACACTAGCTGTATGACCTTGGGCAAGTTAACTCTGAGCCTCACTTTCTTCCTCTGTTTGATGGAGAAAAGAATAGTGCTTATTTCTGCGGAGTGGTGAAGATTACATGAGCTAATCCGGGTATACTTTTAGCACTGGGTCTGGCATACAGTAAACTCTCCAAAACTATTACTGTTGAGCCTAGTTATTTAAGTCACAAAGTATTCAGTGAGCTCTTAAGGATTTGTGGGAAAGTCTGAAGATTCTTAATATGTTGATCCCTGTTCATTAAGGCAGTTACAGTCTTGGTGGGAGCCAAGTTTTATGCAGCTGAACAAACTAGGAGATAAACAGTGAGTTGCAAAAAACAAAAACAAAAACAAAACAAAAAAAAAAACCAAAACAAAACGAGAGGAGCAGAAATACTGAGAATGCCCAGAAATTGGGAAAAAATAATGGTTCAAAGTAGTTGAGGAAAACTTTGGAGCCTGGGGTGGGGAAAGAGTGGGAAGGGCCTTTTATGCTCTGACAACTGCTAGAGCAGAGTCAGATATTTGTAACTCCCAATTAGGAAGGTTTGAATTACAGAGAAACTCTTGAATATACGATATCAAGCCATTATCTTATTTCCAAGTAATACCAAATATTATTAGAACTGATTATGGTAGTGACAGTTTTTCATATTAGCGTGAGATCATGCCCTCCCAAAGGAATTCTGGGTGTGTGTACACTTTAAAAGAATCCAGAATCATCTATCCTCACTTGCCTCTTCCAAGTGATGATGATAATGATGCTCTTAATAATGAGGGTTAGCTGCACTCATGAGCCCATTTTAGATTATGTATTATTAGAACATTGACTCCTCTTGGAGAAGCTGAATATGTACTCTGCTACTTTGCTTTCTGAGCACAGACTTTGTTCAGGTAAAGCAAGACATCTTAAATACTATGGCAGACTTTTCTTTTGACCAGATAGTTCCTTACTGTTTTAATTCTGGCAACGTACCTTGATCCTATCCTTTTTCTGAAAAGATTTGTGTGAACTGAAAGTTTTATAAGTTGTACTTAAAGTGCTTTAGAGTATGTTTTTGGAGTATAAGTGGTAAGGGGGCAGGTGTTAGTGGCAGGGGGAGGAAGATTCAAAGAATTGAGAGTCTTTTCTTAGCAAACTGGAAATCTGCTTTCTGTAACTTATACCCATTGTACCTTCTTTTCCATCTAGAGGAATGTTTTCCCTCCTTCATAAAATGCTAGTTATGAAAGTGTTAATAGATACTGTGTGAAAAAATAATGGTGGGTCTAAGGTCAAATATATGTGGGGGAAGAAAGTTTAACAAAAAGAGGCTTCTTTAATATTGGACTTGTTTGATACACTGATGTATATTGAATATAGTACATTTCTAAGTGGTAAATGTTTTTTGAGCTCCCAAGGAACACAATTAGAAAACAGTGCTTCAGAGCAGTGACTTTCAGAGACATTTTTTTTTTTTGGACCCACCTTCATGATAAAGAAAAACATTTTATATCATAGACTAGTACATGTATATATGAATAATTGAAACAAAAGTTTCACAGAACTGTAGTTTTGTGGCAAACTCTAATATTTTCTATTCTATTCTGTTTCTTTAGGGGAAAAATGCTAGTTACAACCCATTAAGCTGATTTTGTGACCCATTAATTAATGAATTAATGGGTTGTTTCTCAGTTTGGAAAGCACTGTTCTGGAACAGATTGGAAAAGTCTAGAGAAGGGAACTAACATCATTGTACATCACAGTGTATCAGGCTATGCCAGGTAGCTTAAAAACATTTTTACATTTAATTTTCATCCATTTGTGAGGTAAGTATCATTTTCTAGGTAAGGAAATGTGGTCTTCCTAAGCATCAAATAACACACAGTTTTTTTTTTTCAACGTTTTTTTTTTTTTTTATTTATTTTTGGGACAGAGAGAGACAGAGCATGAACGGGGGAGGGGCAGAGAGAGAGAGGGAGACACAGAATCGGAAACAGGCTCCAGGCTCCGAGCCATCAGCCCAGAGCCCGACGCGGGGCTCGAACTCACGGACCGCGAGATCGTGACCTGAGCTGAAGTCGGACGCTTAACCGACTGCGCCACCCAGGCGCCCCTAATAACACACAGTTTTAATGTTGGAGTTGGGATTTGAATCCAGGACTTTATGACATCAACGCCTATGCTGTTCCCATTGTATTTTGCATTTTCTAAGTATAATACCTTTTCCACATGAATGGCCCCTTAAAATATTTGAAGACCGCTATCATGATCTGGCTGACCTCTTCTACCCACCACACACTGAGCATTCTCCTCTTCTGTGGAGCAAAACAATCCCAATTTATTTTATTATTCCTAAGGTAATATCATTCTCTGATCCTTCAACCATGATCATTTTTCTCTTAATGAATTCTAGTTGCTCATTGTCATCAAACATGTTCCTCAGAGTTGTACTCAGCATTTTATTTTATTTGAAGATTTTATTTTTTAAAGTACTCTCTACACCCGATGTGGGGCTTGAACTCACAACCCTGAGCTCAAAAGTCACATGCTCTACTGACTGAGCCAGCTAGGCTCCCCTGTACTCAGTATTTTAGACGATATCTGACCAGACAGTGTGGTGGATACACCTTGCTTGAGCTAAATGCTATTGTTTTGAAACCAAATATTTCATTAACAGTTTTGGTTTCTGTTATTTATGGTTAATATGAGCCAGTAGTGTCGATTGCACTCAGTATCTTTTATATACAAGTTGTTAAAGTAAATCTCCCTAACCCTGTTTTTGTGTAATGATTTTTTTTTTTTTTTTTTTTTGGTATTTGTGTGTGTGTGTGTGTATACATTAGGCTTTTATATTTAAATTAGGCTTTTATATTTCATTTGTTAATCTTGATTTAGGCATTTATTACTTTGTCATTTTCATATTTGGTAGGCATATCTACGTGGTCCTCAAGTTGTTGATAAAAATGTTAAAATGACAGAATAAAGGGCTCTGAAAAGTGCAGCTCAGCTAGAATCCCTTCAGATTAACATCAGTCCATTAATCAACACACATTGTGGTTGTTCGATAACTGTTAGTGTCACTTGTTATTATCAAGCCCATACGCCATTTTGTATGGATATCATGAAACATTTTGCCAAATTGCTTGCTGTAATTAAGTTATACTATGCCTACAGGGTTCTTACCTGCACTGAAGTAAACATATGAAAATAGAAATTACATTTTATTTGGTTTGAATTGTCCGTGGTGAATCCTCTGGCTTTTTCCTTTTCTAACTTTACAAACATTTTGTTTAATTCAGTTTTAAATTTTGCAAGGAATTAGTTTGGCCTGGAACTTCTTTTTTTTTTTTTTTTTTCAATTTTTAATGTTTATTTTTGAGAGAGAGACAGAGCTCAAGCAGAGGAGGGGCAGAGGTAGAGATGGAGACACAGAATCCAAAGCAGGCTTCAGGCTCTGAGCTGTCAGCACAGAGCCCGACATGGGCCTCAAGCCCATGAGCCATGAGATCATGACCTGGGCCAAAGTTGGATGCCTAACCGACTGAGCCACCCAAGCACCCCAGTCTGGAATTTCTAAACCTACTTATTTTTGTCTTTAGAAATTATCATATTTCCTCTTATCCACACTTTGACCCTGACATGTTATTTTTGTTTTCCCTGACATGTCGTTTTATTTTTATTTTTACTTATTTTTAAAGTTTATTTATTTATTTTGAGACAGAGAGTACAAGTTGGGGAGGGGCAGAGAGAGAGGAGAGAGGAGAGAGGAGAGGAGAGGAGAGAGAGAGAGAGAGAGAGAGAGAAAGAGAGAGAATGAATCTCAAGCAGCCTCTGCACCATCAGCATGGAGCCCAATGCAGGGCTCACACCCATGAACCGCGAGATCGTGACCTGAGCCAAAGTCAGATGCTTAACCTACTGAGCCACCCAGGCACTGTCCCCCCCCCCCCCCATTTTTTTATTTTTTAACTTGTACGTCTTTTGAGACAGAGACTGAAAGAGTGCAAGTGCATGGGTATGCAGGAGGGGCAGAGAGAGAGAGAGAGAGAGAAAGAATCTTAAGCAGGCACTGTGCTGACAGCGCAGAACCCAGTGTGGGACTCTATCATGAGATCATGACCAGAGCTGAAATCAAGAGTCAGAGATGCTTAACTAACTGAGCCATCCAGACACCCTGACATGTTATTTTAGATTGATATATTTTTTTTTTTTTTTAATATTTATTTATTTTTGAGACAGAGAGAGAAAGAGAGAGAGCATGAACAGGGGAGGGTCAGAGGAAGAGGGAGACACAGAATCTGAAACAGGCTCCAGGCTCCGAGCTGTCAGCACAGAGCCCGACGCGGGGCCCGAACCCACAGACCGCGAGATCATGACCTGAGCCGAAGCCGGACGCCCAACCGACTGAGCCACCCAGGCGCCCCTAGATTGATATATTTTGAATCAGTAATAATTCAATGACAGAATTTCAGTTCTTTTACATTATTTAGAGGGGTAGGCCTAAACCTTTTTCAAGCTACATTCTGGCTTACACTCTGACTTACTGTCTACCACCCTGCCTCATTTGAAAATTCAGTTTCCTTTGAACAATGTTTATTCAGATTGTGCATTTGAACCAAGTATTGGCAGAAAAACAGAAGGTAAAGAAGAATCTTTCTGCCCACTCTTTGTCGTGTAGTAGCATTGCATATTTTGCTCTTGTATTATAGGCTATCTCTTTTTTAATATTAATGTTCTCGATATACTTTTTATTCTCCATAAGTATTTGTTGACTATAATTCACATACAATAAAACTTTCCCTTATAAAGTGTGTAATTTGGTGACTTTTTTAGTATATTCACAAAGTTGTGCAGCTGCCACCACTCTCTAATTCCAGAACATTTTCATTAGTACCTTCCTCCCCTAAAAAAAACAAAACAAAAACAAAAAAAACTCTCCAAACCCATGATCAGTCACTTCCCATATCCCCCTCAACCCAGCTCCACTTACATACTTTCTGTGTCTATGGGATTTTCTATTCTGGTCATTTCATATAAATGAAATTATGTAATATGTAGCAGTATGTATGTATGGTTTCTTTCATTTAACATGTTTTCAAGGTTCATGTTGTAACATGTATCAGAACATTTCCCTTTTTTTTTCCATTCCTTTTTATGTCTGAATAATATTACCACATGTTGTTTATCCATTCATCAGTTGATGAGAATTTGAGTTGTTTCCACTTTTTGGTATTTATGAAAAGTGTTGCTGTGACCAATTTTTTTAATGTTTAAGAGAGGGGGAGGGAGAGAGCAAGCAGGGGAGGGATGAGAGGGAGACACAGACTCTGAAGCAGGTCCAGACTCTGAGCTGACAGCACAGAGCCCGACATGGGGCTCGAACCCACAAACTGCAAGATCATGACCTGAGCCAAAGTTGGAAGCTTAACCGACTGAGCCATCCAGGTGCCCTTGACCAAATTTTTATATGGACATGTTTTCATTTTTTCTTGAGTATATACCTAGGAGTAGAATTACGAGGTCAAATGATAACTCCATGTTTAACTTTTTGAGTAACTGCCAGCCTGTTTTCCATGGCTGTACCATTTTACATTTCCATCATCAGTACACAAGAGTTCCAATTTTGCCACATTCTCTCCAACACTTGTTATTGTCTGTCTGTCTTTTTTGTTATATAGCCATTCTACTAGTATCTCATTGTGGTTCTGATTTGCGTTTCCCTAATGACTAATGGCATTGAGCATCTTTTCATCTATTTATTGGCCATTTGGCTATCTTTGGAGATGTCTATTCAAACCATTTACCCATTTTCTAATTGGGTGACTTGTTTTTATATTACGTTGTAAGAATTCTTTAAATATACTGGATACTAATCCTTCATGAGATACATGATTTGCAAATATTTTCTTTCATTCTATGTTGTTTTTTTTTTACTTTCTTGATGGAGTCCTTTGAAGGATAAAGTTTTTAATGTCGTGAAGTCTTATTTATTCTTTTGTTGCTTGTGCTTTTGATGTCATGTCAAAACTGTGCCTAATCCAAGATTACAAGATTTTTCTTAAAATTTTACTTCTTACATTTATGTCTTTAATACATTTTTTAAATTGTGGTAAAATATACATAATATCAAATTTACCATGTTAAGTATTTTTAAGTGTATAGTTCAGTGACATTAAGTACATTTGTATTGTTGTGCAACCATCACCACCATCCATCTCTAGAACTTTTTGTCTTCCCAAAGTGGAATTAAATACTAATTAAACAGTAACTCCCCTTCCCTCCCCAGCCCCTGACAACCCTTCTTTCTTTCTCAATGAATTTGACTATTCTTTGTAACTAATACATGTGGAATCATACAATATTTGTGCTTTTGTGACTGTTTTATTTCACTTACCACAATGTCTTCAAGATTCATTTGTTGTAGAATGCCTCAGAATTTTCTTCCTTTGGGGGAGGGAACATGTCTCTAAAGCTTTATTTAATCTTATAATCCCCAATGGGCAAAAGAAAACAATACTTCCCAAACCTGAGCTTGTGTGATTATTTTCATATTTAAATATGGAGTTTACGTATATGCTATTTTGGGGGACAAAAACCAAAACAAAACCATAAAAGTCAGCCTTCAAACAATTTCCAGGCATCTAGTTCATTATTGTCAACCACATTCACATTGTTGTGCAACAGATCCACAGAATTCTTCCATCCTACATGACTGAAACTACACCCACAGAACAAAAACTCCTTACCTCCCCCAGCTCCTGGCAACCACCATCTTTGTTTCTATGAGTTTAGATGCCTCATAAGTTGAATCATGTCCTCAAGTTTCATTCATGTTGTAGCATGTGATGTGATTTCCTTTTTTTTAAGACTGAATAATATTCTATTGTATGTACCATATTTTCTTTATCCATTCATCTCTCGATGGATATTTGGATCGCCTCCACCTCTTGGCTATTGTGAATAACCCTGCTATGAATATGAGTGCACAAATATCTGCTCAAGTCCTTGCTTTCACTTCTTTTGGGTATATACCCAGAAGTGGAATTGCTGGATCAAATGGTAATTCTGTGTTTAATTTTTTGAGGAGTCACTATACTGTTTTCCATAGTAGCTGCACCATTTTACATTCTGATGAGCATAACAAAAGGATTCCAGTTTTTCTGCTTCCTTGCCAACATTTGCTTTGATCCATTTTGAGTTTTTAAATAGTGGGAGGTAGGGGTCCAACTTCATTCTTTTTTTGTCATTGTACTGTTTGAAGACTTTCCTGTCCCCATTATATTGTCGAAATCAGTTGTCCATAAATGCATGGATTTATTTCTGAACTCTCAGTTCTTTTGGTCTTTGTCCTTATGCCAGTACCAGACAGTAGTGATTACTGTAGCTTTTTAATAAGTTTTGAAGTTGGAAAGTGTGAGCCTTACAATTTTGTTCCTTTTCAAGATTGTTTTGGCTATTCAGGGTCTCCTGTATTTCCATATGAACTTTAGGATCAACTTATACATTTCAAAAAACAGCTGCAATTTTGACGGATTATATTGAGTCTATAGATGAATTTGTAGAACAGTGTGTAGATTAATCTGTTTTGAGATTTTAACAGTGTTTATTCTTTCAATCCATGGGCATTGGATGTCTTTCCACTCACTTAGGTCTTTAATTTCTTTCAACTTATGTTTTGTAATTTTCAGGTTATAGGTCTTGCATTTATCCTATTTTATTCCTAGTTATTTTATTCTTCTTGATGCCGTTGTAGATGGAATTGTTTTTCTTCATTTCATTTTTGGATTGTTCATTGCTACCGTATAGAAATATCATTGATTTATTTATTTTTATTGATGGCATTGTATTCTGCAGATTGCTGAAGTAATTTATTAGCTGTAATTGTGTGTGTGTGTGTGTGTGTGTGTGTGTGTGTGTATGTGTGTGTGTGTATTTCTTAGGATTTTTTATATATAAGATCACATCATCTGCTAATAGAGATAACTTGACTACCTCTTTTCCAATCTGAGTGCTGTTTGTATTCTTGCTTAATTGCCCTGACTAGAACATCCAGTGTAATGTTGGATACAGGAGGTGAAAGTGGACATTTTTCAATGTGATTTTTTAAGTTGTTTATTTATTTTGAGAGTGAGCAGGGGAGGGGGAGAGAGAGAATCCCAGGCGGTTTCCATGCTGTCAGCACAGAGACCCACGTGGAGCTTGACTTCACAAACCATGAGATCATGACCTGAGCCAAAATCAAGGGTCAGATGCTTAACCATCTGAGCCACCCAGGCGCCCCCTTCAATGTGACTTTTGTTGCTCTTTTTAAAAATGTTTATTTATTTTGAGAGCAAGAGAGCACGCATACATGCGTGTGTATGCAAATGGGATGGGAGGGGCAGAGAGAGAAGAGAGAGAGAATCCCGAGCTGATGAGCAGGCTCCATGAGCGCAGAGCTGGATGCAGGGCTCAATCCCACAAACCATGAGATCATGACCTGGGCTGAAATCAAGAGTTGGACACCTAGCCACCTGAGCCATCCAGGTGCCCCTTGCTCTTTTATTTTTAATTATAGCTAACAGTTATTTATTGCATTAACATGTGACAGATACTATGTTAAGCACCTTATATTTTATCTTTCCTAATAATCCAATATGGTCTGACTGTTATTATTAGCCCCCATTTTAAAGATTGGGAAATTAAAACTTAAATAATTTGCTTATAGTCACTCAAGTATATGGCTGAGAGAAAGGATTGGAACTCAGTCTGACTCTGTATTTAAAAATTTTCAATCCTTACCCAGTTGTGATTGTCTATATTTTTATGTTATTTTTAATAGATTTATACTGTTATTTAGTTTGGGGTATTACATGTCCTCCCCACTCTGTCTTTTGATCATTTGTCTTTAATAGCTTGAGCTCTGTATACATTTTTAATTTCTTTATATAAGAACCTCTTTTTATACTCATTATTCTAGTGCTGAATTGGCCTTTGGAGCTCTTCGGAGTCAGATGACATAGTAGCTAAGAGTTATGACTCAAACTAGATAGCCTGAGTTGAAATCCCTGCTCCCCGTCTTCTTAGCTGTGGGACCTTGAGCAAGTCACTTACTCTTTGTGCATGAACCTCTTAATTTTTTCCAAAATAGAGATAATTATTATAGCAACCATATAGAATTTAATGTAATGTATGTAAAATGTGAAGAACAGTTCCTGGGACAACTTAAAGAAATAAATGTTAGTTTTCATCATTGTCCTCTTCCTCCTCATTGCTTGTTTTATTATTTTAGTTTCAGATTTGCCTGTCTTTGCATTGAACTTTAAAAAAACAACTTTTTATTTTGGAAAATTTCAAACATGTAGAAAAATAGAGTGAAAAGTAAAATGAACCTCAGCTTATCCATCTTTAACACTTACCAACTCATGGCATTCTTGTTTCATCTATGCCACTCAAACCTCAGCATCCTGGACTATTTTGAAGCAGATTCCATCCAGACACCATATTATTCAATTACTAAATATTTCAATAGAAGATAAGGACTTGTTTAAGCATAAGCACAATACTACTTTCGCTCTCATTAGAAATAATTCTTTGGCATCATCAGATGTGCACTGAATGTTTTTAGATCAAATTTTCTAAAAATTAGTTTGTATATCTATGTTTAGAATTTTCTTTTTATTCTATTATAAATTCTAAAATGAGATGTTCTCTTTTTTCAAGCATTTTGGTCATTTTCATATCCAGTTAATTTATTGGTGATGGTCAGGACAGATAACAGTTCTTATTTCTTTCCCAGCTTTTTGAGAAATTAAATTGTTGAGGCAAATCAAGAATTTCTTAGGTTTTCTGCTGTGTTCAGGTTGAAGTTTTCAGCAGATGTGTAAATACCTGAAGTGGTCCCAAATCTTTTTTTCTTTGTAGTAGAATTGAAATTTGTTTCAAGTAACATTCATATCTTCCCGTAACCTTTTGGCCTATAATCAATTCCCATAATATCATCCCTATTTTTACATGGACAGTTAGTTAACATTTTTATTTATTTTTATTAGAGAGTGTGCAAGTGGGGGAGGGGGGCAGAGGGAGAGAGAGACAGAATCTTAAGCAGGCTCCATGCTAAGCATGGAGGCCCTGATGTGGGCCTTGATCCCACAACCCTGGGATCATTATCTGAGCCAAAATCAAGAGTCAGACTCTCAACTGACTGAGCCATCCAGGTGCTCCTATTTAACATTTTTATTTAATTATAGTTTTAGCATTCCTGTGCTTTAATTCCATGTACCTGTACCTCTTAGGCTCCCACATTTTTATAAAACAAAATAATTTCACTCTAATTCGCCATAAATCCACATTTTCTTCATTAAATTTACTTAGAGTGGTATACCTTTATTGAGGAAAGAAACAGCCATGGGTCTCAAAGAAAGGAGCCTTTACTAATGGTCTTTATTAGAATTTTTAAAGGGCCTCAAATAAAAGAATGAACAAGTACATGTAATATATAAAAATCTTTATTATTTTAAATGTTTATTGTTGGAGCACCTGGGTGGCTCAGTTGGTTGAGCATCCAGCTTTGGCTCAGGTCATGATCTCATGGTTCATGAGTTCAAGCCCCACGTCAGGCTTTGGGCTGATAGTGCCAAGCCTGTTTCAGATTCTCTGTTTCCCTCTATCTCTGCCCTTCCCCCACTCACACGTACCCTTATGTGCACTCTCTTACTCTCTTAAAAAACATTAAAAAAATTTTTTTTTAATATTGTTGAGGAGGAGAGTTAGGAACTACTTTTCCAGCTCTTCAAGTTTCTTAAGATTATTTTCTCCATCCCTACTGTGAATTTTGCTAATTGAAAAGGAATTTATATGTAGGCGAAAGAGGAGTGTAGGTGTGAAATACTTTCTAAAATAAGTTTTAGAGTTTTTATTTACCTACTCTGCTGCACTTCTGTAGATGATCGTTTAATATTGCATATGTATTCATAGTGACTGCATTACCTATTCACTACTTGTTAGTTAAAATTAGTTCTTGGTATCTAGAAGTTTGTCATTATATTATTTTCTCCCTTTTTTCTTTACTTTGAGAATTCTTTTATTATTGACATAAACCCCCTGCATCTGTAGTGGAGAGAACAGATTGAGAATAGAGATGTTAGGGAAAATTGATAAAGTTGCCAGGCTCTTTGCAGGGCCCGTAGGAACTTTGTAGAACATATAATCATAGAAAATGAAATTAAAATGGACTTTGAAATCAGGTGGTCTTGCCTCTTGTTTTTAAGCTGTTTAATATTCAAACTGGTGGAGGCAAATAGCTATTTCTTCTTAAAAATGTTTGCGATTGGAAATTGAATAAGTTCTTCATATCCTATTAAATCCATTTTACTTTAAATCAATTTTCCCTCAAGTTTTTGAAGACATTTTAAACTCAGACTGACCTCTCATCAATAAATTGTATTGATGAACTTCCCTAACTTCTAGATAGTAGGTGGTTTTTACTTCCTATATTTTTTTTCTCATAGTCCTTCACATCTAAGAATGAACCTTATTACATGACCTCTTTGTTTTATGTATGCTTTTCATGGGGGAGACCATTGGTACAATTTGTAATTTCATATGATAAGTCTAGGTTAATAAGGTGGTTTAGTTTGTATAATTATTACTTATCTAAATAGTTTGGCAGTTATTTGCTGATTAACATCCTGAAGTTAGTTTTCTAGACATCTAAATACCATGAAGAGGTTAAAGTAATGCAGCTCGTGTGTGTTTTAAATGAATTAAGAAGTTATGCATAGTGATTTTCCAGTGATACTAATGTGACTGATCTTTTTTTTTTCTTCCAAAAGTTTATTCATTTATTTTGAGAGAAAAAGCGTGAGTTGGGGAGGGAGCCAAGAGAGCATCCCACACAAGCTCTGAGCTGCCTGCACAGAACCCGATTCGGGTCTCAATCGGACTAAGCATGAGGTCATGACCTGAGCCAAAATCAATAGTTGGACACTTACCTGACTGACCCACCCAGGCTTCCCTAGTTTTTTTTTTTTTATTAATAGAACAAATACTTAGAGTCCCATATATGAACAGCACAGTGTTGGGAACACTGAGAGACAAGATAATGCAGGTTCTTACTTTCTTAAAAAATGGAGTTTGGCCAAGAAGGGCCAAATAATTGGTAAAATATGTTGCAGTCACTATTGTTGAATTATGTTCTGCATACAAAGTATTGTATAAGGCATTTTATGCATGGCCAATCATTTAATCTGTACAATTTTGAGTTATCTCCATTTTTTATTGTGGTAAAATGTACAAAATAAAAAATTTACCATTTTAACCATTTTTAAGTGTACAATTCAGTGGCATATACATTGTTATGCAATCATCACCACCATCCATCTCCGGAAGTTTTTATCTTTCCACATTGACATTCTGTAGAAACAGTAACTTCCCATTTCCCTATTCTCTGTGCCCCTTGGCAACTACCATTCAACCTTCCATGTCCATGAATTTGACTACCCTAGGTACCTCATATAAGTGAAATCCTATGGTATTTGCCCTTTTCTGTCTGGCTTATTTAATTCAAAGTTCCATCTATGTTGTAGGATGTGTCATGTAACATTTTGCACATAAAACAGTTAAAGTCACATAGCTAATATAATGAATTGCGATTCATGCTAAGCCTGAAAATCATGTCTAGTGAGAAACATTTTATCTTGGCTTATTTAACCTACAGGTATTTAGCTTTGGGAAGAGAATGATTTTTAAACATTTTTAGAATGTTTTTGAAGGACTGTAATGAGTATTATTAGATTTATTCTGTATAACTCTGGAGATCATTACTAGAACAATAGGTGTAAGAGGCAGGCAAATTTTTGTTTAATGTAAGGTAGAATTTTCAAATAGAGCTGTTTTTAGATGGTACAGGCTGTCTTTAAAAAGTGTAGCGCCCTTCAGGGGCACCTGGCCGGCTCAGTCGGTGGAGCATGAGACTCTTGATCCCAGGGTTGTGAATCTGAGCCCCACACTGAGGATAAAGATTACATTTAATAAAAATCTTTAAAAAACAACAACAACAAAAAACATAAATAACCTTCAACGGCAAAGACTGCTGAATGGTCCTGTGACAAAGGATGTTACAAAGAGGTAAAAATTGGTTGAATTATGTTACTTCTAAGTGTTCTTTTAACTCTGTTTCTGTGATTAAAATATTGCAATCTCTTTGGGAGCATAAGATACCTTTAAGACAAAGTGCTAAGTTTAAATGTGGGAGAGATCTTTAGCAATGGAAGCATCATAGATTTCCCCCCCCCCCCCCCTAAATCTGTGGTACATTTCTCTGAATATCCTCAGTAATGGAAGATTCTTTTCCTCTTGAGGGTAGGTATGAGTTTTGAAAGTGGTCAAAAGTCATTATTATGCTAGTGAATAAAAATGGGTTCGCAAGGTATTTGAAGTCCTCAGCAATCCAATTCCAGTTCACCTTTTCCCCATATTTACTTACTGTTGCCAGCAAACTTTATGGACATTCATGCTTGGTGGCATGCTCTGATGTTCATTCTACAGCAGAGCACCTTTTTCTTTCCTTTGTGAAATTCTGAATATCCTACTTGGTTTACATCCTCTTCAGCGTTACCTGTTTATATATCCTTTTTAGAGCATATGTAACACAACAGCCTTGTACTTTGGTCTCTCTAGTCTAGGTTGTGAGCAGTTTAAGGAGAAGGACTGTATCATATTCATCTTCATGGGCCTGAACAGGCTCTCAGTACCTTGTGTGTAGTAAGAGTTCAGTTACATTAAATTAAATTGAATCAATCTGATTGTCAGTGATGTTAGATTGAAGTGCGGTGCAGCTGTAAAATAATAAGACCAAATTTCTTGGCTGACTCTCATGACCCCTATGCCAGTTTCAGACACATTCTGAATACTGGCAGTATTGAATCCGTACTCTTCCATGATAAACTAAAGAAGGAAGTGCTGTCTAGATACAGTGTCTGTTGTTAAAAATAATTTTTAAAATTAATCAAAATAGTGGTGTCTCTTTGTTAGGATAACAGCACCTTGTTTTAAACTTGTTTGTACTTGTCATTTCTAAATTTCCTGTTACGAACACAAAATGCTTTTATAATTTAAAAAATCCTATTTATAAGATTTAAGTCAGTTTCATTACTTTGTGGTCACATAGGTAGGGATCATAATATAATATGATACATTGAAAAGCCATTGATGCTTTTCTTATTACTTAATGGTAGTAAGATTATATATCAATGATGAAGAAATCTTGGTTCCAATAAGTTTATTTTTGTTTTTTAATGTTGATTTATTTTGAGAGTTGTGGGGAGGGACAAAGAGAGGGAAGGAAAGCGAGAACCCGAAGCAGGCTCTATACCATCATCACAGAGCCTGGTGTGGGGAATGCAGGGCTCGATCTCATAAACCCTAAGATCAAGACCTGAGCTGAAATCAAGAGTCAGACACTTACCAACTGAGCCTTCCAGGCACCCCAGTTCCAGTAAATGTAGACATGTGTTTTTGATAGAACTGGAGCCCAAGTCAGCTGATGTGTATGATTTTATCAACTACTCTTGTTTTTAACTTTGCATTTTAAAAATGAAATTACCTGAGTGTAAATATTAATGTCTGCCAGATTTACCTTTAAATAAAGTATGTAATCTGTTTTTGTTGAGATGTGATTCTTTTTTATTGTCCAGGAATATCAGATAACCCCAAAGCTGTGTGTAGCTCACATCTTGCGAGCCTTCTGGTTAAAGAAATCATATGCCAAACTTCCAGGGAAACTGGTACTGATGCCCTTGTGGCTCAAAAGGGCTTCTTCCCTTTTCCCTCCACTTACCAAGGCTCTTGCCTCCTTGCCCTTTTGCTAGGGACATTTCTAGAACTGTATCTGTAAACTAATTTTGACTTTTTTTTTTTAATAAGTGACTTAATGTAAATAGATTGAGTTACGATAATAATATACTGTTCCTTATGGTAAGGAGTCATACTAGCCAAGGCACACTGCATGTTGACTGTTGTGCTAGTTTAGTAGCAAAAATGAACATGTAAAAAGTATGTAAGTTTTAAGACTTTAGGCAATATAAGTTCTTATTTTGCCTGTTCCATTTACTCAAAATCACATCCTCTGGGGTCTTTCATTTAGAAATCTAAATTATGGAGGAAATGGACACCTTTAGGAACAAACTAGCTTATTTAAGAGAAAGGTTTTTAAAAACTAGGCCTTTAAACTAGGTGTGGCTCAAAAAAATGCAAAACATACAGTTTGCTTTGACTTTGAAAAGGCTCAAATGCTGGAATCAAGGTGAAATTTCTTAAAAGTGTTAAAGGACTATAGGTAGGAAAAGAAAAAGTGACTGTATCTCCTTGAAATGTGAAAAATATTAAGAACAAGATAATACCATAATACCAGATTTGAAATTTGTGAACATATTTGGAAAGATAAGGTAAAGAGGGAGATAGTGCTTAGTTAAAAATTAGAGGTTTAGAATTCATGAGGATGAATCAAACCATATCCTACTTCTGTAGTTTACTAGAAGGAAACCCCTCCCACACACAGCCCTCCATTCTAGAGCTTTTGCTGTTTCTCTGTGAGAGAGTGAAAAAGCACCCATTTTCTGTGGCTGTAAAGGGTTGTTTTGTTTGAATTGAAAGGTATGAGTAAGGAGCTGGGGTGGGCCAGGCTAAGTTTGTAAGTGGACTCTAAGTCTGATAACATTGAGGAATGGAATTTAACAGATGTTATTGAGTTAGTGAGGAAGTTTTAAGTATGTATTTAGTGCCTAATTATTACTGTATTTTGTAAATATAATGCAGTTAGAATGTTTGTCTTTATTAATATTAGAAAGAATTTAGTAACTTCAGGATGTGAATATCTTTTGAGTAGGCCTGCTAATTTCCTCTCTGAGCGGGAGATAATGGGTCTTGTGTTGACTTGTCATAGTAAAATTCTTGTTTGCCACTGGTTATTCTTAGCTAGGGCTGCTCTGGAGAGGATTAAAAAACAAAAAACAAAAAAAAATTGATGAATCCTAGAAACCTGAGTCTAGAGGTTTGGAACTTGACAAGCAGACATTATAGGTAGGCCTCAATGGTTTAGAGCAAATGAATGAGAGAGGCTAGCAAACAGCACTATGTATAATCTAGTCTTGTCCTAATTCATCTTTAAATTCCTGTCTAACACCATGCCTGGCCACTGATGGCCGCTACATTAATATTTGATTAAATGACAAGGTGGAAGTTAATACTAAGCCTTCAAGGTACTTACAGTTTAGCTTGGAGACAGAATGAACTTGGAATTTGGTTCTCTGTGAAACCAACAATGAGAGTTCATAGAAGAAAGGCTTATTATGGCCTTGAATGTGACAGCTGGGACATAGGATTTAGGTACAGGTGGAAGGGTATTTCTTGCTATTCTGTCAGAATCAAAAAGTGCAGGGAAAAGGATGAATGCTATATTTGAGTAGGATAAAGAGAAAGCCTGTGAAGATACTTCAGTGAAGTTTGTTGGGGAACAAGTGAGAAATAAAGTTGAATCATTGGGCTAGAGACCATGTTGTGGGCGTCCCGTGAAATGTAGGAGGAGATTTTTTTGAGTGTTGGAATATTCTTAGCAAAATGGTGTTTCAGAAAGATTAGTACAGAGATAGTATATAGGTGGGAACAGAAGACACAGCTATGCTTAAGGGCTAGAAAACTAAGCCTCTGAGTTTTCTCAACCTCTTGTGCCCAGAAGCACATGGTAAAAACTTAATACTTCAAACCAAAGTATTGAGTCGAGTGATATTCTTTCCATTTCATCCCAACTATTTATAACTTCATAAAAATCACCATATCAAACCAAATGATTAAAGATCAGATTTGTTCCTTTTATAAGATATCTACATTGTTTAAAAATAGTATTTTGGTCTAACTAGCTTTCTTCTATGAGGATATTGACATTTTGGGCCAGATAATTCTTTGTTGTGGAGGCTGTCCTGTGCGTTGTAGGGTTTAGCAGACAAAAATGCCTCCAGACATTGCCACATGTCTCCTGGGGCAAAATCACCCCAAGTATTGCCTTACAGCATACTTGTGATAGTGTCAACTTAACCAGGAATATTTAGTGCAGTATTGCAGGAGTAAGTATTTCATTCTGATAACTGTGTTCCGTTTACATTTCTAAATCATAAAATAGTAATGTTTGAAATTTAACAAAACTAAATTGTACGAACCTGGACACTTTGAGAGTCAAGGGAATGCTGGGATGCCAGAACAACAGGCTTGAGGACTTCCCTGTACAAAGTGGATAAACGATCACCCTTCCAGTTAATCACCAAATATACATTGTATACTTACTATGAGTAGAGTACTGTGTTAAGATGATAAGAAGTAGGGATTAGAACTGTGGTTGTTGGAAAGCCTCATAAAAGAGGCAAGTCTTGAATTGGTCTTTAAGTAAGGCTGAGATTAGATAAGGAAAATGGAAAAAAAATTCTGCACCCTCCCCAGCCCCCATAGTAAAAAGAACTATGAACAAAGACATCTGTGGTTTAACTGTCCAAGATAATGAAGTGAACATTTATTTGGCCAGTTTGGCTGGACAGGAGTGTTTTGTTTTGTTTTGTTTTACTCTTATTTATTTTTTTTTACTGGAGTATATGGGAGAGAAGATCAGAGGATGTAGTTTTGGATCAGATAAAAGGATCTTGAAAATTAAGCTGGGGGGGGCGCCTGGGTGGCTCAGTCGGTTAAGCGGCCGACTTCGGCTCAGGTCATGATCTCATGGTTTGTGGGTTCGAGCCCCGCATCGGGCTCTGTGCTGACAGCTCAGAGCCTGGAGCCTGTTTCAGATTCTGTGTCTCCCTCTCTCTGACCCTCCCCCGTTCATGCTCTGTCTCTCTCTGTCTCAAAAATAAATAAACGTTAAAAAAAAAAAAAAAATTAAAAAAAAAAAAAAAGAAAATTAAGCTGGGGACTCTAGCCGATGAGGACGTTTTTTGAGCTGCGAAACAATGTTATACTGATCTGTATTTTAGCTAAATGGTAGTGGGTAGAGGATAGCTTGGGAAGTCTAGTAGGTATGGGGAAACCACTTGAGACTATTATAATTGTTCATGTTGGGTGAGATGAGGGTTTAGGCTTGGGTGAAGTTAGTGGAAATGAAAAGGAAGGGATGGATTTTAGGGGCATTAATGAATGGATAGGAAGTGTTGATTGAACACATTGAATACGGGGAGAGAGAAAATAGTCAAGGTTAGCATAAAATTTTTCATTCGTTGACTGTTGCCGTTTTATGTTTGTTTGGAGGTATTTGATTTTGGGGGATGTTATAGTTAACCTCCGGAGCTCGATGACACCCATGAAAAAAATTAGGACTAGAATTGTTTGAAATTGAAAATGATATATGTCCAAAGAATGATAGTTGGTTATGATGAAACATAAGACTTCTTCAAATTAAAAAAGTATCCAGTAAATATAGAATAAAATAGTAGGAACAAATTTATAGTTGTATCCTCTGAGATGGCAGTTGATAGAATAATAAAAATCCTGTGATGTAGAAACTGTGTGAAGAAATAGAAGAGCTCAGTTTTTACACTTGTAACATGTATTTTCAGACCCTTGTGTCATGACTTCTAGCTTTGGTAGTTAAACTTTAGTAAGTGATACGGGAAAAACTGATGGGAAAAGAAGAAAGTTAAGGGACCGGAGAATAAGTTAAATTTATCCTCTTAAAGACCCTGGGATAATTTGATTACTGCCACTTGGGAGAGATCCTGATTAATTGTTGTGGGTATTTTGAAAGGAACAAATGAGGTGGAATGGACATAAATTGAAATAGAAAGAATTTAGTTCTGCCCCTCCAACAACTGGAGTTACTGAGTGGTACAGTCAAGAATAACTATAGATTCTGTGTATAATTTTTCAAGAAAAAGTGCATTCTTTTTATGCACTTATTATGGATTCTTTATAATTATTTCCTTCATTTCATTCTGCAATATCAAATTCCTTTTTTACTGTGTGCCAGACAGGTTTCTTTGAGGTTGAAGGTAGAGCATAAGAGTTGATGGGAAGTATTATTCCTGCCCTTGAGGTGCTTGGAGTCTCATATGAAAGACAGTTATATAATTATATATGAATTGTATAGACACACAACTACAAATGTTAATAATGGAGGACTAGATTGGGTTTTCTTTCTAGGACAATGCCAGTTCTAAAAACACTGTCCCTCTTGCTTCTCAAAAGTATTTTATGCATTCTAACCATTTCGATATACAGTATATGTCAGGAATTCTCACATACCCACTCTTACCTTTCTTTTTATATAACTCCAAAGAAAAAGAAAAGAGAATGTCTGAGCTGGTCCTAATATTAACTTTAGTTCTATGAACAGAGTACAGTGTACCCTTCTCTCTTACCTCTACTCTGGCATGTAACATAAGAATATTGCCAAGTTTTCTGTAGCACTTCAGTTACCTGTAATTTTAGGCTAACCCAGTGTTGACGATAAACACATATATTTAAATACAAATATTTAAACATATATGTATCTAAATACATGTATTTAGATTCCTCCTATTCTTCGTATTTTCACAAAGTGGTAAAATATTTTAATTTCATAATTTAAGAAACTAAGTTTAGAACCTTTAAGAGCACTGCAAATAGAAAATTCTGATAGAACAGTTGTTTAGTCTTTATTGTATTAATAAACCTGTGTTTCCAGTTTTTTGTGGATTCTAACTTTATGCTCTCATACCTTTTCTCAGATATTTGTGCAGAAACTTTCTTAAGAAAAATATATTAATTTAAAATTTTTTAACATTTATTTATTTTGAGAGAGTGAGAGCGAGCATGAGTGGGAGCACAGAGAGAGGGGGGAGAGATCTGAAGCAGGCTCTGCGATAACAGCAGACAGCCCGATGGAGGGCTCGAATTTGTAAACTCTGAGATCATGACCTGAGCTGAAATCAAGAGTTGGACACTTAGATGATCGAGCCACCCAAGCACCCCTATTAATTTTTAAAACCAAACCTTAATGGACAAACTGCTAAAAGTCATTAGAGTATGCATTATTATCTGGGATTTGAAGGGTATGTCATTGGCTAAAAGTTACGACTTGTTAGCCGTAAGTTGTATGGCTTCTACAGATAAAATTACTGTTTAAGGCATTTCACCAATAAAGTTAGCTATTAACAAGCAAGGTACTCCAAAAGAATACATGTTGGGGTGCCTGGGTGGCTCAGTCACTTAAGCATCTGACTCTTGGTTTCAGCTCAGGTCACGATCTCATGGTTGGTGAGTTCGAGCCCCCACATCAGGCTCTCTGCTGTCAGCACGGAGCCCACTTCAGATCCTCTTCCCCCCCCCCCCCCCCCGTCCCTCTCTGGCATTCTCTCTCTTTCTTTCAAAATACATAAATAAAAGTTAAAAAAAAATGTACATGTTTTTTACATATACATGTAACCTACGTATCTGTATGTAAATATGTATAAACCTATAACCATGTATGTTCTCTGTGGACTAAAAAATACTATGAGTAGTAATTGTTATCTATGTATGTGATGGTGGCTGAAAATCTATGTTTAGTCAGTATGCATAAGGATTGTCTTGCTTTACAGCTATTGTCAAAATTTGCACAGTCTGGTGGTATAGTTTGAGACTCCCAGCCTTCCTGATGTCTTTTGTCAAAAACAAAACAAAAAAAAAACCCAAAAACCAAACAATTCAATTTTTGATTGCGGCACTCTAGGTTGGTCCCACTGTAACTATTGTTCCCAGCAGTATGTGGCTATGCCTCAACAGTAGAAGATTGTCTTTTTAAAGAGGTAATTTCCAGCCTCACTTTTGTAGAATTCCAGGGAATATCAAAATTCTTTTCATTTTCTTAAAAAAACTCTTGCCATACTGGAATGATAATCAAGAGGTTTGTGAAATGAAAATGGAAACGTAGAGTATCACTGTCTAAAACTTTAGAATCCACTACTTTAAAGCTTTTCTTCATTCTTTTCTGTTTGCTTGCTCTGCTTTGTGTTTTGGTAATCATGTTGTATTCTGCTGTCATACCTTCTGTTTATATATGTATCCTACCCTGCAGCTAATGTCACTTCAGTGCTTGTAAACTGCTGTAAGAATTTCTTAATGAATTTGCCTTGCTAATAATTACCATTATTATTAGTAATACTGATGACAGTCCTCTGAAAACCAGAAGAGTATTTTATATTTCTTCATATAAATGTAGTATATATGCCTGCAAGTCAGCTAATGGACTAAATATAATAGTTAATGGCATAATTAATCTAAAATTTCAAAAAGTCCCTTATTACATATATGAAATGAAGATGTTCTTCAGTTGAGTTGTGATTTTTTTTTATTGTAATAGTGGGATCGATTACAACTTTATACTTTATGGTTGGTAGGGCTTAGGAAAAGAGAACAGGGAACAGCAGGAACCATTAGAATGACTACTATGTTGAAGTCTTTTTTTTTTTTTTCTTCTTCTTTGTTAAGTAAATTCTACCCCCTAATGTGGGTTGAACTCAGGACCCTGAGATCAAGTGTTCCATGCTCTACTGACTGAGCCAGCCAGGGGCCTCCTTAGGCACTAAAGCATAATACTTAAGAGAGTAGGTTCTGGAGTAATCCTAGTTTTGTCACTTAATAACTATGTCACTTTGGACATTTATATCTCTGTCATTTATCTCATTGTGCCTTGGTGACCTTATCTGTATAATGGGGATTCTGATAGCACCTATTCATGGCTTTGTTGTGAAGATTGAGTTAGTATATTTATTTTTATTTTTTTTAATTTTATTTTTTTAAATTTACATCCAAATTAGTTAGCATATAGTGCAACAATGACTTCAGGAGTAGATTCTTTAGTACCCCTTACCCATTTAGCCTGTCCCCCCTCCCACAACCCCTCCAGTAATCCTCAGTTTGCTCTCCATATTTATGAGTCTCTTCTGTTTTGTCCCCCCTCCCTGTTTTTATATGATTTTTGTTTCCCTTCCCTTATGTTCATCTGTTTTGCCTCTTAAAGTCCTCATGTGAGTGAAGTCATATGATTTTTGTCTATCTCTGACTAATTTCACTTAGCATAATACCCTCCAGTTCCATCCACGTAGTTGCAAATAGTAAGATTTCATTTCTTTTTGATTGCTGAGTAATACTCCATTGTGTGTGTGTGTGTGTGTGTGTGTGTGTGTGTGTGTGTGTATACACCACATCTTCTTTATCCATTCATCCATCGATGGACTTTTGGGCTCTTTCCATACTTTGGCTATTGTTGATAGTACGGCTATAAACATGGGGGTGCATGTGTCCCTTTGAAACAGCACACCTGTATCCCATGGATAAATGCCTAGTAGTGCAATTGCTGGGTCGTAGGGTAGTTCTATTTTTAATTTTTTGAGGAACCTCCATACTGTTTTCCAGAGTGGCTGCACCAGCTTACATTCCCAGAGTTAGTATATTTAAAATATTGAAATCATTCCTGGCATGTAATAAACATTTAGTAAAATACAAATAATAATAATAGCACTTATTATTGCCTTACTGATTGAGAAAGCTTAGTAAATCTTTATAAAGCAATGTATCCTAAGAGTTTAGAATTACTAAATTATTTTTAGTTGTGGGTAAAACCAAAGATACTTCTATTAATGAAAGTTTTACAAAATCATAAAATTATAAAAATAGAAACAAAATTACAATCTCAGAATAGTCACCCTGATCTTACTTTGGTATGTTTCCTTTATCTTTTTTTCATATACATTTTTTAATATTGTAATCATGGTTGTTTTATTCAGTCTTCATTCAGATGCAAGTATTTGGCCGTCTCTAAATGTCAGTCACTGTGCCAGGGATTGTGCATTGAAACTGTGAAGACAGGCTCTGTTTTTTTGTTTTTTGGGTTTTTTGTTTTTGTTTTTTGTCTTGAATATGCCATAATAAATAGAGAAGTTTGGTTTTGAGGTATTAAAATCTGATTATTTTTCTTGGCCTGTAGAAAGTTGACTAATTATTAAAGACATAGATTTCAGTAATAATTTTAATATAATTTTATTTTTACCTTAAAATTAAATCTTTGTTGTTCTTAGCTTCACTACTTTGCTTTTAGCTAACTACAGTATGAAAAGTGATTACTGTGGTTACCATAAATTCAGCAAAGTAAACTCCAGTTTCCCTTCCTATCATTTAATTAACTCCAGTTTCCCTTCCTATCATTTAATTATATGTCTATTATACATTCATTGGAAAGTCAGGAGAGACATATTCCAAACTGCAAATAATTTGAGGGGATAGAATTGGTAGGGGGAGGAGGGTTGTTATCACTCCTTACATTTATACATTCTTATATTACTGAAAGTTGTTACATCTTTTAAAAAATAATAAAGTTGCATTCTTAGTTGTTCTTATCATCAGTCATATTATACAGGCATGTGTGGCATATGGGCCAAAATGTGCGTTATTACTGTCAGTTTCATAATATTAATATTCTTATATTCCTACTAGTTCTCTCAGTATTTAACAATATACATAAATTATATTTAATGATTTTTAATTCTTCTGTAATGATCTAAGGGAAAAAGTAATATCTCGAGGGCCAATTTCTTTTTTTTAATGTTCTCGCTCTCTTTTTCTTTTTTAAGTTTATTTATTTTGAGAGAGAGTGCACAAGCTGGGTAGGGTCAGAGGGAGAGGGAGAGTGAGAATCCCAAGCAGGCTCTTTGCTGTCAGTGCAGAGCCTGATGCAGGGCTCAACCCCATGAACCATGAGATCATGGCCTGAGCCGAAATCAAGAGTCAGACACTTAACCAACTAAGCCACCCAGGTGCCCCAAGAGCCAATTAATTTATAAACTATAACTTACATAGTATAAGATTCACCTATTTAAAGTGTACTGTGGTTTTTAGTATTCATTGGTTTCTAGTATATTTACAAAATAGTACAACCATTATCATAGTCTTGTTTCAGAATATTTTTAACATTCCCCAAAGAAACCATGTACCCATTAGCAGTCACTTCCCATTTCTCTTCTCCCTACCCCCTCTCCTATCCCTAGGCAACCATTAATCTACTTTTTGTCTCCTAGTTTGGCCTATCCAGACATTCCATGTAGATGATCTCATATAGTACATGGTCTTTTGTGGCTAGCTACTACTTAGCGTAATGTTTTTGAGGTTCACCCAATGTTTTAGCATTTTTGTCACTAGTACATTTTTTTAAATGTCTTTTTTCAACTTATAAATACCAACTTAAAAACTTCAAAAAGACAAAAATGAACGAAGTATAAAGTTAAGTCTTTTGTAACTAGAGTGGATGTTAGAGGTGGAATTTCCTTTTTAACAAGGCATATTTAGGTGGCTGCAAAGATGCTTTGTTAAAACACCTTGCTTCACTATTTACTACTAGTCGTTTTTTATTTTTGTTTTTTTAGTTTCGTTTATTTATTTTGAAAGAGAGAGAGAGGGAGAGACAGAATCCCAACCAGGCTCTGCACTGACAATGAGGAGCTCGAACCTATAAACCATGATGAGATCGTGACGTGAGCTAAAATCAAGCAGGTCACTTAACTGACTGAGCCATCCAGGCCAGGCACACCTATAGTACTAGTCTTATGAGAGGTGGTTAGGAAGGTTTCCCTGATTAAGTGACATTTAAGCTGAGACACAGTCAAAAGTAGGAATGGTCTGACCAAGGTTGGGCAAGGGAGGATGAGATAAGCAAAAAGAATTGAGCTTGTTTCAGGCAGAGGGAACAACATGCATGTGTGACCTAGAAGCAAAAGTGTTGGGCTTTCCAGGAATAGAAATTAGTACCATATGGTTGCTATTAAAATTTGGGTGGTGGATGAAAGTGAGAAATGCAGCTTTTTAAAAAAGTACTGAAACAGATCACCGCTGATGCCTGAAAGGGCTGTGGGGGCCTTTTTTTTTTTTTTTTTGGATAAGACTCTATCATAAGGGCAAAAGGAAACTGGCACAGAATTTTTAGCACAGGTATGTTAATACACTCAAATTCATATTTTAGAGAACAACTAAGCGTCATTATATAGAAGGGATCAGAAGAAAGCAAGACCAGAGATTTTCAGGGCTTTTTTTTTTTTTTTTAAGGGTTTTTCTTTTTCAAAATTGCTTTGACATTCTTTGCTCTTTACATTTTCATATAACTTTTAGAATTAGCTTGTCAATATCTATAAAAGAGGCCTGCTGAGATTTGTTTTTAGAGATTGTGTTGTGTAGATCAGTTTGGAAATACTGACTTCTTGACAATATTGAGTCTTAAGGTCTATGAACATAGTACATCTTTCATTTATTTAAGTTTTCTTTAATTTATCTCAGTGTTTTACTGTTTTTAGTGTACAACTCTTATACTTCATTTGTTATTTCATATTTGAAATAATATATAGATATACAAATGATTGTTTTGCCTGTCAATCCTGTATCCTACAACCTTACTAAATACATTTATTCTAGTTGGGTGTTTTTGGTTTGGTAGATTCCTGCGAAGGCATTTCTATATACAGGATCATGTTGGCTGTGAATAAAGACTGTTTTGCTTCCTTCTTTCATATGATGTCTTTAATTACTTTTCCTTGCCTTGTGAAACTGGTGAGACACTCTAGTGTAGCATTGTATAGAAATGATGAGAGCTTGCATCCTTAACTTTATTCCCAGTTCTAGAAGAATTCATTCTTTCACCATTAGATCTATTTTTCTGAAAGAGTTTGTGTAGGATTTGGTATTATTTTTTCCTTGGTGATGATAACATTAATAGGTAAAGGCATTTGGGCATGGGTTGTTTTTCTTTACAGGAAGATTTCTAATTACTAATTCAATTTCTTTTTGTAAATCTCTTCAGATTCTCTGTTTCTCTGTGAGTCCCATTTGGTAACTTGTATCTTTCTAGGAAGTTGTATATCCTATCTAACCTGTTTGCATAAACTGTTCATAATATTCCCTTATAATCCTGTTTGTAGCAGTGTTCACTCTTTATTTCTAATTTTTGTAATTAGTATTTTCTCACCTTTTTTTTTTGGTAAATCTAAAGATATTGCATTTTTAGAATCTTTTCAAAGAACCATATTTGGTTTCTATTTTTTTCCCTCTATTTTTCTATTTCACTGATTACTACTAATATTTATATTTTCCTCCCTTCTGATGCCTTGGGTTTAATTTGCTCTTATTTTTTATGATTAGATTGTTGATTCGAGACCTCTTTTCTTTCCTAATATGTGCTAAAAATTATAAATTTTCCTCTAAGTACTTCACTGTCTTCATCACATAATTAGTGGTATGTTTTATTTTTGTTTTTTTCAGTTAAAGATATTTTCTAATTTCCCTTGTGATCTATTATTTGACCTGTGGTTATTTTTAAGTGTGTTGTTTAATTTCCAAATATTTGGAATTTACTACATTTCTTTCTGTTGATTTCTAATGTAATTCCATTGTGGTCAGAGAACAAACTTTGAAGAATTTCAGTTATTTTAAATTCAGAAAGACTTTTTCATGGTCAGATTGATCTGACCTGAAGAATGTCCCATGTGTACTTAAAAAGAACATCTGTTCTTTTATTGATGGGTAGAGTGCCCCATAATTGTCAGTTAAGTAAAATTGCTTGATAATGTTCAAGACTTCTAAATTCTTACTGATTTTTCCATGTAGCTCTTTTTTCAGCTCTTAAGAGGGTGCTATTGAAAACTCCAAATAAAATTTCTCAGTTGTCTCTTTTTCTTTTTATTCTATTACTGTTATTAGGTATCTTTTTATTTGATTGTTATATCTTTCTGATGTATTGATCTCTCTTTGTCTCCAGTAATATTTCTTAAGTTCCAGCTCTTTTATGGTTACTATTCTCATGGTATGTCTTCCCGTCTTTTAGTTTCAACCTACTTGTGACTTTGAATCTAAGGTGTTTCTTCTACAGAAAAATATAGTTAGGTCTTGTTTTATTGTTTGATTTTTCAAAATTTATTTATTTTGAGAGAGAGAGTGTTGGGGGGAGAGAGAGAAAGAAAGTGCAGAGCCTGATGCTGGGCTCGAACTCATGAGCCATGAAATTATGACCTGAGCCTATGTTGGATGCTTAACCAACTGAGCCATCCAAGCGCCTGGGTCTTTTTTTTTTTTTTTTTCTTTTTAATTCAGTCCGACCATCTCTGCCTTTTGAATAGATTGGTTATAGTCTATTCAATTTAGTGTAATTATTGGTGTGGTTGGATTTATGTCTGCCATTTTGGTTTTTGTTTTCAGTTTGACTTCATTGTTTCTGTTCTTCGTCCCAACTTTAACTGTTTTCTTGGTATGGTGAGTGATTTCCAGTTGTATCCCTGATATTCTGTGTATTATATTGTGAAACTCCTAATCATATTTCTTCTTTTTTAGTAAGCAGTTTTGTCTAGGTATAGTGCGTGGGATAGACGTTCAGCTCTCTGCCAGGTCATGCTGACATCATGTCAGCAAGAGTGGGGCCCTGGCTCACACTATCTTCTTCCAGATGGATGGGGTGTAAAATCAACTCTATACTGGGCCCTACTGACATGTAGAGAACTGGTAAAGGGAGATGAGATGCTCACTCCACACTGCCTCCTGCCTTGTTGATGCTGGGTAGGAGTGGAGGCTCAGCTCCCCACTGGGCCTCTATGACTTAATTTTAGCCGAATTAGGGTAATGAAGTTATACATTTCAAGTTTTCTTGGCAGGTGAAAACTTGACAAATCCCAACCCTTGTAAGTTGTATTAGTCACCTATGTACTGGCTGTGCCCATCAGAAATAAGTCCCTTTTGATTCAACATTATTAAGTTATTAAATATTATTTAAAAACTTCAAAAGCACCAGTGAGAAAAATGTTTTTAGCTCACGAAATAGTTATTTTGAAGAAGTCTATGTGTTTGTAAGAAACAAACAAAGGAGATGATATGTATTCAAATATTTTTGTTTAGGATTTTCTTTAAAAATTCAGGGACTGAAGCATCTTGGTCTTGCTAAAAGAGGATCCAGTTACATGCTACAACCCAGTTCACGTGTCCTCTGTCAGGTTTAGAAATACTTTGAAACCTCAACCAAAGGTTCCTTGACCAAAGAATAATTTTTTGCCAATGCCATTTGGGCCATAGGCCTCCATTTTTAGACTTGAGGGTAGTAATGGGGCACTGAACTAAGAAGATAGAGTGATAAGAGATAGTTGGCATACTCGGGTTATTGAATCAGTCTCCCTCTTTTCATCACTCTAGGAATGTACAGGTTACTACATTAACTTTTATCTGTTAATGGAAGGAAGGTGCATTCTCTGTTGCCAGTTAGGGAAGTAAATATAGGAATGGTGGAGGAAAAGGTAAGTTTGTACATGTAGGATCAGCAAGACTTGGTGATAGATTATTGGTGAAGGTAGGAAATAAAACAGATGGAGGAACCCAAAATTTTAGTTTTTAGCTTTTGTAACTGAAGGAATTATGGTTCCATTGACAAAAACAGGAGAGCTACCATTCATAGGGTATAAGAGATATGATGGCTTAGTGTAATTGATTTTGAATTATTGTTTTAGTCATTTAGTTTATAGTACATTCTGTATTTTTAAAGATTCTAAAAGCACCTTATAATTTTTTAATAAAAACTTTATCAGGATATAATTTATATAATATAGAATTTACCCATATCTTTATAATATATATATGCAATAAAATGCATCATAAGATTCAAGAATTTAGTATATTTACAGTCATGACATTGTTACCACAGCCATCACCACCATGTAATTTTAGAACATTTATATCACTCTGAAAGAAATCTCTTCCCCATTCCTACCTCTTCTAGTCCTAGACAATGACTAATCTACTTTCTGGTGTGTCCTTTTCTAGACATTATGTATAAATGGAATCATACAGTATGTGTGTTTTTTGTGTCTGGTTACTTTGAGCATGTTTTTGAGGCTCATTCCTGATCCTTGAACTTTTTACAGTTAGTTTTACAGCTAACAGTAGAGGAACATACTAAGTACACATGAGTCATGTGATTAAATTGTGTGAAACCAGTAGTGTAGGGAAAAGTTATATGTTGAAAGAGTAATGATCATAAAGTGATTTTGTTAATGTTTATTCATCTATAGTTTTGTTTGCTAAATATTTCTAACCTAAAATACCTATATATGATAGTTATCACAATTAAAATGGAATGCTGAGGTAGAGATTTATTATGAAACATTTTTAGTATTTAAGATGGAAAGAGAATGAACCCCAATAGTTTCGTTTTCTTTTTGAACTGTTATTAAGGTATTTCATAAATTGAGATTTTATTTCATTTTTATCCAAATGACCATGGATTGTTGACTAGAGAAATGATTGTTTACCCTATTAGTTTTGATTATCTTGATCAGAGCTAACTAGTTGATGTGAGTGACTTAATTTATAGATAGGGGAGATGAGAAAAGGGATGGAAAATGTACATTGGGTCACTAGAAAGTAGTTTGTCAATTCTGGTACTATAGAGATATATTTAAATCTTTATACCAGAACACATTTTATTTGATTGCCCTAACTTGATTAATATAAAATGTGAAATTACTAACTCCTGGTCTTATGGAGACATTTAACTCTGTAGATAAAGCATACTGTTGTTTACTTCATAAATTCCACTCAAAGTGTCTTAATTTGGAAACCATTCTGATTAGAATTTAAGTAACTTCACATTTTTCATATGGTATCACATTTGAAATAAATTAATATCAATTGACATAATCTGGACCAATCTGAGGAAAAAACTGTGAAGTAGGAAATTCAAGGGTATCACTCTCCTGTCTTCTGCCCACATTGTCTTTTTGTATACCTTCCCCAGAGCTTATAAAGTATACTGTCCTATTCTTTTTCCTGAGACTGAAGTAAATTTCATAAATGCATTCATATTAAGTTATTAAGGATTTAAAGTATTGCTTTTTTCTGATGTGTCATGATTTGAAAAGAAGGCTACAAGAGTGGGTACTGCTTAACTAAAGGGAATGGATTGCTAATGGGAGATTTTTGTGTGGTTTGTGGTAGGAAGTGAACTGGCAGGTGGAAAACAAGGTATTTATCTCATACTGTCTTCAAGACAGTACTTAATGATATGGTTATATTAGGGAGTTGATCAAGTACTACTGAAAACAGACCGAACTATTGTAAAGACAGATGTTTCCTCATAGTTTTTGTAATGAGACTAAAAGAAAAATAAGACCTATTTTAGAATTAAGACAGTTGGCTTCATTTGGGTTTATTTAGCATTTGAAATATGGGTTAATATTGATGGTTGTAGTGTCATTTTCTTTTTATACACAAAGTAAAATGTAGGTGATTTTAAAGACATTCCATGACACCTACAACACCCCCCTCTTAATTTAAATCTGTCCATAAGGATCCCTGTCTTATAACTTGTGCTTAATAATGAATGTTAACCTTTTATTTTTGTTTTTGTTTTTGTTTTCTTCTAGGCTGTATTCATCACCAAAGAAAAAACTTACACCAATGCAGAAATCAGTTAGTCCACTAGTTTGGTGCAGGCAAGTTTTGGATTACCCAAGTCCTGATGTCGAATGTGCTAAAAAGTCTCTTATCCACAAACTTGATCAAACTATGTCAGGTATGTCTATAATTTTACTTGTAAGTTCATCTCCTTGCTTTCTTTAATCAAAAAACAGATAGATGTTGAGTTGGTATGTTTTTAGGAAGGCAGTTCTTTGCTTGGTGGTTTCTTAGTCTTGTGCATGCCATCATGGGTTTTTACCATATGCACATAACCTTGTTTACTTAATAGCTTGTTAAATTACATAATACCCTGTTAAATTTACTTAATAGCTTTTTGCTGCAGTCTTCTCATTTTTATTTCACTTCATCCTAAAGAATAATATCCATGAAATAATGGGGTTTATGTGATAGGGCTTTTTTTTTCTAATATAAGTTAAAACAAATAACTATTAAAAATATGTTTGGTATCATCTAAAGTTCTCTCACCACCCTTGGGAAATTCTGATGTGGTGGAAACATACAGGCTGGGAACCAAAGAGACCCCATTCTCATTCTAGCACTTAGTTACTCTGTGACTCTGTGCATTATTTAACTTCTGTGAGCTTTTTCCTTGTGTATACTTCTGTGTTACTTTTTCCTTGTGTATAGAGGATCCTTTTTGGAAAAGCAGTAGCCTTTATGCAATTAAATTTTTTTTTTTTCTGAATATTAAGTGTTTTTAGAATTGTATCCTGGAGCTTGATTTAAATTCTATTCATAAGAGTTTTTTTTAATGTTTGTTTATTTTTGAGAGAGAGAGAGAGAGAGGGCAAGTAGGAGAGGGACAGGCAGAGAGAGAGACACTGAATCTGAAGCAGGCTCCAGGCTCTGAGCTGTCAGCACTAAGCCCGACATGGGGCTTGAACCCATGAACCACGAGATCATGACCTGAACCAAAGTTAGATAGTTAACTGACAGCCACTCAGGCGCCTCCAAATTATTAAAAATATCTAGACAAGGTAGTAGACAATTCAGAATAACTGGAAAATTTCTAACTCATTCCAGTTAGGTGATATTATTTAGATGTTTATTAAAAATATCTTTAGGAACAACTTTCCATTACTGTTGTATCTCACCTTAGAAATAAGGTAAGTATATTTTACAGTTAGGAGTTGTCATTATTCAGCAGTATATGTTCATAACCTACTTTGTGCTAGGTGTTGTTCTCAACTCTGAGGATATTGCAATGAATAAGATAGACGAAAAAGTCCCTTACTTCCCAGAGCTTATATTCTAACGGGGGTGGCAGACAGTCGATAAATAAACATATAAACGCATTGGCAAACCTTTTCTGTAAATAGCCAGATAGTAAACATCTTAGGCTTTGTGGGCCATGAGGTCTCTGTTGCAGTTACTCCCCTTTGCCCTTCTTGGACGCAAGCAGCCATAGATAATACGTAAATGAATGGGCATGGCTGTGTTCCAGGGAAGCTTTATTTACAAAAAGAAGTGGTGGGCTGGAATTGGCTCACAGGCTGCAGTTTACCAAACCTTGGTTTAAAACATCCTAAAAAATAGGAACTATTAGCAATTGGCAATTAGTCAATTGGACTTGGGGAAAACCAAAATAACACCTCAAAAATAGCAATTTGAGTGAAGTAGCTTTTTGCTTTATTATAACAAGGTATTAAAGGTAGTGGGAGTGTGTAAGAGAAACTGTTACTCTTGAACCAAAACTAGGTGTAATCAAGTACTGGATTTGTTTGACAGTGTTTAGATTTTATAGCTATATGCACAGAGCAGTAGGTACAGCTATAAGTGTAATACATAGTCAAAGGAAAAGGGGCACCTGGATGGCTCAGTCGGTTAAGCCTCTGATGCTTGATTCCCTCTCAGGTCATGATCTCATGGGTTCGTGAGTTCGAGCCCCACTTCGGGCTCTGTGCTGACAGTGTGGAGCCTGCTTGGGGTCCTCTCCCTCTCTTTCTGCCTCTCTGTGCCTCTTCTTCCCACCCCTCAGTGGATAGATAAACTTAAAAAAATAAAAAGAAAAAACAACTATTTGGCTATTCCAAATTTCAACCTTAGTCCTAAATCCCCCCTTTTCCAAGTTGGTGAGGAGATATTAGATGTATTTCTGTGGTAAGTCAGAGCTTCCTGGGAATACAGCTATTGTATTCTAAGAGAATGGTTTCTGTTCAGTCCCACTCAGCTTCCTTGCCGTGCTCTACTACTTGTCCCGAAGATGTTCTTCTCTTATTGTTTATGATAGTGCATTGTATTTTTTAAAATGTTTTTTTTTTTAATATTTATTTATTTTTGAGAGACGGAGCGAGACACAGCACGAGTTGGAGGGGCCGGGCGCAGAGAGTGGGGGAGACACAGAATCCAAAGCAGGCTCCAGGCTTTGAGCTGTCAGCACAGAGCCCAACACGGGGCTTGAACTCAAGAGCCGCAAGATCATGACCTGAGCCAAAGTCGGATGCTTAACTGACTGAGCCACCCAGGCGCCCCATGATAGTGCATTGTATTTTTTACCCTGTCTCACCCTTCCTACTATTTTCTTTGAAGCTGTCTTTGAAGGCTCTTCCTTCTTTGTCCATCTTTTTTTTTTAATTGGAAACTTTATATAGCTTAAAATTTACCACTTTAACCATTTTTAAAAATTGTTCTTTTAAGTGTATTTGAGAGAGAGAATGTGTGCTGCCCAGGTGGGGGAGGGACAGAGAGAGAGAGGGAGAGAGAATCCTCTTAATCCCATGAACTGGGGATCATGAGCTGAGCCGAAATCAAGAATCAGACGCTTAATTAACTGAGCCACCCAGGCGCCCCAACCATTTTTTATTTTTATTTTTTATTTTTTTAACCATTTTTTTAAATCTACAGTTCAGTGGCATTGAGTACAGTCACATTGCTGTGCAGCCATCACCACTGACCATCTCCAGAACTTTTTCATCATCCCATACTGTACAATTCTGTATCCATTAAATGTCCCGTTTCCCCAATCCCCCATCTGTCCACCTTTTAAGTTTAGGGTGACAGAGGTCTCTTTTGCCTGGCTTCTGTCTGTTTTCATTATTTCATCCATTCATATGGTATCCAGCGGCCTCTCTTCAACTTAATCTCATTCATTCATACATATATTCAGTTAATATTTACTGAGAGCCTGATATATTTCAGACTTTGGGGAGAGGGTAGAGGATACATGATAAAAACTAATAGCATACCTGCGCTCATGGAGTTTATCATCTACTAGGGGAAATGTACTAATACAAATAATTTTTATAACTGGTGATACGTAATAAAAGAATGGTACAGAGTGCTTTGCTTTGAGAAATAGGGATTTTACTTCAGGAGACAATGTTTGACCTGAGTCCTAAAGATTTAGAAAAATTTGAGTGGTTTAAGGGGGAAGGCGAAAGAGGGAATAAGGGTATTCCAGGTAGAGAACACAGTGTGTGCAGAGGCTCTGTGGGAGGCCTGTGCAAGCATGCGGGGAGAGTATGGCACGCACGAGACCTGGAAAAAGCCAAGTTGGTGGCTGGAGAAGAGTAGGGAAGGGAGAGATGTGAGAAAGATATGTAGGAGCCAGACTTTGCAAGCCCTTATAGATTATGCTAAAGGTTTTGGACTTGGGGCACCTGGATGACTCAGTCAGTTAAGCCTCTGACTCTTGGTTTCAGCTCAGGCCATGATCTAAGGGTTTGTGGTGTTGGGCCCCGTGTTGGGCTTGTGTCGGGCTCGGTGCTGACAGGATGGAGACTGCTTGGGATTTCTCTCTCTCCCTCTGCCCCTTCCCTGTTCTCTCTCTTTCTCAAAATAAGTAAATACTTTTTTTTTAAGAAAAGGTTTTAGGCCTTATTCTAAAAGCAATGGAAAGGGGCATCCGGGTGGCTCAGTTGGTTGAGCGTCTGACTCTTGATTTCAGCACAAATCATGATTCTCGGGTTGTGGGATCAAGTCCCACAGCGGGCTCCATGCTGAGCGTGGAGCTTGCTTAAAATTCTCTCTGTCTCTGTCTCCTGCCCCTCTCCCCTGCTCATGCTCGCTCGCTCACTCTCTAAAAAAAAATAAAAATAAAAGCAATAGAAAGATTGGAGGGTGTTGTTCAAGGGTGTGGTATGTATGAGCAGGAAGACGTGATTAGGTTTGCATTTTGGTTAAGGTCATGCTTAGCTGGAGTATGGAGAGTAGATTGGAGAAGGCTAGAAGTGAATGAATGTACGGTGCTTTTGCGGGGCGGGGGGGGGGTTGATAATGGTAGCTGGGCAGTGTGTGTTGATGGTAGTGGAGATGAAGAGATGTGGATGGAAAACTGAATGAGCCAAATTTGAGGAAGTAAGGGAGAAGTATCAATGATCTAGGTTTCCAGCTTGTGTGACAGGATGAATGTTACTAATCATTTGAGGTCAGAACCCCAGGAAGAGAGTTAAATTTTAGCGGGAAAATCATGGCTTTGAATGTGGAAATGTTGGCTCTGAGGTGCCAGTGGCTCCATAGAGGAGACATTAAATGGGCAGCACATATGGGACTGAAGCCCAGGAAAACTTGGGACTGGAGATATAAATAATGGGGAGTTTTTGGACTTTGGTAATAACTGATGTGATAGGTATGAATGAGATTTCTTAGGAAAAGGAATATAGTATAGAGTGAGGACATAAAGGGGTGAGGACTTGAAATGCTGGTGATTAAATAAATAACCACTGGGAAGAGAATAAGCTTCAGAGGAGATCAGAAAGTAAAGAGGAAGAAATTAGCACCCCAGTTTCTGCTCAGGTTGGTATTTCTGAGATACTACATTCTAAATATGTTTAAAGTGTGGCATCTTATCTCTTGGGGAATACGGACAAAACTACAGTGTCCAACTTACTACATCATCAAACTAAACAGAAAAACAATGAAAAACTTATGTTCTTCCACCCCAAACCATTTATCTGCCCAGTAGGCAAACCAGAAACTTCAGTCACCTTATTTTTTTTTCTTTTGTAATCCTTCTAGTTTTTAATATCTATCCTTCTTTTTTGTATTTGTCACCTCTACTGCCTAGTTCAGTCTCATCTATTCAACATAAAAATGTCCATCAATTTTCTTCTGAAACTGATTGGATCATATATCACCTTTGCTCAGAATTCACTGATAGTGAATAACGTTCATTCTCCTGAGCACAGTTTCCAGGACTTCCACGACCTGGCCCAGCTATGTCTTCCTGTTTTGTCCCTCACGCATCTGCTTTACCTTTCTACAGCACTCATTCTTATTCCCTGAACCTAATATACATTTTCAAGACCCTGCTTTTGTTCCTGTGATAAACACAGATGGAAGCACATGCTTTCCCCATTCTCAGTGGCCTGTCAGATTGCCGCTCATCCTCTCAGGACTGCTCCAATGCCCCTTTCCAAAAAGCTGTGCCTAGTTTTTCTCATTTGTTATGAATTATCCTGTCTCATCATTCCACAGCCCTTTGCACCTTTATGATAGTGCTCATTTCATTTTGCCCTGAAATCATTGTTTTTTTTCCTGCCTGCACTACTTGGTTGTAAGCCCCTTGAGAAATAGTACGATGTCACATTTGTCTGTATGTTCTACACATTGCTTTGCCAATGGTCAGAAATACTGAGTTAAGCTATGGATTTTAGAAGAGTGTAGAAGAAAGAAATACTATTTTAAGTAGTAATTTTTCTCTATGTATGTACTTGATATCTTAGTTCTACTTTTGTACTGTTTCTATAATCTTACATGCATAGCACATTTTTTCTTCCTTTTTTTGGGCCAGAAGACTGGGGGAAAGGGAGGGAGGCTTTTTTCTTTTTAAAAAGAGAATTCTCACGTTTGACCTTAACCTGGCCTAAGTAGTCAATATTGCTTTACTTTTACAAAAATCCAAACTTTGGAAAGGCTGTTTTTAAAACTCACTATTTCATACTTTTTTCTACCCTTTTCTTTCCAGTAAATGTTTGTTATAGAAAAATGAAAAAACACAGGGGCTCCTGGGTGGTTCAGTCAATTAAGCACCCGACTTTGGCTCAGGAGATGATCTCAGGTCCCTGAGTTCAAGCCCCACATCGGGCTCTCTGCTGTCTGTGCAGAGCCTGCTTTGGATCCTCTGTCTCCCCTCACTCTCTGTCCCTCCCCTGCGCTCTCTCTCTCGCTTGCTCTCTTTTCTCTCTCTCTCCAAAAAATAAATAAACATTTTTTTAAAAATGAGAAGACACAAATATACTTTTTCATTCATTTTATTTTTTAAGACCATTCAGAGTTAATACAGTTGGAACAAACTTCCCGACAAGATAGAAGTAAATTAATTTAATGGCTAATAATTTGTTGAGAAGATATTCTTCTTATGGTATTATTTTTGATGTTTGGTGTGGCTACTGTTTTATTTGCACAGTGCAATTTAAGATAATGGAACTATTTTGTTGGGATTATTAATGTGTATTTTCTCTTGCTACTCTTAAGAATGTTTCTGTATTTAAATTGAGATAGTGACTTAATAAATTTCCCAGTAGGAAAAAATTTTGAATGAAGTGTTAACCTTTTCTGTTGATTTCTCCGCTTCTCATTAACACAGCTCTCAAGAGGCAGAATTTATATAACAATCCTTTCAATTCCATGAGTTACACAAGTCCTTATAGTCCAAGTGCAAGTAGCCCATACAGCAGTGGTTTCAATTCTCCATCTTCAACCCCAGTGCGACCTCCTATAGTCAAACAGCTAATACTTCCTGGAAATTCAGGTAAGGAGAATTTGAAATGGAATAATTAAGGTATAGTTTTTAACTTACTGCCCTACCTCAGAAAATAACTCAGTCATCCATAGTTCAAGTTCTTGTGCCTATGAGACTTTTAAGTGGTTAAAGAAAATATCAGTGAGGAGCTATTTAGCACCTGGTACTGATAAACCAGGGTACATCTGTAAAGTTTTCTTTAGCATGTACTTGAAAGTTTTTAGATCTGGCTTGATTAGAGTAACAAGCTTGATTCTTTTAACTAATAGATGCTTTCTTTTACTGAATAGATTGATTGGGCTATAAAAGCTAAAAATAAAAGCTCTTATTAAACCACTTAAGCTTTATTTAATAAGCTTTGATATTACACTCAAATAATAGTATAAGCTATATGTGTATGTGCCAAAAGAGTGGAGTCCAAAATGATATGGGAAGGTAGACTGCTGTAAAGTGGGGAAAGAATGTTTTGCTGTGGTTCTGTGACTGAAATAGTTACTCTGTAGCTTACTGTTCTTTAGGATTCACTGTTAACTCTTATTGTTGCTGTTGTTACAGCTAATTATTGTAGCTTCCTTAAAAATTAAGGTTATTGTTAACCACCTCAAATTTTTGACTCCCTAGTCTAATAACTTCTCGCCCCTGCTGTTAGCTTTGTGCATAAGTTGTTACTTGCTATTTATGTCACCCATGACTGTCATACTAAAAAGTTTAATCTGCTATATTTGTTTAACAAGAATTTTATTTGGGCACTATTTGAACCTGACCTTGTAGTACTTCTCCTATCATATGTACTATGTTCTTCTTGATAATATAAACATCAACTATTTTGCTCTTAATATGCCTTTCACGTGGGAGCTGACTTCTATGGTAAAGAATTCTGGGAAACAAATGTTTCAAATAAGTCTGTATTAGATACATTAGTGACAGTGTTAGGATTTTATTCTTCACTAGGAGTTGATGATCTGATGAAAGGATTTCCTTAGAAACAAGTTAGACTCTTGGATATGTATATCCTTTATTCTTCTGACCTGCCTTCTATCCCCCTTTTTGCTTTCAGCAATGAAATACTTTATCTCATTATTTCCTCTGTTGCATGTTTGTGCTTCACTCCTACACTTCAGAGAACTCCTTGGATCCCTATTACTAGTTTGACAAAGAATTTTGTAAACATGGCATAACGTAGGAAAAATGACCCTAGTGTTCTTTTTTTGGTTTGTTCCTAAATCTCTAAGGAATTTTGATTTTCCTCAAATTATAGTTTTCTTGCTTAGGAAAAGTAGAAGCTTTTATTCAGGGAAAAAGATGATGGTATTGGCTAAGACTGTGAGTTTGGGAGGAGAAAACACATTATAAATTCATTTGTTTATGAGGTGTTTCATTGGCTGTCTTGTAAAAGTTGGAATCCTCTAACATTTATTGAACACCACCTACTTACCAGGCACCGTGGTGAAAGCTTAATTGTTTCATAAGAGAATAGATAAGTTATGATTGAAATGAAAATGTGATTTGCTTTTATGCCATAACATATGACATAGCCCTCTTTATTCTTAATAAAGTCAATTTTTATTTTCAATATTTGGGAATTTCGTGAACAGAAAAGACAGAATAATGGTGAACTGAATCAAATAATTAATATCAAGTTATTACAACAGATGCTTATTCAGTTTTTGTTATACCAAAGTTCAAATCTTTTTTTTTTTTTTAAGGTAATTTGAAAAGTTCATCAGACAGAAATCCTCCACTCAGTCCTCAATCCTCTATAGACAGTGAGTTAAGTGCTTCAGAATTAGATGAAGATTCAATTGGATCCAATTATAAGCTAAATGATGTAACTGATGTACAGATTCTAGCTCGGATGCAAGAAGAAAGTAAGTATTTTAAGTGTTCAAGTTGAGTCTAGTTCAGGTATAATTTTGTTGTGGATATTTAATAGATCTTAAGGTGTTGTGGGATAGTAATGTATGAGTAGAAATGTTAAATTTTAGAGGCTTATTCAACATACAGACTTGCTTGTTCATTAACTTGTTTTCAGAGTACATTTTATGTAAAACAGTTTGCTGTGTGAGGAGCAAAGAAAGGCAGGTAATGACTAGTAACCATGCCCTGCATGTTACTCTGCGCTGGAACTTGCGAGAGTAGTTATTACTCTGTTACACTGTGTTTTCTTAGTAGACCATTGTTTCTCAACCTTTTTTCCATTATTACCCCTTCCCAACCACCTTTTTAGACTTTCTTTCCTTTTTTTGCCTATCACCTCACCATGAAATTTTAATACCACAGATATACCCTACATCTCTTTATGTACTGTGAGGATCACAAATTAGTATGGTATCTGGGTTTTTTTCATACCCCAAGAGCCAATTTTCTCCCTATGGGGGCAGATATCACCACTCTTGGAATATGTGGTATAGACTACAGGAAAAAAAAAAAAAAAGACCTTTATGGGAAAATTGAAATTATGACATTAAATGAGGTGAGCATGCAATACTGCTTTACAGAATGGTCTTTGCAACTTTTTAGGTCACAGATACCTTTGAGAATCCAATAAAAATTATATCCCCTGTCATCCCCAGAGTATACATATGCACAAAATTTGTCATACTGTTTCAAAGGTTTGTGGATGTTCTGGCTCTCTTTGTAAAATGGTGGTGATAGTATTATTCTTGCCTATACTTTTTTTAAAAAATATTTTAATTTGTACTTTTCACATTTGTGCGTAAAATATTTGAAAAAAACATCTTAGCACATAAAACAAGTACATAAAGAGGAATGAAAACAGTAAGTGAAAATAATCAGGCTAAAAACAGTATCATCCTCAGGAGATCATAAAAGGATTCTCAACCAGAAGAAACAGGAAAATTTGAATATGGAAGTATCCTCACCTAACTATACTGATAATGGTACATATTTTTAAAAGGCTTTTTAGAGAGGATGGAAATGTTTTATTAGATATTCAGTAGAGTACTATGGTTTGCCTATACATTTTATCATAAGATACCACAAGCTTAACTGTGAAGTAAGCAATCTCTCTAAAGTGACCCGTTCAGTCTTTACAATGAAAAGATTCTTGAAGCACACGTTTCAGTCTTGACAATCAGCTGAGGGTAATGGAGCATCAAAATAATTTAGTTTAAAAACTTTCTGTTTTAGGCCCTTTTATGTAGCTATATGGTAGGTTTTATTAAGCTATAACATTTATTAAGAAACTGCAGAATGTTATTCTGAATCATTTCCCATTTTCCAACAGCTTCGCATAGAAAAGTAGAAAGACTTGGTTCTTGCTTTACTTATCTTTAGCTCACGGAACTAACAATATGGTACCCTTTTCTTCTGTAATTTTGTGTAACTCCTCATTGAGACTGTGGTTATTGTCAGCTAGTCAAGGATATGAAAGGAGAATAGAGTGCTTCCTCACTATAACTTAGAGTAAATTCTCTCAGTTCTTTGAACTGTGACTTTTCAGACCCCAGTATTTTGTTAGAAACTCAGCCAGCTTTTTGCTGTCATTTTTATATTGTGTTTTGGTAACAAGTAAAAGAAATTCTAGCCTTGCTTTAATAATTCTTTTTAAGCCATCCACATGCACAGATAGGGTCTTTTTCTAGTGAATAAAAAAAAAAAAAAAGATGCTAAAAATGTCTGCCTCCTCGAAAATGCCAGTTTTTTTTTAAGAAAATGATTTTTGTTTTAAAACATTGTTTCTTTAATTTTGTTTGTTTTTAACAGAGATGTAGAATTACAGATTTTGGCTGTTTCCTGGTTAAGCCCTCTTATTTCTAATAGGAGAAATACACAATCCCTTGGTGATTGTTGCTTCCTTAGGATCCCCCTAGTACTGCAGGGCCTACTTTGGGATCTGTGTTTTTCTTTGCTAAAACAGTGCTATTCACTGATCTGTTGTCTTTTGTTAGGTGACTTTAGTACTGTGCTGTAACGAGACACTATCTTGTTTGTTACTAGAGTGATTCCGAAACTTGAGTGAAGGGTTAGACAGGCCCCAGGAATCTGTAGTTTTATAGATACCCTGCTATGATTCTCACCCATTACTTTGGGGACCATATCGATAGCACTATCTGTGTATGAGCATATTTTTTAAATTTTTTAATGTTTATTTTTGAGAGAGAGAGCACAAGTGGGGAAGAGGCAGAGAGAGAGGGAGACACAGAATCTGAAGCAGGCTTCAGGCTCTGAGCTGTCAGCACAGAGCCTGACGCAGGTTTCAAACCCACGAACCGTGAGATCATGACCTGAGCCGAAGTCGGATGCTTAACCAACTGAGCCACACAGGCGCCCCAGTAGTAGAGAATTTTTAAACTAGATTGTCAGTAGTTGGCAGGACTTGATCAAAATATTGGCCTAAATTCTGTACTTTTCTTGAATAGTAATTTTATTCTTAATTGAATATATACCAACATTTGTTTTTGTTCTAGAAGTTTTTATACTTTTTGAAGGGCCTAAGTTTGCTTGGATGTTTTTGGAGGTGTCAAGATACATAGGGGACTCCTTTGAAAATTTTTACTTGATAGCTTAGAATTTAAGTTTGTTTTACTGATGAAGTCTCTTGGGTCATGAAGGAACTAAAATTTCATTTATGCCCAAGTATTGAATTCCTGAGGATGGGAAAGAAATTTCCTTCATCAATAAATCAATTCCAAGAATTCAGTATCCAGGGAGTTTATTTATACACTGGTGTATTCTTCTCATTGGTTGAACAATAATTGTTTTCCCTCAGTATTTTTGAAATGTTGATCTCAAATTTGGATTTTTGTCTTTAGGAATAGAAATATTTTTAAACTTATGGTTCTACCTCTAACACAGATTTCAGAATCATGAAGAAAAATTGGATTGGGCAAAGGTTTATAGAATTTCATTCAATTCAAAAATAATCTTTTAAAATATTTTAGGCATCATTATATGGGAGGATGTCTAAGATGATTCAAGTGGAAAGGGAGTTTTCCTTTACACTTTATACCCTATTGGAATTTCTCAATGATATTCTTTTGCTTTTAAGCCTCAAGAATATATAAATGTTTAAAAATGTAACTAAAGAAATGAAATAACACATTCATTATTGTCAGGTCTCCGGCAAGAATATGCAGCCACCACATCTCGGCGCAGTTCTGGTTCATCTTGCAATTCTACAAGACGGGGTACTTTTAGCGATCAGGAACTTGATGCGCAAAGTTTAGATGATGAAGATGACAATATGCATCATGCAGTATACCCTGCTGTTAACAGGTTTTCACCATCACCACGCAATTCACCTCGACCATCACCTAAGCAGTCACCCAGAAATTCACCTCGTTCACGATCTCCTGCTCGGGGAATAGAATATAGTAGAGTGTCCCCACAGCCTATGATTAGCCGCTTACAACAACCTCGCCTTTCACTTCAAGGTCATCCCGCGGATTTACAGACAAGCAATGTTAAAAATGAAGGTAATTAGGATGATTCTGGCAAAGCAGTTGTCCTTAATATTTCGATATGAAAGTAACACAATTTGTTACCAAGGTTTTGTATTTTAGAAAAGTAGATCAAGAATTTAGGTAGTTTACTGTTTTATTACTAGTGCATCAATACAAAACTAAAGGAGAGAGTGAATTTAATTTTACTTGATTATGTTACTACTACTCATGAAGTGGTCCGTATATAGATTTTGATTTAATTAATTTATGGCTCTTTTTAAAGGTTCTCTTCTACTGATTTCTAGGACCTGGGTTAAGTTATTTTTTATAAGACATGTACTTTCTGTTAACTCCTCTAAAATGTAGAATGCTTAAAGAATTTGATTTGTGAATGCCAGTTAATATTTTAATTCTTTATCTAAAAGAATGTTTTGATTTTTTTTTCTTTAAATTCTGTTGTCATAGAAAAACTAAGACGCAGTCTTCCAAACCTGTCCCGAACATCTAATACACAAGTTGACTCAGTGAAAAGCAGCAGAAGTGACTCAAATTTCCAAGTGCCAAATGGAGGAATACCTCGCATGCAACCTCAGGCTTCAGCCAGTAAGTATCTTTTATGTGTCAGTTATTTAAAGGAAAATGAAAATTATAGATAGTAATTTTGTGCTGAATAGCTGTTTTAAGCTATCTATACTAAAATGTAGTGATTGTCGCTTGCTATAAGATAATCATAGCTGTATTAAAATTTAAAATTTGCTCCTATAAGATACCCAATTGTATCAGTACTTGTTTCTGTATGAAACTCTAGTCTCTCCAGATTGAAAAAAAATTTTTAATGTTTATTTTTGAGAGAGACAGAGACAGAATGCGAGTGGGTTAGGGGCAGAGAGAGAGGGAGACACAGAACCCGAAGCAGGCTCCAGGCTCCAGGTCCAAGCTGTCAGCACAGAGCCAGACGCGGGGCTCAAACTCACTAACTATGAGATCATGACCTGAGCCAAAGTCAGATGCTTAACTGACTGAGCCACCCAGGATCCCCTCTCCAGAATTTTTAAATGAGCAAAGTCTACCTATTAATTATACAGATATATATTCATTAAAAACCTCGCATTCTGCAGTACTATACATTAAAAATGACAAGATTTTTGTGGGAAATGGTCCTGAAACAGACAACTTAAAACTCAAGCAACTTTCTTAGTAGAACATTTAAAAAAACAAAACAAAACAAAACCATAATGATCCTGCAAAAAATACTAGCATAATTAAAAGCATGTTAAATTTTCAATGAATAAAATAAATACAACTGGCAAATCTAGGGGAAAAAAAAGTTGAAATTGACTTGATGAAAAGAAAAGATTGAGTCTGTTGAATGAAGGAGAGACAAAGGTAACAAACAAAGATCAGAAAGAATCATACAGAAAGAACTTCTAAAACAAAGTAGCCAACTGAGCCAAGTAGCGATGTGGGAATAGATGGATACTGTGTACTTCAGTGTACGAGGTGACTGAAAAGGAATTGAACACTTCCCAAAGAGTATTATCTATTAACTAGAGTAGATACAAACATGTAATCAAACCAATTTTAAACAAACTGTCACAGTTATTTCTATAAATTTAGAAGTGCTCAATATGCACCCCTTGTAACCCATGGCTCGCATCAGTCCTGGGGTCTGATCGACTCAGTTTCTTTGTAGCATATTACATCGCCAGTTGAGATGGTGGCCGCGACGTGTTTCTTCATTTCCTTAAAGCTATGAAGAAGTGCCACAAACACAAGGTTACTGATCATTTATGACTTGTTTATTGGGTAATACAACTTTGGAAACATTCGATTGTTTCTTAATTCCCTTGCATTCTTCCTTGGCTCTGTTGTGTTTAGCTGACTTTGTGTATTTTATGTTAAGCTGCTGTTAACTTGGTGGCTCAAAAAGACCAGGAAAAAATACATTTGAACCCAAATGACTTTTGTGATAACAATGATAAATTTCCCTTGCTTTCAGTTGTATGTGATGTTATTTATATTAGAGAGACTCATATTGTGCTTTACCGTCCATGCATGATCCTGTTTAATCTCCAGAACAATTCTATGAAGTAGGTACAATTATTAACACATTTTTCAAATTATGAAATTGAAGCTTTGAATAACTTAACCTACAATCATACATACATAGGTGGCAAGTTAGGATTCAAACCCATGTTGATTCTGCTCAGGAACCCAAGTCCACCTGGAGAGGTCTGTCCTATCTATGGTTTAGTACTAAGATACAAAAATATCCAGAAATATTATTTCTGGTTTTTTTCTAAGATGAGCCATAAAATTTAAGGCACTGTGGAAAATTGTTGCCTAGAGATTTGTGTACCTCATTTATTTAGCTGGATATATGTAACAACATGTTTTTGAACCAAGTTAAATTTTAAATTTAGAGTTCCAAGTCTTGCAAACTATGTAATTAAGAGTGCCATTATGATACTCATATGGTGTACTCATAAATGGTATAGAAAGTAGGGAATCACAGAACTTTAAAAATAAAGTTATAATTTGAACTCTAAGCTATCTTGAAATGGTGAATGATAACTTTTGTGCCTTTAAATCTGTAAATTAAGTTCATTTGACCCTTGAAAATACCGTGTTTCTAAGTTTTTTCTCCCTTAGTATATTTTTGCCTGAAAGAATAAGCAATCCACAATGTTAATACAATAGGAAAGAAAATTTTATAGCACTAAGGAGATTAAATAATAAAAATCAGGCATATTATAAGCTGCACATTTACAGCCTATGCACAGATAATCCAAAACATTATTTGTACTTGTGCTTTTATGCTTAGTTTGAAATGAGTTCTGAATTTCTCAATTTTTATATGATTATATCTTCAGACATCTTCCCTGTTCTTTGTTAAAACCAGCTATATCTGTATTCTCTTTATTCCATCATTATCAGTACCAACTTTTTACTCAGGGTTATTTCCTTATGCCCTCATATATGCTCTTTATTTGAACTATTGTAGCACCTCAGAGCTGTATGGAAATGAAAAAGACTCTTGACAAAATTCTAGAAGAAAAAAGAAAAGGTTGAGAATCTATAATAAAAATGTTAATAGAGAAATATATGACCATATCTTAAATTTTGTGATAATTACTTGAGTTCTCTAGTAGAATTAGCATTGTGTAATCACCTGCCGATTCCCTAGAAATTTTTTCTGTAGGTGAATTTTTCTTTTTCCCCAGAAATTGATAATTAAGGAAAATATAAAGAGAAATACAATGAGATTCTAATCACTAATTTACTTTTAAGTGGAAAATATGTATGCATTTGCATAGTGGTCTATCTCGGTAGTTGAAAAGTGTATAAGCAAAAGAGAAAGTAAGAGACAGTCCTTTGTATTTTCAATTGTATATACTTGTTTATTTTTATATTTGTAGCTATAGTGAAGCTTATTTGCAATTAAAATGCCACAAACATTTATTTTAGGGTAAAATCACACTAGTCACAAAAAAAGTTTTGGAAAATGGTAAGTCCGGAATATTATCAAGTTTAAAACTTAATAAAGTTTATTTTATAAAAATATTTTAAGCCTTTTGTTTAAGTTAACATGTTTTACTTCGTAATGTATTATCTATTTTCTTAAAATTTTACATGTATCTTTGATCCATAGAAATGTATGTATGTAACTGTTCTTTTAATTACTATGTGTGTGTGTATATGTGTGTGTGTATATATATATATATATGTATATATACACACACACATATACACACACACACACACATATATATACTGTTTTTATGATAGCCTTTTTATTTTGATATAGAATTATATATAAATATAATAGTAAGTTTTATCTATTTTATACATGAATTAGTATTCTTTATTTTTTGTATAAACCAGTTAGTATAATAGATGTTGCATTTTGTTTTCTTTTAAGTATTTATTTTTCAAGCCCTTAAGTGGTAAAGCTTTGGTTCTTACTTGCTGGTCTGCATGAACCTAACTTTGCAAGGTTGCTATTACTTCCACCTTCGGGACCACTTCTTTTGCCTTGTACTATGCCAATCACTGTTTTTTATATGCTTATTTGCTGTGGCTGCATTATTGTGGATGCTGGCATTCAAAAATAAATGAGAGTTCTAATATATTTTCATTTTTATAGCTGTTACCAATTTCTGACTTTTATAGTTGGAAAATGTGAGTAACTTAAAAAGTTTAAGAAAACCAGAGCATTGCAGAGGTCATGGATATATGCCATTTTCTCTGTTTCTCCAGTTAAAGGAAAGATTGTTTGTCAGGGACAGTTTTTCAGAAGACTAGTGCCTTCTTTCTAAGACTACTAGAGGTTCAGTAGAAAATTTAGTTTTCAGAAAGCTATAGGAATATTGGTTCAGAAATAAGAGGAGGGAGAAAAACCCGAGACAATCTGCTTGTTTAAAAAAATTAAAATAATACTCAGACTCTGGTTAGTATTTTTAAATGTTTACTTTCACATGTATTATCTCATTTGAACTTCACAAAAGCCCATTTCTTATTTTTTATAGAGAGGAAGCAGAGATACGTATATATTACATGTGCAATGGCATATAACTAGAAAAGTGCAAAACTACTCCCTCCTTCCAACTCCTCTCTGAGTTTCCTGATTTCCTCCTAATATTTGTTTGCATTACATCATGCTGACCTAACTGCAAATTCTTGGATGACTCTATTGGAGCATAATTGAATTATAAATACTTTGTAGTATTTAGAATTACTTAATTGTAGAATTACTACAAAAGAGTAAGATAACCCAGTGTAATATTTATCCACTTACTTACATTTAGTCAAATAGAGGAATAATTTTGCATGGGATACAGAGTATTCCCGCAGAGAAGAGATGTATGGTCAGTATTTTACTCTGGACTTTTCACTGAAGGGGGTGCGGTATCCAGGGTAGTTATCAGCTTATGCATAACCAGACTTTCTGAGGCCCATGGGGAAGGAATCCTCATCCAGATACTGTTTAGAACCAAACACTGAAAGATTCTGCTTGAATTTTACATAATTATGAAACATAAATTCAAAGAAATAAGTCATGAATAACCTGTGTAATGGGCTAATATAAGAATGAGTGACATATTTGTAGATTTTTTTTTTAATAATAAGGAACATAATGATGAGTCAGTTATATAATAACAAAGAGGTTTTACAAATGTAGTTTTTCTGGCACTTCTGTAAATTTTGATTGAATACATCTGGGATGGGTACCTGGAATCTATTTTTTTAGAAGTGTCTCACCTGACTCTAGGGCATACTCAAGTTTGAGAACCACTAGATTAGAAGGATCTAGAATGCTTAGTTAAGATCTCTGGGTTTTATCCACTCGTGTTCCTTAGTCATTCAACAGGTATTTGTTGGGTGTATATTATGTTCTAAGCTCTGAGGTTATAAATATAAATGAGACAGCACGTGCCCTTCAGTAGCAGGAAGTGATTGGCAGGAACTTCTGTGGGAACAGAACAAAGGCATTAAACTCAGCAGTGTAAAGAGGTTTTCAGGAAAGATATTGAAGCTATCTCTCAGCTAGCTCAGGAAGAGCTTATGAGACCGCATGAAGAAAAGAAAGATAGGTTTACCCGACAGTACGATTGGTAATGAAGTCTTAAGAATAGCATCCTGATTATAGTGGTTTTGTAGGACTGAAGTGTAGGATGCAAGATGGTTAGTAGATGCAGTGATGTAGGATGGGAGAGATACCTACCAGGGACAGATTGGGAGGTTTTTAATAAGGAATTTGGATTTCATCCTGTAAGTGTAGAGAGCCATGATAGGCTTTTAATCAAGGTTACTACTTCTTAGAAAATCCATTCTGGTAGCAATGTGAAGAATGGATTGAAGTGGAGGAGAGACTAGAAACATTTAGAAGCCTGTTTATTGCATAAACCTGGCAAGAAATGAGTATCTGAACAAAGGCAGTGGTGCAGGAGGTGATAGGATCTGGATGAACTTTAAAAAATGAAGTAGAAGAGATGTAACTTGGTAACACTGAGAAGATGAGAGGTGGGGAGTAAGAGAGGATTGAAGGGTTACTCTAAGAATTTGTAAGCAATAAAAGTTTCAAAACAAACTGTCATTGCAGGGTTAGGGGGAACAGGGGTCATTTTACTTAGCAGTAATTAACATCTTTTATAGTGACTTATGTTTATTTAGTATTTCATACTTGGAGATTATTTTTAGCATCTCCCCATGTGACAAAATTATGTTCAATAATAATTAAATAGAATGAGTTATAATAATAATGGCTGGGGGAAATGCAGGCAATGAAAATATTCTTTTATTGAACTTTATAACTGTTAGTAAATAAATCATAATGTCAGCATTATAATTGAAAAAAAGATAACGGGTTAGTATTTTTTAATCATTTCTAAAGGAAAGTATGTTTTTATGTATTAGTCTTTCACAGTAATGAATATTACAGGTTTAGTTTCTATAAATTTGTCAATAACTGATCTTTGTCAGAATTGATCTTGCATATTGAAGCTCAAAGCAACACTACAGTCAGATTTATCAATTTATCATCACTCATTTTGACTGAAGAATAGTCTTCAATTTTTAAACCTGGGAAGGTTCCCCTCCCCTCACCAGGCAACTGTTATACAAATAGGGAAATATGCAACATAATGATAAGCATGGCAGAATTTCATAAAATTCCATTTTATAATACATTTCAGAAATTGTCCTCTTGTCTGTGTCTTAGTTCCTTTGGGGATCAAATCTAATGCCTTCACAGTTGAAATATCTTAAATAATACCCAGTCACATACAATGACAATATTGAAGTAACTCATATTCTGTTTCACTGACTTTATAATCACTGTACCATCATTGTTTATTTCTAATCTGTCTAAATATAGGAATGTATTATTGTACCACAGGGAGTTGAAGGCACATTCTGTGCTAAGTGAACTTGATTTCAAATCTCTATGAACTTTTTGAAAGAAACATGTAGTTGAATCCACCTGTTTTAAAGAAGACTATATAATTGGGAGTTCTAATTATTTTTCATGTGAAATGCAATATATATTAAAACATAAGTATTAAAATATGTTCATTTAAATCTTACATATATGCTATTAAAAGGCAACAGTAACTGCAGCAAGTGTTTATAACTTAGGCCAACAAACTGTTTTCTTCAGGGAGGAGCATTTTATTACTGACATTGATTATTAATCCTGGGACATGATGATAATAAAAAAAACAGATCAAGCTGGGATATTTTTGTTGTTGTTGTTCTGAATTCCTCACAGACCATTCACTCACTCACTGCCTACACTGGAGTGGGGGGTGGGACAGCACTTTCACTGTCCTTCCCTCGATGCACATGCACAAAGTGGAGACCCAAAAAGCCACTGTTCTCTTTCAAAAATAGGGTGATGAAGGTCTGAATTAAATGTGTAGGAGACAGTAGAGATGTAAAGGAAGAGATCTACAGAACTGCATGGATGACTAAATGGAAATAAAGTAAGAAAACTTGGAGCTAGAATGACTCGGAAAATGGTGGTGTATGTTTAACACAAATACAGAGGTTTTTGGAACTGGTCAGTGGAGGAAGACTTTAACCTAAATAATGGTAGCATGAGAGAATGATATTTTTACTGTAGCATCTTTACTTTTCGCGGTGGAGTCTTGCTGATTGGAATTATATAAATATTAAGAGAGAAACCAAGGAAACCGTAAGAATTTTTAAACAGCTAACACACTGAATTCTATTATTTTAGAAGGATTTGGAGACTTTCAATTTAACTACTACACTTTGTCATTTAAAAATAATTTTGTCTTTAGAAGACTGATCAAGTTAAGATTGATAATTCAGATAAAAATTTGGTTTTCTTATTTAAGGGTAATACAAGGCTATGTAGTATCTTAGGAAAATCACTCATTTCCTTCTGTCAGATTTGTATCAGACAAATTGAGAGTACACTGCCTGATTCCATTTGCAATCTTATTCTTCAAATTCCCGTTGGATAGTTTTCATGTTGTGACCCATGAAACTTGAGGGATAAATAAAGTTCATTGGAGTTATCATAGCTATTAATTTAAGTATGACCTTTCCAAAACAAATTATAGATTCTATTTGATGTTAAGCCCTCATTTAAAAAATTTCAGTTGTTGATAGGTATTGTGGATTGCCAGCGTAAATACAGTCGGTGACCTTTTGCCCTTATTTACTCTATTCCAATCCTAGTGGCCTACTTCCTGTTCCTGGGCACACTCTTACCTCAGGTACTCTACCATTGCTTTTCCTTCTATCTGCAATGCTTCCCCCAGATATCTATATGGCTTGCTTCCTGCCTTCCTTCAGATCTTTGAGCAAATGTCATCTCAGGGAACTCTTTCCTGATCACCCTATTTATGATCACGACTTATATCTCCCATTTCCTCTCTGCCTTCCCTACTTAGTTTTCTCCTTAGCAGCTATCACTATATGACTGTTTGACTCTTTATTTATTATTTATTTCTCCTTTCCTTTCAGAATGTTCCATGAAAGTAGGAATTTTGTCTTTCTAGTTAGCTATTAAATGAATCTATTGTACCTAAAACAGTACCAGAAATAAACTAGATAATTAAATATTTGAAGGAATGAAAAACAGCAGTGAATGAATGAGTAAATGAATGACCCTATGAATGATTGAAAGGATATATGAATAAATATGTAAGAATATTCAATGATGATGGCATCCTGTATTTCTGTGGGGTAGATATGAGATAATTATAAAACTGACTTTTTTTAAGGTTTGAAGAAATTTTTACTAGTCTTCCTGGGAATATTTAAGCTAAATTGGTGTATTATTTAACTACAGTAACATGTGGAGTGCTGTAAATTTGAAATCACATACATTTTTTACTCTTTAAAAATATTTATTCTCAGACAGTAGGGAAACAATAGCTTTTCAGCACTGATAGGGTTAAGCAATAGAGCAAAAGAGAAATTCTCCTTAATTCTCTTTGATGGTATTATCAAGTATTCCCTTATCAACCCAGTGATTGTTTAAATGCTGGCCAGATTTATGGTTGTGGGATCTCTCTCTCTCTCTCTCTCTCTCTGGCATATAAATCCCAGAGGTATATGAAGTCCAACTTTCAAATCAGTAGTGACATTTTAGAACCACTTAAATAGGCGACTATACTGGTAGGTTTGGGACTTTTCAGTTCAGTGAAGCTGTAGTGAGCTTTAACTCTGGATGGCTCTGAGCTGCTACTTTTGAGAGTTTCATTACAGTTAATAGATTAGGAGTTTTGAAGAAAGCTTAGAACTTCTCATTGATCACTTTAAGAAGGAGATGCTTTGACTCTTCCAAACCCATCAATCCCACCAACACACACTGTGCAGCCCCCCTCATATGCCCCTCCCCACCCCACATACATATGTGCACAGACCAGATATGTTGCTACCCAAAGTCTAAAGTATAAATTAGTTTTATTCTACAGCAAAATGATGTTAAATGTGTTAAAGCCACTGGATTTTGACTCCCTTGAGTACCTGCCTGGTTCTGAGTTTTCTTCTCCTTTTTGAGTATGGAGATTACTGTTTTATGTTAGGGCAATTCATCTAACAATAACTGCTTCGCCAAAGTCTGCTTTTTTTGCATTGAACAAGTACTACTTTTATTTTATTCTATACTGTGTGCTTGTGTTCATCACTTTTACTTAATTAGCTTTATATTCTTTGCATCCTGTAGCATGTTTGCCGGTGGTTTGTTTTCTCTTTAATATTTTGATTGGCTTACAGTATTGTAGATTTTCTCATCTATAGGAAACTGTTTCTGAAAGTATGCACTTTGCACTAAGATTTCCATCCCTATTTCTTTCCAACTTAATGCACTAAGCATCACTTTCAGATTCCTCTGCTTCTAGGAGTCTAACATATTTTCACCTTACGGTTTCTGTTCCTTGATAAATTTTCAAGTATGTATTAAAATATTCACGTTTACAGAAGCTATAGCCTTTATCTTGTCCTTTCAGGCAAATATTACAGTTCCTTATTTTTCAACAGCTTCGCAAAGGCTGAAAAATTTGCCTCGTACTTCCCTCAAAGCCAAACAGTTGCTTCAAACTTCATCTACAAAAAGAGGTAACTACGGCCTCTTACTGAGTTTTACATTTCAGCAAATGGTCTAACAGTTAGTTAAATCTCATATCTTTTGGCATACTGAGTCAGTGATGTTTATAGGGCACGTTTTAGTCTTTTTTTTTTTTTTTTTTTTTAAATAAACTAATGTGGATTTATTCTCTGTTACTTGGATAAATCCAGAAGAAACTGATTTTCTCCAGAGGTATGTATTGGGTTGCTCTACTGAAAGGAATAAATGATATGTAATATTTTCTATTAGAGAATTTATCATGTTTCTTACCAATCTAAAACTGAAGGTCATTGTTTAACTTAATATAGATGAACTAATATATGCTTAAAATGAACCAAATGCCAGACATTTTGTGTGTAAATTTCTTTCTTCTGACTTTTGGATATACGTATCTGTAGGGTGAAATGGGAATGCTTTCACATTAGAAGTTGGTAAATGTTAAATCACAAGTTGTTGCAGTGAACTGATAATGTTTGAACTGCTTATGGGAGTAGTAGCTTTTTTCGAACTGAGAGTTAAAGGTTGGACACCAAAGCTATCATATTGGTTTGAAGAGATTATTAGATCTATGGGCAGCTAGAAAGAAGTAGAATTGGAGAAATACCGTGGGATTGCATAGACCAGCAGTAATAAAAATGAACAGAAGCCTCGGAGGAAATGGGTCATAACAGATACAAGCAGTGGGGATAGTATTTCCCCTGTCCAGAACATGTAGATTTCCTGACCGCTTCAAAACTCAATAGATAACAAAGATAGATATATGAGGAGGATAAAGTATTAAAGGACATTATGTGGAAAGAGGAGGTTTGAGATTTGATTTGTTAAAGAAAAAGATTTGGTTAATATGGGTATTGAAGTACTGAAATAGATATTTTAGCAAGTTCATTAGTGTGTAAGTGGTAATCATTTGGATTAAATATGACTTAAGGAAATCATTTTAGATAATAGAATCTGAAGGAAAGAGAATAGTCAAGTGGAAATGTTGGATATATGAATATTTGTGTTTTGAATACCAGAAGTTGATCAGAGCCCTCCAATATAGATGTCTTTTGGTACTGTCAGATATAACCGACTGGATATTATATATTCTTTTGATAGAAAAGGTGACTTACTAGGAATCATTATAGAAAAGGGTCTTTATAGAAATTATTTGAGGACCTTATGCTTCTTTGTTTTTGAGACTTCTAGATATTTTTGAGTACTTCTGGGGCGTGAGAAATAGGTGAAAACAGGAGCATGAAAGGATTGTGGTATCTAAAACAGCACAAATCATTACTATACCATAATAAAACAGAGGATTTTAATTTTGTATAAATTTTGTTTTATGTCTCTCTAAGCTGCTTTATAATTTTGAGGGGCATCAGGTAGATTTAAATAATTTTCGGTTTTTACTTAAGGAGTTTTTGCTATTTATTAGGTTAATAAGATCAAAACTTCTGGCCAATTTTGTTTCTTTTTTGCTTTTGCTCGTGGAGGTTATGTATTTTTGTGACTCTAAGCCACCAAACTCTCACCCTCTATGATAAGATGGACAGGAAAACCCAATCTCATAATTCCTGGTGCCTTTACCTACCTAGTTGACTTAGTAAAGGGAAAGTTTGTATGTGTGTGTGTTGGGTTTTGTTGTTTTGTTTCATTTTTTTAAATCTCTTATTTAACTTAATCCAGACTCATATTTTTTGGTTGGTATTATGGCTTTGGGATGATCATTTTATACTACTAGAAATTCTGAATCAATTGAAAAACAGACACAGATATACAATAGGATTTGAAACATTAGGTTAATAGTGCCTAGCTGGCTCAGTTGGTAGAGCATGCGACTCTTGAGTCTTGAGTACAAGCCCCATGAAAAAGAAAACATTAGGTTAATTACTGGAAAAGTTGAATCGGAGAATACCTCCTGGATCCAAGGCCAAGTGGATTTTCTAATTTTTCCTCATACCTAGATTTTGAAAAAGAGGAGTCTGCATTGGACTGTGTGGTATTCTCTGTAAGAATAGGGATGTGAGGCAGACGAGATTCAGATACCATATGTTCATAGGTACCTTTGGTACATTAAACCTGGACTAAAGACACATGGACTAGATAGTAAATTGTCACATAAATCAATTGTTCCATCATGGTGATGAGCCTATAACATCTTCTAGAAAGTTGGTGTACTTATTTTAAGGACTCACAGGATCATGGGAAGAGGGAGAAGGTGGTTCCCTTAACAATTGGAAATATGATCACTTTGATTTTAATTGCATTTAGTAGTAGCTGGAGTTTGAATATGGGAAGGGAAGTAAAAGTGTATTGCTTGGCACAAGGAGACACGTCATAAACATTTGTTGAATGAACACAGTCATGCCACTAACTCAAGGAAGCCTGGACACATTCCTCCGCATTTTCTTCTTGCAAGGTTTTTTTGTTTGTTTCTTCAGCCTATTTCTCTCTTTGAAGAAAAGAAAAAATCCATTGTGTATTGTTAAGTCTTCATAGGCATGACTGCTTAAACTGCTTTGACAAAGAGATATTATTCATTCCTCCTTGTTGGGAACACAGCGAAGAGGAAATAAACAAAGTAGAGACTTCACCAAGTCAGAAGGAAAAAGTGAAGACTAGTTAGAAAAAGTGAATGTATAGATCAGGACAAATTCATATGTAGAAACGTACTTTAGAAGGAGAGAGGCAACTAAGGACGGAATGTTGGTTGTCCAGCACGGCTTTAATTCACTATATTTTGAATATTTAAGGTGAAATAAACAGTGTTTATAAGAGGCCATATTGATAGGTGTTTAAAATGCTGTTATCAGACTATCTGAAAATGGAGAACCTAGGAATTTTGCCATTAACTTGGATCCAAAATCTAAAATTTCTTATTCCCTTTTCATCAACTCACAAGTATTTATTGAATCTGTATCATAAACAAGATGTACTCATTATATGCTTTTCTTCCCCCCGTCTTTCTCATCCTTCTTTACTTTTTTGTCTATTACAGTTGTAGTCAAAGCCAGCCTCTGCTGTACAGAGTTTTTAGATACAGTTAAAATGATAGGAGTAGCTCCCCTTCCCATGATTTTGCTACATAAAATTGAGAGAATGGAAGAGAGAGGGTGCAGGGCTCCCTCCAAACATACAAATTCCTATTAGTCATTTCATGCTATTTTTGGAATGATAATTGAATAGATTTTACTTATATTTAGAGTTGATAAGTTTTTCTGTGATTTTCCAAGATTATATTTTCTTCTTTAGTTATGTCTTGACTACATGTTTCTTTTGCTGAGAAAACCTAGGTCAGAATTTTCTTTTCTCTGAAATTTGTGCCTTTATTTTTCTCATTAAATATTGACTGCATTTTAGAATATTTAAGTTACAGTCTGATTAACCTCATTATATTTTGATTTCTCCTAGCCCCCAAGTTTATAGGTAAGGCAAAAATGCTGCTACCATGAGAGGAAACACTTTTTATAATAGTAAAACTATAACTTATTGCACTTCTTTCTAGTTTTTCCTCAGGTTATACATTAACCCTTTTAAAATATTTCTCTCCATATTCTGAGATTATAGAACTTTTTGACTTGTCCTTTCATATACTCTAGTACATTTTTCTAAGAACTTAAGATTAATAAATTTAAAAGGATTTCTAATTTACAAATCTGTTTATTTAAATTTGTGCTATTTTAAAGTATAACTCAAATTCAGAAAACCACATAATATATACAGAGTTTAATGAAGTATTATAAGGCAACCCCCTTGTGACCACCATTCATACCAGGAGACTCTAACTTGCTGCTTCAGAAACTGCTTCCAAACACAGTCCTCTCTTGACCCACTCCCCCAGAGTAGCCTTTCTTCTGAATTTTTATAGCAATCACTTCCTTACTTCTCTGTATGATTTTTATCATCCAGTAATGAAACTGTAGTTTTGCATCTTTAATATATGTCTTTTTAAGTTTCTCTTAATTTATAGTTTTCCTCCAACTCTTTACTCCCCCTTGTTAAGTTCATTTGAAGAAGCAGCTAGATCATTTGTCCTAGAGATGTGGATGTAGATACACAGGCTAGATTTTGCTGATATCTTTCCATGTCATTTAGCAGATTTTTCTGTATTTCCTATAAATTGGTAATTGGATTTAGATGCTTAACTGGATTCAGTTTTGCTATTTTAGGGCAAGAGGTGTTGCCCTAAGGTGTTGGTGCTGCTTTAGCCACAGGTGCATAAAGCAAGATCACCTCCTTTTTTGTGATATTAGCAGTCATTGATACTTAATGCCAATATCCTTACTTTATTAGGTATTGCAGAATTGGTTTATTTCAATTCTAACATTCCTTTTGTTTTTTTTAATGTATATATAAAGAGAAATTTTTTCTTTGGGCAGTAAGAGAGAATCCTAAGCAGACCCTGCCCTTAGCACAGCAGTATACTTTCATTAGAAAATTCTGAATAAATGCATATTCTTTCTCACTGTTTTACCAGTTACAAAATAAATTGGCAATTTACCATCTTCCAAAGGTGACCAATATTTTTCTTAAATATTTATCATTATGAACTTACAGATTTAAATATTTTTTATGTGTTTTGATTCATTCTGGATATTTTCCCAACTTTGGTTCTTCAAGTTGGCTCTCAAGTCTTTTTTGACACAGCCCTAGTAGTCTTTGATAAATTCTTGCCAACTGGTATGGCACATTTGTAGATGTCCTGCCATAGACCTGTATTTAGTTGTTTTTCTAAAAACTCCTGATTTCCTTTGGTAGGAAATGGTATTTCAAAACCAAAATTTGAGGGGATATATATATTTTTTGTTTGTTTGTTTTTGTTTTTTTAATGTTTATTTTTGAGAGAGAGAGTGCGAGCAGGGGAGGGCCAGAGAAAGAGGGAGACACAATTCAAAGCAGGCTCCAGGCTCTGAGCTGTCTGCACAGAGCCCAGTGAGGGGCTCGAGCTCACAAACCCGTGAAATCATGACCTGAGCTGAAGTCAGACGCTTAACTGACTGAGCCACCCAGGCACCCCCAAAATTTGAGTTTTTAGCTGTACTAATTGCTACTAGCTTGATCATTGTTTCTAGATCTTTTTAGTTACTAGAGCTAATAAATGTATGTGTTTACCTGTGTTTGCATAGTTTTTAAGATTGAATACCTTCATGAGTCCATGCTAATACTTCATATTCAAATTCAGGGCTTAAGGGTAATTACTTAATCTCTTAATTTACATCTGTATCTTTGTCTTGCCCTGAGAATCCTGTCTCTCATCAACACGTAGAATATCATTTATTCATTCATTCATTCATTTTAGAGAGAGAGCCCACAAGCTGGGGAAAAGGGCAGTAAGAGAGAGAGAATCCTAAGCAGGCTCTGCCCTTAGCACAGAGCCCCACACGGGGCTCAGTCCCACTACCCTGGGATCATGAGCTGAGTCAAAGTCAAGAGTTGGATGTTCAACCAACTGAGCCACCCAGGTGCCCCTAGAATATCTTTTACCAATTTGTTTTATCCTACATTATACACAAAATCTGGGGAAAATAGTAGCATAGTACCATACAATATGATTACTGAAAATAGTCTATAAAGCCTTTTGCATATGCTCACTCCTTTTTTTTAAATGGCTACACTGTATAACATTATCAAGTTAGTTACTTGTACTCTTTTATGTATCTCATTTAGTCTTAGCTCTACATTTAAATATATATTTGATGCTTACTGCTAGTCTGTACATTATTGTGCCACCAATCATTTTTCTTGTTTGAAACTCATTCTCTAGTAGATTCCTTAAAAAATTATAGGAACAGTATCCACTCCCTCAGTTTTTGTTGATGAAAGTTTGTCTGCCCTTTTTATATTTGAAATTAATGAGCTAGATATGAAATCTTTGGCTCATAATTTCTTTCCTTGAATGTCTTAAATATATTACTCCATTTTTGTCAGGAATAAAAAGTTGTTTCTGTTACATCTATTTGTTTTTGTTTTTTTTTTTTTTCTGGATATCCAAAGGATGTTTTCTTCTCCTTTAAAGTTCAATCATTTATGAGAATAATTCTTTTTTTTTTTTTTTTTTTTTTTTTTTTTTTTCAACGTTTTTTATTTATTTTTGGGACAGAGAGAGACAGAGCATGAACGGGGGAGGGGCAGAGAGAGAGGGAGACACAGAATCGGAAGCAGGCTCCAGGCTCTGAGCCGTCAGCCCAGAGCCCGACGCGGGGCTCGAACTCGCGGACTGCGAGATCGTGACCTGGCTGAAGTCGGACGCTTAACCGACTGCGCCACCCAGGCGCCCCGAGAATAATTCTTAATGTTGGTCATTCTGAGTTGATTTCCCCAGATATGTGGTATATTCTTTCACTATGGAGTTGCACATATATTTAAATTTCAGACATGGTCTTTGAATTATAGTTTTTAATACTCTTTTCTCTTGCATTGGCTTTCTTTTTTGTGGGCACTCTTGTGGACATATGTCGGATGTTCTTTGCCTGTCCTCTGTATCTGTTGCCTTCTCTTGAATCCTTTTCCATCTTTCTTATTTCTCTTGTTCTATAAAAGTTGCTTTTCATTGTCTATTTCTCTTAAAGTATAACCTATCACATATGGTGACTCTTGTGTTCTTACTGTCTTAGACTTCATTTTGGAATGATTTATGTCCAATTCTTTTCTGAGCTGAAGTCAGACACTCAACCCGCTGAGCCACTCAGGCACCCCGAGATATATTATTTATAAAAAATTCTCTGAATTTTATCAAGAAGCTAAAAACAGTACATAGTTTACTCAGTTACTCCCATTCTAAAGTGCCTGTTGTAGTTTTTAAACCTCAGAAGACTTAACATTTTCATTAAATGCTTATTAAAAGACAAAAATGAATGTTTTAAAAATATGAATCCTCACATCACCCACCATTTCATTTTAGAGGTGACTTAAATACCGAGGTTAGCATTCTCAGTCATATGTCAGTTTTATAAATAGAGTTCTAATTCTTGCTCTGAGTAGATAACATGCCTTCTTCATCTGATGCTTTGATTTAAGTATCCAGAATTAGTAAAGAGAAATTATAACCTATTGTCATAATTTGGGCAATAGAGCCTAACTTGACCCCTGTGTTTTAGTTAATTTATAAGGATGGCCTAGGAAACTGTCTTGAGTGGCATTGTTGAGTATCTTTCCAGAGAACTCAGTTGCAACAGGTTGAAAGGCACTAATATTCCTTAGATAAGGAAGGCACAGACATAGTATGCCTTACAGTTTGTGTAATATTTTACATTTTACCAACTATTTATATACCTATTGCTCATTTGATTTTCACAGCTAACCTGTGATATTTGCTGAGATTTCTTTGCTGAGCTTTTTTTAATTATTATTATTTTTATTAGATTTACTCGATAAGTATTTCTTTTTGGGGGGAGCAATGCAAGTGTTACTGCATTTTTAATTTTGATTTCTGTAATTCATTACTGTTACTACATACAGTCAATTATTATATGTTAATCTTCTATTCTGTGACTTTACTGAATTCAGTATTTCTAGAAATTGCGTTTTTTTTTTTGTATATTCCTTGGGATTTTTGATGTAACAGTCATAAAGAATGTTTCTTTCAAACCTATATGCCTTTTATTTTCTTTCCTTGCTTATTGCACTGGCTAGAACTTGCAGCACTATGAATAAGAGTGGTAAGAGCATATATTTTTGCTTTGTTCCTGATCTTAGAAGGGAAGCAGTCTTTCACCATTAAGTACAGTGGTATTTGTAGATTTTTTGTAAATGCTCTTTATCAAGTTCAAGTTCCCCCATTCCTGTTTTTGTCAGAATTTTTATCATGAATATATATGTGTTGAATTTTGTCAGATGCTTTTTTGCATCAATAGACAGGATCATGTGACTTTCCTTTAGCCTGTTAGTGTGGTGGATTATATTGATTGATTAAACCCCATTTGATCATGGGGTTTGATATATATATATATATATATATATATATATATATATATATATATCAGATATATATATCTGATATATATATATATATATATCAGATATATATATCTGATATATATATATATATATACAATTTGATATATATATATATATATATCTCACTGAGTATCACTGATACTATATTTCTAGTTTTGTTTTTTCTGGTTTTACGTCTCTTTCTCTGACACCACTCATGCATTGGTGGATGAGGCTTGGGGGCATTTCATTACAGGTAGGTGGGAATAGAAGCCCAGGTTTTCTACTCAGTGTTTGTTGGCATCCAAGAGGGAGAAGCCAGGTGGGTGGAGGTCAGAGTTCTGGCTCCCCACTCAGTCTCCACTCACACTGTGATGGAGGTAGTCTTGTTACCACTGAGCAATCATCAGAGTCCTGACTCTCCACTGGACCTCCTCTGACTCCTACCCATGAGGAGAGGAGAGAATATCTGCTTACTATCTTGTCTGACACCTTCCTGGAAAAGGTGTTGTGGCACCTTGTTAAACCTCACAAGAAGGTGGAACCTCACAAGAAGATAGAAGTCGAGATACCTCACCAGCCTTTGCTGATGGGGATGAGAGTAGGCTACAGTTTGTGGTGTTTGGCTGCAGTAGAACAGTTACCATCTAAAAGTTTTCTTTCCCAGTTCTTTGGCTAGAGAGAGTAGGCTTTTATTTTGTCTGTCACATCTGATGGCTTTTCCAGGTTGCCAGCTTTTTCAGCTCCAATCTGGGATATATGAAGCAAAAAGAAAACCCTAGCAACTCATTACCATATCATTCGTCTCATCCCAAAGTCCCAAGGCAATCTTCCTTTTTCCTCTCCACATCACAGTTTTCTTATGGCTGTTCTGTAATATCATGCCCAGGGTTTTAAATTATACTTAAGTGGGAGAAATAGGGAAACATACATCTATCCCATTTTTCCCAAGTGGAAGTCTGAGATTCACATTTTTAAAAAATTTCAGGAAATAATCATTTCCCTGGTATAACTATTAACAGAAGTTTTGCCAGAGGAAAAGATGCTTTTCACAAAGCCTATTTTCAATATAAGGTTTGGGTAAGACATTCAAAGCATTATAGATGTATTCCAGTGCATACAAGGCTGTCCTGTAGAAATGAAACACTCTTAACTTCATTGTAGCAGTTGCCATTAAGAAGGAAGCCCAGGGGCCCCTGGGTGGCTTGGTTGGTTGGGCATCCGACTTCAGCTCGGGTCATGATCTCACGGTCCGTGAGTTCGAGCCCCGCGTTGGGCTCTGTGCTGACAGCTCAGAGCCTGGAGCCTGTTTCGGATTCTGTGTCTCCCTCTCTCTCTTCTCCTTCCGTGTTCATGCTCTGTCTCTCTCTGTCTCAAAAAAATAAATAAACGTTAAAAAAAAAATTAAAAAAAAAAAAAAAGAAGGAAGCCTAGAACTCTTCAGTCAGCCCTCATTTAACAGATTGTCATTCACAGTGTTTTAGTGCATTTTTTTATCTGACCTCCTTGCCATCCTTCCCCAACTGCTCAGACTTTTCCAGAATGCTCTTTGAAACTTATGATCCTCTGAACTTTATTCTTGCTCCTATCTGAAACCTGCATCCCCACCAAAACAAAACCCTGGTTGAAAGACTCCCAACTATGGGAAAAGCTAGGACTAAAGATGGCTTTTATGGAGTTGGTACTAGGGAGCAGGTCTAGGCCCCATCCTTAGGTAGTGACTAGATGAATTAGATCCTTGGTTACTCAGTAATCCTCCAGGAAGGCACTGAAACAACATGGGTAGAGACTAGTCTGGCAAGGGAGACAAAGGTGGGATTGAAGAGAATGGAACTGAGAAAATGTTTTTATAGTCACTATCTATAGAAAGGGGAATATGGATTATGTAAAGTAAAAAAAAAAAAAAATCTTCTATGAAGATCATGAAATTTGCTGTTCAGGGGTACTCAAGGCCCTGTGGTCATCTTCAGTTTTCTGCCAGAGGAGACTGTAACAGTTGTTGGGGGACCAGGACATGATTGATTCGAGAGACATTCTTCTCAGCTATGCTGTACTATGGAGTCCCTTTTGGAGTTTTTTTAAAGTCAGCTGTATTCAGATGGAATTTTAAACACAAAATTTGAATTTCAGCAAAAATACACATTCATGTAACCACCAGTATTGTAAAGTTCTAGAACATTTCCATCATCCCCAAAAGTTTCCTTGTACTCCTTCCCAGTCACTCCTCCCAACCTCAAGCAAATATCTGATCTGCTGTTACCATAAACTATATTTGCCTTTTCTAGAATTTTATATGAATGGAGTCCTTCAGTGTGTACTGTTTTGTGTCTGGCACTTAATTCACTCAGCATAATTTTTAGAGTCATCCTTTGTATCAGCGGTCTACTCCTTTTCATTGCTGGGTAGTATTTTAATGTGTGGATATACCACAATTTGTTTACTCATTCACCTGCTGATGAATATTTGAACTGTGATCAGTTGAGTAGAGTGTTCTGTAGATGTCAAGCCAGTTCATCTTCTGTGTCCTTTCTGATTTTCTATTTGTTTTATCAGTTACCAAGAGAGTTGTGGTGTTGAAATATCTAACCATAGACTTTTTCCCATCTTTCAGTTATATCTGTTTGTTTCATGTGTTTTGTGTATCTGGTTTTGGATATACACAGAATTTTTATGCTCTCATCTGAATCAACTTTAACGTATGAACTCTATCTCTGATAGTAATCTTTTTTTCTGATAGTATAGACATTGCAGCTTTTTCATGATCAATTTGATCTGTTGTTATCTTTGTCCTTTTTCTTATAACTTACATTTTTATGTCTAAAATGTGTTTCTTTTTAGAGAGCATGTTGCTCTTTTCTGTGCATACCAACAACAATCATTACTTTTTCATTGGAGTGATTACTATTCATATTTACTGCAGTTAATTATCAATATGGTTGGTGTAAAGTCTCCCGGGGCGCCTGGGTGGTTCAGTCAGTTAAGCATCTGACTTTGGCTCAGGTCATGATCTCACAGTTCGTGAGTTCAAACCCCACATCAGGCTCTGTGCTGACAGCTCAGAGCCTGGAGACTGCTTCAGATTTTGTGTCTCCCTCTCTCTTTGTCCCTCCCCTACACACACACACACACACACACACACACACACACACACACACTCTCTCTCTCTCTCTCTCTCTCTCTCTCTCTCTCAAAAACAACCAAACATTTAAAAAACAATAAAAATTTTTAAAAAATCTGTCTCACAATTTGTTTTATCTTTGTCCCTTCAGATCTTTGTTCCTTTATCCCTACTTTGTAATTTTTTTGGAATAGGTAAGTACCTTTTAACATTACACTTTATGGGGCACTGGGTGGCTCAGTCAGTTAAGCGTCCGACTTCAGCTCAGGTCATGATCTCATGGTCCGTGAGTTTGAGCCCTGCGTCGGGCTCTGTGCTGACAGCTCAGAGCCTGGAGCCTGCTTCAGATTCTGTGTCTCCCTCTCTCTGACCCTCCCCCGTTCACGCTCTGTCTCTCTCTGTCTCAAAAATAAATAAACATTAAAAAAAATTTAAACAGAACAAAAAAAAAAAGCATTACACTTTATTTTTATTGTTGGCTTACTTCTCATACATCACTTTTTTGCATATTTAACTTATTACGGTTTATTTTCAGGCAGTATTCCACTTCCTTATAATGTAAGAGTCTTTTTTTTTTTTTTTTTTTTTTTTTGAAAGAGAGAAAGAGTATGGGGCAGACAGAGAGGGAGAGAAAAAGAATCCCAAGCAGACTCAGCACTGTCAGTGCAGAGCCTGACACAGGGCTCCAACTCACAAACTGTCATGACCTGATTCAGATGCTTAACCAACTGAGCCACCCAGGCTCCCCATAATGTACTCTTAAAACAGTATATTTTCATTCCTTCCCATTCCTTTTTGCCGCTTTTGTCATTTATTTTAATTCTATGTGTGTATTAAATCCCAGAGTATGTTTTTATTTTTATTTTAAATTGCTATCTTTTAGTGAAACTTAAATATGATTTTTTTAAAGACCTTTATATTTCCCAATGTATTTCCCATTCCTGGCACTATTGCTTTATACAGATCAGGGTTACCATTTGGTATCATTTTTCTTGTACTGAATGTTCCTTTAACATTTCTTTTAGTAAATGGTTGCTGGCAATAACTTTTCTCAACTTCTGTCTTTAAAAGTCTGTGGTTTGACTTTAATTTTGAAAAATAGTTTTGCATACATGCACCCCAATGTTTATAACAGCATTATCTACAGTAGCCAAATTATGGAAACAGCCCAAGTTGTCCATCAGCTGACGAATGAATAAAGAAGGTGTGGTATATGTATACAATGGAGTATTATATGGTCATAATAAAGGATGAAATCTTACCTTTTGCAATGACCTGGATGGAGCTAGAGAGTATTATGCTAAGCAAAATAAGCCAATCAGACAAAGACAAATACCATATGATTTCATTTATGGAATTAAAGAAACAAAACAAATGAGCAAAGGGGGGAAAAAGAGAGAGAGGCAAACCAAGAAATAGACTCTTAACTACAGAGAACAAACTGATGGTTACTGGAGGGGAGGTGGGTGGGGAACGGGTTAAATAGGAAATGGAGATTAAGGAGTGCACTTGTTTTGATGGCACTGGTGCTGTATGGAAGTGTTGAATTACTATATTGTACACCCGAAACTAATATTACATTGTATGTTAGCTAACTGGACTGTAAGTAAAAATTTTAAAAAGTAATTTTTCTGGATATAGAAGTCTAAATTGACAGGCTTTTAAGCACTTTAAACAATGTTTTTCTGTTGTCTTTTGGCTTACTTCATTTCTTTTGAGAAGTCTGTGTTATTTTATCTTGGTTCCTCTGTTTTTTTAAAAAAAGTATTCTAATATTTTTAAATTTATTATTCATCTTAGAAACTTGGCAACAATGTTCCTTGATGTGGTGTTCTCTGTTTGCTATGCTTGGAGTGTTTTTGAACATATTCAAATATATGATATTATAGTTTCCATTAAATTTGAAAGATTTTCAGCCATTCTTCAACTATTTTCCATCCCTCTTATACCCCCCCTCCATTTGGAACCTCAGTTGCGTATGTTAGACTATATAATCTTGACCTGTTGTACACTGAAGGTTTATCATTGTATTTTTTGGAGTCTTTTTATTTTCTGTATGCTTATGTTTAGGTAATTCTTAATTGTATCTTCAGGCACCTCTTCTGTATGATCTAAAATGCTATTGATTCCCATCTAATAAACTTAGCATTTTGGATGTAAGCTTTTCATCTTTAAAAGTTGTCTAATTCTTTTAAAAATCTTTTATTTCTCTTTATATTTCTCTTTATATCTTTAAAAATATATCTGTAATAGTTCTTTAAAATGTTTATGCTGAAAACTTATTTATTTATTTTAATATTCATCTATTTGGGGGGGGGGAGAGATATAAAGGTGTTTTAAATTATCACATAGTAGAATCGACATTCCAGAAGAATGTACTATTTTTATCCTCTGACTTCATACACATCTTGATATGCCCCTAGATTTAGAACTTCTCTACTTGGTGAAACACACCAATAGAGGCAGTTTTATTTTGCTTTTATTTATTTTTTTTTTATTTTATTTTATTTTATTTTTTATATTTTTATTTTTTTATTTTTTTATTTTTTTTATTTTTTAATATATGAAATTTACTGTCAAATTGGTTTCCATACAACACCCAGTGCTCATCCCAAAAGGTGCCCTCCTCAATACCCATCACCCACCCTCCCCTCCCTCCCACCCCCCATCAACCCTCAGTTTGTTCTCAGTTTTTAACAGTCTCTTATGCTTTGGCTCTCTCCCACTCTAACCTCTTTTTTTTTTTTTTTTTTTTTTCCCTTCCCCTCCCCCATGGGTTTCTGTTATGTTTCTCAGGATCCACATAAGAGTGAAACCATATGGTATCTGTCTTTCTCTGTATGGCTTATTTCACTTAGCATCACACTCTCCAGTTCCATCCATGTTGCTACAAAAGGCCATATTTCATTTTTTCTCAATTTATCCAAGGGATACAGGAGTACTGATGCATAGGGGCACCTGTACCCCAATGTTTATAGCGGCACTCTCAACAATAGCCAAATTATGGAAAGAGCCTAAATGTCCATCAACTGATGAATGGATAAAGAAATTGTGGTTTATATTTTGCTTTTAATGTTTTATTTCCAAATCTTAAGTTACGCTGTAGGTGATACAGGACTCACTTAATACATGTTTACATGAATGTTTTTTTGAAGGGAGAGTATGTTTCAAATTCTAGCAACCATGTGGAGTCACCTTTTTTTTTTTTTTTTTTTTTTTTTTCATTTCCAGAATGTGGCCCAGGTTAGCTGCTACAGTGACCTCAAATCCTTCAGTGCCTTTTCTGTTTGGTATTGTGGATTCCTAGCTGGCGTAATTAAAACACGGTTGTGAAGGACAGTTGCAGTCCTCTGAGAAAGGACTTGGTTGTTTAGGACTTACCAGTTGTTCTGTTAGCCCACAAATATTCTTTATTCCTTGCATTTGTGTCAAGTGAGTTGTTGTGAATACAGATGTACTGATGTTATCAAGTGTAACATAAAGCACTGATTTCACTTACATTTGGTTTCTACTAAAATCATTGATTTTTCTTTGCCATTTTGCAGTACCTTCTCCAGGCAAATTCCGCTCCCCTGCAGCACCGTCTCCTTTGGCTCTCCGGCAACCAGTAAAAGCATTTAGTAACCATGGCTCTGGTTCTCCTGGTAGCCAAGAAACAACACAGCTCACACAAAACACCTCTTCACCTGGGCCGCCCATGGTTCAGAACACAGTCCCAGCAAATCCTCCCCACAATATCAACAGCACTACTTTAACCAGACCTGCAGGGACAACAGCGATGAGAAGCGGCTTGCCCAGACCCAGTGCCCCTTCTGCTGGGGGTATACCAGTGCCTCGCAGCAAACTTGCACAGCCTGTGCGCAGGTAAGCAGCAAATGTTCTGTTCCAGCAGTCTTGAGCATAGGAAAGTGGGTAGACTGGAATCACTCCCCTCGCCGCTTGTGGTAGCAAACGTAGAGTCCTACTAGGTTCCCATTAGAGTCTTCGTAGAATTTGAATAAAACATTACTTTATTGTTTTAAAGAAATCATCACTTAAGACATTGGGGTATCATACCACTTTGGTTCAGATCAGATTTGCTCAGATACCTAACATGATTAGGCATCTCCAAAAACTCCTAGAAAAAAAAATGTTAGAACCACTCAATTTGGTTGTGATATTTGTTCATTTTGAATATAATGTTACTCAGTAAAGATAAAGAAGCATATTAGAGCCTAGAGCGAGATTTAAGACAAAACTTATAGCTACCAAATCTGAGTATAATCCAGGAGGGTGGTTTTCAAACTTTGAAAAGGCTTTCATCTCGTAAGCGTTTAAACTGAGTTACCCACATCTTTGTCACTGTCAGATAAATTACATTTCTGAATTCAGTAGTAGAGTGCAACAGCTACACTGCTAAATAACTTCTATGGACCTTATTGCACTTTTACAATAGCATCAACATTGAACTGTGGCTATCCTTATTTTTCAGAGGAGAATATAGAAATTTAATGAGGTGAAGTAATTTGCCTGAGACTACACAATAAAAAGGCTTTCAGTTCTAAGTATGTCTGACTGAAAAGTCCATTTAAGCACGGTGCCATCTTACCTCTCTAATTTTGGTGATGCTAAGTCTCTCCTATCACAGTCATCACTCTGCCCCCCACCCCTTTAATTAATTAATTAATTAATTAATTAATTAAAAGTTGGTGATCCATGCTGTTGGAAGAAATGAGAGTCTTCCTTTCTTTTACTGTAGTGGCTGTGTTAACAAAAAGATGTTCGTGAAGTCACCTGACAGCCAGTAAAACTTGAAAGTTGTAGAAATGCCAAGGGTGGGACTTGCGTGATGCGAATAAGCCGTTTAGACTTTTGACCTCAGTGATCCCCTGGAACAACCTTCGTGGATCAGGGTGCCTCCTGCAAAGTAATTAATATATATGGTAACATTTCATAAAGCCTTTTAAATCACTTAATGAAATTGCTTTATTTCAGATCCTTGCCAGCTCCTAAAACCTATGGTAGCATGAAAGATGACAGTTGGAAAGATGGCTGTTACTGACCAGCAGAGATGAGAATGCAGAGGTCCACAGCTTCATGGATACCCCTTCACCAGGCTAAAAGACAACTTTTATATGCAGACTGTTCAGATAAGACTCTGGGGATTGATAAATCCCAGCCCTCTCTGTCTTAATTAGCACAAACTGACAGAGATGATCAAGCAGCACTTTAATGACATTTAACATCAGATGTGTTTGGTAATCATGCAATCACTCTCCATGGAATCACATTTAGTTTTGTTTAATAGAAACTAAGTTGATTTTTTAATATTTGACAGAGGCCAATATCTGGGCAAAAAACTAACGGATGCCAAAGAGAAATGCCCATTTGTAAATGAGAGAATACCTTTGTGCACAAGAAAATGGTGAATTCAAGCTATCCAAAACTTCACGTTCAACCTAATTTACTGTATAAATAGTATCAATAAATATTTGTGTTAATGAGAACTAATATCCTGACTAATTATGTAAAATGTTTCACTAGTACTCCAAGAAACTAGATTGAGATAGAAGGGAGGGTGGGGGTAGGAAGAAGTCTAGGCTAGGGATTTCACACGTGATACCTAAATTTGTGAGAATTCTATAAATTATTTTTTGCAGATTCACTGGAAAAACTGTCATTTTGTTTAACCTTACGTTTTGGATGTAGCTCACGTATCACCACCGCGAGATAATGTCACACCGTGCACCCACCACGTTGCATTGACACATCGGACTTGTGTGTGTTTGTTTTGATTGCCAAAAGGGCTTAATATCAGTTGTACAATCTTTCTAAACTTTATAGCTCCTGGCTCAGGAAAGATAGCCTTTGCTATTGAAGCCAACTTCTTCACATGCTATTATATCTGTTAGAGAACTAAGAGATCATGTTTTTATTAACAGGTTACCATGATAGGAAAAGAGCAAGTAGTATGTGTCTTTATTCTTGATATAAACACCACCGCCTCAGTGCTTACAACCTGGAACAAAACCATACAATGAGAGAGAGGGGGAAAAAAATCTATGCACTTAACTTACAAAATCTCTGGTAATGACAGTTGTGTTGTTACTATTGACACAACGGTCTGTTATGTGGTAGGAAAGTTATAGTCCGCTGAATCCTACTTGAGCTGATCCACTTTAAACTAGGTAACTGTATAAAACATCCTTGAAAATACTGTCCCTTTTGACTTAGATTCTGCCTTACGTTAATTTTTACATTTTTGGTAACAAAGGAAACCCACTATATATGACTCTAACCTGTTAAATACTTGCTGTCTAGTGGCCCTTAGGTATATCCTGGAAATCACTTATTTTGGTTTTCCTAGACAATTACCAGACTAAAACTTTCTTCAGCAGGCATCTCCTTTTTCATGGTGAGGTCTGTTTTGAAATATTTAATTTAAATGGCTCTGAAATATTGGCAGTCAGGTCACCTAAAGGATTTGAGCGATTTGAACGAAAGTTCATTTCCTGTTAGTCAAAGACATTCTGTAAGTTGGCAAAAGATATTGAGAGAGAAATGAGAAACTTGATATTCAGGATAGCGTTGAGGTTGATAGGTTGAGAAATTGATAAAACTTTTAAAACCAAGACCCCCATTCTGCCATGACACCTTGGTATTTTTTATTAGCTTGACCAATAGGGAGTCATTCAGTTAGCCCAGCAGCTGGAGATTGAAACTGCCAGTGCTAATGTATTTTGGTGTACAATGCAAGGAAGAAATTTTATCCTTGACTATGAGGGTGATGGGTGTGGGTCAGGAAAGGATGGCGCCAGAATTCCACATGATGATGTACTAAAAAAATGTTGCTTTTCAGAGGAAGATAAAGAAAGCATCTGCTTCAGGTGGGGGGTATCTCATGTAAAAAATCTTAAGTAAAACGACTAGCCACTGTCTCTTTTTAAAATCATATATACACAAAACAAAATAGGTCTCAGTTTCAGTGCAACATTGCAAAAGAAAAATATGCTGCAATCTAATAATTACAAGGAATTTTAACTCTATTTGAAATACCCATTACATTAAGTTAGATATCTGTTTCAAAAGGAGTATTCAGGTTATTTAACTTTGTTTTTAAATGGCTGCATCAGAAAAAAAAGTCTATTTTTTTTTTATTAAAATATTTCATCACTTGTTAAAAACGTATTTGGATCTGAGTTGGGTAAAACATTATTTTACCTGCTGTTGTACTACCACAGACTATTGGCTTTTAGGTTCCTAAAGAGAAAAATTGCCTTTTTACTAGAAAGCCTTTGTGTATTGCCAATTTTTCTGTTTGGGAAAATCTAAGGATTCACTGTGGTTAGTCTTACAGAAGAAATGTGGATTTGATAAACTAGTGCCTATGATTTTAACTTATGTTTGATATATAGTAGTAAAGGTTTTATGAATGTTGATTATTTTTCTGTGCCAACAGCCCAGAATTGTCACTTATATGTAAGCAGAAGGCTATGAGCTCTGCTTCCAAAGTTATTTAATTTTCTCAGTGTTTGAATGTTATTTTTTTGTAAGTGTGTTAATAAAAGTGTAAAAAAATTGGAAAAAAATATAAATATTCTTAACTCGAGCATTTGCTGGATCATTTTTCTACAGAACTTGTTTGTATAATATAAAACACTCTCTGAAGAGTTGACTTTTTTCAGTTTTCATGCCCTGGAAATCACATTTTGTAAAACTGGGGACCATTCATAATTGTCAGATACTTTTTAAAACTATCTCAATACATCACTTTTATACAAAAAAAAAAAAAAAAAAGTTTTTTTGAAAGGAAATTAGATACATATTTGTCCCCAGACATTTGTATAACTCTAGAATGATCTAGACTATGTATGTTTAAATTTTTATTGAATGTACAGACGTCCATTTTTGACATTACGCATGGTCCTTTTTAGATCACATGAAGTTTGATTTGCAAACATTTCTATAGCTGAACTTGTATGTGTGGTTGCCTCCTTAATAAACAGCCTGACCATAATGTTTATTATTAAATTTATACTTGTTTTTTCAAGTGTTTTATTAATTTCTGGATATGGTAAGATTCCCCACCCCCAGTTGCCTACAATTGGTTTTAATAAATTTCTCAGTTGATTTTTTTAAGCACACAGACCCAAGTCATATTTCCCTTTCAAACTTGATCTTCATGAGATGGAATATATCATGTTATAGTTTCCTTGTCCTATTTATTTCATATTTGGATTATTTGGAGTATATTTATAGTTTACTTGAAATTGGTAGCTTCTTAGAACTTTGTCACCTGCTACGAATTGACACCTACTTTCAAAAAGCTAGCATATATAAAATAAGCAAAAAGCTATTATATACGAGTTTCCAAAAGGAAAAAATTAATACATTTTCAAGCCAAGTGTATTTATTTAGTTAATCATGTACATTTTTCTTTTATGGAAAATTGGAAAATATCCAAAATTATACAGTTTAATTAGTTCCCCACATTCCTTCTGGAAGTTTTTACTGTCCTTTTTGTTACAATTAGTTTCATTAATACAGCATAGAGAAATGATACCATGTTTGAATTTTTCCTCAAGCCAATCTAAAAACTTCTAAGAACCATTTAAAATGAAATGCCAGTGTACTTGGAAATCAGTGAATGAGAAGTTTACTTAAACTTGTTATATGCCCAGTGCAACAGGAAAACCCACACAGAGGTTCTTATGAAATATTTGCTATATCAAAGGGTAGCTTTGAGTTACAAAAGCAGCAGATTACCTGATACAGAAATTAACTTTGAGGAGAGGTTGTGAATGGGATGTTCACATGAGCATGAAGCTAAAGTTAGCAACCCTAATACATTTTTAATGACCCTAAATATAAGTCTGGGTGGACTAAATCGTACTCTGGTTGCTAGTCTGAAAATGGAATAGATTTCACTCATGAGCCTTACTTAATACAGCTCAGCTTAAAACTATGTTAAGTGCATGCCAATCTCAAGCCAAATCTTTATTGAAACTGGGTGAACTTAACGTTTTTCTCTTAAAAAAATAAAAACAAAAACAACCTTTATTTGATTTTGAAAGTAATAGAGACTCATTGCTTCAAAAACCGAAAATATTAAGAAATATGAATGATGTGGGGCCTGTGGGTGGCTCAGTCGGTTAAGTGTCCAATTCTTGATCTCTGCTCAGGTCATGATCTCACCATTTGTCAACATTCATGAGATGGAGCTCCGCCCGGGGCTCTGCACTGACAGCAGGGAGACTGCTTGGGATTCTCTCTGCCCCTCCCCCACTTGTACGCATGTGCTCTCTCTCTCAGAAATAAATAAACATTTAAAAATATGTATAATAAATGATTCCACATATCACCTTGGGATCCTGCAGTCTCACCATCCAGAAACAAATATTTAAGTGCTCACCTAACATGTTTATAAAATGCGAAAAGGGGGGCACCTGGATGGCTCAATCAGTTGAACGTCCGACTCTTGGTTTTGGTTTGAGTCATGATCTCGTGGTTTGTGAATTCGAGCCTTGTGTCGGGCTCTGCATGGACAGCGCAGAACCCGCTTGAGATTCTCTCTCTCCCTCTCTTTCCTTTCCACTCCCCCGCACACACACACCCTCCCTCCCTCTTTCAAAGAGACACTTTTTTAAAAAGTGCCAAATGGAAGGGTAGAACGTCTTCTGTTTAGGATGGGAAAATATTTTATTTTTTATTTTTTTAATTATTTATTGTCAAATTAGCAAACATACAGTGTGTAAAGCGTGCTCTTGGTTTTTGCGGTAGATTCCTATGGTTCATCGCTTACATACAACACCCAGTGCTCATCCCAACAAGTGCCCTCCTCAATGCCCATCACCCATTTTCCCCTCTCCCCCACCCCCTCCATCCACCCTCAGTTTGTTCTCTGTATTTAAGAGTCTTACGGTTTGTCTCCCTCCCTCTCTGTAACTATTTTCCCCCTTCCTTTCCCCATGGTCTTTTGTTAAGTTAGAATGAGAAAGTATTTTAATAGGAGTTTGCTTTTCAACAGAAGTGTACATTAACTGGTATTGAAAGCTTGACCCACAATTCGCCATTCCTGATTGTAGATGCTCCCTGATGTTAAGAAATCCATCATATATATTTTGTATGTGCATAACAGTTGGGTGTTCTTACGCAAAATTTTACTATAGAAAACTAGAGAAATAACAAATTATAAAAGAAGAAAAAGCACTTAATTCCCATAGGTAAGCAACCACTTAAATTTGAGGATGTTGCCTTTTTTTTTTTCTTCTGAGGATATTGGGATCATATTCATGGTTGATAGTGTAACTTTTTAAGTTTATCTATCTATCTAGATATCTATTTATTTTTGAGAGAGAGAGACAGAGTGAGTGGGGGAGGGGCAGAGAGAGGGAGAGAGAGAGAGAGAGAGAGAGAGAGAGAGAGAGAGAGAGAGAATCCCAAGCAGGCTCTGTGCTGTCAGCACGGAGCCCGACACGGGGCTCGAACTCACACACTGAGATTATGACCTGAGCCGAAACCAAGAGTCCGACTCTTAACTGACTGAGCCACCCAGGCGCCCCGATAGTGTAACTTTTTCTTAACGCTATGGTCACTGCCATCATTTAGATACATTCTGCTGGGGGAGGAGTTCCAGGCAGAGTATACAAATACTAATTCCAAAACTTCACCAAACCTTTATTATCATGGCTCTTTCATACAGTAACTTTTATTGACACTTGAACTGCCACCCCCTCGACAGTCTACCAAACTGAATTGACAGTATTGGTTGAGTACCCTTCCAGTTTTAAAATAAAATAGAAATAATAGGCACAAACAAATAATCGAGATAGTCTAGATTCGAGTTCTCAATCTTTGGGATCACCTGATTGGCTGTTAAAACACAGCTTTCTGCACCCTCCCGCAGGCGTGCCCATTCCAAATTAGATCTCTGGTCCCAAGAACAAAACTTCTAGGAATAGGATTCCCCAGCACGGTCACATGCCTCTTACTGGCCTGTGGTCAGGTGATCAGGGTTAATTACAAGCCATGCAGCTCCTGTGAAAACATAGATGGGATGAGGGAAGACCACTTTTCCTGAAGGTGGTGCTATCCCCATTGAGTGGGCCTGGTCTTGGGCAAACAAAACAATAGATGCACCACAAATGTCTCGGTGCCTATCCTACAAAATGATTGTTTCAGTCAGTGGTCATATTTTCCTGGAGGGAACATCTGTAGTGAGAGAGAGGGTTCTGACAGTATTTGAGCCCTTGGCACAGTTGTTCTTGAGACCCAGTGTCGTTCCTGTACTCGAATTCTGTGCAGCACCTCAGTCCTTACCGTAAATTCCCCTTGGTACACAGGTCAATTTAAGCTAAGATTCTGTCAGTTGCCCCTAGAAGGAAGGGTTACTTTTTCAAATGTTTTTTTTTTTTTTTTTAAGCTGATAAAATACAGGGGCGCCCGGGTGGCTCAGTCAGTTAAGCTTCCGACTTCAGCTCAGGTCGTGACCTCGCGGTTTGTGAGTTTGAGTCCCGCGTTGGACTCTGTGCCGACAGCTTGGAGCCTGGAGCCTGCTTCAGGTTCTGTGCCTCCCTCTCTCTCTGCCCTTCACTCGCTCACGCTCTGTCTCTCTCAAAAATAAACATTAAAAAAAAAATTTTAACAAAAAAAGTTGATAAAATACAAAAAAGTATAAAAAGCGAATGTTCAGCTCAATGAATTACTAAGTGACTACATGAGTAACCACCACATAGGCAAGAAATAGACTGGTAGCACCAAAAAAGCTCTCCCAATGCTACCTGCCAATCGCTACTTTCTTCTCTTCAGGATAACAGCTATCCCGACTTCTAACATGATAATTTAGTTTTACCTGTTTTTGAACTTTATAAGAATGGAACCATACCCTTTGTAATTTTCTTCTTTTTTCTGCCTAATTTTGATTAAAGGTAAAGAAATGGGGTTTCTTTCAGACTCAGGTACCATACAACGAAAGTAATGTGAGATTCACCCATATTGCTGGCGTCGCTGTAGTTTCTTCATTCTCATTGCCATATTATATGTCATTGTATAAATGTATCATAATTTGTCCACTCTAATGTTGAAGGACAGTTGGATTGTTTCTAGTTTGAGTCTCTTAAAAATAATGCAGCTTTGGATTTTAGGCATCGTCAAGATGAAGTAAGCCCTCAAAAGCCTCTCTCCCACTTAAAACAAAATTTTGGACAAAATGCAAAAGGCAACTACCTGAGGGCACTCAAAAATATACAAAAGCAGATAGATTGGGAGGGGAGTCAAACCTTGAGAAGAGACCCATACAAGGGTGCGTTTCCCATTCTCCCCTTTTTTCTCTCTTGGCCCCAGGCCAGGAAGGGGGTACTCAGTAGAGCTGTCATGGCGGCTCCTCTGACAGGTCATAAACCAGAGGAAACTGAGGAAAAACCTGTGAAAGAAAAATTCCAAAAGAAAAAAATGAGCTCCTGGAAGCTAGAGCATGTAGAGAAGGTTTTTCTTTTCTCTTTCCGCTCATGGCATGTCACTGGTAAGTCCCCCTGGAGAAGCCCCAGTAACAAGCAGTGCCAACGGTTAAAATTGATGGAAACTCATCTTTCTGGACAGAGGAAATGGGAAAAGAACACTCACAGTCTGAAGAATGAGGATAATCCTCATTTTTCTTCATTTACTCTCTTTGTCCAGAATGTGGCCTGAGCTGTGGAAACTGTGCCGTAAGAGTGATGGCACTGAAATTCCAAGAGAAGCTCTGTCTATCTGGTCAAAGGACAGAGCAGAGGGGCCCTGTGGGCAAGGGGGAAACCATAGAGAAGAGAGCTAGGGAAGGGACTCCTCTTACGCTGTTGTGATTGGCACGAGCTCCATGCTTAGCCTTGAGCTACACATACTCAGACCCCAAGCAGCACAGCAAAGTCTTTGAGAACTGAACTACAATTTTGAAGCACAGAATATGACACAGACTAACGACTCATAGTTCACGTGTGAGATCCATCCAATACAGATAGCATAACAGCCTTTGTAAATTGAACTGACATTGGAATCACAGCTTCCAGAAGTTGTATCAGAATTTGCTATTTGGGTTGATTGTTAAAAATCAACATTGCTCCAAATACTTTAGCAGGACCTAGCATCTATAATATTAAAAATGCCCGGCTTATACTCTAAAGTTACTCAACATATAAAGCACCAGAAAAGTGTGATCAATTCTCAGGAAGGACAACAAATGTCAACACAAAATGATCCAGGTATTAGAACTCAGACTCTAAGCCGCTGTTATAACATGAGATAAAGGAAAACACTCGCGATGAATGGAACTGAGGAAGTTCCTAAGAGAGCAGTATTTTTTTTTAAAGAACCAAATGGAAAGTTTAGAACTGAAAAAATATCCGAAACTTTTAAAATCTGTTAGATGGGTTCAATAACTGGCTGAGGATGACAGAAGGGTCAGTGATCTTGAAGAGAAATCAGTAGAATTTATCTAATTGAGAACAGTAACAAAGAACGAAAAAAAAAAAAAAAAAAAAAGACCTGAGCCCCAGAAACCTGAAAACCAACATCAAAAGGTCTAACATTTGTGTCATTGGAGTCCAGTAGTAAACTGGTTCTCGAAAAAAAGAAATAAGTCTCCAATGTCCAGGTGTAAATATCCCCATCATGGCCATTTTCAAGATGTCAACATGGTGTCACTGAACATGGAGTTGGGAAGAGATGTGCAGAATCAACAAGCTGGTTCCAGCACACCAATGTTGCTCCCAGAAAAAAACGGAGAAAGAAATAGACACAGAAAACTTATTTGAAGACATAATGGTTAAAATCCCCCAATTTGATAGGCATAAATTTACAGATTCAAGAATCTCAGTGAGCCATACCGATCTGTGTTGATAACTGGATAAACTCAAAGAAAACCACACCCAGACACATCACAATTAAACTTCGACTGGGGGGTGCCTGGCTGGCTTGGTCAGTGGAGTGTGCCACTCTTGATCTCAGGGTTGTACGTTCAAGCCCCACGCTGAGTGTAGAGATTACCTAAAAATAAAATCTTTTTATTTATTTTTTATTTTTTTTTAATATATGAATTTTTTTTAAACAATTTTTTTTTAACGTTTATTTATTTTTGGGACAGAGAGAGACAGAGCATGAACGGGGGAGGGGCAGAGAGAGAGGGAAACACAGAATCGGAAGCAGGCTCCAGGCTCTGAGCCATCAGCCCAGAGCCCGACGCGGGGCTCGAACTCACGGACTGAGAGATCGTGACCTGAGCTGAAGTCGGACGCTTAACCGACTGAGCCACCCAGGCGCCCCTTTAATATATGAATTTTATTGTCAAATTGGTTTCCATACAACACCCAGTGCTCATCCCAAAAGGTGCCCTCCTCAATACCCATCACCCACCCTCCCCTCCTTCCCACCCCCCATCAACCCTCAGTTTGTTCTCAGTTTTTAACAGTCTCTTATGCTTTGGTTCTCTCCCACTCTAACCTCTTTTTTTTTTTTTTTTTCTTCCCCTCCCCCATGGGTTTCTGTTAAGTTTCTCAGGATCCACATAAGAGTGAAAACATATGGTATCTGTCTTTCTCTGTATGGCTTATTTCACTTAGCATCACACTCTCCAGTTCCATCCATGTTGCTACAAAGGGCCATATTTCATTCTTTCTCATTGCCACGTAGTATTCCATTGTGTATATAAACCACAATTTCTTTCTCCATTCATCAGTTGATGGACATTTAGGCTCTTTCCATAATTTGGCTATTGTTGAGAGTGCTGCTATAAACATTGGGGTACAAGTGCCCCTATGCATCAGTACTCCTGTATCCCTTGGGTAAATTCCTAGCAGTGCTATTGCTGGGTCATAGGGTAGGTCTATTTTTAATTTTCTGAGGAACCTCCACACTGCTTTCCAGAGCGGCTGCACCAATTTGCATTCCCACCAACAGTGCAAGAGGGTTCCCGTTTCTCCACATCCTCTCCAGCATCTATAGTCTCCTGATTTGTTCATTTTGGCCACTCTGACTGGCGTGAGGTGATATGAGTGTGGTTTTGATTTGTATTTCCCTGATAAGGAGCAATGTTGAACATCTTTTCATGTGCCTGTTGGCCATCCGGATGTCTTCTTTAGAGAAGTGTCTATTCATGTTTTCTGCCCATTTCTTCACTGGGTTATTTGTTTTTCGGGTGTGGAGTTTGGTGAGCTCTTTATAGATTTTGGATACTAGCCCTTTGTCCGATATGTCATTTGCAAATATCTTTTCCCATTCCGTTGGTTGCCTTTTCGTTTTGTTGGTTGTTTCCTTTGCTGTGCAGAAGCTTTTTATCTTCATAAGGTCCCAGTAATTCTAAAATTTTTAAAAAAATAAACTGTTTAACTCAAGGAAAACAGGATAAACTCAAACACATACCCAGTCACATCATAATTAAACTGCTGAAAACCAGCGATTAAAATAAATATTGAAAGCATCGAGATAAAACACAATATATGTAGTGAAACCAGAATTCAATTGATCAGATTTCTGATCAGAAACCCTGGAGGCAAGAAGATAGTGAACAGTATCTGTAAAGGGCTGGGAAAAAAAAAAGAATTATCAACTCAATTTTCCATCTACTGAAAATTTCCTTAACGAATCAAGGTAAAATAAAGACATTTTCAGATAATGGAAAACAAAGAATTTTTTGTGTACAGGCTTAAAGGAAATGATGCCATGAAAAGATGATCAACATCACTCATCATCAGGGAAATACAAATCAAAACCCCAATGAGATACCACCTCGCACCTGTCAAATGGCTCAAATTAACAACACAAGAAAGAACAGGTGTTGGTGAGGATGCAGAGAAAGGGGAACCCTCTTGCACTGCTGGTGGGAATGCAAACTGGTGCAGCCACTCTGGAAAACAGTGTGGAGGTTCCTCAAAAAGTTAAAAATAGAACTACCCTATGATCCAGCAATTGCGCTATTAGGTATTTATCCAAAGAATACAAAAATACAGATTCTAAGGGGCACATGCACCCCAATGTTTATAGCAGCACTATCAACAATAGCCAAACTATGGAGAGAGACCAAACGTCCATTGACTGATGAATGGATAAAGAAGATGTGGTGTGTGTGTGTGTGTCTGTGTGTGTGTGTGTGTGTGTGTGTGTGTGTGTGTGTGTTTGTCTGTGTAATGGGATGTTACTCTGCCAACAAAAAGAATAAAATCTTGCCATTTGCAACAACACAGATGGAGCTAGAATGTATTATGTTAAGCAAAATAAGTCAATCAGAGAAAGACAAACATCATATGATTTCAGTAATATGTGGAATTTAGAAACAAAACAGATGAACATATGGGAGGGAGGAAAAAAAGAGAGGGAAACAAACCACAAGAGACTCTTAATGATAGAGAACAGAGGGTTGATAGAGAGAGGTGGGTGGGGGTGGGTTAAATGAGTCCTGGGCATTAAGGAGGGCACTTGTGATGAGCACTGGGTGTTGTCAGTGATGAGTCACTGAATTCTACTCCTGAAACCAAAATTGCACTGTATGTTAACTACCTAGAATTTAAATTAAAAGTAAAATAATAACTAAGTAAATAAATGATGCCAGAGTGAAACTTAGAACAGAGAGAATGAAGGAAAAACAACATAAATGTTAAATATATGGATATGGGTACATAGAAAAGACAATTTTTCTAAGTTCTTTAAAATATTATGACTTAAAAGCAAAAACTATAACATTGTCAAGAGAAATTTTCAGTGCATTTAGGAACAATACATATGACAATTATAAGAAGAATAAGGGGATATATATATATATATAGTTGTGAGGCTTCTATATTTTACTTGTAATAGTAAAATATTACCTCTAAATAGGCAAAAAGTTTAGGTATGTAGATTGTAATTCCTAGCATGTGTATATTGCAACTGCAATTGAAAGAAAGAATAGATAAGTTGTAATAGTAATTATATTCAAATAATCCAAAAGAAGGCAGAATAGAAGAACAAAAACAGAGGACAAACAGAACACAAATATTAAAATAGTAGATCTAAATCCAGCCGTACCAATAATTTCATGAAATGTAAATGGCCTAAACACACCAAATTAAAAGAGACAGGTTGCATTTAAAAAGACAGTATCCGGGGCGCCTGGGTGGCTCAGTTGGCAGGGTGTCCAACTTCAGCTCAGGTCATGATCTCACGGTTTGTGAGTTCGAGCCCTGCATCAGGCTCTGTGCTGACAGCCAGAGCCTGGAGCCTGCTTCTGATTCTATGTCTCCCTCTCTGTCTTCCCCTCTCCCACTTGCGCTCTGTCTCTGTCTTTCATAAATAAATAAATGTAAAAAAAAAAAAAAAAATTTAAAAAGATGTGTGCTCCTAGTAACAGATCTGCAAATTCATGGAACAAAAACTGGTAGAGCTGAAAGGAGAAAGATAAATCCACAATCACAATTGATAGAACAAGTAGACAAAATTAGGATATGGAAGACTTGGACACTATCAATCAACTTGACTGAACTGACACCTAAAGAAAACTCAGTCCAATAACAGTATAAAATTCGTTTTAAGTACATATGGAATATTCAGCAAAACATTATATGCCAGGTCATAAAACAAAAAGAACAAATTTTATTCACTGAATGAAAATTACAGCAGAAATCAATTATGGCAAGATAGATATCTGGAAAATACAACAATTTGGACATTCTAAAACATTTATTAGAGATTAGAAAATATTTGTAGTTGAATGAAGATGTACGTTGAACGTACATCGTTCTTCAACGTTCTTCAACGAAGAACGTTGAAATTTGAGGGAAACAGCTAAAGTAACTTCTAGAAGGAGGTTTATAGTATTAAGTGCTTATAAATTAGGGTGGAAAATGTGTTTGGCAGAATAAAGGCCCTCCAAGATGTCCACATCCTAATCCCTGGAACCCGTGAATATGTTTACGTGGCAAAAGAGAATTAAAGTTGCAGAAGGAGGGGCGCCTGGGTGGCTCAGTCGGTTGGGCGGCCGACTTCGGCTCAGGTCATGATCTCGCGGTCCGTGAGTTCAAGCCCCGCGTTGGGCTCTGTGCTGACAGCTCGGAGCCTGGAGCCTGTTTCAGATTCTGTGTCTCCCTCTCTCTGACCCTCCCCCATTCGTGCTCTGTCTCTCCGTCTCAAAAATAAATAAAACGTTAAAAAAAAAAAAAAAAGTTGCAGAAGGAATTCGGTTTGCTAATCATCTGAGATTATCCAGGTGTGTCTAATGATGTCACAAGGTCCTCACACGTGGAGGAGGAAAAGCAAAAGAGGGAGGAGCAGAGAGATCGCAGCCTGAGAAGGACTCATCCTAGCATTGCTGGAGGAAGGTGGCCATGAGCTGTGGGAGGCAGGCCGTCTCCAGAAGCTAGAAAAGGCAAGGAAATGGATTCTCCCTTGAGGCTCCAGAAGGAATAAAGCCCTGCCAATGCCTTGGTTTTAACCCGGTGAGAAAATTTCAGACTCTTGGCCTCCAGAACTGTGAAACAATACATTCATGGTATTTAAAGCCACTAAATTTGTGGCAGCTGTTTACAGCAGCAGTAGGAAACTCGTAACAGAAAGTGATCTAAATCAGCGATCTAAGCTTCTGCCTTAAGAAACTAGAAAAAGAAGCAGAAGGAAAGAGCAGAGAGCAGAAATCAGTGAAACTGAAAGCAAAAATAATGGAGAAAATCAGTGAGGCCAAAATAATGCTGCTATGAAATTTCTGGTATACATGCATGCATTTCTGCTAGGTATACACATAAAAGTGAAACTTCTGGGGAAAGTGATGTGTGCACTGACCTGTTTTCCAAAGTCGTTGTACCAGTCTACATTCCTGCTGCAGTGTATGAATATTGCTTCACATCCTTGCCAATGTTTGCTATTGACAGTTCTGTTTATTTTAGACCTTCTGAGTTGTGGTGCCTTTGTGAGTTTAATTTTCATTTCCTAGATAACTATTTATTTATTTATTTATTTATTTTTAGAGAGAGAGAGCACGTAAGCTGGGGACAGGGACGGGGGAGAGAGAGAGAAAGAGAGAAAGAATCTTAGGCAGGCTCTGCCCTCGGTGTGGAGCCCAACTCAGAGCTCAATCCCACGACCCTAGGATCGTGACCTGAGTCGGATGTTCGGCCGACTGAGCCACCCAGGTACCCCTCCTTGATAACTTATAATGGTTGTGTACATTTTCATATCTTTTTAGCAATTTGGATATTCTCTTGTTGAAGTCTGTTCAAATAGCTTGCCTGATTTTCTGTTGAGTTGTCTCCTCCTCCTAATGATGTGTAGTTCTATGTGTATCCTGGATAAATAAGCATATACAGTTTTCAGTAGTTTCTCATGATTCTTATCTTGTTAATGAGTTTTAATCAGTTTCACCAGGAGTTTCTCAACTCTATCCTTGCAGCTATTAATTCAATGTGTCCCAGGGCCCAGTCCTTGGCCTGCTTGTCTACACTCACTCAGTGATTCATGGCTTAGAATTCATCTATTACACGTCTGGAATTCAGACCCATTTTCCCATATGCAACTGCTGAATCAGCATCTTTACTTGGACATCCAGGGACCTCCCAGGGTATACGTGTGAAAAATCCAACTTCCAAATTTGCAAACCTGTTCCATCTTTCTTGGCTGATGGCAACAGGCTGAAAACTTTGGAGTCACTCTTGATGACTCTCTCTCTCCTATCTCTCCTTCCCTCCCTCCATCACTGTTTCTGCCTCTCTCTCTCTCTCTCTCTCACACACACATATAAGTTTCACAGGAACAGAGATCTTTGATTTGTCATTATGTTGCAAGTGCCTAGAATAGTACCTGACACATTGTAGGCACTCAAATATTGAATGAAAGCATTACCGATGAGAGTCTTTAGAGAGCAATTTTTAACACTTAACAAAATTTAATGGACTTTAGATTCATTAACCCCACTTCTAAGAATTATCTTACAGATATACCTGCACATTTGCTTGTGTAAATGTGACTATAAGGATATTTATTACACTATTATTTAGTGGGTTTTTTCAAGTCCCTCAAATCTTTCTTTATTTTATTTTTTTATTCACGTATAATTAACATACAGTGTTATATTAGTTTCAGGTGTACAATATAATGATTCAACAATTCTCTACATTTCTCAGTGTCCATGATGATAAGCATACTTTTAATCCTCTATCTATTTCACCCATCCCCCCACCCACATCCCTTCTGGCAACCACCAGTTCATTCTCTGTATTTAAGTCTTTTTTTGTTTCTTTCTTTCTTTCTTTCTTTCTTTCTTTCTTTCTTTCTTTCTTTCCTTCCTTCCTTCTTGTGTTTCTTAATTCCACATGAGTGAAATCATATGATATTTGTCTTTCTCTGACTGACTTACTCACTTAGCATTATCCCCTTTAGAACCATCCACATTATTGCACCTGGCAAGCTTTTATTCTTGTTTATGGCCAAGTAATATTCCATAGTTTATATACAACACATCTTCTTTATCCATTCATTGGTTGGCTCCGGTTGTTTCCATATCCTAGTTATTATAAATAATGCTGCAATAAATATAGGGGTGCATATATCTTTCAAATTAGTATTTTCATTTTCTTTGGGTAAATACCAGCATGGAATTACTGGACCATATAGTAATTCTATTTTTAATTTTTTGAGGAGACTCCACACTGTTTTCCACAGTGGCTATACCAGTTTGCATTCCACCAACAGTGCAGGAGGGCTCCTTTTTCCCCACATCCTTGACAACACTTGTTATTTCGTGTGTTTTTTATTTTAGCCAGTCTGGCAGGTATAAAGTGATATCTCCTTGTGGTTTGAATTTGCATTTCCCTGCTGATTGGTGATGTTGAGTATCTGTTGGCCATCTGTATCTTCTCTTTGGAAAAAAATCTGTTCAGGTCCCCTGCCCAAATCTTAATTGGATTATTTGGGGGTTTTTGGTGTTGAGTTGTATGAGTTCTTTATATATTTTGGGATATTAACAACTTATCAGATATATCATTTGCAAATATCTTCTCCCATTCAGTAGGTTGACTTTTGGTTTTGTTAATGGTTTCCTTCACCGTGCAGAACCTTTTTATTTTGGTGTAATCCCAATAGTTTAATTTTGCTTTTGTTTCTCTTGCCGGAAGAGACATATCTAGAAAAATATATCTATGGCTGATGTCAAATAAATTACTGCCTATGTTCTCTTCTAAAAATGTTATGGTTTCAGGTCTCACATTTAGTTAATGCATTTTGAGTTTATTTTTTGTCTTGTGTAAGAAAGTGATCCAGCTCTATTATTTTGCATGTAGCTGTCCAGTTTTCCCAACGCCAATTGTTGAAGAGACTGTCTTTTTACTATTGTATGTTCTTCCTCTATTTTCATAGATTAATATGGGTTTTGTTTCTGGACTCTGTTCTGTCCTACCAATCCATGTGTCTGTTTTTGTGTGGGTACCATACAGTTTTGATTAATATAGCGTTGTAGTATATCTTGAAATCTGGGGTTGTGATACCTCCAGCTTTGTTCTTTTTCAAGATTGTTTTGGCTATTCATGGTCTTTTATGGTTCTATACAAATTTTAAGATTATTCTAGTTCTGTGAAAAATGCTTAGTATTTTGATAGGGATTGCATTAAATGTATGAACATTTTAGCAATATTAATTCTTCCATTCCGTGAACATGGAATATTTTTCCATTTGTTTGGTCATCTTCAATTTCTTTCATCAATGTTTTATAGTTTTTAGAGCACAGATATTCCATCTCCTTGGTTAAGTTTATTCCTACATATTTTATTATTTTAGGTGCATTTGTAAATGGGATTGTTTTCTTAATTTCTCTTTCTGCTCTTTCATTATTAGTGTATAGAAATGCAATGGATTTCTATATATTACTTTTGGATCATGTGACATTATTGAATTCATTTACCAGTTTTAGTAGTTCTTTGGTGGAGTCTTTAGGGTTTTCTATATATAGTATCATGTCATCTGTAAATGGTGAAAATTTTACTTCTTCCTTACCAATGTGGATGCTTTTCATTTCTTTTTTGTATCTGATTGCTGTGGCTAGGACTTCTAGTACTATGTTGATTAAAAGTAGTGAGAGTGGACATCCTTGTCTTGTTTCTGGTCTTAGAGAAAAAGCTCTCCATTTTTTTTTTCCATTGAGCATGATTTTAGCTGTGATTTTTCATATATGGCCTTTATTATGTTGAGCTATGTTCCCTCTAAACATATTCTGTTGAGAGTTCTTATCATGAATTGATATTAAACTCTGTTAATTGCTTTTTCTGTATCGAGATTATCATATGGGTTTTATCCTTTTTCTTATTCATGTGATGTAGCACATTGATTTGTGGGTATTGAACCACACTTGCATCCCTGGAATAAATCCCACTTGACCATGGTGAATGCTTTTTTTTTTTTTTTTAATGTACTAGATTCTGTCTGCTAATATTTCATTGAGGATTTTTACATCTATATTCATCAGAGATAGTTTTCTTTTTTGGTAGTGTCTTAATCTGGTTTTGGTATCAGGGTAATACCAGCCTCATAGAATGAATTTAGAAATTTCCTTCCTCTTCTATTTTTTTGATTAGTTTGAGGAGAATGGGTATTAACTCTTCTTTAAATTTTTGGTAGAATTCACTTGTGAAGCCATCTGGTCCTGGACTTCTGTTTGGGAGTTTTTTTGATTACTGATTTGATTTCATTGCTAGTAATAAGTCTGTTCAAATTTTCTATTTCTTCTTGATTCGTTTTTGGAAAGTTATGTGTTTCTAGGAATTTATCCATTTCTTCTAGGTTGTCCAAGTTGTTGGCATATAATTTTTAATATTATCTTGTAATCCTTTGTATTTCTGTGGTATCCGTTGTTATTTCTCCTCCTTCATTTCTGATTTTATGTATTTGAGTCCTTTCTCTTCTTTTTTTTTTTTTAAGTGTGGTTAAAAGTTTATCAATTTTATTTATCTTTTCAAAGAACCAGCTCCTGGTTACATGATCTGTTCTATTTTTTTTTTATCTCCATTTCATTTATTTCTGCTCTAATTCTTATTATTTCCTTCTGTCTAATGGCTTTTGGCTTTTTCTTCTTTTTCTAGCTCCTATAGGAGTGAGGTTAAGTTGTTTATTTGAGATTTTTTCTTGCTTCTTGGTAGGGTTGTATTACTGTAATATTCCATCTTAGAACAGCTTCTGTTGTATGCCAAAGATTTTGAAAATTTTTTTATTGTTTATTTATTTTTGAGAGGCAGAGTGCGAGTGGGGGAGAGGCAGAAAGAGAGGGAAGCACAGAATCTGAAGAAGGCTCCAGGCTCCGAACTCTCAGCACAGAGCCCGACATGGGACTTGAACTCACAAACTGTGAGATCATGACCTGAGCCAAAGTCAGATGCTTAACTGACTCAGCCACTCAGGCGGCCCTATATGCCAAAGATTTGGGTTTTTTTTTTTAATTTTTTTTAACATTTATTTATTTTTGAGAGAAAGAGAGAGACAGAGCATAAGCAGGGGAGGGGCAGAGAGAGAGGGAGACACAGAATCCAAAGCAGACTCCAGGCTCTGAGCTGTCAGCACAGAGCCCCATGAGGGGCTTGAACCCACGAACCGTGAGATCATGACCTGAGCCAAGTCAGACACTCAGCTGACTGAGCCACCCAGGGGCCCTAGTCCATTTACATTTCTAAGTAATTATTTATAGATATGTACTTATTGGCATTTTGTTACTTATTTTCCAGTTGATTTTGTAATTCTTTTTTGTTCCTTTCTTTTTTGCTCTCTTCCCTTGTGGTTTTTTACTGCTTTCTTTCATGATATGCTTAGATTCCTTTCTCTTTATTTTTTTGCACATCTATTATAAGTTTTTGATTTGTGATTACCATTAGGCTCATATATAAAATCTGATGCATCTAGCAGTCTATATTAAGTTAATGGTCCCTTAAGTTTGAACCCATTCTAAAAGCACTATATTTTTACCCCCCCCCCCATCTCACATCATAAGAATATGGTGTCATATTTAAAATTCTTTTATTTTGTGAATCCTGGACTAATTTTTATAGATATAATTGATTTTACTTCTTTTGTGCTTTTACCTCCATATTGATTTTCTTTTTAAAATTTATTTTTTTTTAACATTTATTTATTTTTGAGACAGAGAGAGACAGAGCATGAATGGGGGAGGGTCAGAGAGAGAGGGAGACACAGAATCTGAAACAGGCTCTGAGCAGTCAGCCCAGAGCCCAATGCGAGGCTCGAACCCACGGACAGTGAGATCGTGACCTGAGCCGAAGTCAGACGCTTAACCGACTGAGCAACCCAGGCGCCCTTCCATATTGATTTTCTAAGTGATTAATTGACTACTTTTATTATGTTTGTATTTACCTGCAAAAAATTTCTTCATCGTTTTCTTACTCCTAATTATGGCCTTTTCTTTCCACTCAGAGAATTCCTTTTAATGTTTCTTGGAAGTAGGTGGTGATGAACTTTTTAAACTTTTGTTTGGGAAACGTATCTTGTCTTATCATATCTTATCTCTGCACCCTTTTCTTCCTCTTCTCCTTCTGAGGTCCCTATGATGTGAATGCTATTGCTTTCGGTGAGGTTGCTGAGTTCCCTTAATCTATTATGATTTTTTTTTATTATTCTTTTTTCTTTTTGCTCTTCAGCTTGGCCGTTTTCCATTACTCTATATTCCAGGTTGCTGATCCATTCTTCTGCCTCCTCTAGACTACTACTGATTCCATCTGATGTATTTTTTTTTTTTTTTTTGATGTTTATTTATTTTTGAGAGAGAATGCACATAAGTGGGGCAGGGGCAGAGAGAGAGAGGGAGACACAGAATCTGAAGCAGGCTCCAGGCTCTGAGCTGTCAGCACAGAGCCCGACGCAGGCCTCGAACTCTCAAACCGTGAGATCATGACCGGAGCCAAAGTCGGTTGCTCAACCGACTGAGCCACCCAGGTGCCCCTTTAAAGAAAATTTTTTTTTTTTTTCAACGTTTTTAATTTATTTTTGGGACAGAGAGAGACAGAGCATGAACGGGGGAGGGGCAGAGAGAGAGGGAGACACAGAATCGGAAACAGGCTCCAGGCTCCGAGCCATCAGCCCAGAGCCTGACGCGGGGCTCGAACTCACGGACCGCGAGATCGTGACCTGGCTGAAGTCGGACGCTTAACCGACTGCGCCACCCAGGCGCCCCTAAAGAAAATTTTTTTAAGTTTTACTCATTTATTTTGAGAGAGACAGAGAGAGCACAAGCAGGGGAGGTGCAGCAAGATAGGGAGAGAGAGAAAATCCCAAGCAGGCTCTGCCCTGGCAGTGCAGGGCCAGATGCAGGGCTCGAACCCACGAACCGTGAGATCGTGACCTGAGCTGAAACCGAGAGTCGGATGGATGCTCCACCATCTGAGCCACCCAGGTGCCCCTTTATGAGGGTGACTTTAAATTTCCTATCAGTAATACTGCTTATTCTCATTTCATTTAGCTCTTTTGCTGTGATTTTGTCTCGGGCTTTCAGTTGGGACATAATCCTCTGTCTCCTCATTTTGTCTAATTCTCTGTGTGTGATTCTATACATTAGGGAATTCCGCTTCATATCCCAATCTTGAAAGCAGTAGCCTGATGAGGAAGAGGCCCTGCGGTGCCCTGTAGCGCACTGTTCCCCATTCAACACACCCAAGCACTCCAGGGTTGTCTCCTGGGTTGTGTTTGCCCTACGGCTGTGGCTGAGCCTCATCTGTCTTCAGTCCGGTCGGCTGCAATGGGCCACTCTGCCTGCCGTGGGGAGGGTTTGAACCCCATCAGATTAAGGAGCCAGTCTGGGGCTGTTGTGGGTTTGCAGTTGGGTGGTGTCAGCAGTCAGATCAGATGCCTCCCCCCAACCCATTTGTCCGGGATGCAGTGACCCTGAACTACAGGGCTTTCTCCTTGTGCTGCCCCTGGGAGGTTTTTGTTGGCGGGCAGAGACAGCAGTCAGTTGAGTTGTCTGCTCCAGTCCACCTGCCGGGGCTGCAGGCACATTGACTGGCAGGGCACTCCCTCTGCACTGCCCGTTATAAGGTGCAGCTGCTGAGACCCCAGTCAAACTGGTGTGTGGGGTTATCCTCCCCTCTCCCCAGGGAAAGAGTCACTTCGGGGTTTCCTGGTCCCTGCCAGGGCTGCTTACAGGGTAAAATGCAGCAGGAGCCACTTTGAAGGGACTCCTGCTGAGTAGGAGGGGTTGGTTGGGGTGGATCCATAGGAAAACGCAGCGGTGGGATGCATGCTGGTAACGGGGTAGGTGGAGTGGAGTGGTTCCTACACGTGTCCAGCTATCCAGGGCAGAGACGGGGGCAGAGAAATGGTACCTACCAGCCCTTTTGTTCTTAGAGAAGTCTCCGAAAGATCCCTGCCCCTCCAGCATGCATTCTGAGATTAGTAAATCTTTTTCACGTAGACCCCAAGCGCTTTTCAAAGCCCAGTGGAGTTGTTTATTACGCTCTTGACTTAAGGACCAGGGCTCGGTTTCCTATTGCCCTCCGGCTCTCCCAGAGCCAAGCCTGCTGACTTTTAAAGTACCTGGAGGTAAGGGGCACCTGGTGGCTCTGTCGGTTAAGCATCTGACTCTTGATTTCAGCTCAGGTCATGAACTCAGGGTCATGAGATCAAGCCCCACATCAGGCTCCATGCTGAATGTGGACCCTGCTTGGGATTCTCTCTCTCCCTCTCTCTCTGCCCCTCCCCGCTTGTGCTCTTTCTCTCTCTCTCTCTGTCTCTCACTCACTCTCTCTCCTAAAGTAAATGAATAAACACTTAAAAAAAAATTATCTGGAGTTAAGCCCCATTGATTATTTTTTTAAAAACTCTCATAATTAAGCCCCACTGGTTTTCAAAGCCAAATGTTATGAGGACTCATCTTCCTGGTGCAATCCCCCCATGTCTGGGGTACCTCGTGCGGGCTGGCTTCTCTCCCTTCTCCACGCTCGTGGTCCCCCTGCCAGTTTGGTTCCCGACCACATCTCTGCCCCTCCTACTGTTTTCAGTGTGGCCTTCTCTCTATGACTGTGGGAAGTCTGTTCTGCCAGTGTTGCTTTTGTTTCCTGGGTTGGTGGCAAGGACGTGGCTATTATCTAGGTGCATCCATGCGATGAGGCAAGCGTAGGATCCTCCCGCCCTGCCATCCTCTAAACCGTGCCCTCCAAGGACATATGTTACAGTATGACTTGCGGCAAAGGCTGAACTTACATGGCCACCAGTAGGAAACTGGTTAAATTGTGATACGCTATCCGCTAACCTACGTAGCCACAGAGAAGATCAAGATACAGTAGTTTCATAAGTAATGGTGTAGAATGACACTTGACACGCTGTTAAAAGTAAAACCACGGCGCCAGACAATATCATTTGTGGATAGAAAAGGTTTGTGTGTGTGGTATTTGTTTGATTAGCAGCGACCACTTCTAGAGGAATACAAAAGAAACGGGTAATTAGCTGCTTGTCGAGAGGAGAACTGGGGACAGGCAGGGTTAACAGTGGGAAGAAGACTTCCTCTACCTGACAATTTTTGTTGTAGTGTTTGAATTCTTTATCATGTGCACATGATACACCCACCGGTTTTTTTTTTAAAGTGAAAGGCAAATTTAACTCTTCTCCTAACTATTCCCCCCAAACCTCTGTGACTTAGTTTGAAGCAAGCAGAATCTGGTCTGTGGGATATGTTCTTCTTTTTTATTTTTTTTTTAGTCTTCTCATGTATGTCGTCTTCAGTTTATGTATTTGGGCCACAAAAAGCATTGTCATAAATCTTACTTTAATGTTATGCTTCATTATGTTTTTTTTTTTTTTAATGCTGCTTCTGTCTCTGGTATAAAATTATCAAGAGCACTGCTCATTACGTTGTTCAACGACCCCCATAAAAGGGCCTATGTGAGCACTTTATTCTAGAATGCACTACCTGGAAAATCATTGTCTCTCTTGAACTGGGGCTCCATGTCTTAGATACAAGACCGATGTGCTTTGTCACATTTCCATTCTTGTCCCCGCTGCCAGAAAATTTGGACCTGTACATGCTGCTCAATCGCGAAAACTGAATTTATTTCTTTATAGCCTGCCTTGATCTAAAAAAAAAATTAAGGTGGTCTACACAAATACAAGACGTTTTTAATTAGACAGGAAAACATTGTGAAGCTGAAGAGAATACAAGAACACTCATGTGGCATGTTTCCTTCCTCTTCCTTTCCAGAGCCCAGATTACATTTTTATTCTATAATATAAATATTCTCTTAAAAAGAAGTAAAGTGAACATAAGTGAAGAATCCATATTTGCATTTTGCATCTCAGTATTAAGTTTTTTTACCTATTTTCATTCTTCAGCAAGCAAGAAAATCTTCTGCAGATTTAACTTACTTTGCACAGCCCCAAGTTGTGGACTGAGACAAAAAAATCAGTTCTGATAATATAGTTTTATAATCAAGTTATAAGTATTGGGGTTTTTTCCAGTTTTACTGAGAAATAATTGACCTACATCACCATATAAGTTTAAGGTATAGAGCATGATGGTTTGATTTACATATATTGTGAAATGATGACCATGAGAGGGTCAACCAACATCAATCTCTTCATGTAGATACAATGAAAAGAAAGGAAAAAAGAAATAAAGGGGAAAACAATTCTCCTTGTGGTGAGAACGGGATTTACTCTCTTAACAACTGTCCTATATATTACACAGCAGTGTTAGCGATAGTCATCATGTTGTGCTTGAGTTTTCTAGTGCTGATTTATAACTGGAAGTTTCTACCTTCTGGTCATCTTCCTCCAGTTTCCCCTCTCCCAACCCTCTACCTCTGGTAACCGTGAGTCTAACCTCCTTTTCTATAAGTTTTGTTTTTGTTTGTCTGTTTGTTAGATTTCACATATACGTGAGATCCGACAGTGTTTGTCTTTCTCTGTCTACCTTCCTTCACTTAGCATGATGCCTTCAAGGTCCATCCGTGTTGTCATGAAAGGTAGGATTCCCTCGCATTTTATGGCTGAGAAATATTCCACAGTGTGTGTGTGTGTGTGTGTGTGTGTGTGTGTGTGTGCACGTGTGTGTACATATAAAATTATAACCTTTTTTGAGTATAGTTGACACACAGTATTCCATTAGTTTCAGGTGTACAACATAGTGATTTGACAAGTTTATACGTTATGCTGTGTTCACCATGAGTGCAGCTGCCATCTGTCCCCATACAACACTATTATAATATCATTGACTATGTTCCTTATGCCGTCTTTTCTTCTTGTAAGTTATCTATTCCATAACTGGAAGCCTGTATCTCCCACTCCCCTTCATCCTCCCCCCCACACACCCTCCCCTCTGGCAACCCCATCAGGTTTTCATTCTCTTTTACCACAACTTTTTTGTATCCTTTCATCTGCGGGTGGACACTTAGGATGTTTCCATGTCTTGGCTGTTGTAAATAATGTTGCCATGAACGTGGGGGTGCACATAACTTTTCAAGTTAGTGTTTTCCTTTTCTTCAGATAAATACTCCGAAGTGGAATTTGCTGGGTCCATGGTAGTTCTATTTTTGATTTTTGACGGTCTACACTGTTTTCCACAGTGGCTACACCAATTTACATTCCCACCAACAGTGCACACGTGTTTCCTTTTCTTCACATCCTTGTCAACACTTAATATTTTTTGCCTTTTTGGTGATGGCTATTCTAACAGGTGTGAGCTGATATCTCACCATGGTTTTCATGTCCGTTTCTCTGGTGATTAGTGATGTTGAATACATTTCATGTACCTGATGGCTTTCATATGTCTTCTTTGGGAAAACGTCTATTCAGGTCCTCTGCCCATTTGTAAATTGGATTTCTTGTTTGCCTCTTTGTTTGTTTGTTTGCTATTGAGTTGTATGAGTTCTTTATATATTTTGGATATTAATCCCTTATCAGATATATGATTTGAAAACATTTTCTTTCATTCTGTAGTTGCTTTTGGCCTTTTTGGTTTTTATTTCATTTTATTTTTATGGTTCTCTGTGTGGAACTTTTTAGTTTGATGTAGTCTCTCTTGTTTATTTTTGCTTTTGTTGCCTTTGCTTTTGGCATCAAACCCAAAAGGTCATTGCCAAGACCAATGTCAAGGAGGTTGATTCCTATGTTTTCTTCTAGAAGTTTTATGGTTTCACACCATGTTCAAATCTTTGACCCGTTTTGAGTTAATTTTTGTGTAATTTAAGGTGTAAGACAGTCGTCCAGTTTTATTCTTTTGTGTGTGGCTGTCAAGTTTTCCCAATACCATTTATTGAAGAGCCTGTCTTTTCTCCATTAAGTATTCTTGGCTTCCTTGTCAAATATTATTTAACCATATATGCTTAGGTTTATTTATGCATTCTTGATTCTGTTCTATTGGTCTATTCGCCTGTTTTATGCCATTACCATACTGTTTTGATGACTGTAGTTTTGTAATATAGTTTAAAATCAGGTGGTATGGTGCCTCCAAGTTTGTTCTTCTTTCTCAGGATTTCTTTGGCTTTTGGGGGTCTTTTGTGGTTCCACATAAGTTTTAAAAGTATTTTTCCTACTTCTGGGGGTGGGGAAGCCATTGGAATTTTGATAGGGATTGTATTGAATCTGTTGATGGCCTTTGGTAGTATTAATGTTTTAACAATAGTAATTCTTCCAATCCATGATCATGGGATAACTCTCTATATTTGTGTCTTCTTTTCCTTCTTTTATCAATGGCTTATAGTTTGCATAGTAGAGATCTTTCACCCCCTTAGTTAAACTTATTCCTAATTATTTTATTATTTTTGATGCTATTGTAAATGGGATTATTTGTCATTATTAGTGTATAGATATGCTACTGATTTTCTTATGTTAATTTTGCATCCCTCATCTTTACTGAATCCATTTATTACTTCTAACAGCTTTGTGGTGGAGTTGTTAGGGTTTCTCTATATGATATCATGTCATTTGCAATTTTTCCTTTCCAATTTTGATGACTTTATTTCTTATCCTTGCCTAATTATGGCAGCTAGGACTTCCAATCTATATTGAGAAAAAGTGGTGAGTGGGCCTCCCTCTCTTGTTTGTGACCTTAGAGGGAAAGCTTTTAGCTTTTCACCATACAATATGCTGCTACCTAAGGGCTTGTCGTATATGGCCTTTATTGTGTTGAGGTACGTTCCCTCTATGCACACTTTGTTGAGAGTTTTTAATGGCTGGTCAAAGTTTCTCTTCTAAATCCAAGATGTTTCCACCACAATCTGAAGTACAACGCATTTTCATTGAACTGTGGGTTTCCTTCCCATAAAACTTCAGAAAAAGATCTGTGAGTATCTATGGGAAGGTAAAAGTCACTAACATCTGTGAGCCAGAAAGAATACAATTTGAAATTTCTAAATCTCAGAGTCAGGAAAGAATTATAAGAGAAATACGTCTTCATTCAACAAATTATTCAGCATCTTCTATGTGCCAGGACCTGTGCCATATGCAACATTCATACAATAAGGAGCTCTTACAATTATTAAGTTCACAACACAAGTTATTTCAACTTTTTCCAAACAGTCAAAAATTCTACTATGTCACTAAGGAATTAATTGCGACTAAGCCTACCATGGTATCTAGCAGTGACTGCCAATGACACTCTACCTAAAGTGAGAGAAATAAGCCACTATTCAGACATGTTTTATATAAGGGGATCACTTCTTAGGGTAACATCATCAACACTCAAACCATATCCTCAAGCCTTTACAATATATCTTCTCTGAAAATTGACTGACACGGCATCCTTGTTCATAGAAATGTTAAGTGCCAATATCCTTTGAATAAGTTATCTCATTGTCAATTTGATCGACTCCCTAATTTTATATGTAAGAATAAATAGTTTAACCAGAAATCAATAAGGCGAGTGTGAAGTCTCAGTAAAGTTAATAACATAGCGTGTTCACAAATCTATTTTAAATGTTTAGAACATTCGAACCCTTATAAAGCAGCAATTGTTATTATATTACGGGACTGGAAAACCACCTAGTAATAGAGTAGACAAGAGCAAATCATCAGAAGTGGTAGGGATAGACAGAATGCCGGGTTTTAATAGTTGTTTTCATTTGTTGAAGCATTTTGGTCTTATATAATTCAGCTATTTAGGCCTCATGGTCCAAAAGAAAGCAAAGCAAAGTCCTTAAAGAGGGCAGGATGTGGGTAGCTGGGATGATCATACTATCAATGGCCACCATGTTTTAAGCGCTTACCATGTGTATGCTGGGCATATACTTGCGTCATCCATTTAATCTCAAAAACTTATGAGGTAGATACTATTATTTTTCCCACTTTCACTACAAGAAAACTTTAGCTTATGTAAGTCAAGCTACTTTCTTTTATAGTTGCAAGTTCCAAGCAGAGAATTGATGAAATAAGGTGGCAGTTGGCTTTGGGACAGTGGGTAGATGCTAAGATAGAATTGGAAACAAACAAACAAACAAACAAACCATTATGCTTAAGTCATTGATATTCCAACAGAGTTGATAAGGCAGTCATTGACGCATTTGTGAGACCTAAATATGTTACTGAAACACCCAGGATTTGGGGGGTGAAAACACTGTTATAATTCATTTATAACATTTAATGGTAGCAATTGTAAGTCTACTATCACTGAGATATTAATTGCTGATACACAAATTCACTACCTTGAGCATAAATATTGTATGACAGCAAGAGCCTCAGGGTGAAATCTAATGAACTAAGACAAGAAAATGGTAAATAGAGTGATGAAAAAAAATTTTTTTTTTGCCCATGCAGGGAATCACAGGGAAAAAAACAAGAGGTGTCAGATTAGCCTGGTCTGTTCAAATCTGATACCATAATTTTCCTTTGTTAGCTAACGTTCGGGAAGCTACGAGACAAAAGATATAGAAAACTGGATCCCAAAGATAAAATCCATGTACAAAAATTATAAATGATGGTCTTCAGCACTGTTGTGGAAAATGATACTAAGTGCATGGCAGAGTGGATAGGAGCATCTGGGATCAGGCCTGAGCTGAGTCCTTGTTCCACCATTTAGTAGCTGTGTGACCCTTAATGGGTCACTTCATTAAATTTCAGAATCTCCCTCTACCCGTCAACAAAGGGGCTTGATCATAAAATCTATACTCTGAACTCACTGTGCAGGTTAAAAGAGACAAAACATATAAAGAGTTTCACATATTTCCTGGGCTTCAGTGAACATTACCTATTACAGTTATTAATACTAAAAACAGTAGTTAGGAGATATTACTTGGTCAGTATGTAATAAATTTGGCTTCATGTAACAGCAAACTTAATTTTCAGGACATATATAAGTATGCAAGAAGTCCAAATTAGGTTATTGTAGTGTTGGTTCCATATTCAACAACAATTTCAGGGATCCTGGTTCTTTCTAACTTTATGCCCCTCCATCCTTAGAGTTGAATTTTGTCTTCATTCTTACTGCCTCATGGCTCTACATGATTGCTGCAGATCCAGCCATCACATTTTTACTCAAGGCAGGAATATGGGAAAGGGGAAGTGCCAAGGTCATCTTCTCTTTTTCACTAAGAAAGCAATAGATTTCCCAAAGCCCACCAACTTCCGCTTGTGTCTCATTGGCCAAAACTGTGTCACAAAGCAACTCCTAGCTAAAGGAAGCTAGGAGAGTGAGTATTTAGTTGAGTACACTGCTTTCCCAAATAAACGAATTCTGTTACTGGAAAAAGAAGGAAAGTGGATGTTGGATTAGTAACTAACAGGGTTTGCCACAAATAAATGAATTTTGTAAACATTAGAAACTTTGCTAAGTTCCAAAAACTTTTTTAAATCTTAGTCATTTTTAATGAAAATATTTTTCTGATGCTTTCATAAACAGAAGTTGCTGATTATGATGTGCATGTTGCTTAATGATTTAAGCTCATCGATAAAGTCAATGCCATATTCTGTGTTCAGTGGATTTGTTTCTTCTCTCACTACCAGTTGTCAGTCTTACTGCCAGAAAGCCAACTATGAAACCATGCTTACGAATGTGGTGCCTTGGGGCGCCTGGGTGGCTCAGTCGGTTGGGCAGCCAACTTCGGCTCAGGTCATGATCTTGCGGTCCGTGAGTTTGAGCCCCGTGTCGGGCTCTGTGCTGACAGCTCAGAGCCTGGAGCCTGTTTCAGATTCTGTGTCTCCCTCTCTCTCTGACCCTCCCCTGTTCATGCTCTGTCTCTCCCTGTCTCAAAAAAAGTTAAAAAAAAAAAAAAAGTTAAAAAAAACCAAATGTGGTGCCTCTTTTTCTGCTAACCCAAATCAAATAATCCAAATTACTAGAATTACGTATGAGAATAGTCAGGAAGTTCTAAGTTCTTAACTGTATCATCTGTTTCTATATGGATGCCTACTTTCTGTTTATCTGTCTTTGGGAGAGTTATTTCACAGGCCTCTTTTGGCATGGCTCTTGATTTTTTCACTATGTTCAAATGTCAGAATATCCAGTAATTATGGGGGGGGGGGGCAGGAGGGAGAGGGAAAAAGTGCTGCCAAATACAGTGCTCATCAAGACTAGTGCAGTAGACAGACAACCAGTTAGGATAATAACGGACATGTGTGTTGAATGCCTTACCTTTTAGATTCATACCATAGCCACGTGGCAACTCCACAGGCTTTGGATAGTAACACCTGCCATAGCCGAGGCCCTCTCTATCTTCAAGGACATTTTGTTGTTGAGGTTGCTTGCCATTTTTGTTAGTTATTGACAGTGACTTCCCTTTCTTTTGATGATATTTAAACTATGATATTTATTATCCTTTCCACAATGAACTTTTTTTTTTTTTTTAGGAAGAGGAGAGTTCCTACGTTAATACCTCCTTGCAAAGTCAAGATGCTATTTTCTATTCTGAACACTAGAGGGAAATCTTGTTTTCTCTTCGAGTGTTTTTAAATCCCAACTCGCCCTCAGCTAGTTCTGAATTCATTTACTTTGTTTTCAGTGTTAAGTGAATCAGTGTGAGATTTTTCATATTTATCAAAATACAATGAGTGGACATGATGACTAAATGTAACGTGGGTGGGATCCTGGGGCAGAAAAAGGACATTAGGCCAAAACTAAGGAGATCTGAATAAAGCACGGATGTTAGTTAATAATAATGTATCAATATTGGTTTGTCAATTGTGACAAATACACCATAGTAAGGTAAGATATTGACAATAGGGAAACTGAGCAGAAGGTATGTGGGAACTCTGTACTTACTACCTCTGAAAGTTTTCTGTAAGTCTAAACTGCCAATATAAAAATAAAATTATTTTGGGATGAGCACTGGGTGTTGTATGGAAACCAATTTGACAATAAACTTCATATATTGAAAAAAATAAATAAATAAAAATAGATAAAATTATTTTTTTTAAAAAAATTCATTAAAAAAGTGAGTCCAGGGGTGCCTGGGTGGCTCAGCCGGTGAAGCATCCAACTCTTGATTTCAGCTCAGGTCATGATCTCACAGTTTGTGAGTTCAAGTCTCCCGTTGGCTCTGCGCTGACAGTGTGGAGGCTGCTTGGGATCCTCTCTCCCCCACCTCCTCTCTGCCCCTCCCCAGCTCACTCTCTCTCAAAATAAATAAGTTTAAAAAAAAAAAAAAAGCGAGTCCAGAACATAATTTCCATTCTTTTCCTTTTTGGAACCATGGAAAATAGTTTTAAAACAATAGATTTGCAGGCCAATTTGAATATTAGAAAGAAGAACTTTGCTAAATGAGCTTTAAGTACGTGAAGATATAACTAAATAGGATTAGACACATTCAAAATACTGAAACATGAAAAAACTTTTGGTTGCATGAGCTTCTCAAATTCCCAGCAAAGCACCCCTACCAGCAGAGATGAAGGAGGAGAGTCTCCCAAGTGTCAAGTGTCCGAGAAGTTCCTTGTGTTCTCTTGCTAACTCCCATACGTGGGCGCCCTTGAGGTCTATCCTCCCCAGCCCGGTGTTCCACCTCAAAGAAACATAACAGAAGTCCCCGAAAATTCCCTGAGGCGCTCTCAGAGAAGGTACGTGTTTCTATATGGCACACCCCTCCACAAGAGTTCCTGAGACCTCTCTCATGCTCTCCAGGATTTTGCCTCTCATGTGACCCCCTCTTTTCTCTTCTCTCCCTCACAGTTCAAACCCACGGTCCCTGGGCTGATGGCCCCCTTCCCTTCTCTGAACTTCTCCCTATTGGCTCCTCGAGGACTCATTTGCCCCTCCCTTCATGTGGCTCCACTCCTTGCCTAGAGCCGTGGATTCTTTCCCTGTAGTGGGAAGGCCCGGGGCTCTGCGGTGGTAGGCCTGAGGGTGTCTATCAACATTCGGGTTCTCCTCCACCTGGGCATGAGGTAGAATTGCATGTCCCCGCCTGTGCCCTTGCTTCAGCCAAGGGAATATACCAGCCTGTAAGAGCTGTCACTCCCCCCTTCTTCTCCCTCCTACCGGAAAACACCATCATTCCAGGCAACGGAGGCTCCCTCGGCTTGCACACTTAAGTGAGGACGATGCGGAGCCCCCAGCCAAAACTTGGGGTCATACAACATAAGAAAGAAAAGTATCTCTGTGGTTTTAAGCCGCTGAGATGTTAGGGTTTTTGAGCAACATAGTGTAGCTTGCCCTGACCAGCCACCATCCCTCCAAGCAAAAACGAACTATAATCTTCCCCATTTTCCATGAGAAGGAGCTGGGGCACTGGCAGATTAGTATCACCTAGCTACAAAGGAGTAACCTGGGATTAAACCCCAGGAAGTTGGGCACCTGGGTGGCTCGGTTGGTTGACTGCCTTCGGCTCAGTTCATGATCTCACCATTTGTGAGTTTGAGCCCCACATCTGGCTGTCTGCTGTCAGCATGGAGCCCACTTCGGAACCTCTGCGTGCCCTCTGCACCTCCCCCACTCACGCTCTCTCAAAAATAAATAAGGGTTAAAAAAAAACAACAACAACAAAACAGGAAGTATGGCTCCAGTGTCTGTGGCCTTATAACCACCCTTAGAGATGCCCAGGGATACAAGGAAACATCTATCTTCCTTTTCTTTCCCCTAAAGGGTATCAGCTGCTGCTCCATCAGGCCCAGGGGGGCCGGCGGGGCTGGGGGGGGGGGGTGGTTCTCCACCTGCTGCATAGCTGTTGTCCTTAGACTGGCCTGTGTTAGAGCCTTTTCCTAGATCTGCGGATTTTCTTTCTCTTGTCCTGCTGAAGCTTTCTAAGAGGCTCACAGAAAAGGGTCCACGGGAGGTTAACACTGGAGGGCTTGAATTTTTGAAAATACTTTATGCTTCCCTCATTGGGATGGTTAATTGTTTAAATATTTTCTAAGTTTATTTATTTTGAGAGACAGAACAGAGAAGGGGCAGAGAGAGAGAGGGAGAGAGAGAATCCCAGGCGGCTGCCGCGCTGTCAGCGTGGAGCCCGATATGGGGCTCAAACTCACAAACCAGGAGATCATGACCTGAGCTGAAACCAAGAGTCAGACACTTAACTGATGGGGCCACCCAGGTAACCCTGGAATGATTAATTTTTATGTCAGCTTGGTTGGATCACAGCGCCCAGATACGCATCAAACAGTATTCTGGATGTTCCTATGAGAGTGTCTTTGCATGAGATTAGCATTCACATAGGTGGATGTTCTGTTGGTCTCAGCAGATGCTGATGCTCTTGGCTGGGAATGCCCCAGGCACTAGCCTGGGCCTGCACTGCTGTGACCAACCCCCACAGACATTCCCCTGGCTGGTACCACTGCTATGGCCAGACGGGCTCTTGTGGTGACGATCAGAAGACGCACATAAGTGAAAAGCCATTGGAGAACTTTGAAGAACAAATTTATTACTCCCAAGTTCCAATCATCCAAAGGCCTAAATAGAACCGAAGACTCACCTCCCCAGAGCAAGAGGGAATTCGGCCAGCGTATGGCTTTCGGATTTGAACTTCAGCAGTGGCTCTTCCCAGGGTCTCCAGCCTGCCAGCCCACCCTGCAGATTTTGGACTCGCCAGAATCCATAATCAGATGAGCCAATTCCCTGACATAAATATCTTTCTTTATAGATACACATGCTATTCGTTCTGTTTCTCTGGAGAAGCTGACTGAAACATTCATATATAACTGATAGCATGAAAGCTAGTTGAAAGATGATATTGAAAACAATAGATCCTTAGAACATTGAAGATATTTTTCAAATAGAGTTGGTACCGAAAGTCTTATATTCATCCTATTCCTGTTCCTTTGAATGTGGACTTTTCCACTTCTCTTTTTTTTAAAAAAGGCATTTTTTTTTGGTCCCAAGTATTTTAATCTTTTATGCTTCTTTTTTTTGGGGGGGGGTGGGGGTGGGGGTTGGGCCTTAAAAATGTGTTGTTCTAGACCCCAGTGTGGGACTTTTCAACACGGAGATTCATGTTCTTCAATTCTGGGAAAATTTCCTCTTTACCTATGAATATACTTCATTGGACCAGAAGCTTTGTAAAGGCAGGACCATATAAGTATCTTGTTCATTATTCATTTATGGTGCCTAGTGTAGTATAGTACTTAGAATCACACAGGTGTTTGAGCAAATGAATGAATACAGAAGTGAGTTTCAAACATGTAAATCTTGAGGTGTAAGTTGTACAAGGGAGCCTGGAATTCAAGAAAGACATCAGGGCTATAAGTATAGACCAGGGAGTTAAGTGCATATACTTGGTAAGTGAAGCCCTCCCTGGTCATGAAATGAGCCCCTGGAAAGTTGTACAGAGAAAGAAAGTGGGCAGTAGATGCCTGTAAAGGAAATGATTCCTCTGAATAAGAAAAAAAAAAAAAACCCTGTGTTTCCTAAATCTTCCAAGTACAAGTAAAACTTGAGAAAGATATTCCCTTATCCTATGGCTTTCTGTACCTCCTATCAGAATTCTGCAGATTCTTTGAGAAGCATGGTACCTGGGCATACTAATTATAGGGTCGGCCATCAAGACTCACCTCTTTGTGTATCGAATAAGCAGACAGAAGGAGACACACATGGGCAGGAAACAGAAGTGGGAGAGAAGAAAGCTGTTGACCGGTAAGAAAAGTTACCAGAAGAGAAAGGCAGGTGGACTCTTCTGACCCATCAAGCCCTCAGTCTCTCCTCAGCTATTCAGACTCTTGTTCTTGGGCCCTCTGCTCCTGAAAACGTTACACACTGCCTCACACTCCCTCCATGTAGCCCCCAGTGCTCCACCCCTGCGGGAAGCAAATATTTCTTGCAGGCCTAGCTTCTGGGCCTTACCCACACCCTCGTCCCCACTCTCCACCGAGTCTAATTTCTTGTCTAAGAAGGCTCAATTTCTCCTGCTGTTAAACCTAGCTTGAATGGAAACCGATATCCTTTTTTTCTTTAAATATTTGTTTGTTTGTTTTGTGAGAGAGAGTGCACACATGGGGGGGGGGGGGAGGGGCAGAGAGAGAATCCCAAGCAGGCTCTGTGCTGTGGGCTCAATCTCACAAACAGTGAAATTGGATGTGAGCCGAGATCAAGAGTTGGTCATGTAACCAAATGAGCCACCCAGGAACTCCTGAAACCAATATCCTTTTTTTTTTTTTTTACATTTTTAAAAAATTTATTTATTTAGAAAGAGAGAAAGTACAAGTGGGGGAGGGGAAAAGAGAGAGAATCCCAAGCAGGCTGTGCACTGTTAGTGCAGAGCCCGATGCGGGGCTCAAACCCACCAAGTATGAGGTCATAACCTGAGCCAAAGTCAGATGCTTAACCCACTGAGCCACCCAGGTGACCCTGAAACCAATATCCTTAATTCTAACTGAAGTTAGCTAACTTCTCCAAACACTGGATACCTAGGCCCCTTCATCTGCCTGTTTGGCCAACTAAACCACCTGCCTTGACCTTGAGTCCAAGGTCCTATCTCTGATTTTCCCCCTTTGCTTTTCTCTGCAAGCCCCACGCCACCTCAGAGTGCAGCTCTCAGGGACCCCCCGCCCTGTGTGGTATCTTTCCGACAGAACATCCTTGCAGATTAGCTCGTAACTGAATTTGTTTATTTTAATTTTAGAAGATGTATTGCCTGTTGGATAAGATGATGATGAAGTCCACATCCAGCATGCAGGTCTGAGAATCTCCACCACCAGACTAGCTGACTGGAGTGTTAAGAGGAAGTAGAAAGATGGTGTGTGTGTGTTGGAACATTCTATACAGAGATTCAGCTTCTGTTAGTGATGAGCTAGATAATAAGGACCAACCTTTCCTCTAAAATGAAAAACGTTGAATTAAATATATTTAAAGTCACATTAAAAACAATAAAGGACTTGATGGGGCACTGGGTGGCTCAGTCAGTTAAGCGTCCTACTCTTGATTTCATCTCAGGTCATGATCCCAGGGTCGAGCCCTGCATTGGGCTCTATGCTGTGTGTGTGGAGCCTGCTTGGGATTCTCTCTCCACTCCCTGTCTCTCTGCCTCTCCCACCCCAAAGAAGTTTGGTAAAAACAATAAGGAAAAGGTAGTGGGACCCGCCATCTAAATTTGGGGGAAGGCTTGGGGCACCTGGGTGGCTCAGTCGGTTAAGAGTCTGACTTCGGCTCAGGTCACGATCTCGCGGTTTGTGAATTCGAGCCCCGCGTCGGGCTCTGTGCTGACAGCTCGGAGCCTGGAGCCTGCTTCGGATTCTGTGTCTCCCTCCCTCCCTGCCCCTCCCCTGCTCACACTCTCTGTCTCTCTCTCAAAAATAAATAAACATTAAAAAAAATTTTAATTTGGGGGGAAGGCTTGAACCTAGAAGTCAGGGGAAAGTATCTGAGCACCAAAACCACCTCGTGCTAAAAATGTTTGCTGATGCTGAACACTTAGTCTTGAGTTCTCCAGCCTCCTCGCTAAACAGACAGCCCCAAAGCCAAGAGCCCAGCCAAGAAGAGGAAACTTAGGGAATAACATTCCCTACATCATAGGGACCCCCAAAGGCTGCTATGAGGTTGTGATATGTTGCCAAGAGAACAGAGCAGGTAGAGAGTGTGATCTGGGTTGGGGAGAGGAGCTGGAGGGTGAAGCAATCACTAGTGGCCAGGGATTTAATCAACCACACCTATGAAAGCCTTCGAAAGAAAGAAAGAAAGAAAGAAAGAAAGAAAGAAAGAAAGAGAAAAAAGAAAGAAAAAAATAAAGAAGAAAAAAAGAAAAAAGAGAGAAAAAAGAAAAAAGAAAAAAAGAAAGAAAGAAAAAGAAAGAAGGAAAGAAGGAAGGAAAGAAGGAAAGAAAGAAAGAAGGAAGAGAAAGAAAGAGAAAGAAAGAAAAAGGAAGAAAGAAAGAAAGAAAGAAAGAAAGAAGAAAGAAAAAGAAAGAAAAAAGAAAGAAAAAAAAAGAAAGAAGAAAAAAAAGAAAAAAGAGAGAAGAAAGAAAAAAGAAAAAGGAAAGAAAAAAAAGAAAGAAGGAAAGAAAGAAGGAAAGAAGGAAGGAAAGAAGGAAAGAAAGAAAGAAGGAAGAGAAAGAAAGAGAAAGAAAGAAAAAGAAACAAAGAGAAAGAACAAAAAAGAAACAAAGAAAGAGAAAGAAAGAAAGAGAAAGAAAGAAGAAGAAAGAAATAAGAAGAAAGAAAAAGAAAGAAAACAGAAAGACAGAAAACAAAAGAAAGAAAAAAGAAAGAAAGAAAAAGAAAGAAAGAAGGAAAGAAAGAAAGAAGCAAAAGGATGGGATTTGGAGGTTTTCTGGGTTTGTGAACACAAGATTAGTGGAGGGAGGCTTCTCACCCTTTCCCTGTGTCTGGCCCTGTGCATCTTTTCATCTGGCTATTGATTCATATCCCCTTTTAAAAAAAATTTTTTTAATGTTTTTATTTATTTTTGAAGGAGAGAGACAGAGCATGAGTGGGGTGGTGGCGGGGCAGGGGGGGAACAGAGAGAGAGGGAGACACAGAATCCGAAGCAGGCTCCAGGCCCCGAGCTGTCAGCACACAGCCTGATACGGGGCTCGAACACACGAGCAGCGAGATCATGAACTGAGCTGAAGTCGGACGCTTAACCGACTGAGCCACCCAGGCTCCCCTATTCATATCCTCTTTTAAAAAATGTTTATTTATTTATTTTTGAGAGACAGAGGGAGAGGGAGACAGAGAATCCCAAGTAGGCTCCACACCATCACTCCAGAGCCCAACTCAGGGCTCGAACTCACGAACCATGAGAACATGACCTGAGCTGAAACCAAGAGTCAGACGCTCCACTGACTGAGCCACCCAGGGACCTCTCATATCCTTTTTAATAAACCGGTAATCTAGTAAGTAAACTGGTTTCCTGAGTCCTGTATCTGCTTAGCAAATTAATCAAACCCAAAGAGGAAGTCGTGGGAACCTCTAATTTCAGCCAATCAGAAGAAGCACAGGTAACAACCTGGACGGGGATTGGCATCTAAAGTGGGATCAGTTTTGTGGAACTGAGTACTTAACCTGTGGATCTGATGCTATCTCTGAGTGGAGAGTGTCACAACTGAGTTGAATGGTAAGAATGCCCAGCTTGTGTACGATTGCTTGGTGCAAGGGGGTAGAGGGAACCCACACATTATAACTGGAGGCAGAATATTAGCTACACAATAAAAGAAATGGTAAACAGGTACTAGACTCCCCCTACCTCCCTGTAGTAAGAGAACAGGAGAAAACAAGCAAGCAAAAACAGAAAGCTAAGAAGGGAAACGTCTCTAAGAAGTTATGGCCACAGATTTGTTTTTAAAAGTATTTGTACCCAGGGCGCCTAGGTGGCTCAGTCAGTTAAGCAACAGACTCTTGGTTTTGGCTCAGGTCATGATCTCATGGTTCATGGGATTGAGCCCCCCGTCAGGCTCATACTGACAGCGCAGAGCCTGCATGGGATTCTCTCTCTCTCCCTCTCCCCCCTCCCTCTCTCTCTCTCTCTCTCTATGCCCCACACATCCCCCCCCCCCACCGCCACATGCACGCTCCCTCTCTCAAAATAAGTAAAAAATTTTTTAAGAAAGAAAAAAATGTATTTGTCCACTAGAGAAGTATAGCCTGCGTGAACCAGAAAACCTCAAAGTGAGAGCGTTGACAACTGGTATGTCTTTGCACTTGGCAGAAACGAATGCAACACCTCTCTGAAACAGGACTCATTTATCCTGGGCTCCAGGGAATCACCAAGCTTTCCCGAGGGGCAATAATCAGTAAACAAAAATACACAAGAAGTAAGACGACAAGAATAAAAACCGGTAGAAAAAAAGAAAAAGCTAAAACAGACCTACCTAAATTTCAGATATTAGAATTATCAATAACGAAGTATATAAATGACAAGCTTGATAATATCTGTAGAGCCATTAAAAGTAACAAAGCAGATTTTGGAAAGAACAAAATAGAAATTCTAGAAATGAACACTATAGCAACCAAAATGAAACCTTGAAAGAAGAATCAGTGAGCTGAAAGACAGAACAAAAGAAATTACTCAGAACGTGTAACACAGAAGACGATGGGACACACAGGAGACAGATAGGAGACAGGCAGAAAGACAAGCCGAGAAACTCTTGGAATTGGAATCCCAGAAGGAGAGGAGAGAGAGAATGGAGTGGACCCAACGTCTGCAGAGATAATGGCAGAGCACTTTTGAGGAAAATATGAAAGACATTGATTCACAGATTCCAGAGGAATTTATGTTGCTTAGCTTTTTCACACCTAAACACATCATAGTGAAACCTCGGAAAAACAAAGACAAAGGCAGAGTGTTAAAAGCAGCCAGAGGGGGAGAGGAAGAGTATATCTTCAACGTGAGAGCAGCTGGACACACAACTGAGTTCTCGGCAGAAATTAGAGAAGCCAGAAGACACTGCTGTGATGTCTTAGGTGAACGGAAAGAAAACGTGCATCAGTCAGAGTTCAAGTGGAGAAGCAGAACCAGGAAGAGATACATAGGAAGAGATTTGTTGCAAAATATCGGCTATGACATTTGGGAAGCTGACAAAGCAAGTCCAAAGCCAGGAGGGCAGACTGGAAGTCAAATGGGACAGGCCGGCACTGCAGTCCACAGGCAGGATTTCTATTTCATTCTGTGAAGTCTCAGCTCTGCTCTTCAAGGCCTTTCCGTTGTTGGATTACACCACTCAGGTCATAGGATCCTCTCCCTTACTGAAAGTCCACTGGTTAGGGAGGCTAAGCACCTCCACAAAACACCTTCACAGCAACCCCTAGATTAGTGTTTCATTCAATAACCGTGAACTAGACAGGCCGACATATCCAAAGAATATCACAACTGCCAACCTGTAACTTTATGCTCAGTGAAAATATCTTTTAAGAATGAGAGCTAGATTCTTCAAAAAATTCAAAATAGAACTACCCTATGACCCAGCAATTGCACTGCTAGGTATTTATCCAAAGGACACAGGAGTGCTGATTTGAAGGGGTACATCCACGCATGCCAGTGTTTATAGCAGCACTATCGACAATAGCCAAAGTATGGAAAGAGCCCAAACATCCATCAACTGGGATGGATAAAGAAGATGTGATACATAGATATAGATATAGATAGATATAGATATAGATACACACACATATACAATGGTGTGTTACTCAGAGATCAAAAAGAATGAGATCTTGCCATTTGCAACAACGTGGGTGGAACTAGAGTGTATTACACTAAGCGAAATAAGTCAGAGAAAGATAAATAGCAGAGGATTTCACTCATATGTGGAATTTAAGCAACAAAACAGACGAACATAGGGGAAGGGAAGCAAAAATAATATAAAAACAGAGAGGGAGGCAAACCATAAGAGACTCTTAAATACAGAGAACAAGCAGGGTTGCTGGCAGGGTGTTGGGTGAGGGGATGGGCTACCTGGGCAATGGGCATTGAGGACACTTGTTGGGATGAGCACTGGATGTTACATGGAGGTGACGAATCACTAAAATTCTATTCCTGAAATCACGATTATACTATATGTCAACTAACTTGGACTTAAATTTAAAAAAAAAAAAAAAAAAAAAAAAGAATGAGAGCCAAACAGGGGCACCTGGCTGGTTCAGTCCGTAGAGCATGCAAGTCTTGATCTCAAGGTCGAGGGTTCCAGCCCCATGTTGCAGGTACAGTTTACTTAAAAAAAAAAAAAAAAAAAAAAAAAAAAAAAAAAAAAAAAAAAGAATGAGTGCCGAAGATTATTTATTTATTAGTGTTTCAATTATTTATTTCTTTACTTATTTATCTATAAATATATATTTATTTAAGTAATCTTTACACCTCATGTGGGGCTCTAACTCATGACCCAGAGATCAAGAACCACACACTCCCCCAACTGAGCCGGCCAGGCTTCCCAAAGATACTTTTAGATGAACAGAAACGGAGTTTATCACTAGCATTTCATCACTAACAGAATTTCTAAAGGATCTATTTCAGGCAAAAGGAAAAGCATCCCAGATGGAAGTTGTGAGTTACAGGAAGGAATCTGAAAGGCAAAATAACTAAACATAGTAACAAAAGATACAAAGTATCTACTTCTAAACTATGAGAATTGAATGATTTAGAAAAGTTCATTCAAAGGAAAGTGGGAAAATGGAAAAGAAAAAAAAAAACAAAACAGAATAGATGGGCACAGAGCCAGAGAAAATCAGGTACAAAATAAGATGACAGATTTAAACCCAAATATGTTAATAATCATATTACATGGAGATAGGAAAAGACAAAATACTCTAATAAAAAGGCAAAAGTAAATTTTTGACTGACAAAAAATTAAGTGTGGCTTTTCCAAGAGACACGTCTAAAACATAAAGATATTTAAAGATTGAGAGTAAGGGGCAGCTCAGTCGGTTAAACGTCCGACTTCGGCTCAGCTCATGATCTCACGGTTCATGGGTTCGAGCCCCTTGTTGGGCTCTGTGCTGACAGTGCGGAGTCTGGAGCCTGCTTCAGATTTTGTGTGTGTGTCTCTCTCTCTGCCCTTCCATCCGCTCACACACACACACTCCCTCTCTCTCAAGAAGTAAATAAACATTGAAAAAAAATTTTAAAGATTGAGGGTAAAAAGATAAAAAACCTGTATTAATCAGAAGAATGCTGGAGCAGCTCTATTAATATCAGACAAAAGCAATACTGGTCACTTCATGATGACAGAGAAACTCAAGTCGTCAGACAAATATGAAAATTTTAATTTTTATGCACCTGAAAACATGGCCGCAAAATACATAAAGCAAACTTGGATATATTACGAGGAGAAATAGACAAATGGTCTATCACGGTGGCGAAATTTTGATCGCACGTTCAAAGTTTGTGTGAAGTTTCAAAGAGGCCAATGGGCACTTATGTTTTTATGACTGAGAAATGATGAAGCCCTCTTAGTAACAGTGTTTAAGTGAGGAATAAAGATTATAATTCATGAGAGAAATAAGTTATGAGCAAAATAAATGATGATTTAAAAAAGAAAACTTTAGAGCTTCTCACACAGAGAATGTGCCCTGCATTATTAGAAATAAAAACAGCCACAAAAGATAACAAAGCACCAAGAATACAGAAATACGGTGACCTTACGAGCCTCTCGAATGTGTTTTGCCTGGATGCGTTTTGAAGAAAGATGAGGAAGGACGCATAGTATCCAACAGTGGCAAGCGGAAACTAGCGGCGATGATCTGGCTAACAATGGACTTTATGCTGGACAAAGTCCTGGGAGCAAATGCACCCTACACTTAAAATTAGGAGCCCCGGGACTTGGGTTCAAGTCTTCGGCTTCTTACCCCCCAACCCTACTTATTAGCTTTAATTAGACGTGGGACCTTGGGAAAGGCTGAAGTTTTCTGACAGCCCATTTCAACGCACTTTGTAAGGATACTGCGTGCTCTATCTACTCACAAATTTATTGTGATGTCAAATGAAATCATTGACATGGCAATGACTCTGTATAAGTAACACAATGGACCACAAACATGTCTCAAGTCCAAATAACAAATGGATGCAGAAAACAAAACATCGGAGGTTATTCTCAATGGTATTTTGAAACACAAGGATATATATAAGGTAGATTTGAAAGTTCCCCGGAAACAGACAAAATAGTGCCCCGGGGAAAGGTTTGCATTCCGTGTGTGCATATCCTTCTACTTACCCTCTACTCCCATTTCGTACCTGAGAGTTCATGGATTCCAGAATGTCAGGCTGAAGAGTTGGAAGAAGGTGAATGAGAAGCCCCGTATGATGGCAACAGGGGAGAGACCACTTTGCCATCTTCTCTTGCTATCTCTTTGGGAAAGGGTAGGATATGGAGAATATTCCCTGACGTCTTGGAGGAGAGGATAAACTGTGTCCCACAGAAGCCTAGGGAACATGGCCTGAAACCAGCATGGCAGAGAGAGACAAGCATCATAAATTCTTCTGACTTCCCTGCAGGGTTCTGTACCTTTTAGGTTCAGGGGTACATAAGCCACTCCTTGCAACCAACCATGACCGTGAATAAAACTTTTATACACCACTTATTGTCTTGCAGAGAGTCCCAGGACACTTCTCAAGAATTCTACACTTTCTCTTTGTCCCTGTGGCAGAAGTAGAGAGGGCCCCAAAAAGCAGGCTCATGAACTCAAGGAGGAAACAGTATTATGTGTGGCCAGAAGAGACTTCCCAGCAAAAAAAAAAAACCAAAAAACAAAAAAACCCCAACTCTCTCCAAATAGAGAAATTGCATCATTGCAGGGATTGTAAAAGAGACCACAAAGCCAATCCCCTCGGAAGTGCCCAAGAGCTATGGAAGTTTGAACTGTGGAGGAAAGAGAATTAATAAATCTTTAATCCCTGGTCATTTATGTTGCTAGTAAGTAGGCAGTGGTCCATAAGGTGATCCAGTTAACTTTATCAAATAAAACAAAAGATGACAGTGAGTCCCTAATGGGACCCGAAAAAAACAACCGTGCCTAGTATAGGTCGAGCCCCATGAAATTGCTGATATTTGACGATTACCTGCAAAAAAAGAGTAGTGACATATAGTTCAACTTACGGCAAAAGCAGAAAAGAATGTTCATAGTTTTTTAAAAGATTTTTTTATTTCTAAGTAATCTCTGCACCCAACATGGGACTCAAACCCACAACCCCGAGATCAAGCGTCACACTCTCCACCAACTGAGCCAGCCAGGCGGCTCTGTCCATAAATATTTCTAAGGGATGGTCCTAGGTACTAGTATTTTGAGGAGGAAAGATAAGAGTCACTTGGAAGGGAGGGGAGTTTCCCGTGGAGAAAAATCCCACATGCAAAATGGCATCTTACTTACCTAATAGCAGTATATTTTTAGTTAGACAATTCATAAACAACTTCCCTGAGTTTAGAGTATGTAACTAACATGGAGACATGATAACAGAAATACCAAACCAGAGTAATGTTTCCTTTTCAAGAATAGTCATAAGGAGATCATTTCCAAAGTCAAATGAAATTATTTATCCTTTTCTCAATTTGTTCCATGTGACAAAAGAAGCTAGATGCCCCCTGAACCCATTCATTCATCTTGGACACACCGCCCAAGCCCCTTCCCCAGCCTTCTTGCATCCATTTTGTAGAACCACGTGGCTCTGTGGTGGGTTGGTACAAGTTTAACACCTCATCTGTAGTATCTGCCTTTTTCCACAGTGTCCGTATTCCCACGAAGCCCTATTTCAAGCCACCAACGGGATGCCATTCAGTGTGGAGTTGGGAAAAAATGCACAGAACTCTCAGTTGAGACCAGATGGTTATAGCACACCCCTGAGATGGTGAGTTCTTACCAACGGAATGCGAGAAGGGACAGGTCACATAGCAGGCAAGGAATTATGTGCCTGTGGCTGTTTCCACTCCAACTCTCTCGCTCTCTCACAACTTGGTGGCCTCCTGAGGAAGATGATAACGATGCAGGATGGGAGGAGGATAAATTCTCGAGTTCCTTCAGTGCTTAGGAACATCTGCCCCGGACTTTACCCAAGTGAGCAGTGAACATCTACTACATCAAAACGCTGAGATTTGCGGACTGTTAAAGCAATTAGCCTCTCCTAACATACTGCCTTTAGAGAAACTGCAACTACACTCTGTAATATCTCATTTTATCAATTGTATGTCTTCCTTCAACTCAAACTCTAACCAAGGATACAATCATGTAAGTTATATACCTTATATGACATTGTGCTTTATAATGAGAAATATATATTTGGTCTTTGTCCTTTTCTTGGCAAGGAGCTCTTAAAATTGTTGGAGTTCCCTAACTGAGAGTTAAAAGTGTCTGTTGTTATGTTAATGAGGTGATTTTTTGCACCTGCTCTAGGGTCACCTAAGATTGGGGGTTGGATGCCGGGAGAACCAACCGTGTGATTAGACAAAAGTCCCAACACCTGACCTCTGAGGAGGGAAGCGAGAGAGGCTTGAGGTTGAATTCCATCACCAGCAGCCAATGATTCAATCAACCATGCCTATGTAATGAAGCCTCCATCAGAACACAATGGGATGGGGTTAGGAGAGCTTCCTGGTTGGAACACATGGAGATTCTGGAGAATGGCACACGCGGAGAAGGTGGGGAAACTCTGCCCCCTTACCCCACACCTCATTTCATGCACCTCTTCCATCTGGCTGTTCCTGAGTTATATCCATTTATAATAAGCCGATCATCTAGTTAGTAAGTAGTGTTTTCTTTTTTTTTTAGTTCTGTGAACTGATCTAACAAAGTCATCAAACCTGAGGAAGTGGTTGTTGGAACCTCCGATCCATGGACGGTCGGAAGCCCAGGTGACTACTGGGACTTAAGCCTGGCACCTGAGGTGGGGGAAGGTGAGGGTGCAGTCTCACAGGACTGAGCCCTTAATCTGTGGAATTTGACACTATTTGCAGGTAGACAGTGCCAGAATTGAGTGGAATTGTAGATCATTCAACTGGTGTTGGAGAATTGCCTGGAGGTGTAGGGACTCCCCACCACCTCGGAATTGGTGATCAGTATCATTACCCTACAGCTGTGGACCTTGCTTTAAGAAAAGAAGTCTTGGGGCACCTGGGTGGTTCAGTCGGTTGAGCATCTGACTCCAGATTTCAGCTCAGGTCATGATCCCAGGCTTGTGGGACTGAGCCCCATGTCAGGCCTCTTGTGGGGCTCTGTGCTGATCCTGGAGCCTGCTTGGAATTCTCTTTCTTTCTCCCCCTTTGCCGTTCTTCCTCTCTCTCTCTCTCTCTCTCAAATAAAATAAAAATTAAAAATACATAAAGAAGTTCTCACATTCAAATAGCCATTATCATCGGTTTTTATTAAATAGCAAAGTGGATGTTTCATAACTTTAATAAATGACTTTAAGGAAAACATCAATAAGGCACATTTTATTTAGTTTCAAATGAAAAAGTCGGAAATAGCCCAATCATTTCAGTCCTTTTAATAGCTTGGTATCAATTTAACAAATAATGATTCAATTCAGTTTAACCCTTGAGCATATAGCTATAAACAGATATGCCTTGGACCATTTTCTTGGCAAACTCCCAGCCTGAAGCATAATAATGGTGTGTAAATGGCGTGTGTCAGGGTCATATTAATTCATTTAAGACTGCAGTAAAATTTCTCAGCAGGATTTCTTCTAATGTTATGGGCTGTAAAGAAGTATCTAGTGAAATTTATGCCGTAATTGACTCCACATGGCTTTGTAACACTGCTAAGTGCAGTCCATTATCAGGAAAGAATGGAATGGTTGAGACAAATGTTAGCACAGACTGACGTCATGAATCTTATTTCCTGGAACTACTTGAATCATCAAATTCTAAGTGACCAATCAGACAAGAGGGGGAAACCATCTTTTAACGTAGGATTTTCAACAACGGATGGACATCCTGCATTTCTTACTAAGCATCCCCGCTCCCTCACAGAAGCAGCCCCTAGTTTGAATGGTGAAAATCCCCATGAACAGAGTGGACAGTGGGCCTCCCATGGCTCACTTGGCATTGAGCTCGGGGGTGGCATCGCTGAGAGAAAGATTTCCAGGCTTCGGGGAGACTAGCAGAACATGTCTCTAGTGATATCTCCTTGTTAGAAGATCCCTTGACCTTTAAAACATTTTTTTTAATGTTTACTTATTTTTGAGCAAGAGGGAGATAGAGACAGAGCAAGAGCAGGGGAGAGCAGAGAGAGAGAGAGAGGGAGACACAGAATTGGAAGCAGGCTCCAGGCTCTGAGCTGTCAGCACAGAGCTGGATGCCGGGCTTGAACCCACAAACCTTGAGATCATGACCTGAGCTGAAGCAGACGCCTAACGGACAGAGCCACCCAGGGGCCCCTGACTTTTTTTTTTTTAATGTTTATTTACTTATTTTGAGAAAGAGAGCATGTGTGTGAGTGGGGGGGAGGGACAGAGAGAGAGGGAGAGTGAGAATCCCAAACAGGCTCCATGCTGTCAGCGCAAAGCCTAACGCAGGGCTGGAACTCACGAACTGAGATCATGACCTGAGCTGAAATCAAGAGTTGGCCACTTACCTGACCGAGACACCTAGGCACCCCGGGTGCCTTTTAGCCCCCCATCTTCACACAGTGCAGCTGAAGCTTATAGAGAAATTTTTTAAATGTATGTCCTTAAATCCAACATTTTTTTGGTGATGATATTTTTTTTATTAAATATAATTTAATTTATTGTCAAATTGGTTTCCATACAACACCCAGTGCTCATCCCAACAGGTGTCCTCCTCAATGCCCATCACCCACTTTCCCCTCTCCCCCCAACCCCCATCAACCCTCAGTTTGTTCTCAGTATTTAAGAGTCTCTTATAGTTTGCCTCTCTCCCCCTCTGTAACTCTATTTATTCATTTTTTTCAACATTTTAAACAAAGAGATACATGGGTAAAGTCTCAAATTACTTCCCAAAGTAAGTAGGGGATGTCAGAATGACGAGAGGGTGGTTTGAAAGGGGCACCACGCGTGCAGACTTCGGTGTTGCTGGATCGCCCAAGTCAACTATTTGTAACAGTCTTGTTAACTAAAAGGTACCCAGTAAGTGGTATTTTAATCATTATACATCCTAATATGGGATTTTGTTACTTATGTGTAAGTGTGTAGGCGATTTAGTAAGTTTGATGTTAGGAAACTGATTTTCGGGACTCTCGTAGGCAAAGAATGAGTTCTGGAAAACAGATGGCTGACTGACCACAGGCAGAGCAGCTAGCAGGACTGCTTGGGTGGGACCTGGAGAATGTCCTAAAAAATAGCATCATAGGGAGTTGAAAGGCCTGTATTTCTTGTTTCTATGATCATATGACCTGACTTCAGCTCTCAGGAGTATGTCAAAATATCTTGGAATAAATGAGCTTCTTAAGGTTGATCCAAGCAACAGGATATAGAGGGGAAAATGGGGATTTTTGCAGCAACAGCAAAGAAAAGTCAAGTACGTATAAGAATATGAGCAGGCATTCTGTCTTCAGGTAAAAAAAAGAGAGAGAGAGAGAGAGAGAATGATGGCAGGGATCTTGGTGATGGCAGCTCTCAGTGTGTCCTTGAATCATACTGCTTCACTATAGACCGGTGTCCCCTGTATTTGTGCACAGCTATCATTCTGGTACCTCTTTTCAATTTCCTCCTTGAAATTCCCTTCGCCTCTCTCCTATGTTGGATTTCCTGTTTTCCATGCCTTCTTGGCTTACTGTTTGATGTTGATGGACACATCCTACAGTAGCTTCACCAGAAAGGGCACATGAGAGGTAAGGTCTTTGCAAGACTGTCAGTCAAAACTCTCTTATCCAAACCTGGTAATTTATTAATAGTTTAACGGGGTATGGAATTTCAGACCAGCAATCATTTTCCTTCCAGATTGCGAAAGCATTACTGTAATGTTTTGATTTTTAATTTCATGTATTTTTCATTTCTGGAAATGATCTTTGGTTCTTTTTCAAAACTGCCATGTCAGGGGCGCCTGGGTGGCTCAGTCTATTGAGCATTCCTCTCTTGATCTTGGCTCAGGTCATGATCTCAGGGTTTGGGATTGAGCCCCGTGTTGGGCTCCATGCTGAGTGTGGAACCCGTTTAAGATATTCTCTCTCTCTCTCTCTCTCTCTCTCTCTCTCTCTCTCTCTCTCTCTTTGCCCTCAGCCTACCCCTCTCCCCTGCTCTCTCTCAATTTAAAAAAAAAAAAACAAAAAAAAAAAAAACCTGCTATGTCATTCACACAATTACTTTTTTCCTGAAGGTATTTTTAAGTTTAATTCTTTCATTCTTTGAACTTGGTAGGCCTAGTTGTTTAAAGTTCATGTCTGATCATTCCAATATCCTTTGTCATTCAGATTCAGGTTTTATTTCCCTGTGCGCTCCTGCCATCTGCTAGATACGACCTTAGAAAAATGGGGGCACCTGGGTGGCTCAGTCAGTTGGGCGTCCGACTTCGGCTCAGGTCACGATCTCGCGGTTCGTGAGTTCGAGCCCCGCGTCGGGCTCTGGGCTGATGGCTCAGAGCCTGGAGCCTGCTTCCGATTCTGTGTCTCCCTCTCTCTCTGCCCCTCCCCTGTTCATGCTCTGTCTCTCTCTATCTCAAAAATAAATAAAACGTTAAAAAAAATTAAAAAAAAAAAAAGAAAAATGATCGTGGTGTTTCCCTGAGGTCCTGGTTGGATGTGCCTTCCTGCAAAACTTTCCATTTGTTTCTTCCAGATGCCTAAGGACCACATCAAGGTTTGAGAGTTCTTGGCCCACCCGAGTTATGTGTGCTCTGAATGCAGTTTCGTGTGAGGACCATCCGTGGGCACAATGTGCCTACGTCAGCCTCTTTTCCTCTTTTCCCTTCCTGTTCCCCGCGGCACCACCAAGGCGGTCCTCTCCACAGTTCCCTGCAGTGCAGGGGAAGGAGGGCCAATCTAGCTCAGGTTTGCCATTATTGCTTCCATGTTCCCCTTGCCTCTCTGGTCACAAGCTCTAGTCCTGAAGTTCCCAACTGTCTATGTCGTTAATACTTTGAGGTATTTTTATCTTCAAAAATATCTCTTATCCAGTGTTTTTCACTGTTTTCAGCAGGAGGATTACTCAGTTTTCTAGCCTGCCTTTACTGGAAACTGAAGTGCTTTGTTGATTTCTTGCTTGCTTCCAGTGTTATTGTTAAGTCCAAAGCCATTTGGATGCCTGATCCTTTATATACGATCAGGGTTTTGTTGTTTCTGCTTTCTCTCTCTCTGAAAGCTAATAAACCTGGGTGCTAGTTTTGTAAAATTTCACAAAGTCTCAAAAGTGCCGTGCACATCAGGGAACAGAAAAGGATGCGGTGGGCAGGACAAGGTAGCATTCAGGTGGTTATAAAAGCAAAACCCAAACCAAAAGGAAGTCGTGCCATGATGGAAGACCATGCTGAGAAACACGTGCTTCAGGGTGAGCCTGATTTATCCATCGTACGGGGCTCTATCAGTGTGTCCCTTCAGTCTGAAATCCCATCCTTAGACTCTGAGAAATGTCCTCAAAAACCTGCACTGAAGATTTACTTTGCTCAGTTTTCTCCATCTTTCCAGGAATGTGTATTCGATATTGTATCTTGGGGACTGGCCCTCTGTTACAGACTGTTTGTGTCCCCCCACAATTCATAGGCTAACATCTAATCTAATCCAATGAAATGGTATTAGGAGGTTGGAGTCCTTGGAAGGTAAGTAGGTCATGAGGGTGGGGCCTTCGTGAATGGTATTAGCGTCCCTAGAAGATGAGAGCAGGGAGCTAGCTTGTTCCCTCTGCACCTGCCATGTGAGGAGGTAACTAGAAGTCTGCAGCCCTAAAGAGAGCTCTTCAAAGCTGACCATGCTGGGGGCGCCTGGGTGGCTCAGTTGGTTGGGCGGCCGACTTCGGCTCAGGTCATGATCTCGCGGTCCGTGGGTTCGAGCCCCGCATCGGGCTCTGTGCTGACAGTTCAGAGCCTGGAGCCTGTTTCAGATTCTGTGTCTCCCTCTCTCTGACCCTCCCCTGTTCATGCTCTGTCTCTCCCTGTCTCAAAAATAAATAAAACGTTAAAAAAAATTTAAAAAAAAAAAAAAAAAAAAAAAAAGCTGACCATGCTGGTACCACAATCTCGGACTTCCGGCCTCCAGAACTGTGAGAGGCACATTTCTGTTGTTGAACAGCTATCTGTCTATGGCACTTTTTTATAGTTCCCGAACTAAGACGCCCTTTAATTTTTGTAATCGTTCTCTCCTATGTTCTGCCTCCGGCATTTTGCTTTATTTAATAGAAAATGTTGGGGCGCCTGGGTGGCTCAGTTGGTTAAGCATCCGACTTCAGCTCAGGTCATGATCTCGCGGTCCGTGAGTTCGAGCCCCGCGTCGGGCTCTGGGCTGATGGCTCAGAGCCTGGAGCCTGCTTCCGATTCTGTGTCTCCCTCTCTCTCTGCCCCTCCCCTGTTCATGCTCTGTCTCTCTCTGTCTCAAAAATAAATAAACGTTAAAAAAAAAAAATAGAAAATGTTAACTTTATGGCCCAACTCTGTGATTGAGTGTTTCAGTCCTGTTTTCATATTCAAAAACGTTAACGCCTCTTCTTTCTGTTGTTTTCTAAATGGTCCTTTTTGTGGCAGCCAGTTCTTATTTTGCGATTGCAATACCCATGTCTGAAAGGTGCTTTTTGTAACTTTAAAAAGTCTTACTTCCTTTGCTTGGTCTCTATTTCAATAGGTTGCCTGCTTGTTTGGTTTTTTTGTGTGTGTATGGGGTCTTTATCTTCCACAGTGGAAGTTTTCCATTGGTGTCTAGTAATCTTTGGTTGTGTGTTCATTCTTAAGAGAAGGAGGCTAAAATGCTGACTGGAAGATCTGAACACCTTCACGATGATCTGGGGTGGGCAATTTTATTAGGGAGACTCCAACGTCCTCTTTTGACTCTATATGCCAATTTCTGGAGCCAAATCGGGGGCAGAAGGCTAGGGTAGTCAGTCGTGGGATCTTGTGTGTGCACATTCACCTATTACTTTTTCTTACTGTATTTGTCCCCTCAACTATATCTGAGGCAACCCCACAAAATCTTTTACCCTCTCCAGAGAGGAAATCTGCAGTCTAGGGGAAGTTGTCTAGAGACATAAACTAGGTAGTAGATCTGGACATTTAATTCCACCTCCTCCTCCTCCTTCTTCTCTTCTTCTGTGAAAAAAAACAAAAAACCTTTATTGAAATGTAATTTACACACCAAGAAATGTACAGACTTTCAGGGTGGACCCAACTGCCCCTGAAACAACCCTAATTTTAGGGGAGCCTGGGTGGCTCAGTCAGTTAAGCATCTAATTTCAGCTCAGGTCATGATCTCAGTTTGTGAGTTCGAGCCCCAAGTCAGGCTCTGTGGTGATAGCTCAGAGGCTGGAGCCTGCTTCGAATTCTGTGTCTCTCTCTCTCTCTCTCTCTCTCTCTCTCTCTGCCCTTCCCCCACTCACATTCTATCTCTTTCTCTCAATAAATAAATAAATAAATAAATAAATAAATAAATAAATAAACATTTTTAAGAATCCTAATTTTAGCCCATCCTTCACACTACTTTCTTGCAGTACATGGACCTGCCCATTCTTGAGCCTTGGGGAATCCTATGGTGTAAACGGAGTTAGTAGTGTAATCAGTATGAGTGAGAGAAGGGCCAACTGTGGTAATTGATTCTCTCAGGAGACCTATCTTTTCTTTCTTCTCTGTCCCCAGCACCTAGACTGAAATGAACAAGTTCATTAATCTTTACATGCTTCATCTTTGCTAAGGTGCAGATAGCTTTCTCTCCTGCCTTTCTGAAGAGGCTGTGCCTCTTCAGGATTCCTTTATGTGGGGTGTCTCACTTCCAACATCCCAGCTCTTGGTGCCTGAGGCTCTGTCTCTTGTGTCCTGTCCTCCCCCCATGCCATCCCCCTCCACCCGGAGAACTCTGGGTTCCTAGTCCTGGCAAATGCCCTCAAGACCACATGGGGTTTTGACACTAGTTCACTATTATATATTCCTGGTTTTCAAAGGATATTCACTGTATTTAATTCAGTGGTTTCCACGTTTGGTAACTGGAGGATTTTTCAGAATATCTAGCCCACGAGATTGCTGGGAATGATTCACCTTATTAAATCCTATTCATCTTTAAGGGCTCAACTCCAAGGTCACCCCTCATGTGAAAGCTCTCCATACTTCTGGAGGAGTGAGATCTTCTTCCTCTAAGCCTCCACAGCCCCCCTCATGACACTCCTCCTCCACTGCTGTAACTGACTTGGAAGGTGGCTTTAACTGTGTCTTACATATCAGTTGCCATCACCAGCTCTGAGCTACTCAGGGCAGACACTTCTGGATGCGTCTCTTATCTTCTGCATGCAGCAGAAGGCCTGCCGGCTGGGCGTGGGGGTGCTTAATGCTTATTGGATTAAAAGAAAAGTAATTGTTAATGTGTTCATGCCATAGTTCAGATTCTGCTTGAGGCTCCCAATCATATCTGTTAGGAGATATTTGATGTCCACATATTTAATGTAAACATGTGTTGGTGCCTTCATTCTGTCCCTGAAAACATGCCAAGTTTTTCCTAGCCCAAGATCTTGGCATTACTGTCCTTCTTCTTGGAATGCTGCTCCCCTGGACGCTTGTGTGCTACCGTATTTCCCTTATGTAGACCTCAACGCGAATGCTACGTTCAGGGAGAAGACTCCCCTAATCACCCCACCCGCGTGCCACATTATTCTATTTTCTCTTCTTCATGGCCTGTATTACAGCATATTATTGTATAATCACCTAAAATTAACTTATTTATGTGTTTAAAAGCTAAACGTATAAATGCAATCTATGCAGTAGTATCCCCAGAACCTAAATTAAGCCTGCCACATGATAGATATCCAATAAGTAATTTGTTGATTGACTGCCTAATATGTACAGGTGCAAGAGATTTTAGAAATGAATTAATTGGGAGGCAGCTACGTGGCTCAGTTGGTTAAGCGTTCGGCTTTGGCTCAGGTCATGATCTTACGGGGTTGTGAGTTTGAGCCCCGCCTTGGGTTCCCCATGGTCAGTGCAGACTCCACTTCAGATCCTCTGTCCCCCTCTCTCTGCCCCTACCCCACTCGTGCTTTCTCTCTCTCGAAGATAAATAAACATTTATTTTTAAAAAAGAAATGAATAATTGGCCCTCATGGGTTCATTTAAATCAAATGGGCCCTCCTGGGTTCATTTAAATCAAATCAAATCTATTTGATCAAAAATAGATATTCCTGTGGACCATTTTTTTTTTATGTTTATTTACCTTTGAGAGACAGAGCACAAGCAGGGGAGGGACAGAGAGAGAGGGAGACACAGAATTCGAAGCAGGCTCCAGGCTCTGAACTATCAGCAAGGAGCCTGACACGGGGTTCGAACCCAGGAACCACAAGATCATGACATGAGCCAAAGTCTCATGACCTGAGCCAAAATCAGGCACTCAACCAACTGAGCCACCCAGGCACCCCTCCTGTGGACCGTTTTTGAGATTTGTCTATGGCAGACAACTAGTCATATCTGTCTTTTTCTAGGGCTAAATTTAAGTTATACTCTGTAATTCTGGGGACTCCAAAGATCATGTAATCATGTGTTAGAGCATATTTAACCTTGCTTCCTAACTAAAGTCCTGGCTTTGTCTGTAGGTAGTGCTAATTTTGGTCCCCCTTGTCATGGAGTTAGGTCAAATTCTTCCAGATGGGACTTTGGTTCAGCCGACAGTTTTCTTCTAAAGGATGCCCACCTCTGCCAAAGTAGTTTGCTAGGTAGGAAGGAAGTATGGGATTATAGATGAGGGAGAAGACACCTCAGTAGAGGTTTGGGAGAGCTAGGTGGCACAGGGTACCGGGGGTTAGCAGAGAAGAGAGTCCTAAAAAATAGGCTAAGATGGTGTGCCGGGGGGAAATCCAAGTAGAAAGCCCTCAGAAATAACTTGGACCAACTTTGATATTCAGGCCAGGGTCAGCTTTGCCCAGAATTGGTCTGAAAAGACGCAGCTCCTCTTACCTTGGCAAGAAACCTGCGTGACCGTTGGGGAAGGAAGAAGGCTCAAGCTGGCATTTTTTTTTTGTCCTGGGACCCGAGCTTCTTGCGGATAAAGAGTACAGCGAAGCAGGACGTAGGTATCTGCTTCGATTCTAAAGAGGTTATAATCGCTGTAGCCCAGTGACCACACTGCCTTTCTTTCACCTTCCACCTGCTACAGGAAGCCAGGTCGCGGTGTGAGCCAAGGTTTGGCTCTGCGTGCTAAACAGATGCTCTTTGGAAGTGGTTTGGCCGTGCTACCCACACATGCACGTAGCTTCCAGCGGTGGTCCCCCAGCTGGAGTGGACAAAGGGGTTGGTGAAAAATGCCCATCCTCCTCAGAATTTCTGGGTCGGCAGGTTTGACACAGGGTCCCAGTGATGACATTGTCATCATTGTGTCTGCCTTGTCAGCCGGTGCCACAGTGGTTCTGCTAAAGGCAGTCTGTGGATCACTCTTACAACGGCTTTTAGAAAATAAGAATCTAATATTGACTAAGTTTTTGCTAGGAGCTAGGCATGGTACTAATAATTTATGTTGTATTATTTCCCTTCTTTTTTTGAGACAGAGAGAGCTTGCATGCAGGAGTGTGTGCGTGAGCGGGGGAGGGGCAGAGAGAGAGAGGGAGAGAGAGAATCTCAGGGACGCTCTATGCTCAGCTCAGAGCCTGACTCGGGGCTCGATCTCAACAGCCGTGAGATCATGACCTGAGCCAAAATCAAGAGTTAGATGCTTAACCAACGGAGCCACCCAGGCGCTCCTATGTTGTATTAGTTCCTAATCCTCACCGGTTAGTCAGGTACTATCATTAGACGTGGAGACAGACTGAGAGGTCAGCTGTGATGTGTAAGTGGTAAACCCTGAACTTAAATCTAAGGGTCTCTGAACTCAGAGACCGTTTCATTGGGCTAGGAATATTTTTGAAATCTTACAATTCTTGGTAGGATTCTCTGATACCTTGCTACTCAAAGTGTGGTCCTTGGAGTACACATCTCCTGGGAAGTTGTTAGAAAGAATCTCAGGCCCCCAGATCCTGTGAATCAGTATCTACATCTTAACAAGATTGCCAAGTGCTGTCTGTATCCATCAAAGTCTGAGAAGTGCTGTTATAAAATATTTTATTTATTTGTACCCCATCACATGTCAAAATAAATTAGCAATATGGTTTCCTATTGGATATATTATGGAAATGCCTTCTAATCTTGAGCCCAATGTGGGGCTTGAACTCATAACTCTGAGATCAAGACCTGAGCTGAGATCAAGAGTCAGACGCTTAACTGACTGAACCACCCAGGTGCCCCAGAAATACTTTATATCTTGAGTATTGTGATTCACGTTGAGTTATGAGCTTTAATTTATACATTCAACTAGATTTAGCTGAACTAATTTTATTATTTCTCACCCAGACTATTACAACGATCTCCTATTTGATTTATCTGCCTCCAATCTTTCCTATCTTCTGTCCACTGCAAGATATTTTTTTTCAAGTAGTGGAATACCTTATTGAAACAAAATTTTGGCAAAAGGCCTACAATGATGAGATAAAAGTACAGCTTCTCCAGCTGAAGTGTGGGATTTTTTTTTAGGGGGGGTGGGTGTCAGAGCTCTGTCCTCTTAGCTTCCCCCTAGTCCCCAAGATCCCTCCCGTGAACGCCCAGCTGTCTTTGGAGCACAGATGACCATCTTTGCTCTAGTGGTTCTCAGCCATGGCATCGTGACTCTTTCATGATCAATTATGAGGTGCACTGCACATAATTTAGTAATAACTGCGGGTACCAAAGTTTGTGATCAATTTACTTGAAAATAACTCGGAGTGGGGGAGCCTGGGTGGCTCAGTCGGTGACACATCCGACTTCTGCTCAGGTCATAATCTCACGGTTCATGGGCTTGAGCTCCATGTTGGGCTCTGTGCTGACAGCTCACAGCTTGGAGTCTGCTTCCGATTCTGTGTCCCCCTCTCTCTGACCCTCCCCCGTTCATGCTCTGTCTTTCTCTCAAAAATAAAATAAACATTAAAAAAAAGTTGGAGTGGATTCAAGTCACGACCTTAACTTACATTTCATTCTTCTTTCTTCAGGATGGAAACCCCTGTAGTAGTTACACATGGGGGGGATAGGGAGACATGAACACAGATGTCAGAGTAGAAAATGACTGAGAGTCATGGATTTCGGCTGGCCTCCATGTTGCTGCCGGAGATTTTCCTTAAAAGTATCATCCTCTTTGCTTATCAACTCATCCCTCTACAGCCTACAGAATTAAGCTCAATCTGCTAACCCCTGCCTGTCTCTCTCATCTCTTGTCATTCCTCCCTCAACCCCTCCAGGACTCCAGTCCCCTCATGCTAAACATAGCAGACCCCCCATGATTCTGTGTCTACACAGGTCCTGTTCCTCTGCTGTCTGTGGAAGTAGGAAAAGAAACAGAGAGAAAAGCAAATTCCCGACCTTCAGTGCCTGCCTCCAAACCCTCCTGGGGTCCTGGGGTCCTGCCTTTGGGCTCTTTGATACCCTGATGTCAGGCTCTGTCTGGTCCTACATTTGTCTGTGAGATGCAGAGATCTCCTCTAACTCAACTCTGTACCTGCAGGGTCTGGAAGGCAGTGAGACAACTCACTCTTCCTTTCCAAGTGGGGCCAACCAGTGTAAGAAAGCTATCTTATATTTTAGGGTTTTTAGATCCCTTTTTCTTTCCCTTGCTCAAGGTGACACTGGCAATACTCCTTTAAGTCACAGTAAAATACAATGTGCTCCTCAGGGCTCTAACTTACCATAAAGATTTTTGAAGTTCTAGTTTTCCTATATTAGCAAGAATTATTTATGTCAATTCCCTAAAGAAGCAGAGGTACTTTATCACCCCATTTTCCATTTGCGTGAGATGCACAACAGGAATTTCCTTCTTTGTGCCAAACCCAGCAGTGCACAGGCTTTTTAGAAAGTAATTCATTCATTTGGAAATAGGAAGTGACAAGCGGTAATTGATCTATTTCAATTTGCTCTCACGGGAGATAGCTTTTATTTATTTGCCCTGTGGCCCCTTTCAATTTACTGTATGTATTTTCTAGAAAAGTTTCATTTTATTTATTTTTTTTCAAATTCAACGAGGAGCAAATTTTAGACTATTTTAAATCACATGTGTAGACCTCTCTGTCTTAATCTCTACTTTCCTACTATAGCTGAATGTACGATTTAGGCAATTCCAATGCCTCTGTTTCTTGCCTTTGCTCTCGTCTCAGTGTGTTGTCCAACCTTGTTTATCCTCTGCTTTCCCTCCTCCACAGAGATTTTAATTTCGTTAAAATGTTTTTACTGTGGCTGTGACTCAAGCGGCTCAGCTAGCTGCAGAAACACGATGTCATTTAACATTCCAACCCGCAGCCCAGGCAGCTGCACATCAGGTCATTTGGAGCAGGACTGTTGAGACTGCTTTGTGACAATGATTGGCAACACCCGGCTGCCGCAACACAGACTGCAGAAAACCAGCTGGTATGCTAAGGGCAATAATTCCACTTTCGTTACCAGACTACAAATCAGAGCCGAGTTAACAGAAGTGAATGTTGTCACCAGGTGACAATTCGACACCAAAGCCACACTCTCGATTCCCTCTGTGTTGGTTGGATAAGACCACACCCGTTCATCAATCCATCTGCCATTCATTCAACTATACACAAAGCAGGCCTATTTCAGGATAGGAAGTATGCAAAGGCAATGCTTAGGACACACAACAGCCCTAGCACAGCTCTTGCTACAAACATACCTGGAGTCTCCTGGAGAAGGTAGACTTCCAAAAAATATTGACAGGTGTGGGTGAGGTCCAAAATGGTGATCCGGGAAACCAAAGAAGATAGCGCCTGACTCTAAGAGGGAAACGAAAGATGAGTTAAAGGGGCTTACAGGGAAAGTGAGATTTGAAGTAAACGTTAAGGAATGGATTGGTATTTCCCAAAGAAGGAAAAGGATGGATGTATTCCTAGAGAAACATGTATAGAAAGGCAAGCGACTGCTGATAGCCGTGTTATTAACAAAAGTGAAGAAGAGGAGATACAGGTTTGGGCTGGATAGAAGGAATTCTGCTTTAGGAATATTTGCAGTTATGGATAGTAGATTTAGGGCTCAGATGAGATTTGGGGCTAGACATGGAGATCTGGGAGTAAGTCTCTACAGTTCATAGCGAAAGCCAGATGAGTTAATGAAATCTACCTACGAAAGTGCAGAGGGAGAAGAAAAAAAGAGCCCATAAGTAAATCTAGAACAGCAACATTTTTTAAAGTGTACTTATTCATAAAGAGGGTAGGGTAGGGGCAGAGAGAAAGAGGAAGAGAGAGATTCCAAAGCAGGCTCAGTGCCGTCAGTGTGGAGCTCAGCGTGGGGCTCATTCCCATGAACCATGAGATCATGACCTGAGCTGTTTATGTCTGCTCCCCAGGTCTCTGCCATAGGCTTCAAATTGACGTTCACTTGCATATTAGACTCCAACTGGACATTCCAAACATCCTATACTCAACACATCTAACACTTTGCTACTTGAGTCTCAAACTTGCTATTTTGCCTGTATTCTATATCTCAGTTCATATCATTACCCTCCACCTCATCTTTCAAATTAGAGCTTAATTTTGCTTTGAATCATTTCTCTCCTTCACCGCAAATGTACCTTTTCCTCTCAATTTCCATGCTCACTCTGTGCTATGAGCTGCCATTATTTTCTATGGCCATAGTCAGCCTCCTGCTTGACTCTCTCCCTGTTCTTTGTGCTGTTTCTATCCATCTACCCAGAGCTTGGAGAATTGTCTTTCTGAGTCTTGAATCTGGATATGTCACTTCCCTGTACAGAAAACTTAGCTCACTTTCTGCGGTCCCAGAATAAAGTTCAAGCTCTTTACATGGCAACAATGACCCTAAAAGATTTGCCTTCACTACCCACCTTGCCCCATCTTGTTTCTTGACCTTGCCACTGTGTATGCCTGCTCCATTCCCCGTGATCCCAGGGGAAGTAATGTGCTCCTAAGACTTTGTGCAAGCTGGTCTCCTTCCCTAGAATGTCCTTGGCCTTGCTTTACATGTTGAAAGTCCAGTACTCATTGGTTAGTTAGACTTAGACTCCACAGCCAGAATTGATCTTTCTCATCTCATGTGAACCTGAATATATAAAGTTCATCACAATGTGCCTTGCATTTGTACCCTTAGCTGTATGCTTTTGTTCTCAAGGAGCTGCAAAGTCCTTGAGAACATGAAACGTACCTTATGTCAACCTCTATCATTCTCCTGTCTAGCAAAACACTGGGAGATTAATACAGTGTTTGAATCGAGTTGCTATAACACAATATTATGAAAAGAACTCTGAAATTTTAGGGATCCATGTCTATTAATCACAGCCAACTCTGAAAGGTCTAGAGAAATAGAAGAAACTATATATATATGCGCACTTTGTATACATACCTATATGTATCATATGTATTCTAAAATACCAGATTTTGGAGGAAAGTCATTAATTGATTAGTTAAGACTAGTTAAAATTAGATTAGTTAAAATTTAGTTAAATCAGTTAAAATCTAGGGAAATTAGTTACATTAGTTAAAACTAGATTAGTTAAGATTAGTTAAAACTAATATTTGATTAGTTAAGAGAGAGTCTGGGGCACCTGAATGGCTCAGTTGGTTAAGTTACTGACTCTTGATCTCAGTTCAGGTCTTGATCTCAGGGTGGTGAGTTCAAGCCCCGTCTTGGGCTCTGTGCCAGGCATCAGCCTACTTAAAAAGAGAGAGAGAGAGAGAGAGAGAGAGAGAGAGTCTAAGCAAGTATGATGAAAATCATTAGTACCAACTCTCAATCCCCATTTTTCAAGCCCCCATAAAGTCCTTTCAGCACAATTTTACAGAAATGATGGGGGAAAAGCAGCGACTTTATCTACTACCTCCCAGTCAATATTCTAGACGAAGTAGGGCAATGGATAGCAATGACAGATACTGGTAAGCAGCAGCCATGGGAAATCATGCTCATATCCATTGAATGGCAAGACTAATTCAATATCGAAAGTAAGAAAAAAATATGAAATATAAAATTATTAACAAACCACAGTCTTGTCTTAGGATCACATGAACCCAGAACTCATTACTATTCTCCAACACATATCATTACTGACTAAGGTTAAATGGGTGAGCAAGCTTCTTCTGTAATGGACAAGAGGTTTTAAATTATTCCAAGAGAAACTCATCTTTAAAGAGTGTTTAGGGACATCTGGGTGGCTCAGTCAGTTGAGCATCCAACTTTGGCTTAGGTCTTGATTTCACCTAAGGGGTTCGAGCCCCGCATCAGGCTCTGTGCTGACGGCTCAGAGCCTGGAGCCAGCTTTGGATTCTGTGTCTCCCTCTCTCTCTGCCCCTCCCCTGCTTGTGCTCTGTCTCTGTCTCTCTCTCTCCCTCTACCAAAAATAAGTTAACATTTAAAAAAATAAAATAAAAATGAGTGGTTCGAAATAACATTTCTTAAATTAAAAAATGTTAATGATTTATCTATTTTGTATAGGATGATGAAAATTATAAAAAAAAAAACCAAATCCAAACCAATTAGTGGAGTCTAATTTTAATAAAACTTCTTTTTAAAAAAAAATCTCATTTTTCCTATTTAGTGTATGGTCTGGTAACAAGAGGTAATTTTTCAGTTGGGAATCTTGAAAAACATCACTGGAGATTTTTTTTCTCATGTTCGGATCAAATAAATTCTCAGTTTAATATCCTGCTAGAGCTTTGTAGATACTGTTTTCTCCTTCTCAGTTTATCAGATGACAAATGTCTCCTGATACAAGCTTTATGCCATTCAATGAAGGCTACGTGATGTCCTCACTACAGTCTTCCATGCATCGAAAACATGTTGAAATGTTAGCACTTCAAGAAAGCAACAGACCTCTCACTTTTCAGGTTAGTTGGCAGTGACGGGAAAGTTAAAGGAGAGATAAAAACAAGGATGCAAACTGGTTGAAGAACAGACGATCAGCAGAAAAAAAAAAAAAAAAGAGAACAATCTTTCTGTGTAAAGCAAAGCACTGAAGGGATATGTGGAAAGCCGAGGGCTTCTCTGGAGCAGTCTCTGAGATAACATGAGAAGGAGAATCGGATTAAATCAAATCTCTCCTGATGGCTTTTTGGTAGTGACTAGGAAGTGTACAATTGACTCACATGATCGAACAGCACAAGATGATACTCTTACAAGATGACTGAGATCTGATGCGTTATCAGAACAAGCAGGATGGGCTGGGGGAAAGTCACGGACCAAATTCGTCCCAAGACTGTTCTGGGAATTATTGGGAAGCAGGCTTTCTCTTTCCATGGGGGGTTTAAATTGGTAAGATATACAGGTATCCCTGGCTTTTCCAAAGTTCGCACATGGCCACTTCACTTTTATGAAAGACCTACGTTAGCACCTGTTTGAAAAGAAATCTGAAGAGAATTTTCCCTTTTATACTAAAACGATAAAAGGAGAAAGGGGAAAATAGCATTCAGAGTTTGTTTTGCAATGAGCTGTGACGGAGGCAGCTCTCCCCCAGCAGTGAGAGCAGCCTCACCAAGCTCTTTCCCCCAAGAACTACACTTAGCATCCCAGCAGCAAGGCTCCACAGCTTTGAACTGTGTCTGTGAGCATCTCTGTTTTATCTCCATTTATTACATTCATCCGTCAGCAAGATGTGTTTTAAGTTATCAGAAAAACATAAGAGAGTCGACTTGGGGGGTCTAGGAATGCTCAGAAACTTTCCTGCATAGATGAATGGTAATGGCTTCTTCCCTTTACACCATTCCAGCTTACGAAAGATTTCATAGGAACGCTCTATTTGCCGAAAACTGTATGGAAAGTTGTTGAACCTCCCTACGGAGAAAGTATACATGAAAATGAAGATACCAGTAGAGGAAAGGAGAGCTGAGAAATGGAGAGGGACGGAGTCCTCATTTTAACTTGGGAGCCAGCCACAGCTGGAGATTTTTCATTTTCATGAGTCAATAAATGCCCTTTCTGGCCTTAAACCAGTGTGAGTTAGGGTTTCTGGCACATCACCTGAAATAATTCTAATTTTAAAAAATTTCCAGAAGCAGGGTTGTATTATCAAATTGCTTTGCCCAGAAGCTGTATCAAATACCTCACCACCGTCAAAGGTGTTTGAGTGCTTTTTCCATTGCATTTCCAGTATTAGATGTTGTTGACTTTGAGAATTTTTGTCGGTTTGATTTTAAGTTTCATATTTTGTGTTTAGTTAATGACGAGAGAAGTACAACTTTTTCCATTTAATAAAGAGCATACACTTTTTTATTGTATATTGTCTGTCTTTTGCCTATTTTTCTCTATCAACCTTTATTTTCCCTGTGGATTGATTAAAGTGACTGAGCCCTCAACACTTGTGGAATTTATTTTTCCTCTGGGTTTTATATTTTAAAAATAACATTGCTACTTTTCTCATTATCAAATACTATTATGGCAGAAATTCAGAAACACCATAAAATATAGAGGAAAAACTAAAAATCACTTTTAAATGTTTATTTACTTTGAGAGAGAGCGTGGGGGGGAGAGGGTAAAGGGCAGAGAGAGAGGGATAGAGAGAATCCCACGCAGGCTCTGTGCTGTCACTGCAGAGCCCCACGTAGGGCTCCCTCCCATGAACCTTGAGACCATGACCTGAGCCGAGATCAAGAGTAGGATGCTTAACTGACTGAACCACCCAGGCATCCCTAAAAATCACTTTTGTTTTTTTAAAATTTTTTAAAATCTTTATTTATTTTTGAAAGAGAGAGAGACAGACAGACAGAGTGCACGCAGGGGAGGAGCAGAGAGAGAGGGAGAATCCAAAGCAGGCTCCAGGTTCTGAGCTGTCAACACAGAGCCTAACATGGGGCTTCAACTCACGACCTGTGAGATCATGATCTGAGCCGGTCTGATGCTTAACTGACTGAGCCACCCAGGCACCCCTAAAAATCACTTTTAATCCTATCACTCAGATATACTATACATTGGAGAAATTCCCTCTAAATTTATATATATTCAATATATTTACTAGAATATAAGTGTATGTGTGTGTGTTTATAGCTTGTTTTATCACTTAAGATTTTATCACAGGAACTTCTCCCTTATTCTTATTATTTCTCTAAATAGATCTTGGACTCTTTTAGAAACCTGGGAAAATTAGGGGCGCCTGGGTGGCTCAGTTGGTTAAGCGGCCGACTTCGGCTCAGGTCATGATCTCGCGGTCCGTGAGTTCGAGCCCCGCGTCAGGCTCTGTGCTGACAGCTCAGAGCCTGGAGCCTGTTTCAGATTCTGTGTCTCCCTCTCTCTGACCCTCCCCCGTTCATGCTCTGTCTCTCTCTGTCTCAAAAATAAATAAACGTTAAAAAAAAATTTTTTTAAATAAAAAAAAAGAAACCTGGGAAAATTCATGGACTCGTTTTTCAGGGAAAAAAAAGTACATATACAGAAAAGTTCATCATTTCAAGAGGTTCTTAGATTCATGTACGGACTCCAGATTAAGAACTCTGATTATAAGCATGGTACTTTGTATCTGCACAGCAGTCTCCTGTATTAGTGTACTCATTGATTTAACCACACTGCAACAGGCTTAGGAGACAGACTTTGGGATCCAAAAGCTTGGGTTCCACTCCTGGCTCTCTCCCTAGTAGGAGACAACTTGCCAAATTTCTAACCCCATTAAGCCTATCGTAAGGGTTAAAGGAGATGGTCCATGCAAAGGCTTAGAAGAGTGTCTGTATATAATACACACTCAATGCAGCTTTCATTAAAAAATTATTTTTTCGGGGCGCCTGGGTGGCTCAGTCGGTTAAGCGTCCGACTTCGGCTCAGGTCATGATCTCGTGGCCCGTGGGTTCGAGCCCCGTGTCGGGCTCTGTGCTGACAGCTCGGAGCCTGGAGCCTGTTTCAGGTTCTGTGTCCCCCTCTCTCTGACCCTCCCCCATTCATGCTCTGTCTCTCTCTGTCTCAAAAATAAATAAACGTTAAAAAAAATTTTTTTTAATTATTTTTTCTTACTGTTTCCTAATAATGAACACCTAGAAAAAGAATTGCTGGATCAAAGGAAATACACATTCTTAGGGCAATTGTTATTCACCAAGTTTCCTTCTCGAAAAGATATACCCCTGGCAGGATGAGAGACTGTCCAGTTAACAGTATCTTTGCCACAACACTATCGTATTTATTTCAGTATTTTCCGATAAAAATGGCATTTAATTGCTTTAATTTCTTTGGTTACTAGTGAGTGTGAATATTTTTAGAAGTATATGGTGATTAGCATTCCTTTCTGTGATCTTGTGTGTCTATTCGTATCATTTGCCTTTTTCCTATTGTGTTGTTTGTTTTCATTAATTTGTGAAACTATTTTGTAAATTAACAATATTAGCTCATGGGGCGCCAGGGTGACTCGGTTGAGCGACCTACTTCGGCTCAGGTCATGATCTTGTGGTTTGTGGTTATGAGGGCCCCCGCCCCCCAATCCTGTCTGGCTCTATGCTGACAACTCAGAGCCTGGAGCCTGCTTTGGATTCTGTGTCTCCTTCTCTCTCTCCTCCTCCCCCACTTGCTCTCTCTCTCTCTCTCTCTCTCAAAAATAAATAAACATTAAAACTTTTTAAAAATTAGCTCTGGATTTTATATGTTTCAAATATTGTTTTCATTTTGTAATTTGCATTTAACTTTTTTCCCTTCTGTCTTTACTGCTGTGCTTAAAATGTTTATGTAGCCATATCTAGTGAGCTTCCCATTAGGATTTCTTCTGTTGCTTTTTTGCTTAGGAAGACTTCCCTTATCCAAAGATGATATAAATATGAGCCAACATTTTTCTCCAGTATTTGGTTGTATCATCATTATTATTATCATTATCATTATTAACTCTTTAATCTATTTGGAATTATTTTTGGTGTTCGGTGTGCAACATAGTTCTAAATTTATTTCTCACCTCCCCAACCCCCCCATTGTATATTTTCCGGATGCTATGTTGTTGTCTTGCCCTTCTGTATATTCTCTCTCCTCTGGATGGGCCGGACCCTCCTTGGTGGCAGCAAGAGTAAAAGAAAGGTAATTGAAGAGGCTAAGTGACCCTCGCCAGTAACATACCTGATTGTGAGCTCTGTTTTCTACTCCTGGGGTTTTCTTCCAGTGAAGGAGATCAGAAAGAAAGAGGGAGGCTTTCTTTACATTGACAATAACTACATCAGGAGGAGAGATGACCACTCCGTAGGCCCCAAGAAGCCCCCAGAACTGCAGGTTTACTGTGAGCCTGCTGATTTACAAGCCAGGTCCATCCCTTTCTGCTTTTTGCTCTTTGTCCATGGCATAAATCACCTCCCATATCCCTCCCCAAACCAAGACGGGAGCTAGTTGGATGAGTTGGGCTGCCTCTAATTACCGCTTATTGAATTTGATTGTGGATTTTAATATCATTAACACAAGGAGGGGGCAAAAACAGGGGTGGTGTCTACAGTTAGGCTTCAGCTGGCCCTCTGCCATTTGTGTTCTTGGCTAATCTCATCCTGTGGTTTAAAGAATGTGAAGGCTCAGCAGGGGCCCCTCCTTATTTTGTCTGTTTCTCCGCGGGTTTCCCCTGGATATACTTATTTAAAGAAAGTATTCGGGTGACGTGTTTCATTGTATATCTGAGTATCTTTGTTTTGCTTACATAAGCCTGAATGAACACCTAGAATATTTTTGGTCATGTTCCACTTCCTTCAGAGCTCAATAGATGTCACTGCATGGTTTTCTTGGCTCTACTGTTTTAGGAAAGTATGACAGTACATTACTTTCCTAAATACTTGCGCAGCTCTGCCCTCATGGAATTTATGGTCTAATGGAAAAAAAATAGTTTATTTGTGACTAAGAATGCAATATGCTGCGAATGTAATCTTATTTTTCATATTCTCTGTCATTTTCATGAGATTTGGAGAGGAGAAAAGATAAACACGTGGGCTCAGTCCACCACTGGGAAATGGAAGTCACCCATTCTCCTCTGGTGTCAGAAAAGTGGGGAGGGACAAGTTCCCAGGGGGAAGAATCCACTCTGGGGTCCTGGCCCCATGCAGTCTAACCCTGAGCTAAGACTTCTGTCTAGAAAATCCTCCTGTTGGCTTTTGCAACTCACCTGGCTTTGGCTTTATGGTGTCTCCAGACAGGTATAGATGCCTTCTCAAACGGCTCCACCTCCCTGGTATGCTGCGAGCTCCCTCTCTTTGTAGATGCCTCTGGTGACTGAAAGTTGCTGAGCCAACAGTCCTGTGAACTCTAAATCTGATTTGTTTGGGGGATAAACCTGTCCGAGGCAGGGAATCCCACCACTTTATTTCTTTCTAGTCCTTTAATCCCAATGCCGGGCTGTGCTCATAACACTTCATAAATTTATGGCCACGGAGATATCCTCTCCCCAACTGCCAGTAACTCCCAAACACATTTTTCCACAGAGCCTTTTCTTAGCAGAGCTCTCCAGGGCTCTCGTTAAGGATATATCAGATGCACATTCATCCAGACACTGCCTGTGGGTTTGGCTGCTGAGGCTGAGACTTCCCTGCACCTCAGATTCCTCATGTGTAAGAACGAGTTAACAGCATCTCTCAAGGCTCTGCTGGGACAATCCAGTGAAATAATGCACACGCACTTGCCAACCCCCCAGTATTGTTATTACTTTCTACTTTGAGTCTGAACGCATTTTATTTAAAAACTGTTAGCAAATTACGTAAAGATTACTTTAAAAAAATTTTTTTTAAAGAATTAAAAAAGAAAAAAAAACCTGTCAGTAAATGAAAGCCAGATATCGTGTCTTGCTACCAGAGAACCGCTCACATTAAGTCCGGGACCCTTCTCGATGCTCAGGGTTGCAGGCTCTTCGAACAGTGTATACAGTTCATATGCATGCATTGATAAGCTTCCTGTGTGTGTGTGTGTGTGTGTGTGTGTGTGTGTGTGCGCGCGCGCGCGTGTGCGTGTCTCCAGATTTCATTATGAAATGGGCAGAGCCCATCACAGAACTTGATCGGCAGCCAGGCACGGTTTTTCTTCTTGTCCTTTGTCAGCTCTTTGTTCCGCCCCTGGCTGCACTCTAACAGAACCACTTACTGGTGATTAAAAGGAGGGACCCGGCGGCGGGGCGGGGCCTGCCAGGCGCGGGGGCCGGGCGATTGGGTTCACCCTGGGGGGCTGCGCTTTAAGTGCTGCCAGCGGAGGACCCCCCCCCCCTCACCTCCCGCCGCATCCGACGCCGAGGAGACGTCAGCGGCGCGCAGCCCGAGCTCCGCACCTAGCTTCGCCTGCGGCTGCGGACCGACGGACAGGCGGACGCGGGCAGGTGGCACCGCAGGACGCGGGCAGAGGCGCGCGGGGCCGGGGAACAGCGGAGCCGCGGCCGCCCGCCTCGGCGCGATGGACGGCCCCGACAACGCGACGCTGCTCTTCGCCCCGTCCTCGCTGCAGCCGGACAACTACACGCTGTCGCCCAATGCCAGCAGCCTGAGCGCCGGCCCCGACCTGCCCGTCTCCCCTGCCTCCAGCGCCGGCCCCAGCCCCGGGCTCAGCCTCGCGCCCAGTCCCGGCGTCGGTTTCAGCCCCGGCCCCGCGCCCACCCCAGAGCCGACGGCAGGCAGCTCGGCGGGCGGCTCGGCCAGCCTGGGCCCGTCCCTGTTCCCCCACTCCTGGGCGCACCCCCAGACCCCGTTCTGGGACACGCCGCTGAACCACGGGCTGAACGTGTTCGTGGGAGCCGCCCTGTGCATCACCATGCTGGGCCTGGGCTGCACGGTGGACGTGAACCACTTCGGGGAGCACGTCCGCCGGCCCGTGGGCGCGCTGCTGGCCGCGCTCTGCCAGTTCGGCTTGCTGCCGCTGCTGGCCTTCCTGCTGGCCCTGGCCTTCTCGCTGAACGAGGTGGCTGCCGTGGCGGTGCTCCTGTGTGGCTGCTGTCCCGGCGGGAATCTGTCCAACCTCATGTCCCTGCTGGTTGACGGCGACATGAACCTCAGGTACGGGCTGGTCCTTAGGCGTCTTCTCCTGCCAAGCAGCCGCGCTTAGCCGCGGGTTTCAGACGGAGAGGAAGGAGAGGTGGTTGGAGAGAGGCGTGGGAGAGGGAAGACGACAGTGCAGCGAGGGGTTGACCCCCGGGCTTTAGAAGCCAAGGCGGACGTGAAGAGGTAGTGCTGTGGGGGGAGAAACCTAGACGGGGACAGGGCTGCCGACTGCCTTGGGGTTTCCTGCACAGCTCTCGGACCATCCTTCTCCAGTTTGGGCTGTCAGCGCAGGTCCTCAGCCTCTAGAAGACAAAGGGAACTGGGAAGCCTGAAGCTTGGACTCTCCGGAAATGCAAAAGCAAAATAGGGCTATTGGTCCCGATAAAGAAAGTGATCTCATACAGAGGACAATATAATTGAGTTCCATCCAACAAGTCGTGTTCAACAGCCTTACCACGTCTAACAGGGTGCTTTGGAGGATGAAAAAAAAAGAAAGAGGTTCTTGCCCTCAGAATCAACCAGACTGTAGCCAGCTCAATAGGCTTTATAAAGCCAGGGGCAGCAGTCCTGAGATCCGCCCCCCCGCCCTCACCTCCCCATCCTGGGGTTCATGTTTCAGTTGGGCTTAGGGGTGTTGTTCTCTTGGCACCGATGAAACAGGTTCTCACCCCTGACTTCAGACTCCAGATTTGCAGTCTCTTTCTTTCTCCTGTATCCAATGTGCAAGAGAGACTGTTGGCACAGAGCCCATTCTGAATTCTGTTCATTCCCCTTTCTGCAGCATCATCATGACCATCTCCTCCACGCTTCTGGCCCTAGTCTTGATGCCCCTGTGCCTGTGGATCTACAGCCGGGCTTGGATCGACACCCCTGTGGTGCAATTACTACCTCTGGGGGCAGTGACCCTGACCCTCTGCGGCACTCTCCTCCCTATCGGCTTGGGGGTCTTCATTCGATACAAATACAACCGGGTGGCGGACTACATTGTGAAGGTAAGGTCACTCTTAGAGAGTCCTTGGTCTCTGACCCCTGGCTGAAATGCTAAGAAGTTTGGGAAAGAGGGATAAACTTGCATGGATAAACTTTAAAAAAAAAAAAAAAAAAAAAAGTTTGTGCCACAAAGAAAACTTCTACCTTTTGCAGTTTCAAAAAACTCATAGCTTTAATTAAAACATAACTTAATTAAAAAGAGCATAAGTGAGCAATTAGTATTCACAGGAGGAAACATCATGGGGGGGCGGGGGTGGGAGAGAGATGAGAGTGCCATTAAATGGCAACATATTGTCCACTAAAGAATCGTGGTGTTACTAAAAATCAAAGCAGGTGAAGTGAAATTACGTGAATTGAACTTGAGCAGTGTTTTAGAAATGCATTCCTATGTTTTAAAAAAGTGGAACTCTAATTCTGAGAAATTGTGTAGAAGGTTTCTTTAAAATGTTTTATTAATTTTCTAAAACTAAGTTGACCCTAATAGGACCAAAAGTAATTTAAAAATCACATTGAGGGAATATCATACAATGCACAAAATATTGACTTTAAAAAGGCACAAAATAAAACTGGGTCCTGGATAAAGAATGCAGAATATATTACTGTTATTAAATCTGTGTGTTTCTTTTCCCTTCCCCATTGTGGTAACGCATGTGGTTTCTAAGGCTAGTGAAAGAATGAGGATTCCTATTATTTTGTGCAATATTTCCAATGTTGCTTTGTTTTAAAAAAATGATACCTTTTGTAGCAGTAGAGATTTTGTTCATTGTTGACTGGAGAAAAAATTTAAATATTTGTCAACTAAGCTTTCTTTGAAAACTCAAAAATAGTAAATAAGAGTAAACCACGAGTAGGACTCTCAGTTTAGGAACTTACTCAAATAAAACACCTAACTAATTACTGTAAATGCACAAATTCATTTAGCCAAGTGAAGAGAAAAAGAGTTTCCCCAATGTTTCAGTTATGTAGATTTAAAGACATAATCTTTTGTGTTTTACTTATATTAAATAAATTAATTTTAAATAATTAATCCAAAATTTGATTATTCAAAGGAGCTAACTTTTATTAACATGAAAAATAATGGGTTCTTTTATGCAAATATAGCCAGCCATGAGTAAAATTGTGCTCTGTAATAAACATATATATTGTGAATGTAATAAATTTATATGTACATGTAAATATGCATATATTTTATATGTTATACATAACATACCCATAGATAATCTTTTTTTTTTTTTTTTAATTTTTTTTTTTCAACGTTTATTTATTTTTGGGACAGAGAGAGACAGAGCATGAACGGGGGAGGGACAGAGAGAGAGGGAGACACAGAATCGGAAACAGGCTCCAGGCTCTGAGCCATCAGCCCAGAGCCCGACGCGGGGCTCGAACTCACGGACCGCGAGATCGTGACCTGGCTGAAGTCGGACGCTTAACCAACTGCGCCACCCAGGCGCCCCTACCCATAGATAAGATGCATTAAGAACTTATTAAGCTTAATCATTTAGCTAATACTACAAGATCTTAGGAATTCTAAGGGAAAATCAATCAAATAAGTTATTCCCATGCTAAAAACAGATAAATATATTTAAATAATAGACAATTCAATAAGATTGGGTAACTTTGAGTTTAAGGTGAACCTATTCTTACTCCTTAATCAGAACATTCATAAGGTATGTTTTATAACACTTTTACACTTTTGCAAACACTTTAAAATGAGCATTCAATGTCAGTGCTCACCCAAATGATTTAAAATAGTTTGGGGCGCCTGGGTGGCTCAGTCGGTTAAGCGGCCGACTTCAGCTCAGGTCATGATCTCGCGGTCCGTGAGTTCGAGCCCCGCGTCGGGCTCTGGGCTGATGGCTCAGAGCCTGGAGCCTGCTTCCGATTCTGTGTCTCCCTCTCTCTCTGCTCCTCCCCCATTCATGCTCTGTCTCTCTCTGTCTCAAAAATAAATAAAAAATGTTAAAAAAAATTAAAAAAAAAATAGTTCAAAAGAAACTTTGGTGCCAGTATTTTCACAATGAAGAATCAGATTTCCTATCAAAGCTTTTGATGTGGACACACTTTGAAACTTAATATCAGAAAAGTTTTAGGGGTTCCTGGCTGGCTCAGTTGGTAGAACATGAGACTCTTGATCTTGGAGTCGTGAGTTTGAGCCCCACATTGGGTGCAGAGATTACTTTTTAAAAAAGTTTTGATTTATAATAGTTTGTTTGGTTTCTGCCCATTGTACCTTTGTAGCATGAGCACCTTATATAATAAGTATTTTAGCACTCTCTATGGTAGACTTTTTACCAGCCCAGATACATTTTAAGTAATTTTTTAAAGATTATAAAGTATATGCCAGTCCCACAGACTGCAAAGGGGTTTCGCCTCAAATATCCAGTGAACCAGAGTCAGCACTTAAACTGTTCTTTTGGATCTCTAGTTTCCCTCACAAACACCTCCTACCCCATTAAAAAAAACAAACAAAAAAAAAAAAACCAAAAAAAAAAACACTAGCTAACTACTAATCTAAAGAATGAAGAGAGGAATTTTTTTTAGGTTTCCACCTTACTATTTACACAGCTTGTTTTACTTGAATGAGTGAACTATATCAGACATCAAGATGACAGAGTGTTCTATACAGTCAATTGTACTGTATCTAAACTCCATTATATGTAAGAATTCCTAAACATCATTAGAGATATATAGGTGGGATGTTTCTCGTAAATAGATGAAAAAGGGGTGTTGCAGAATTGCAAAGAATTCCTCACATCTTCTGTTTGTTTGGGTTTTTTTTTCACTTACATAATCTAAGAGTTGGTGATTGTTTCAGTGTTGCTATCAATTCTCTGAGATATAAAGTATTTTCAAGTTTGAAAATATCACATACTAAGTTTCATACTTAAAAAAACTTTAATTTATTTGAGAGAGAAAGAGAGCAAGCGAGCGCAATAGTGGGGGAGAGGGGCAGAGGGAAAGAGAGAATCTCAAGCAGGCTCCACACTCAAGTGGGACTTGATCCCACAACCCTGGGATCATGACCTGAGCCAAAATCAAGAGTTGGACTCTCAACAGACTGAGCCGCCCAGGTGCTCCTTTATAAACTTTTTAAAATTTTATTTTATAAGTTTCATACATTTTAGTGGCTTTTTACCTCATGGGTTAAACCAGAGATCAACCAGAGATATATCTCTTATGGAAAACATGGGGTCCTGTTCAGGGAAGGTAATTTTTCTTTTCCTCTCTCTGTTCATCAGGCCATACTTGGTATATCAGGCTTTATTCTAACTGCTGTTTAGAAGAGGCACATTCACAAATTAAATACATGTTCTGAACAGTCAGGACTCCCACCACAGAGTTATGTGAAAGTCTAGAGACAATCTGCTGGAGACGAGTAGCCTTTTCTTCCTGTTTTTTAAAACAGAAGTCTGGTCTGTGCTGCTCCTGAGGGTCTATCCAAGACGATGGCTAGTTGTTAAAGAAAGCAGATTGTCACTAGACATAAGGACAGGCCTCCAAACAATCAGAACTATCCAACTGGGATCTGGACTCCTCTTGATGAGGTGACCTATCCATCCTCAGAAGTGCTTTGTCAAAGACTGCTTACGGCAAAGATCTCCATTTTGCGTGTGAGGTGAGGCTAGATGGGTCTCTTCTCCCAAGAGCCGAGGATTCTCTTGCCTGAATTCCTTTCCGACTATCTTGTTTCTGATGGCTTGTCATTCTCTGTTACTAGGTTTCCCTGTGGTCTCTGCTAGTGACACTGGTGGTCCTTTTCATAATGACTGGCACTATGTTAGGACCTGAACTGTTGGCGAGCATTCCCGCAAGTGTTTACGTGGTAGCAATTTTCATGCCTTTGGCAGGCTATGCCTCAGGCTATGGTTTAGCTACCCTCTTCCGTCTTCCACCCAACTGCAAGAGGACCGTGTGCCTGGAAACAGGGAGTCAGAATGTGCAGCTCTGTACCGCCATTCTAAAACTGGCCTTTCGGCCGCAGTTGATAGGAAGCATGTACATGTTTCCTTTGCTGTATGCCCTTTTCCAGTCTGCAGAAGCAGGGATTTTTGTTTTAATATATAAGGTGTATGGAAGTGAGATATTACACAAGCGAGATCCTCTAGATGAAGATGAAGATACAGACATTTCTTACAAGAAACTAAAAGAAGAGGAAATGGCAGACCCTTCCTATGGCACAGTGAAAGCTGACAATTTAATTATGATGGAAACCACTCAGACTTCTCTCTGAACACGGAGATACAGAGGAGTTTCTATCTTGCGGAAATGTTACTTCATATTTATGATGTTTTTCGTCTGTGGTAGTGAATGTGGTTTACATAAAGGGTAACACATGGTTCACATTATCGTACATGTAACAGTTATGACCTTCTTCCCATTGTAAGGTTGTATTGGTATATTAACCAAGCACTTTCACAAATCACACATCAATGTCATAATACAACTTGCACCTGGGACTGCTGAAGTAAAGCCTGAACATGTTCATGTGCTCTTTGGTTTTTATCATTACCAATTTCTAGGACTGTTTCAAATAGATACACTCTTAGAAAACAGGGTCTTGGAAATGCAGAATTTGGGTGCACTCTTATGGTAGTAAAAACGAGGTTTTTTGTTTTTTTTTTTTTTGGTAAAACATAAATTGTAAAACAATTTGTAAACCATAACTGAGTTGAATGTAATTGTTGTTAGAAAAAAAAAGTGCTTGCTCCATGTAGAAATACCTGACAATGTTGGATTTTGATCTGTATTCAAAAAATCCCCAAACAGGTCAACTAAACAATGAAATACAGTATTTTATTGTCAAACCTGTATCAAATCAGAAAAAAAAATACATTAATGCATTTGATTACTTGATCTGATATCTATTAGTAATGAACAGCTATCATTTTTTTTTTTCCCCAGGGAACAAGGTATTGTCTTCTCAGCTGGGGACTGATTTTGTCTCTGCACTTATGTAACACACCCCAAATCAATCTTTTGGAGGGATGGTTTGCTTAGGAAAAACTGTAGTACTATCCACCCCAGAGAAGAACAATAGACTCTCCGCTTGAAGTGGAGGGGAGGAGAGGACGTGCTTCAGGGTCGAGAAGAGAAAACAATGAGCTCAGATGTGGTTGCCTTGAGTGCTGTCCCTGTGCACCTGCCCAAAGCGTTCAGTGGGAAGACTTCTCAGAGCAGTTCTGAGATCATTAAACTAGAATCTGAGATCCTAGGTAACAGACCCAAAGCAGTTCCCCAAACCTTTGCGTTTTTGCTCACTAGCCAGACACGGACACCTGGAACAATCAAGGTATGGGGACCACCTGGCGCAGCTAATCGGGGTGATTGCGCTCTCTTGGCCTCCTCCTCACCTCGGGCAAGCTCACTTACCAATCAGTTCTTGCATCGCAAAGAAAGCAACCTTTCCAGATCATCTCAGGGTGTTTGTGCCGGCCTACAGGCGTGGTAAATTTCCACACAGCGAAGGTCAGGGACAGGCCACCTCGGCGCGGACCCGGGGACCCGAGCGGGCGGCGGGAAAGGTGTGGATGGCCGCGCAGCGCGGAGACAGGCGGTGGGGCCGGCGGCCGGCAGCCTATTTAGGGCAGGGCGTCTGCGGGAGCGGCCGGGGCTGCGCTTATGGCTGCCCCGGGGGACGAGGTGCTGGACGGCTACATGTACCCGGCGTGCGTCCCCTACTCGTACCCATATCCCTACCCGCCCACCGCCAAGGGCAAGGGTGAGGCGGGCGGCTGGCGGCACCGGGGCGGGGGCTACGCTCCCGCGTCCTCCTCCTCGTCGTCCTCCTCTGCCGGGGCGGCCTTGCCGGCTTTCCCGGGCTGCGGGCAGCTGACGGCCGCCGAGTATTTCGACAGCTACCAGCGGGCGCAGCTCATGGCCCTCCTGTCTCAGGTGAGCCCGGACCTCGGCCCGCGGCCCCGCAGGGCCAGCAGCCGGGACGTGGCGGTGCAGGTGAACCCGCGCCGCGACGCCTCGGTGCAGTGCTCGCTGGGGCGGCGCACGCTGCTGCACAGGGTCCGCGACTCCGGCCCCCCGGCCGGGCCCGGCACCGAGGGCGCGGCGGGCGCGGGCTGCTCGGGGTCCCCGCAGTCGGCGCGCCGGGGCCCCGAGCAGGGCAGCCCCCCGAGCGGCGCCCCTCGGACCGTGCGCTTCCCGCGCACCGTCGCCGTGTACTCGCCTGTGGCCTCCCGCCGCCTCACCACCTTCCTGGAAGGGGCCGACGGCGCGGCGGGGGAGCAGCGGCCCGGGGCGCCCGAGGGAGAGCGAAGGACCCCGCCTCCGAGGCCCCGAGGCCCCGAGGAGGGAGAGGGGTCGGCGAGGAAGGCGCCCCAAAGGTCGCAGTCCGAAGAGGAGGAGGAGGAGGAGGAGGGGGACGACGACGCGGCCCAGGCCGCGGTGCGGAAGAGCTGGGAGCCGCCGGACGCCGGGCTGCAGCTGCGGGAGGTCCGGGGAGACGAGGCGGCCCCGCGGCGCGCGCCCAGGGGTCCGGAGCAGTCCCCGCCGGTGGGGCAGGCCCGGGACGCCGCGGGCCAGAGGTCGTCGCCGCGGAGCCCCGAGCAGGCCAAGGAGAGGCCGCGCTTCCAGGTGAGGCTCAGGCGGCTGGAGGAAACTGACTCGGGAGGGCCCCGGGGGTGTGGTCTCCTGGATCCTGTCGCTGCCCTCGCCCGGTGGCTGCTCGCGCACGTGGAGGCGCCAGCTTTCTCAGGCGCACGCCAAGCCCGTGTGGCTCTTCGCAGCCGCTCCCAGCAGCAGGTGCCCCTCCAACAGCAGAATTCAGGGAGTGCGGCCTGATTGTTGTGGCTGGCGATTGTGGAATGTGGGCTCCGCAGGTTGGCGAGGGAGGCGCCCTGATAACACTCTTATTCTGAGCGTATTTACTGTATAAAACCCTGACTGTGGGCACGTGGTCCAGTGTGGATTTCGCGTTTGGACGATCTAGGAGGGGTACTCAGCAGATCAGAAGGAGAACTTGCTGGCAGGGAGAACCGATTCCCAAGGATCCTACTCTATCTCAATGCAATATGGCAAAAACCGTAACGGTCATTTCCTGGGGTCCTGCCTGGTCAGCGCTCCCCTGATTCTTGCCTGAATCTTCCAAGCTTCCACCGGGGGCTAGAGCTATGAATGGTCTCCCTTGGGATTTTTTTCTTGCTCCTAGAAAGCACCCTTATTCAGAAACTCAACACTGCTAAAGCGTTTGGGCCTTCGGCCGTTGTGTATTGCAGCCTGAGCGCAGCAGGTTTGGAGGGCCAGCTGAACCCTAAAGAGCTGGCGTGTGCTGAGGGCAGTGGTAACCCTGCGAAGTGGAAAGGCAGGGGTAGGAAGAGGCCTGGGGTCGGCCCAGGGCTGTTGGGGGCAGGGGAAGAGAGGAGGAGTGAGTCGAGCTCTACAGAAGCTATGTGTAATGTAAACCACGTGTGATCTTCAGTCGTACCTGTCCTGGGCCTGCGTTTGCTCACCTATGAAATTGTGGTAGAATTGGCAGGAATTTCAGAGCGCACTTAAAGGTCTGACTCCAAGCACTTGTTCATAATTTGTTTCTCACCTGGAGGGAAGAGGAGAAGCTTAAGAATAAGGCCGTACTACTTTAGTTCATGTTAAATATGAATTCTGGCTTATCCACAATAGATTCCTAGCACTGTTTGGAAATTGAACTGGCAGCACAGAGAATGGACTTCTGAGTGAACATCTTTAAAGTATCTTAGGACACAGAATCTTCTTCCTTTTCTTCAGCTTTACCACTTTCACATGTGTGTGTTCTAAAATTAGACTATCCTACAGAGCATCTGTAGGTTTAGAGATTTAAAGAATTTAAAGATTTTAAAGATTTTAAATTTAAAGAATTTAAAGATTTAAAGAATCTCCAGGTTTAGAGAAGCCTAGATGTTTGGCTTTTCCCTTGCTTGTCAGAGGGAAAATACCTACTTAGCAACTTGCCAGTCGGTTTGCTTTATGAACCAAGCTAACCTGGAATACATTTTTAGGCTCATGCTTGCTTCTGTGCTTGATTAAGCTATTAGCTCCCCCAATTACTACGTCGGAGAGACCAATTCAAACCTTGAGCCTGCTTTCCTCCGTGATCTGGAATGCGGTTGCCAGTTTTGAATAGCAAACCGATCCTTCGCAGCTTCTGAAATGAAGGCTAATTTGGATATCCTGTGGGTTAAACTCTGCTGTCTTTTTGCTCAGTTCTTAGAGCAGAAGTATGGCTACTATCACTGCAAGGATTGCAACATCCGATGGGAAAGTGCCTACGTGTGGTGTGTGCAGGGCACCAACAAGGTAAGAAACACCAAGGAATTGGCAGCTTTTTTTTTTTTTTAAGTTTGAGACAGAGCATGAGCGGGGGAGGGGCAGAGAGAGAGGGAGACCAAGAATCCCAGGCAGGCTCCGTGCTGTCGGCACAGAGCCCAACACAGGGCCCGAACCCGCAAAACAGGGAGGTCATGACCCGAGCCGAAAGCGAGTCAGACGCTTAACCGATGGAGGCACCCAGGTGCCCCTGAACTGGCAGCTTTTTGACATTGAGTGTCGAGAGGGTTTTGCTTTAAGTGTTTTCCTCTCTCATCACAGGTTTACTTCAAGCAGTTCTGCAGAACTTGTCAGAAGTCTTATAACCCTTACCGAGTGGAGGATATCACGTGTCAAGTAAATTGAATGTTCACATTTTGTGTCTGAACCGGGTAGTTGGTAGAGGGTTTGGGTGTAGTTTCTTGAAGGCATTTCTTTAAAGAGGCTAGGTTCCCAGTGACCTAGGTTTTGACTGCTTTTCGGTGGAGATTATGGAAATAATACTCAACTGGGAAATGGGGTCTTGGGGTCTTGTTTCCTTCCGGTCATGTTAATCTCCTTAGAGCCTATTGCCTCACCTGCAACATGGAAGAAGGTCTGCCTTACCTGGTACTCAGTCTAACATGAGAAAGCAGATCAAAAATCGAATACGTCTCTACTGACATGAGGTGGTGAAAGTTGTCTGTTGAGCCCAAATGCTTTTTATGAAGCACATACCCAAGTTAGGGTATTTAGTAGAAGCATGGGTTTCAAAGTTTGTCTTGCCTGAGTGCTGGCAAAGGGAGGATGACTTCTGTTCAAGTAAATCTAAGCTGCCCAGCTTTCTGGGGCTAACTAGTAACATTGGTTTACTATTAACCGTAAGCTGCACTGTGCTAAGGGGCTTAGATAATCTAAGAGGTGGCTGAACTTGCCTGTTAGCACACAGCTAGTAGAGCCTGATGTGTCTGTTGACACAGCCTAATCTGTGCACTCTAATCAGGTTGGATGTTGGAAGCCTCACACGCCACGATGGGGGGGAGAGAGCCCAAGTGTGGGGAAAATGGTGTCAACCCCCTTCGATCGGGGCAGAGTAGGGTCAGGTTCTAAAGTGGGATGGATCCCTTAACCGCTCGCTCTCGCCTTCGTGGTTGCTGCACTGCTTTCAGTGTTCGGGTCAGACGCTTCGGGTCAGTTGCAGCAGGTGGAGGTGAGGGCAAGGTCCGCCCCCGCCCCTAGCCGCCCCCTCCCTCCCCCGGTGCCAGGCTTGACCCACAGCTTGCTCCTAATCCCTGGCCTCACACCTTAGCTTTCCTTGTCCGACTCCTCTCCCATGCTTGCTTCTTCTCCACCCTTCAAGTGCAGGAAGAGCTTTCCTTTTAGATAACTGTATTTCAAAAAGTTCACATGTCCAACCTGAATCCTATGCAACATGAGACCACGACCACCTGGTTAAACACCCTCTATTCTTTATCCTCCCCTTGCTGGAAGGGGTGCAGACAGAACAAGATTAGCACAGAGCCTTGCTTAGAGCGTGTTCAGTAAGTGTTTGGATGGACTAGAAAAATAACTTTGAAGTTTGAGGAAGTGACCATGGGTTTATCTTCTGTATGTGCTTCTCACTTTGGTTTTTCAGAGTTGTAAACAGACTAGATGCTCCTGCCCTGTAAAACTCCGCCACGTTGACCCTAAAAGGCCCCACCGTCAAGATTTGTGTGGGAGATGCAAGGGCAAACGCCTATCCTGTGACAGCACTTTCAGCTTCAAATACATCATTTAGATGAATGTAAACGAATGGGCCAACTTGAACGTGAGCTAGTGAAGCAGACACGTTAGCTTTTTTCCGTGCTCCTTCCTTATGCCTCTCCTTCTCAAAATACTTCATGAAAGGCTGTATTTTTGACAGAGCCTTCAAATAAAAGTATTGCAAAACAATTGATAAATCGCAGAAGATCTTTTTTTTTAAGTTGAAAGCTGCTCATGCTAACAGTCTGGGCCTGTCACTTTGTTAGAGGGCTTCACAGCTGTCAGGTTTCCTGCTTATGTGTGTCTGTAGGGCTGAAGCTTATAAGCAAGATGCTGATTGAATGAACAGCCATGTCACCATTAAAGTCGTTTTTCTGGGTGAGGTGGAGTTAGAGTGAGGCCTTAATGTATGAGGAGAGTTAGGGTTCTGACTCTGGGTTGCCCCCCGAGCGGCTGGCTAGCTGTGGGTGGCATCTAGTGGGGAGGGAGGCTGTGAACCACATGGACTGGTGGATGGGGACTGGAACGGGGTGGCCATGGGCAGCTTCTTTAAGACTTCAGGTGGTAACTTAAAAATAAGCCTATTAAATGTACTTGAAGATTTCAAGTTAACCGACTACTTAGGCTAGGTCCTTGTCCTGTAGTTTGTATAACTGCAAACTAACATAGGAATTCGTATCCTACCTGCACCTGCCAGCTTTCTACAGGACCCCCAAGAAAATACTAAGGCCCTGCTCCCAGAGCTCTCCTGCTTGGGGATGGCAGTTTGTCTAGAGCCCTCAGGCTCTAGGTTCATTTCACTTGTAATGAAATCAGCTGAGGGTTGTTGGTTTAATAGTTATGGAAACCACATAACTGGAACCAGTTACTAATTATGCCTCTCTCCGATTTTTTTTTTTTTTTTCCTTGAAGTTGAGAGAGAGGGGGACAGAGGATCTGAAGCGGGCTCTGTGCTGACAGCAGCAAGCCCGATGTGGGGCTTGAACTCACAAACTGTAAGCTCATGACCTGAGCCAAAAGCACATGCTTAACCAACTGTGCCACCCAGATGCCCCTTCCTTCCGATTTTCTTATCCCGTTTAAGTTAACCCTTATGACCTTAGCTATGTCTGTTAAGATCTTGGATGCTTGGGTGTAGACAAATGTGAGGAATAAGGAACCTAAATGGAGTTTGAGGTCTCTTGAACCCTTAGAGCAATGGGAAGTCCCCTCAGAATTCATATGGACTTAGGAAGGTGCTTGTGAAAACAGAGTCCAAGGCCCCTATCCCTACTGAATCACTATCTGGGACTGAGGTATTTTAACAAGCACCCTGGGGATTGCTTATGGAATTGAAGTATGGAACTACAACCTGGGTCAGGCTTGTACTTTGCAAAAACACGGATGTGGCCTCTGCCCTTATGGAGCTTCCAGTGTAGTAGATAGATGGCCATTATTTTCTGCATTGAAAAAAAGGAACATGGAGTTCCTGCCACCTAATAGGAAAGAGCTACTTGGTCAATTGATAGAGGCCTGTGATAGAGGATCCTATTTAGGGAGGTCAGGGGAAGTCTTGCCTGAAAAATGACTCTTGGGCTGACCTAAGTTTGGGTGAGTTGAATTAGTTGAAGAGGGGAAGGAGAAACTTTCCAGACCAAGGTAGCATGTGCAAAGGCCCAGTGGCAGTGAAAACCAGAAGGAAGCCGAAGTGGTAGAATGCTGTGGAGGACAAGGATGAGCATGATGGCAAGTGACAGTATGCCCAGACTGGGGGGATTTTTTAGGCCTTGCTCAGGAGGACTGGTCTTTGTCCTCAGAATTCACTAGAAGGTTTTAAAGCCATTAAAGCTTTTTAACGGGTCTGTTAAAAAGAAATAATCACTCTAGCTGTACAGTGGATGAATGACAGCTCTAGGTGTGGGGGAGGGCGATGTTCTAACACCCGTTCCTACTGGTTTGGTTGAGGGTAGGGACAGGGAAACTTATTTGTGCAAGTGCACTCAGTAAACACTTGTGGAATGAGTGAGGGGACAATAGAAATACACCTGCAGTGAGTCCTAAGGCTATTAATATGGGTAGTTACGTCAAGTAGCTTATCGTTATTTTTCCGAACAGAGCAACTAACGTATTTTACAGTTGAGAGGACGGCAAGGATCAAAGTAGGTTTTACTTAGATTTAGCTGGCATTGAACAATGCTGCACAAAGACATCTTTTTTATAAAAGTTGTGGTGATGACGTTCTAGCAACTAGAAAGTGCTATCAAACTGTGTACAAAGGAAATTTATAAAATGTGTGTGTATATATATATATATATATACACACACTTTTTTTTTTTTTTTTTAGTAAGTGATTGAGCAACTAGAAGGAAATAGCCCAGAATACGGTTTTCTCTGGGTGTCAGTGTTTCTCCTTTTCCCCGTATTTCATACATTTGCTAAGGGGACAGTGGGTTCTTTTGAAAAAAATCTGTATAAATGCCATGAAGTACAATGATAATTATGTTGATTCTAATATCCTGTTTCTTTTCACGTGGGTTCTAACGGCACGGTGGATGAGCACTTCTCCTGGATCCAAACGAGGAAGGCTCACTGTGGCTTTGGTGAGTCTGTTCCAAGAGAATGAATGTTTATTTCCTAAATTTATGGTAGATTGTGGGTTGTACAGTACCCTCTAGATCACTAAAAGTAGAAAATATTTTCTAAATTGTGTTTTTTTTTAAAAAAAAAAAAAAGGCGTTTGCTTTCTATTCTAGAAGCCGAATGAAGAAACTGCCATATCCCTTCTCTTGGTGTTGTTTTACAAGCTTACTACTTAAAAAATGATCAGCTTAAGGGGCAAAAGAAAAAGGTTGTACAAGCACAAAGGGCTTGATCAGAACTGCATAAGGTAATTAATAAATTAAGCACTTGATACGTTTTTGTTAAATGCAAAGGGACCATCCTGACGACTTTATATTTGCATCTTGCTTTCTGTAGATATATTCATCATATTACTTTATTAATAGATTTAGCTACATACACATGAAAAGGAAATTCCAACTGTTCAGGGTTTGGTTTGGGTAATAGTCAACCTCATTTGTTCTCAACTTCGTTCTCCCCCTTTTAGGGAAAGTTATCTTAAGAACAAGGATCATATTTGCAAAGTCCCTAAATGATGCACACTGTAATCACTGACCTTTAAAATACAACACAAACCAACAGCTACAATGCTTTTTATTTTAACAAAAAGGATATAAGAGGGTGATGGTAAGATAGGATGTAAAGTGTGGGGGGGGGGGGTCTCTGGATGCCATCCCTCTCTTCCTGCCCCACACCCAAAAGTTATTAAATAATTTAAAGGACACCATTTACAGTACCAGAACACCATCAAAATAATTGTTTTTGTTTTTTGTTTTTTTTTTTATCAGGGTCAAAAAATACAGTGATTACGAATGTGCCGTGACCAGTTATGGAATTTTACAGGTAACATAACTATAGTCAGCAGTCCAACGGCGTGCACAGTGCCTTCAATTAATGCACTTGAGCATAATTACATTTCTGGCAGGGTCCACACCCCCAAGAAAAGGCAAAGCTAAGCATTTCATTTCTACATTCTAAACTCTGCAGTCACAGAGCCCAGTTTAAAAGAAAGTCACAGTGGATAAGAGATGCCTATAAAAAATACAAGGTGTTCCTTTCAAATCAGAGGAGTTGTGGGACTACATTCATTTCTTTTACAAAATGCTATTTAAAAAAGGACAGAGAATCCAGTTCGTGTTATGCTACAGACTTAGACAGTGAGTAAGTATATTGCATGTTTTGGTAGTCAGTCTTCAGGCTTCCTTTCATTTTCCCCCATAGCCCCAGGTTCCTTTTGGGTGAGACACGCGAGTCCTGAATGAACATATAAAACTGGGTTTGCATCTCTCTTCTTGAATTCTGCAGACTTCAGAGCCCGCAAGTCTTATAGTCTACCATCAGTGACCACGCTCTTTTCTTTAGCTTTGTACACCTATTCTTGTATAACAGTGCATTGCACAAACGTACAATACTGGTTTTAATCTATACAGTTTCTATAATAATTATGGAGTAAAATAAGTTAACTTTCCTAATGAGAATAGCTGACGGGCAGCATACATCTTTATTTTACATTTTAAAGTCTCTGCAGGCATCTACTTTGGTTAGTTATCAACAATCGTAATGTAAGCACTGGTCAGAGAGCTGAGCAGCATTCCAATAACATTAACAGATATATTATTTCTTTTCGAAATACCGGGAAAGCCCAGTTTTAAAATATTATTAAAATGTTCTAACATTTACACACTATGAAGAGTTAGATCTAATAAAATAAAATTTCTTCAAAAATAATCTTGCAGTGCTCTTTTAGGCATGCTGACACGTTATCACCAAACATCCATACCTTGAAAATAGGACTGTCACATATTCACACATCCCAGCTCACGCACACACAATCCCTTGTACAGACTAAAAAACAAAACACCCACACCCTCATCCCACGTGTTGAAAAAAAGTCAATGGTTTTTGCAAAGAAGTCTCTCCGTGTCTGTCTGTCCGACTAAAGGTTCTTCACGTAGATAATGAAGCATCGACTGTGGAGCATCCACACAGCCCTGCAGGTTTTCAGCTAAAATGAACGAGCCTGGGTTTTAGCCTCACGTCACCTGCTTTCCAACGTCTCAGTATTAGAGGCCATTATTGCAAACAGTCCTAGAATTCTCTTCTTTCTCCAGAAAGTCATGTATTTGTATGCATCACTCTTAGCCCTTTTCTTTTCACCTAGGTTAAGTAATTAAAAACTCCTTCTTCATACGGTTATTGTAGGAGGTATTGGCAGCCATTAGATTTCTTTTTTTTTTTTTTTTTTTTTTTTTTTCCCTTCCTTAGATCTTTGACTCTGATACCGGTTTGACATCAGCTACGCCGTGGTCGTGGATGCCGCCAGGAAGGGTTGTCCGTGAACTGCAAGGGTTCGTAAAAGGTGCTCATTAATATTCTGCATCATCTTCAGTTTAGTGTCTTCCCTAAACGCCTGGAAGCTTCTCAGAATCCAGTGCTCACCAAAGTTCCGACTGGGTTGGCCTGTGCTAAGAGCTGGTATGATTGCACCATGCGTAGGGACTCCCTTATTTCTAGATTCAGCTCCATCAGTTTGTGGTTGGCCTCTGACATGTCCAGGTCAGAGCCTATGACCGCGAAGCTCCCCGTCTGGCCCAGCGTCTGGTGATGGAAGTAGATGTGCAACAGCGTCTGCACAGGGTCATCCTCACAACTGCCAAAGATATCGTTCGGCCAGAGAGATCTGAAATACACAATATTTTTAAGTCCTGAGACTCCATCAAGCAATGGTTAATATTAACCACGTTTTAAATTAATACCTAGAACAGAATCTCCTTGTGAATCACTGAGGATCTGTTTGCAGGTTTGGGCAAACGTATTACCGAAAACCTCTAGAGAGTGAACGAAGTCTAAAAGTGGCGTCATTTCAGTGAGAACTGTGGACAAAGCTGTCGTGCTTTTACAAAGACGCGCTACGGACGCAGCAAATTGAAAACCCGACCCAATCGCTGTAAGACGCCAGTGCGGGTTTAGAGGCACCACACCTTGAAATCCCTTCACGCTTTACCTGAAGGCTTTGACTTGTGCCACAGCTGAAATAAACTCCTTATTTCTCAGAGTTTCAATTAAAGAATGAATGGCAGTTTCTATGGTAGTTTGTGCAGCTTTGGAAATGTCAATTTCTTCATTTTCTGAAGCAGACTCTGCTTCTTTGAGGATATTTTCCAGTTGGGCAAGTTCCTCGGACATGTTGATGACCTAGAACAAATGAATATGCCTTAAAACGATCTATTTGTGTATTCAGTAACAAGAAGAGCATTTACTTGGCTCTGAAGATACATCTGATGGTAGCAGCAGCTTCTCTTAAAGATCTGCAAATGGTAAACAGTGGTTAAAGGCACTTAATGTTTCAAGTTCTCTGTTATATTTTCAGCCACCAAATTGTAGTCTTTAAATATTCTTGATAAGTAACAGGTTATAGGGGCGCGTGGCTGGCTTAGCCAGTGGAGCATGTGACTCTTGATCTCAGGGTCCTGAGTTTGAGCCCCACTCTGGGCACAGAGATGACTTAAACAAACAGGTTATAATAAATGTTTATGATAGTTGTAATAAAACAGGCTGTAACCAATTTTTTTGTTTGTTTGTTTTTTGTTTTCTTCTAGTGTTTGTATTGGTTTTAACATGGGATTTATATCTTGGATAGTAAAAATTCACTGCCGGGGGAGGGAGGGGAGGGGGTCATGAATTCTCTTGACAGCAAAGTCTTTATATTTTAAAAGGTTATTTACCTTTGAAATATATTATATATATATTTTATATAAACCAGTATGTATTTTATATAAAGCAGCATATATTTTTTAATTTATTTAACCATTTAACAAAAGTTAAAGCATTTCTGTTTCAGTACCAGTGTGGACAAGGGGGGAAAACGACTAAAGTCACCACCTTTGAGCCTATTCATTACGTGACTCCCAACATTCAAAGTGTTTTTGACATGTTCATTCTTATGTGTGCCACCAGAACTACAAAAATATATGTACAAGATGTTTGGGGCGGGGAGGGGTTTCATAATTTAACTTATGACTTCATTGAGTTGAAGTGCTTTATTTGACTTTTGGTTACAGATGATCTGTTGTGGCTGCTGTGACCTTTAAGGTCTTGAACCTTGCAAGGCCACTGGCTACCTGCTGTCTTATTTACTGATAGGTTCCGAAACAGCACATCATTTGCTTTTAAAAAGACAATTGTGGAAAAAAGGTTTCACTGTAAGTGACTGTTGACATAAGCTCTTTTACAAAGAATATATGTATTATGTTTTCATATTCTAGAATCAGTTATTCCTACTACAATCGAATATTTACCTCTGCTTCATTTTTTATCGTGTTTACTTGGTTGATCAATTTACAGTAGGCTTGGAACAGAAGCAGCAACTGAAAATGTAGTTTGTACAGCCTTCGGCAGAGCTCCAGGCCCTAGGAGTAAATAACACTGTGTTAAATTCAGATACCGTTTTCCATGAGGTTTGATTAGACAGTGTATTTCCAATAAAAATATATAAGTAATTATGTTAAAATTATCTTGGCGTTTATTTCTCTGCAGTAAGCAAGTTAATACAGTGTGAAGGTGATGAAAGATGCTTTGAAGACTGGGATTAAAATATAAATTGTTGGTTACATAATTCACTTAGCATGAAGCACATAATGAAAAAAATGTACAAATGCATATACTTTTGCCCCATCGAGATGTTCATCTCACAGCATTTATCAACAAATGCTTGATAAAGCAAAGTAACAGTGGATTTCCTCTTACCTAAAAATGAATCCATTTTTCTAAAAACAAAACCCCAAACCTTGTAATCTCATTGAAATGAGACCATGAAATTAACATACGCACTTTGATGTTCAAAATGAAAAGATGTTAGTTTATAGATGTACAAACAGGCGACTGCGAGTTGTACATATTAATGATGGAACCTTCATCTTCATAGGACCGACGCTGCATGGATTAGGGCTACGGCAGAACTGAAGCACACACACTACTCTTAGAGTAATCCAGGACAAAACACTGCTAGGTCACAAATGGCAAATGAAAATCAGTTTGTCTGACACGGATAAGTCTATAAATTAAGACAAATCACTTACTGCTAGAATTTCCATTTGCTAAGCAAGAAGGAGATCGGGTCACAAAAAATACAAAGGAAGAAAAAGACCAAGAATTAGTGTAAGAAATCATTTTAACTAGGGTCACAGATGTCCCAGGCAAACTGAAGAACATTTAATTGCACCCAAAAGAAAAATTTGCTATTTCCAGAACAAAACTTTTTATACGCTTACGGTAACAAGTGTTACAGGGTGTTTTTAACTCTTTGCCAAATAACTAAATTACATTTAGGCTATAATTTATTTCTCGTGTGAAAACTACAGGAGAAAATTGAACTGATGTGATCTTGGGAAAACTTGTGAAAGAAACCAAACGTCATAAAATTTCCATTAGTAAAGTGGAAAATTTCTGACTAGAAAATAAATGCATTACTGTTTTCAGAAAAGAATCGGCCTATATTCTTATAAATACCTATGAGAATATCATCTTTGGTGTGGGTCATTCTAGGCTTCCTACCCTTACTAATTAGGTCCTATGTTGCCATGATTGGTGCTGAGTCAGAATGTAAGATATCAACAGCGGATGTGGGTTTTAAATTGTATTCCCAAATGCAATTTAGCGAGCTTCAGAAGTTTGACCCAGCTGGGTTTGAGTCAGATGATGTATATAAAATACATAGTGAAACATCAAGTTTATGGACTATTTAAAAATTACTACAATCAAATATCTATAGCAATTTGGACCTAGCCTCGTTAATAGAGAAGGATGATTTCTAATTAAAATAGCAATTGCCATAACATAAATATTGCTTCTAAGAGTCCCTTTTGAAGCGTGCTTTTCTAAATAGTGTCCTCTGAAGGACTGTTTATATAACATTTATTCCTATCAATTTAGAAGGGATTTGCTAAGCAAAGGTGAACTTTAGCTTCCTACTGCTTATCATAAATCACGTGGATAGTCATTCAGTGAACACCAGTGGAACATAATCCAATGTCAAACACATTAGCATATCTGAGTTTGAGGTTCTCCTTTACACAGTTTTATATGGAAAGTAACAACTATTTGAGTGGCAAATACTTTTTCTCATTTCTATCAGCATAAAAAACGGAACTGGCTCTCTATGCATACACCCATAGCATCTACTTGGGGATGTAATGGAAAAGAAATCATGATAAAGTTTATGATCCCCACAGTTGTAGGAGATAACACAAATGTAATTAATTCTATAGTTCTCAATTACCAGAAATTACTCTAAATATGCCAGCTTTCCAGATTGAGAATTACTGATTTTTAAGTATATTGAAATTTGCAGGTGCATTCTTTTTTCATTTATTTTAAAATAAATATTTATTATGCAAAAGACTATTCTGGTACACAGGAACAGATACTAGTAATGTGTAAAAAGTGTCCCCAGTCTCAAGGAGCTAAATATAAAAGGAGAAATAAGATATAAGTGAAAGTCTTAAATGTACAGTTTTTACTTAGTAGAAAGCCTTGAGCTCGAACTCACTTAAACTCTTGGAGATGGAACTTCTTTTCTTCAAGGCAGAGGGATGTAAGAAATCATTTAGTCTAATCACCTAATTCATATAGGAAAAAAGGAGTTTATCTTTCTTGCTCAAGCCATGTCATTAAACAGAGGCAAAGACAGAACCAAAGGCTCCAATTCTAGTTTAGGGGTTAATTCCTTATTTTCCCTTGTTTCTTTCCTTACATGGGTGATTAGACAGTCTCCTTATGAACACAGTGCAGGATTCGGGAGTCAGCCTGCCTAGACTGGAATCTTAATTCTAACTCTTTTCTTACTGATTTTAGATAAATTTTCTTCTTTGAGCCTCGGTTTCCTCTTCTGCAAAATGGGGATAATGAGAGCATGTACAAGACACTTGGAAGGACAGAGATAATGAATGTGAAACTCATTTATTGAGAGTATACGATTATCTTCTCAATGTTTCAGTTTTTTAAAAACTTCCAATTTTTATAATAGTACAGTAACTTTTACAGTGACTAGAAATCTCTAACAGCATAACCAGTGTTGAAAAAGACTGGAGCTCTGACATCAATGTAGAGGTCATTAACTTATTTTTGAGGTCGTTAAATTAAATTGATGAATGCAACCCATATTCCCCACTTAGAATAATTTGTAGGCTTAATTTATCCTCATTTAATGTACTGTTACATATATGTATGCACTTTCCTCTAAGAAAATGTTACTTTTATTTTCACTGACTTTTACACTGTAAAAAAAAAGTTATAATTTACCCAATCAGAATTTCACCTTTAGAAAGGCTAATAGAAATGTATACAACATGACTCCTTAGGTTTGCTTTGCTGACCAGACAATTGATCTGCAGAATACTAATGCAAAAGAAACATTTTTTTCAAGAGGCAGATGTAAGTACAATCTAACTTGGACTGTCCAGATACCCATCAAGCTTATCTGCTGAATGTTATTAAGCTTCAGTCACAAGCTGGTCGTTCATTTTTATTAAAGTGAATTTTTCATTACTAAGCCAATATTTCGGTGAAACCTACCTTTGACAAAGATCGTTCTGATAACAAAAATGAAGAGTGTTATCAATTTTATTTCTAGGATTATCAAATAGGGACCTTCGAACATACGCATTATTTCACCTGACATAGAAATACAGCAAAACCGAGAAGAAGAGTCTTACCTGTGCATCTGTGTTTATCCTATACACGTCTTCTTTGGCACCAAATGTCCTCTTACAGTTGTCTAACCACTAAAGAAATAAGTAACCGTAAATTTTAACAAGGCACAATGTACTGTACAAGGCACGATGACACTGGTAATACAACAGCCTGTGCATATAAAATAACTTTAAAAGTTAACTTGGAATTCTGGGATTGGTTATAGACATAGCCTTCAACCTCCACTGAGCCTAATTATTTATATGCAACAAACCAGAAGCAGGCTGATAGTGTAAATACGGCTAGATGCACACACTGTGATGGTTTATTCACAGAAACACAATAAACAGTCTGCTCTTCTAGGGACCTCTGGTGCTCCATTTCAGTACAGAGTATTCTTCATTTTGCAGATTTTATTGGAAATCTTCACAACCTATACCTGACCTTTGTCTAATGGAAGATGGGGAAATGAAAGATGTGCTTCGCCTTTGGAAGCACAATTTAATAAAGCCAACTCAGAATTAACCAGGTCTGTTTGCTTATCAGAAGTGTAATTCTCAGAAGACTAGTGTCAGTTTTAATTAGTGAAACAGAAACCGAAACCCGTTTTCAATCTTGTTTTTCCTTTTCCTTTTCCTTCCTTTTGGACCGTAATGAATGACAAACATGTTATCTCCGAAGAATATTGACTACAGAAGCCAAATGTGGTTTTTCCTTATCCAGGGGCTATTTCCTAAAATTGGGTATTTACTTAAGGGATCTTTTCTTTGGTCAAATAAAAATAAAATAATAGCATTATAGTTTAGTGGGAAAAAAATGTTGGAGTCATGGAATGTCCAAGCTCAAGTGAAAGCTAAGAGCCTTCAAGTTAAGCTACTAGGTTTTGACAGTTTGATATTGTCAATACCTGTTATTTTCACTTCCTTGTTCTTTATGTGTGTGACAGATTGAGCATAAAACTAATATATATAAGAAATCACTAGGACTTTGAGAAAAACTACTAGCTACATTAAGTATTCTCTTTGAAAATATCTCAGTACTAGGCATTTAAAACGTTCAACTGTAGCTTAACATTCTACATGCAAAGAATGAAAATTAGACATCTCAGTGATTTCAAAACAACTCTGTGACCTTATGTTGCTTTTATCCCAGTCCCTCAGACTGCACAGGCCCTTAGGCTTTTTGCTTCACAGCATCTCTGAAGAAAACATGTGAAGCTGTCCTAGTGAGATACAGCTGCTGGCATCCATTGTCAAAAGGTATCCAGCAGATTTCTTTCTATCAGCAAAATTCAGCTGCAGTCTCTTGTAGAATGTATACATTAGTCTTCATACAAAATATTAAAATGTTTATACACCTAATCATCCTCGCTAACCCAGTCCAATTTGTCCAAGTATCCTAATAAATAGAAATAAATTAGAAAAAATTAGAAATAAATAAATTAGAAAAAATAGTTTCAATTGAATGTTTACTGGCTTATTCTTATTAGACATACATTTTTCTATTCTATGCCTAATGGTACAGCATTTTAGGAGCCTTATTCAACAAGTTATGATTTTTTTTTTTTTTTTTTTTTTACCTCTGTTAAAAGACAAGCCCCAAGCCGATAGTTTTGTGGCTACACACTGGCCTGAACAATAGAGATCCACATGTTTCCAGCCAGTGTAGACAAGACACAGGAGTTTGTGTATAAAATGTCCTCCAGTTTACATCCAATCAGTCTTCCGGTCATAACTGTTTCTTTACTCAGGGCTCAAATGAAGGTTAAAATTGAACTGGAGAGGTTCTGCTCCTGGGCATGATGGGGGAGCCTGTATAAGGTCAGTCCTCCATGGACAACTACAGAAGCAGAATACCCTCCACCAGGGGTGAGGGCGTTAGACAAAGCACGGAAAGGGAGCCTGCAAAGATGCCTGTGTTTAATCCAGAGGACTTGCTTATTCAAAGCTTTGCTTGTTCCTAAGGCAGAGAGGCTGAACAGAAAGTGGTGCCCCAGGGTGTCTGGCCCACAGTGTCACCGAGCTGGGCAAAGAGGGTTAACAAAGGTAGGGAGGTATCAAGGTCCAGGATGCTGGAGGAAAGGGGGCAGCAGAGAAGAGAGCTGACGGTCTGTGTGCAGCTTCCCTTGGTACCACGTTTAGCACATGCAGCAGGAGGAGAGGCTAGCAAACCACCAAGCCGTCTGGGAGGCTAAAGATGTAAGCAGATTTCTGGTCTCCTGGCGTTGAAAAGAAGGACTGTTCATTTCCTGCCAAGATGGTCCTGATGAATACCCTTGACTTTCACCAGTGACGCTCAGGAGACTCCAGGAATAATGGGAAGAATGTGTTAATATATATATATATATATATATATATATATATATATATATATGTGTGTGTGTGTGTGTGTGTGTGTGTGTGTGTGTGTGTGTGTGTTAATATATATATGTAATATATTATGTTATATATATGTGTTAATATAATATATATGTTATATATATGTGTTAATATATATATTATATAATATATATTATATATATTGTATATATATAATATAAATATTATAATAGTAAAAACTTTTAGAGGGGGGAAAAACTGAGTAACAAAAAATACTTGCTTGATAGAAGACAAGAAGGACGACAAGAAAAAAAAGGTAACAAAGAATAGACGGGACAAGAAATGGTGAGATGGTTTCTCTGAAGGCATCACGTTTCTCCCGTATACAAATACTTGATTCAGCAAATTCATTGAAAAGAAGATTCTTTGCCCGCTACAATGCAATAGCACCTTTGCTGTAAATTATATATTAATATATAATTATAATAATATTATATATATATATATATATATATATCTGTTATCGGATTCTCTATATTCCATTGGCATATTTGTTTATTCTTATGCCAATGATACACTCTTTTGAAATTTTTAATAAGTCTTACTGGCTGGAAGTTTAACTCTATTTAGGCTTTGTTGTTGTTGTTCTTCATGGACAAGGGTTTTAAGACTATTTCTGTGCAGGCCAGAGAGTAAAGATTTTAGGTGCTGCAAATCATTTATTCTCTGTTGCAACTATTTTAACTATGTTGTAGTGCAAAAACAGCCATAGACAATATGTAAACAAATACGATGCCTATGTCCCCAAAAAACTTATAAAAACAGTGGGCTAGTTATGACCTATGGGCTATAGTTTGCAGATCTGTGTTCAAGAAGGTGGTTTGCCTTATAATTAGCTGTTTGTACTTTCATATAAATTGTAGAGTTAGCCTGTCAATTTCCATTGGTAGACAGTTTGAGATTTTGAATGAGGGTTGCATTAAATCTACAGATTTTGGGGGAAAATGACATCTTTACCCATTTGAGTCTTCTGATTCATGAACATGGTATAGTCGTTCATTTATTGAGGTGGCCTTTAATTTCTTTCAGGAACATTTGAAGTCTTCTGGGTGGAGATATAGCATATCTTTGACTAGATTCACTTGTAGGCGTTTGGTGTTTTCCTATTGTAGATGGTAAATGTCGCTATATTGCCAACCTCTCTAAAGCTTAATGGCTTAAAACAACAAGACACATCTGTGTTGGCTGGGAGTTCCTTCTGGTCTTGCCTCGGGTCCCTCATCAGTTCACAGTCATCTGATGGCTTGACAGAGCCTGGAAGTTCTAAGCTGGCCTCACTTAAATACCCGGCCTGCTAGCTGTCAGCTGGGATGCTTCCATTCTCTTCCACATGGCCTCTCATCCTCCAGGAGGCTAAGGGTCAAATTAGTTTTCCAGAGTTTATCCAAATGTACATGATGGCAAATGCAGAAGCTGCAAGAGGCCTGAATGCTAGTCTCAGAAACTGCACAGCTTCGTTGCTGAATTTGATTGGTCAGAAAAAGAGAAGGACATCTCAGACTTCAGAAGTGGGGAAACAGACCTCATCTCTTGATGGAAGGAACCACAAAACCATGTTGGAAAGGGGCACGGATGCAGAAAGGCATGATTTTCTGCAGCGTCTAGGGAAGGCAAAGGTTTAGGAAGACACAAATGACTTAGAAATCTTCAGAAAAGGTTTCTGAAGACACAAAATGATTTAGACGGAATGACCAAAAATTTAAAAGTTGGAAGTAACAAGTGGTGGCAAAGATAGGAAGCAACAGTAACTCTTGTACACACTTCTTCATGGATTACAAACTGAAACACTATCTTGTAGAAAACTGGATGGGTAGAAGTTGCTAAAGTTGAACGTGTGTATGCCCCATGACCCAGCAATTCTACTCCTAGATACTCAACAGACAGTGGACCTAAGTACACAAAAGACAGGTACAAGAACACACATGGCAATGTTACAGTACCCCACCCTTCTCTGTGGCTTCAGTTATCCAAAGTCAAGCGCAGTCCAGAAGCAGACTATCCTCCTCTGAACTGTTGTCAGAAGGTCAACAGTAGCCTACCGCTACGTCATAATGCCTGCGTCTTTCATCTCTCCGTCTCATCAGGAAGGCATTTTATCATTTCACATCACAACAGTGAGGGTGAGTATAGTACAAGAAGATATTTTGAGAGAAAAAGGGACCACATTCACACAGCTTCTATTACAGTCTATTGTTATAATCGTTCTATTTTATATTATATATAATTATATATTTAATTATAATATATATTAATTATAAATTATATAAATATATATATTTAAACCATATAAATATATAAATTATATTAATATAAATATATTTAATTTAATAATTATATATTATATATTAATACAAATATATAAATTTCTATAAATATAATACATATTATATATATAATATATAATTATTATAATCGTTCTATTTTATAATCTTTTACTGTGCCTACTTTATAAATTAAATTTCATCATGTATGGGAGAAAACACAGTATACATAGGGTTCCAGTACTATCTATGGTTCCAGGCATTCAGTGGGGGTCTTAGAATGTATCCCCTGTGGATAAGGGGTGGACTACTATATTTGTAAGATGACCAGATCTTGCCCGATACTGCCCTGATGTTGAAAAGTCTTTCCTCTTTACCAATCTGCAATTCTTTCAGTCCAAATGTAAGATTCCTTCCTCCCTTATAAGGGGAGAAAGCTCTTAATAGAAGTATTTTCCTATAGCATGTTCTTGCCCTGAAAGAATCCCCCAATCTAAAATTACCATCTCGTCAAGGCCTAAGGTCAGATCTCTATTCCATGAAGTTTTCCTAATAGCCCAAAGTGACCTCTCTTTGGAAGTCACAGTAAATGGCGTCTGGTCTGTTAGATGTGCACAATTCTGCAGAGTCTCTGTCATTGCCAATACTTTTATCTATAGCTATAAACTGACACTTTACTTCTGTTGCTAATTATTCATATACAGTATCTGTGCCTTATATTCTTACCTCGTATACTAAGGGAGTAAGAGACAGGTTTTATACTTTTCCTAGGCCTTTACGTGGGATATTTTTTTTAATCAAAAAACTTTTTTTAAATTAGTTTCAGACCTAGAATTTGGTGATTCATCACTTATATACAGCAACTAGTGCTCATCACAGGAAGGGCTCTCAATACCATCACCCATTTAGCCCATCCCCCACCCACCTCCCTTCCAGCAACCATCAGCGTGTTCTCTGCCATTAGAATCTTTTGTTGGTTTGCCTGTTTTGACCCCCTGTTCATTTCTTTGGTTTCTTAAATTCCACAGACGAATGAAATCATACAGTACTTGTCTTTCTCTGACTGACTTATTTCACTTAGCATAATACTCTCTAGCTCACGTCACTGCAGGTGGCAAGATTTCATCCTGTTTTTATGACTGAATAATATTCCAAAAACTATGGAACGCTTCATGAATTTGCATGTCCTCCTGGCACAGGGGCCATGCTAATCCTGCGAATCTTCTCCGGATGGTTCCAATTCAGTATACGAGCTGCTGAAGCGAGTGCTACATGTAATGTTTAATACTAATTCATGGAAGATCCATCTATTCTAGGAAAAAAATGCCTACTGTATACCGTTTATGTGAAAAAAACTTTTCAAGTTTTTCTGCCCCTGCTAATTGAAAACATTTACTCTGAGGGAACAGAACTACTGCCATTCTGCAGGGCCAGATTGGAGCTGAAGAAACACTTCCCTGCAAGTAGTATCTAGAATCGACTACATGCTTATTCTTCCCTTTGCCTGCCCACGTCCACAGCGCTGGAAAAAAGGTCCCAGCTTTGTCACTGGTTACAGATTTCTTACATCACGGTACCATAATGCATTCTCCGAGAAGTACAGCTTTCTTTCCCCACTTGCAATGTTGACAGCAGCTATGCGGTCTCCACATTGAGCTTTTTAAAACGCTGCAGTTTTCCACCGTGTTCTCAGGTTCTTAGAGGGCTGGTTTCTAAAAGCTACAGGTAGGAACCCACTGAACAGACAGTTCCAGAGGCCCCATAATTCTCAGTAGAACCCTGAGGCAAGTGCCGAGAGGACCTCTTCTATCTGGGCTACTCAGCTGCCAAGTGCACGTTTCCGGGGTCAAAAGCAAACTCGTTTTCACGTGGTGAAGAGACTGACCTGCTCAGCTGCTTCTCTTTTGGCATTGTAGGTATCCAGATGCTCTTGCAACTCCAAAACACTGAACTTGAGTGTTTGCAGCAAACCGCATGACGTCAGCTGTCAAATCAGAAACATTGGTCCAGGTTATCATTTCTGATCACAGTCATGAGACCGACAACTTTTGGATCATGGAATTTCTGATAGCTGGGTTTTGGCCCGACTTCGTGCCAGCGTCCCTTACTTCACTCTGTCCCATACCGAGGGCTGACCTTTCACTGAAACAGAGCAGGAATACAGGGGGATTTCTGGGGTGCCACCAAGGATGACCATACCTTCAAATGCTTTCAAAAACTGCCTTCGGTGAGAAATGGCATGTCAGACCGGTATATACCTTTAAAGGTAAACTTTTGAAGCTTGTTAAACCTTAATTCTCTGAATATCTTAATACATAATCTCTGAGTGTGTTTTAAAACAAAATGGGAAGACCGAGGGGCCCTGGTTTCTTCATGGGAGTAGGTCTAGCCCTCTCCTACCACGGTTATTCAAGAATCAGAGGGAAAGTACCTATCTCTAGAGCATGAGTTTCTAGCTTCCCATCTATGACTCTGAAGAGTGATGAGAGGGAGGGGTCAGAATCAGAGTCACAAGTCACTGCATGTAATACACCGGAATTATATTTTGCTGGATATTTACAGTCAAATTGAAAATATAAACCTGTACACCTCATTCTTGATTTTGGCTCAGGTATCTCACAGTTTGTGGGATTGAGCCCTCCATTGGGCTCTGTGCTGACAGCACGGAGGCTGCTTGAGATTCTCTCTCTGCCCCTCCCCCTGCTCACACATGCTCACTCTCTGTCAAAATAAATAAGCAAACTTAAAAAAATACTTACTGTTTCAGCATCCACAAAGACTGTTGGGCATTCTGAACACATCATCATCACTTCCAGTGAACTTTTAAATTTGGTACCAATGCGTTGCAGACTCTCACCAAGAAAGCTGACTGCCTCATTAGTTATGTCTCCAAACTTTCTCTGAATTGTCTATGGAAAAAAGCGTAAAAAAAAATTTAGTATTTCATAAGAAGGCCCTTTTCATCTTTAACAAGCATCATTTGTAATCAGGGCAAACTTTTCTTTTAAAATCATTATTGTAGTGGGGCGCCTGGGTGGCTCAGTTGGTTAAGTGTCTGCCTCTTGGTCTCGTGGTTCGGGAGTCTGAGCCCTGTGTTGGGCTCTGTGCTGACATTGTGGAGCCTGCTTGGGATTCTCTGTCTCTCTCTGTCCCTCCTCGGCTCATGCTTTCTCCCTCTCTCTCTCTCTGTCTCTCTCTCAAAATAAATAAACTTAAATAAATAAATAAAATCACTGTCGTAGTGATATACAGCATTCTAATAACTGGTCTGTAAATCCACGTTTTTAGGCTTTTCTTTGGAAACGTTAATTTCACAAAATGATCAAAGATTTACAAAACAGCACTACTTAGAAAAAGAAACTAATGATACATGCCATTCATCTCCCCATTCCTGAGATTTCTTTCATTGGGAGAGACAGAAGGAATACATGCTGCACATCACGGGGAATAAAGTCCTTACATGTCTGGAGAAGTAGCTCTTCTAATGCTCTACCTGAAAGAAACTTTCAGTAAATGTGGTTTACTGTCCTGGGCTCTGAGCTGCCATCGGATTTAATTAAAGTCATACATATGCATTAGGGGTAATATCTTCTCAAAACTCAAGAATACTCATTAACATAAAATAATCTAATTGTGCCTTACCCACAATGAGCACTCAGTGAATGAGACTATATTGTTAATGGCATAGTTATAAGAATAGTTAACATGTGCCTACATGGGCATGTGTTGCACTGTTGGGTGTCGTTATGATTTAATCACAATAAAAGCATCAGCTACAGTCTCAGGCATCAGGAAACAATATCATTGGAAAGAAAAAAACTACTAAATAGGAAACCAAGGAGCAGGGCAAAAGTACAGAATAAAACAAATGCTCCAGCTAATGAGCGTAAAGAGCTTCCGGAAGGGAGAGGCTGGCGGTTGCCATAGGTGGGAAAGCTGCAGCGAGAATACGTCCTTAGCTAGGTCTTCCCAGATGGGCAGCATTTGCTTAGGTCAAGAGGAAGAGCGGTACACAGTTCAGCGGATGAGGACTTAAATGGCATTTCTTGGTGCCTTAGTTTCCCCAGCTACAGAATGCTCCAAATACATGTACATTTCACAGGTCTGTTACAAGAAGTAAATGATGTAAGGGATCTAGCACAATGCCTATCACGCACTGCAATGTTAGCTCATGTCATTATTTTCACAGTTGGAAGCAACCTTAGCTAAAATTTTTAAGGTGTGTTGAGACACAAAATTGTTAATTAATTTAGTATTTAAGTATAAACTTGTGTGATATTGACTGTAAGCTCTTGGAAGGCAGGGACTATGTTTCTGGCGTCCCCCCTACTGCAGAGAATTTATCAGATGCTGCTTCCAAGTTGTGCTTTAGTTGCCTGAAGGGAGGGATCTGTACTCGTCACTGCATAAATTACCAGCAGTTACTACAGTGTCACAATATAAATTTAAATAATATCACCATCTTTGGGGAGAACTGTTTTTTTTTTTAAAGAAAATCAGTGGGCATATGAAAACCTGCGACACTAAAACAAATAAAATAACGTAAAAATAGAAAACAGAAGGTAAGATACAGACTTTAGATCAAAACACCAGAACCTTATCAAGTAACTGTTGATATAAATTCAGAAAACCGTGAGCCTCACGGACCTGAAACAGCCTGGAAAACACGTGAAAAGTAAACACTGCACAGGACCCGTCGGTGTCGGACAGCATCTGGCTGACGTGGCGGTGCCAGGCTTCTTCGTCGTCGTCATATGCAACCGGCTGAAAGGCAGCTATTATGGCAGAAAGAAATGGTGATGGCAGAGGGGAGGTCTGGACTTCTGGAAAGCCATCTTGCTCTTTTTCATCTTGACTGTTAATACAAATATCACAGTAATCACGACACCATCTGAAAATAGTCAAAGGCATCCAACACAGACCGTGTGTATTCAAACGCATGCATTGACTTAGAAAACGTACAACCGCCTAAACTTCCTAAGAGAGTCCAAATAAGCAGATCTCTGTGTTCTTTCTACGTGGCATCTCTGGAATTAGAAACTTAATTTCATGTAACCACCTCAAAGCAAACCAAGTCCTAGAATATGCCAGGGGAATGGATTAATTTCAGTAGCTTCTGTGAATAATTCAGATGAGAATGTTTTCATATTATGGGCACCTCGGCGGCTCAGTTAAGCATCTGACTCTTGATCGTGGCTCAGGTCATGATCTCGCGGTTCACGGAGGTTTGGGCCCTGCAATGGGGCTCACACTCATTGTGAGTGTGGAGCCTGCTTGGGATTCTCTCTCTCTCTCTCTCTCTCTCTCTCTCTCTCTCTCTCTCCCTCTCCGCCCCTCCCCCATGCACATGCACTCTCTTTCTCTCTCTCTCTCTCAAACAAATAAACTTAAAAAAGAATGCTTCCATTTTATTTTTATTATTTTTAATGTTTATTTATTTTTGAGAGAGAGAGAGAGAGCACAAGTGGGGGAAAGGCAGAGAGAGGGGGGGACAGAGAATCTGAAGCCGGTTCCAGTCTCTGAGCCGTCAGCACAGAACCCGACATGGGGCTCGAGCACATGGACTATGACATCATGACCTGAGCCAAAGCCAGATGTTTAACCAACTGAGCCACCCAGGCACCTCAGAATACTTTCATTTTAAATGGTCAATTTTGGAGGCTTTTTGATTGAACAGGTCCAAACTGATGGCGATAACATGTAAAGGGGTTTTGGCTATTTGGTTGGTCAAAGGCTCGCTTAGGTCCTTTATATGGACTGTGAAGAGATATTTGAGTCAAGACACTCAGTAGAGTGTCACTCAGGGTCTCAGAATTGCATGTTTCACATTGCAAAGGAGCTCTGAAGGCTTTGCAGAAATTGCAGAGCAATTCATGTGGAAGAGAGGCATCTGGGTAAAGATGGGCCAAAGATCAAAATAAAGCAGGCATTTGAAGTGGCAACTTAAGCTATACCTCAAAACAGTATATTTTTACAAGGTCGCTGTGGTGATTGACTTTAACAAAATGTGTCTCGTGAGCTTAGGTAATCATCCCTCTATATCCAGTAGGGATGCACTGCTCTGTTTCAGCTTCAATACAGGGCCAAGGCCAATGATTTTGGCTTCAACCTTTTAGGAAGCCCAATAGTTGAGTATCTGGTATCGCCGAACTTGTGTATGACGAATGAACGAGTGACTGCATAGCTACTGCCATCCAAATCGGTAATGCGAACAAGCCGTGTCACCAACATTGTTAATATCCGAATGTACACTTTCAAATATGGGAAAACATTCTTGATGTACTGGGAGTGAACGTCTCCTTCTGTGTGGCAGATGTTAAAACTCTATTATCACTTGAGGGGGCGCCTGACTGGCTCAGGCAGAGGAGCATACAACTCTTGATGCTGGGGTGAGGAGTTCAAGCCCCACATGGGGCGTGGAGCCTTACTTAAGAAAAAAACAAAACCTCTATTATCACTTGAAATACAAATGAATGCTTTTTATTGTAAGAGTGAAACTCTGAAATATCTGGTGATTACTAAATATTAATTTTTGTATAAAAATAATTATCAAGGAGCTTGAAATAATTGAATGGGGAAATAGATGCACTGATAGGGTATTAAACTAGATACCTTTATAAAGAACAATATTTTACGCAACAAATATTTATAAAATTTAAATAATAAAAATTAAAAATAGATCTACCCTATGACCCAGCAATAGCACTGCTAGGAATTTACCCAAGGGATACAGGAGTGCTGATGCATAGGGGCACTTGTACCCCAATGTTTGTAGCAGCACTTTCAACAATAGCCAAATTATGGAAAGAGCCTAAATGCCCATCAACTGATGAATGGATAAAGAAGATGTGGCTTATATATACAATGGAATACTACTTGGCAATGAGAAAGAATGAAATATGGCCTTTTGTAGCAACGTGGATGGAACTGGAGAGTGTGATGCTAAGTGAAATAAGCCATATAGAGAAAGACAGATACCATATGGTTTCACTCTTATGTGGATCCTGAGAAACTTAACAGAAACCCATGGGGGAGGGGAAGGGAAAAAAAAAAAAAGGTTGGGGGGGGGGAGGAGCCAAAACATAAGAGACTCTTAAAAACTGAGAACAAACTGAGGGTTGATGGAGGGTGGGAGGGAGGGAAGGGTGGGTGATGGGTATTGAGGAAGGCACCTGTTGGGATGAGCACTGGGTGTTGCATGGAAACCAATTTGACAATAAATTTCATATTAAAAAAAAATAAAAAATAAAAAAACAGATTATATCATAATTCTAATCATTATAGAACTATTTGGTTCACAGGTTTCATAACAGCCACCAAGATTTCTTTAAAGAACTATATGTAATAATTGATTATTCCATTTTGTGAGCCCATGAGTGAAGAAAATGCCCTTTGGGAATCTTGAGACTTTGTGATAATGTATTTTGAATACACGGAACATGAACATGTAAAAGGAATGATCTAACATCTGATGGTAGTAAGAAGTTGTCACTTCTGCTCATTATGTAAATCCGACTTTACAACTCTGACCGCTGATAAGGAAAATGTAGAACAATGTTTTGCATATACTTCAGATTTTGTATAGCGTTACAGAAATTCATCCTATGATATTGATACTTGGCTCTGGCCAGGGCCCAATATTAACTTAACAACCGACCATTAGCCATTTTGCCAAAATAGGTGTTGGGTACGCTTCTAAATGCACAGTGTTGCTCTCTGTGCTTTAAGAATTACCTACTTGTTTTTCTTTCAGTGAACTGAAGGTCAATAACAAAAAAATAAACCCATCACAGTCATTTTAGCTTTTAAAAGGAAGGCAGCAGCATTATAGGCTAACCACAGAAATGAAGGTATGTAAGCTGGAGTAGAGGGTCCTGTTAGGGAGGGGCTGAGAGAGGAAATACCACCTCATTTTAGTGACTGAGTTACCATATTCTCACCTAGACAGTCCAGAGAAATCTGCTTCTTCTTCTTCACATCTTTCGTCTAGTTCTTTCAAAGCCAAGGTGACATCTTCTTCACAGATGGACTCAGGGTAGCTCTCAGGAGCCAGGGGCTCTGGCATGTCTGTGTCTTCCAAGTTGAGAATCCCTCGACACACGAGAGAATCCTGCTGTTCTTGAATTATATATGACCCTTCATCTTCAAAGCTTGTCAGAACTTGTTCCTCCTTTAACACTGAACCTGTATCCTGTAAAAACAATCACATTTTTTAATCAAGTTTAAAAACATTTTTAAAAAGTTTTTATCAACACAGAATAAATGACTATTGCCATCAATATACACTTTTTTTTTTTTTTTTTATGAAGTAGTATTCTGTTTGCACAGGTTAATTTTTGGAGTTTCTGGGCTCAGATTACATAAAACAGTTTAAAAAAAAATAGTCCCAGGCTTAAAAAAATGTTGAAATTAAATATCACCTATTGCCACATAGAAACATCAAGGAGATCACTTTTCTCGTAATAGGATTTAGGTGTTTACTTAGAAATATATTCTTTGGTAAAATAACTTCTCATACAGATTCTCATTCTACATATGGTTACTATACATTCTCACTTATTTGAAATGTAATTTCTTTCACCCAGTGAATTCTGGACAGAAGGTGGGGGGAGCAGGGAGATAATTCAGAATGGTTTACCCACTGGTCCCGTGGGGCTGTCCATGAAGCAGGAAGAGGTACTGATCAGTCAGGAGGATGCTGAACTGAAACAAATGCATCCTTACTGGTTTCTAAACGAGCTGAGTATTTGTGATGGAAGAGTTACTTTCAGGTAGTAGGACGACACTTCATCACAGAGTTAGATTTCAGCAAACCCTGGGAAATTTTAGACTGCCGTACTTTGCAAGTTGAATGAATTACAAGCTCATTCACCAAAAAGAATGCCTGCACTCGCCTAACTCTAGGCAAATGATGATACACTGCTATGTTAGGCACCAGTGGTTTTCCCTTCCTACTCGCTGCAACATGACTGAAACATGTTGCCACATGCCCTGCACCCACTGGAAGCCCAACACACACTGGCTAAATAAATGAACCACCACTCCTGAAAAAGAAAGATACTTCCAAAGCGTATGTATACCATGATGGTGTATCGACACAAATTTTAAGGTGCACAGATGTTAGTTCAATCCGTGCGAAAATAAGCACTGATGGTCTCTGTCGTAGGAATAAAGATCAGTTCCTTGCCGTGCTTGGTCCTAAGTTACTACTTAGTTGTGCAGCAGAGTCACTCTCCTTCATGGGTCAGAGTAGAATTTTTCCTCCAAAATATGAAAAGCAAGTGAAAGAGCCCCTGACCTTAGGCTAGTATGGGCCTCAGTCTATACATCTGTAAAATTCATCTGTAACGTAAAACAAATGAAGGATTTTGACCAGATTCTGGGCTGGGTGCCCTGGGATAAATTAATAGCTATCTACAATTAATTTACAACCTAACGGGGTTAGGCTAATATGCGAATAACGGTAATATAGCGTATATTAAGTGTAAGGTAAATATTATGTGCATTATACAAAGGATTGCTGTTACTCAAAGAAGGGAAAGGTCACATCTGCTTGAGGTAATGGAGACTAGTCTCTTTGGAGAAAACAACATATGATGGGCTTTGACAAAGATGGGTTAGCAATAGTGTCATGGACTGAATGTTTTTATCCCCTCAAAATTCTTATGTTGAAACACCAACCCCCAATGTGATGGTATTAGGAGATGAGGCCTTTGGGTAGTGGAGGGGCCTCATGAATGGGATGAGTGCCTTTACAAGAGGAGGCCAGGGATCTAGCTAGTTCTTTTTTTTAACCATGTGAGGACACAGCAGGAAGAGCTACCAGGAAGACAGGCCTCACCACACAATGAACCAGCTGGCACCTTGATCTTGGACTCCCTGGCCTCTGGAAGTGAGAAGCAGAGTTCTATTGTTGAGAAGCCGCCCAGCTTCTGACGTTTTGTTATAGGAGCCCAAGCTGACCAAGACAGCATTTCAGGGAAAAGGACACAGATGATAGGAAAGAAATGTGGCACAGAAATGCGGCAGGAAAACACAAAACGTATTAAAGGGAAAATTGGCCTGGAGTTATTAAGCAGAGAAGGCAGCAAACTCTGAGTCTGCACAGAATAGCACTTTTAAAATAATACAGTACAATCATTCCTTAATCATTCCAAAAGCTTATATTCAATACACTCTGTCTGCATCTGAAGTTCTTAAAAAAGATTTGGCCTGGGTGGTTCAGTCAGTTAAGCCTCCGACTTCAGCTCAGGACATCATCTCACAGTTTCTGAGTTCGAGCCCTGCGGCGGGCTCTGTGCTGACAGCTCAGAGTCTGGAACCTGCTTCAGATTCTGTGTCTCCCTTTCTCTCTGCTCTTCCCCCACACGTGCTCAGTCTCTCTCTCTCTCTCTCAAAAATAAATAAACATTAAAAAAAATAATAATAAAAGACAAAAAAAGATTGGCCATTCAAATGGCAAGCATTAGTTATTTGGAAAGATAATTTATGTGACAGTGTTAGAGGCATTTCTATACCTAGAATTTTATTATTTACTTTTCCTTCTACATCAACTGGAATATACCATGTTGAGATAACCCACCACACTTCTTAGTTTAATGCCCTCACTTCTCATTACTTTATACCTATATTTGGTTGTCATTTGTTATTGAATAACAATTACAAAATAGACGTTTTACCTGTAATTATTAACATACACTACATGCTGAAATTTTCTAACAGCACTTAGATTTCATGAAGAGAGTGCTTTTGGGCTAATGGAATGGATTCCACTGTTATATGTACATTATGAGACTCAAATTTTCTTGAGCTTTATCTTATTACACAATGATGTGTGTGTGTACACACACCACACACACAATTACATTCAAAGATTCATTTCCTGGGGCGCCTGGGTGGCTCAGTCAGTCAAGCGTCTGACTTCGGCTCAGATCACGATCTCATGGTCTGTGAGTTCGAGCCCCGTGTCGGGCTCTGTGCTGACAGCTCAGAGCCTGGAGCCTGTTTCAGATTCTGTGTCTCCCTCTCTCTGACCCTCCCCCCGTTCATGCTCTGTCTCTCTCTGTCTCAAAAATAAATGAAACATTAAAATAAAAATATCAAAGATTCATTTCCTGTAAGGCATAATCTCTGTCATCCATGAACTGGTATGTAAACTATTACAAATACTAGAAGAAATTCCTCTGTGAAGGTTTCGCTGATAAATACAAGTGAAGAAAGTAATCCCTTAACAGCTCAGAGTAATTTGTACACATTCCAGAGAAGAAAGGAGCAAACTGAGCTCTGAAAGTTTGTCATGACATGAAACACATCAGCCTGTTCTGTTTTATCTTCCTGATATTAACACCATTGAAGGGGAAAAAACCCTCAAACAACTCTAGGATTGGATTCTCCCTTTAATTCAGAAAGTATTTCACCTATTCAAATTAACTCCTCATCTGGAGAAGTTAACAGAATTATGGTTTTACTTCATTATCTTGGTGTTTTCATGCCTTTTTAAAAAGGGCAATTTGAGGTCATTTGACACTCCCTGGCATACGAGGGAAAAACAGACTAGGCTAGCATACCTAACAGAAACAAACTCGTACTATTCTCCTCGGACAGCCATTCTTTGGTGATAATTGTAAAGTTAACAGAGCTGTTTCCAAATGAAATCCTATGGCTTATGAATATCTACTTCATCCTTATTCACTTGTGTCAAAGCTTACAGTGAAAATGAAACCCATGACTGGAAAAGGAAATAAACCTAGTACAGTGAAGTGTTTTTCCTTTAGGAAAAAAAAAAAAAAGTATCATCAGGAACTTTACAGTGTCTTGGAAACAAGCCATCAAATGTAGTCCTGTTGGATGAGTGACCGTCCCACCTGAAATAACAGTTTCCAGTATATATGGAAATACATGTGAATTTTCAGTTTATCTCCAATAAATATAAATATGATATGAACTTCTATCAGTAGTTTACTATGATTATAGCTATTTTAATAACCAAAAATAAAAGACTTCCCATTTGTCAAGTAAACAGAATTACGACACACAACCCTTAACCTCACTGCTTTTGTTAGGAAGGTATTTCTAGTACTGGGCTGTTTTCCATGGTTTCTAATGAGACCTTTTCACATGCTATGATCCAAACCAGACACAGTCGATAGGTTATTAACAAGGAATTAAGGCTCACTTAACAAGCCTCCCAGCAACCGAAAAGGAATACAGCCTACTTAAGGTGCATCTCTAAATCGGTCCAGTCTCTCCTGGAAACATTTGTAAGTTTCATGCACTCTTTCAGGCCCCCCTTATCTTATCTAAGGTTCTTCTGGTTTATCTCCTCTCGGCCTCCTCCCACCCACCCTCCACACTTTTCACAGAGACCTCACTAGAACACAAACCAGACTGGACCTTCTCCTGATGACAGGTGCCTAGACTGCAAGCTTCATGTGGCAGGTACCAGAATCTACTTTCTGTATTCCACACCAAAGAAGAGATTTTAAAATGCAGACTCAATCAGATCATGTCCCTCTTCTGCTCAAATGCTCCGACGGCTACCTGCTCTGTGGCTGCAGGATCTGCCCACCCCTCTCCTCGTCTGTCCTCCCGGCTCCTGTTCACTGCGATCCAGCCCCACAGGCCAGCTTGCTCTTCACACACGCCGTGCTGCTGCTCCCTCAGCCTGGGACTTCCTCCCTCCACATCTCCTTGTCACTGAGGCTTCAATTCAAGTGTGGCCTTTTCTCCCTCACCGATTCCACATTTCTGTTAGATTTTCTCAGTACGGCTAAGAGGGTGATCAGTCTCTGATGTACTTATTCTGTCTTACCTGCTTATCATATCTTTTACTACAAGTAAGTTCCATAAAGCCAGGAGGCTTTTCCACATGGCACCACATGCCCAGGGCCTAGAATAGTGACCAGCATGCAGTAGGGGCTCCATGGGTATCGGTGAAATCACCGAATGCTTGCATGACCTGTATTCTCATTTAGGCATCTGGTACAGTGCTTGTCATGTAAAAGGTATCTCTTCAATGACAATTCATGACTCGTGATCATTTTGAGATAAAGTCTATGTCTTCAATATGGCATGTAGGACCCTTCTCGTCTTAGACCCTACCCATCTCTTCTCCTCCTCCCATTTTATTCTCCAGAAGTACTCAATGTCCTGCGGTTACCTGAACATGCCATGTTATTTCACACTGCCCTGTCCTTCCACATGGCGTCCCTCTGCCTGCCATGTCCCCATTGCCGGGACTGTCCTTTACCACCATCTCCCTGGTGTACAGATGATCAGTCTCTCCTGAGTTTTCACAAAGCCCCGAACATGCTGTTATTAAGTTTCTTGTACTGGAATGGAATGCTTTTTTTTTCTTTTCTTTTTTACACCTTCTCTATCTCTCTCAATTGACAATTCCCTCTCTGAGAGTGAGGGTCACCATGCCTTATTCATCTTTCTGGCATCTAATTCAATGTGTGGCATCTAAGAGAATCTCAATATTTGTTGAATTATCTAAACTTAAGCCATACTAGGAATACACTTAAAATGCCAAAAAGAGGCACCTGGGTGGCTCAGTCGGTTAGGCGTCCGACTTCAGCTCAGGTCATAATCTCACAGTTGGTGGGTTCCAGCCCCGCCTCGGGCTCTGTGCTGACAGCTCAGAGCCTGGAGCCTGCTTTGGATTCTGTGTCTCCCTCTCTCTCTGTCCCTCCCCTGCTCACACTCTGTCTCTCTCTTTCTCTCTCTCTCTCAAAAATACACAAACATTAAAAAAAAATATTTTAAATGCCAAAATGCCTTCATTTCAAACTATGCTTACTGTTAAAAACATAAAATACACTATAAGCTTAATAAGAACATGAGACTTCAACTAACTAAAATAATGAGATCTAGTAATTACATTAATTTGGTTAATACTGAGAAAAATGTAGTATTTCCCTAATACTTACCGAAGCATAAAAGCACATATGACAGAACTATAGCAGTTATAGTTAAAAAAAAAAAAAAAAAAGAAAAAGAAAAAAGAGTATAATAATCTTAAGGGAAAAAAACCACTAAGAAGACAAATACTTACTTATTTTTGGTCAGTCATTATCTTGGGATCTGGCTTACTTCTCACAGGCCTTTCCAAAAATCGTAATACTAGTAGTTCCAACGTCTTTTTTAAAAAGGTTTCATTTAACCCACTGCTAACACAGCTGGCCTGAGGTTTGAATCCCAATCATAGCACCAATCACATAAACCCAAACACAAAGCAAAAAGAGAAGAAAAAAAAAAAGCCATCCTTCCAAGAAGATACAGCACCAAAGAAGATGCTCACCACCCCAGAGAAGCATCTGTCCATTGACATTGACCTCAATCACACTCTGCAGCACAAAATGCTCATTAAAAACACTCAAGATTATTTATAACCTGTGGGTCATTTCCTTAATCGGCCAACTTTTTTTCTTTTTCTTTTTTTTTAATCATCAGATTTGACTATTTCATTTAAAACAACCCAACAGGTTAGAAATACTGGAAACAAATCAAATAATTAGTGTATCAGATGAAAACTCTTTTGAAAGAAAAGCAAGGGATGTAACAGAGTGCTAAAAGGAGCCCAGATTGGCCAGGCACCAGCCCCCATTTCTCCCCACCTCAGGCAGCTGGCTGTTAGCATTATCTAGAGAAGCCTCCAAACTTGGGGTCTCATCTCTGATTTGAAGCACTTCTTCTGTTGAGACGCTGCCAGTGGAATCTTGAGACTGAACAAGTAGATCGGGATGGTCTGGCAGTGTTTCGTCTGCAGCAGAATCACTGTTTAACTGCGAGGAGAAACAGGAAAATAAGGAAGTCATCCGTGAGCCAGTGATGGTCACAAAAGCCACACCGCCTCTGTATCATATTTTGGGGGCTTAGTTAGAAACAGCCTGACTTCCTAAAATTACCTCCCCCCCCCCCCCAACTCTGTTACTCTGTGACAGAATCAATGCTGCTAACACGAGCAGCTAACCCAGCAGCATGAGCTGCATCCATTCATGCAGGTTAAGCTTCGCTAAACAAAAACTACCAAAGTGGAAGACCTCCGCATAACTACGTTCATCGTGAACCCAAATTCACTTTTTATGGTAATATGTTGTGTTTTCAGCTGGTGTGAGCACTTGTGAGGACGGGGGCTCTCTCCCTCCCTGTGGCTCCAGGGCCCGGCAGGCAGTGCTTTCGCAAGAAGCAGCGTTAACCGGGGGGGCAGGCACGTAAGTCTGAACAGGCTGTTCACTTCTCTAAGCCAAAATATGACAAAACTTCAGTCAGCCAAGAAGAATTAGGACAATAAAGTTGTTGTAATGGCAGTCTGTCATTAGTGGGTTTATATTCTTGGAAAAGAATCAGAAAAGAAGGGAATACTAGAGTTTTTCCTTTTCTAAGCAGGGTTATAAATTCTTCACCGTCAGTAACATAAATATCAAGTTTCTGATTCAGAGTAGGTAAAGGCAAAAACCCTTATGCCCCCTGTGAAGAGGAAGCAACTTTGAATTCGTTTTTTATTTTGTTACCACTAGGACTAGGGTTGGCCTTATAAGGAGATAGTTCTTTTTTTTTTTTCCTCTCTTCTTCTTTTTTTTTTTTTTTTTTTTAGTTTTCATTTTTATTTAAATTCTACGTAGTTAATATGTAGTGCCATATTGGTTTCAGGAGCAGAATCTAGTGATTCATCACTTCCATACAATATCCAGTGCTCATCCCAACAAGTGTCCTCCTTAATGCCCATCACCCATCTAGCCCCAATACGTCTACCACCTCCCCTCCAGCAACCTTCAGTTTGTTTTCTGTCCTTAAGAGTCTCTTGTGATTTGTTTCCCTCTCTTCTCTCTTTTCCCTTCCCCTCTGTTCATCTGTTTTATTTCTTAAATTTTACACATTAGGGAAATCATATGGTATCTGTCTTTCTCTGACTTATTTCACTTAGCATTAATAAACTATATAAATGGCAAGATTTCATTCTTTTTGGTGGCTGAGTAATATTTCATTGTATATATATACCACATCTTCTTTATCCATTCATCAGTCGATGGACATCTGGACTCTTTCCATAATGTGGCTATTGTTGATAGTGCTGCTATAAACATTGGGGTGCATGTGCCCCTTCGAATCTGTCTTTTTGTATCCTGTGGGTAAATACCTAGTAGTGCAGTTGCTGGGTCATAGGGTGGTTCTATTTTTAACTTTTTGAGGAGCCTCCATACTGTTCTCCAGAGCGGCTGCACCAGTTTGCATTCCCACCAACGGTGTTAAGAGGGTTTCCCCTTTCTCTGCATCCTCACCAACATCTGTGGTTTACTGTGTTGTTAATTTTAGCCATTCTGACAGGTGTGAGGGGCTATCTCATTGTGGTTTCGATTTGTATTTCCCTGGTGATGAGTGATGTTGAGCATCTTTTCATGTGTCTGTTAGCCATCTGGAGGTCTTCTTTGGAAAAATGTCTATTCCTGTCTTCTCCCATTTCTTAACTGAATTATTTATTTTTTGGGTGTTGAGTTTGGTAAGTTCTTTATAAATTTTGGATACTAATCCCTTATCAGATATTTACAAGTATCTTCTCCCATTCTGTCGGTTGCCTTTTAGTTTTGTTGACTGTTGCCTTCACTGTAAAGAAGCTTTTTATTTTGATGAGGTCCCAGTAGTCCAGTTTTGCTTTTGTCTCCCTTGCTCTGGAGACATGCTGAGTAAGAAGTTGTTCCAGCCGAGTTCGGAGGGGTTGGTGCCTGTGTTCTCCTCTAGGATTTTGAGGAGACAGGCAGTTCTATCCCATGGCTCTCATGGGAGCAAACCTCTGTTAAGCATTTATTGTAGGCTGGGTGGCCTTCCTCCTCATAAAATTCCCATGAGGCAGACACTATCCAGAGTCCAGTTTTAAAGGGGAAGTTAGGTAGGTTGACCATAGTTACACAGAAGGGTGGTGGCACAATGCCACGGTCTGGCTCCACGGAGGGCTGGTGCCTCCTTCAGTCACTGTTGCCAGTAACTCGATTAAATGAAAATAGTCCCAAGGAGGACAAAGCGTTAGGTGGCATGGATTTGGAGGCAGACGGCTTGGTTCCAGCCTACTTAACTAGTAGCTATGTGTCCTGGGACAAGTCGCTCGTCCTGCAGAATTGCAATAACCGTATTTACTTCATGTGGTTGGGGGGGGGCGGGGCGTTCTGCAGACTAATAGATGCCAAACACCTTTCACAGAGGCTGGGGCATGACAAACATCCAGTGAGTGGTGACAGTTGCTGTTATTATCATCAGTTGCTGTTCATCATTTAACACTTAAATGAGGGTTGACTGAAAGACATCGTGGGACAATAATGAGATGCCCAAATTGGAGAGGTGACCGGAAGCCACGTGCAAACTGGCAACTTCCCATTTTGTTTACAGCCAGAGCAGCCCCGGCCACTCAACACTGAGGCCAGCGCTCCACTAGCCGACTGAACGTGGAGCAAACAGGGGCAAAAGAGAGGGCATGGCTGGGCTCAGTGTGAAAAGGGTATCCCTTGAGAGCTAGGTCAGTGCAGCCTGCTGGCACCACTGATTCCTATCTATGTGCCCCACGGGGGCCCTTCCACACCTCCTTTCCTCCTGCCACCCCTTTCGCTCCCACATTTCTGAGCAGGCAGACTAGTCTTGCGGGCTTCCTTTTCTCATGTTTCACTCACTCTTTAATCTCTGCCACGTAGCCTCTGGGCCACAAGTCGGAACCCCCACATATAACTGACCTGATCTCGAACGGCACAAAGCTGTGCTCGATCTTTTCATGCCAACTAGCAAAGAAAAGTGGGTGGAGGATAAAGCAGTGTTGGTGTCCACACAGATACCAAAACTACGTGTCACTCAAGATGAGGACTTCTAGAAGTGTCCAGAGCGACTCGCCATCACTAGGAGAGAAGGTAACACTGTCTCAGCTGCTAAAGGGGGTGCGGCATAAACATAAATGTTGAGTAATGTCATGAACAGCACGCTCCATTAGCAATGCAACTCTGTATTTTCATTTCGGTGTGTGCCATTTTACCCAAAGTGAAATGAAAATCGGAAAATCCAGAGACAGTAATTACTAAGGTGGAAGTTAAGAGGAGAGTGAGACCAACTGTCGCTGTATGAGAAGGTAAGTGTGTACCATCTGCGTGCGGGACAGTATCTGGCTTGCTGTGAGAGCTGCTTCCTCTTCCGAGGACTCGTCCGTGTCTTCCTGGTTGGTCAGGTTCAGGCTGGGGGTGCTGCTGGAGCACTGGTACTCTTGGAGGGAGGGAGTGTCCCCTTTGTCAATACTGTCCAGTGAGCGCCTGCGGACTCCCCAGTTGAAATTGTCCATACTTTCACCCTGCAAAAGAAAGACATGATCTCTAAGGCCTCAGATACATGTGTATAAATACAGTAAACACAACACACCAGGAAAACATGTACTGAGATGAAAAATACTCAATGCATCATCATAAGCAGAGTTTCAATCAGCCCTTCGATTTCTCGAAACTTTTAAAACATCGTTAAATATTCATATTTAAAGAGATCACAATATTTGGTTGAGCCTGTTTTAACTAAATAATTTTCTTGACTTCCTATATTGTATGACTGGGGACCGACTAAACCTACTGTCTAGGCCATTTCTATTCTAATGCCCAAACACAAATGAGACCACGAAGAAGACGAATACATCACAGACAACGATACATAAACAATCCACAACACCAGGCTGCAACTTACCTGCAGTTCCTGGTTAGCAAAAAGGAAAACACACAGAATTAGAAAGAACGAAGACAAACATTTAAATATACGCTACACTTTTGGGGGAAAACTCTTTGTGATTTCTCAAACCCAAAGACTGATTCAAGCTCTGGATTAAGCTCTGAGTAGAAAGCCAACATGTGATTCAAATTACTTTTTTTATGCAAAATATATTATGAAGAAGTCAGAGACAGACACTGAAAACAACATTTCTGTGATACACTTTGCAAACACGAACTTTAAGAAAATCTTCAAGATTTACATAGATTTAATGCTTGATACAATGCAAAACTGACTTAAAGTACCCACATTCAGTTGACAACATACAGGGTCACAATTATTTTCGTCTAGAGAATGGTTCTGGCTAAACCCAGTGGCCATTTTTTACTACAAAATAGTCTGAAATCAAGATCAAAGCCATCAAAACATAACTTTTGACAAGTTCAAAAGGTCAAGAGGAAATAGGGCAGATTTCAATTTCACCCCACTTATGGATTTACAGAAGTTATGTTTCTGTTATTCTACGCTGATCCTCCTTTTGCAAGGACATAATTCTTACACTCGCTCTTAAGCTCTGATATGACAAATGACAATGAGCTGGCCAGCAATATAGGATTTATTTGTGTTCCTTTACTCAAGAGGCACTGGCTAGGATACAGGTTTTCAAATCCTTTTTTTTTTTTTTTTTAAATAAAGCAAAGCAATACTTATTTCGAATGAAATTTAAAATGGAAGTCAACTGTGCAAAGCTGATGAACTAAACCCAAGCCGCTTTGGCTGCAAAAGGTAACAAGGAGCTCTTTGCCTGCACTCTGGGTACATCCTTGAAGTCTTAGAAACCCTGCAGGTCAAAGTTTGAAAAGCCACCTTCCTACCAGATATTTCAATTATTATTATGTAGCACAGTACATAATAATGGCAACAGCCCTAAATATTTGTTTGGTGAATGAATGGGGAGCTTCCAAGGTTGGCGGGTATTTGGGGGGTATTTTAGAAGTTTAATTAACAGTTTCATTTGTTTTGTACCAAAGTATTTCCTACCACCATGTTTTAAGCAAGACTATATTTAGGTTTTAAAGAATCTCTACCATTTGAATTGTCTAATGATGAGGCATACATGAACACCACCCACCCAAATCACTATGACTTGAATTAAAGACAAAACTACATTAAGCGTCTTTAATTCAATTTGCCAAAGTTCTGTTCAAAAGCCATGTTAATTAGTACCTATGTATTAGGGTATGGGATAAACTTGGAAGCATTTACAGAGTTCTTAAAAAAAAAAAAAAAGAAGAAGATAAAAAAGCAAACAAAATAAATAACGTTACCATTACGAACATGTCAAGAGCCTGCCTGCCTGCCTTCACAAATTTTAAACTCTCAATTGAAAACAAATAACTGCATTAGAGTTTAGGAGCTGCTCATGCCCTTGTGGTCGGGCAGCAAGGCTCTTCAATCCATCAGACTTTCTTGCCTGATTATTCAAGTCAGTCCTATTTCTTACAACGTGTTTTTGAAATTGGGGATGTGAAATCAAGTTTAGAGGATGGTGATCTGCCACTTTGGAAAAAAAATGAAAGAGAATAGGAAATATCAGCGTGTGCATAACAGCATAGGGTGAGGCTGCATATTTTTATTTTTTTTCAAGTAACCTCTATACCCAATGTGGGGCCTGAACTCACAACCCCAAGATCATGAGTCACACGCTCCACTGACTGAGCCAGCAAGGTGCCACAAGGCTGCGTATTCTTGAAACTTTCATTTTAAAGGTATGTGTATCTACTTGGATGTGATATAAAATGTATTAAGTATGGATCACAGTAAAAACAAAAAAAGTTTAAAAGCCACTGCCCTATGGGGCTGAATAATACTTGCTTGGGGGCTCCTGTGAACCTATCCATGTGTCTTTGGGAACATGTTCATGCCAAGTACAAAGGCAATTGGTTTGACCCTGAGCCACCATGGTTGTACCCTTCTGTATGCAAAGGAGGATGAAGCATGTAGGAGGACCTCCTTAAACTGGTCTCCTGTCCACAACTAATGATGTGACACGGCACAGGCCATTACATTTCATCCCTCCTCACCTATTAGAGCCAAAGGAAACATCCCTTCAAGAGGGTTAATCAATGCATTTGAGTTACGTGAGCGACTTTAAATTCTTTGGAGAAAGATGTGTCAATGACATGGGATGGATACCGGATGACAAGGCATTTTGGCTTCTCAAATATAGGTATTTGTAAACATTTTAGAATGAACACTTTTGAAACTTATGTGACAAACGTTTTAGATTTAGGAGTTGCAAGTTTAGGGGGATGAGCTACAGGAATAGGTCCCGAAGAGCCTGTCAGGGCAATCCTGTTCTCTTTGCCACAATGACTGTTTCAGAAATTGGCAAATGATCCAGCTTGACCCACTAATGTAACAGGAAGTGTGCTGAGGACGTTTAGGAGAGCAACTTCTTCACTGTTACAAAAGTGACCTTCATTTGCTTTGAACACTGCTGGATGTGGACACAACCATGTGACAGAGACTTGCAGAGAAGGGCAGAGCCTAGCCAACTGCAGAGAAATGATCAGAGACCTCCCTGAGCCACATCTAAATAAGCTATAACCCTCTGGACTACCTCAGTTTTGTAAGCTCGTAAATCCGCCTTTTGAGTCCGATTTTTCATTTCGAAATCATCTAAGCTGACACATACCTATCAATTTAATCTAGACTGAATCAACTTAGAGGAGAGAGCCCCTTGGTGCTACGTGAAATGAGTCATTTGAGGGGGCTGGCTACAGTACGAAGAAGAAAACAGTGAGGATGTCGCAGGTAGAATCTCGGTCATTTGACACAGTAGAGAGTTCTGGAGAGCCAAAGCCCTCGAAATCATGTGAGTTCATTTAATTTAACTTAGTGTTAAGTGTTTGTACTTATACTTTAAAATAGTGTTAGATAAATTTTAATATAATTTTTTACCATTTTGCTGCATATTAATTTGTTTCATTTGAAACATAAGCATATCCTAAATTAAAGACATAACTTTGGAAGAAACCCATTTTTCACTTTTTATTTCTTGGGGCAAAGAGTAAGAATTAGATGTTCCTCTTCTGTTTCAGACTGCTTCTGCTAACTGACCAACCGTACTAGTCACGTTTACTTCCCAATTTAGATTTTTACCTTTAAAAACATTTTTGTTTAATTCGTTTGTTGTTTCAAGTTTTTATTTAATTTCTAGTTAGTTAACATATAGTGTAGTATTAGCTTCAGGAGTAGAATTTAGTGATTAGTCACCTATGTGTAATAGCCAGTGCTTATCACAAGTGCCCTCCTTAATGCCCGTCACCCATCTAGCCCGATTTTACCTTCTTGACCTCACACTGACCTTAATAAGGAAAGATGCTGTGGTCAAACACTTAATTCTCATATACTTGCAATTGTAAGCTATAAATATACGGACTGCCCACATCCTTACCTCTGCATCTTCCAATTCAACATCTAAAAAGTCAAAATCCTTAAAAACGCCAAATTGTTGTTCACTGCTGTTGTCTTCCACGGCCACTTCTTCCTCTTGAATCATGTCTTCTGTTGCAGAAATTAGGCTGGTCTGTTGGTCACCAACTTCCAAATCCTCATTAGAAGAAAATACAACCTAAGGCCCGGCCAAAAAAAGAAAAAAAAAGGCCACCCGTCAGCATTGTCACTCTGCCCATGAGACACTGGTGCCCGAAGAGTCACCGCAGGCTTCATCTGTCAACGAATTCAGAGCTTCAATCTGGTTTTCATGCTAAAGTCTAACTGGTTGAATACTTAATTAATGTAACTGCCAAGTACCATGGAGACCATATCTTTTTCATTCTTAGTTAATGCCATGAAATAAGGGAAGTCAGAAAAGGCAAGCAAGGAGACAGAATACTTTCCATTTTTTTTAATGGAGTAGTAACAGGATTTTTACAGCCTTTATGCATGCGATCATGATTACTCACGGATGGATTCTTTGGAAGGCCAGATTCTGGACCACAGAGAGAAAGCACATTCATTAGCTTTTCTCTTGTTCTTCGCTAAGGGGGGAAAAAAATGCAAATGTTAGGATTACTGATAAGTAAGACAAATTCTCAAGCTGTCATACATACAACAAAATTGATTCTTCTGTAGATGTTCGGTTCTGATTTTTTTTTTTTTTTTAATGTACCTGTGATAACTGTGGCCTTTTCCAGCTAACAGGAACCAAGGCGTTAGAATTAGAACCAGAAGAAGTGGAAGAAGTACTCCTAGTAACTGCAATAACTTTGGGTTTCCCATTTCTTCCAGCTGCACTATGCTGATCGCCATACTTATTTCCAATGATTGGTGTCTGCAGAGAAACAAAAAGGACAGTGTTCGACTGGGATATTTCACCATAAAGGGATTAGGAGTGGATCTGTAAGGACTTTTTTTTTTTTTTATAAACAACCAAAAAAAAAAAAAAAAAAAAAAAGCAAAGGAAGATAACAGCATAAAGTAGATGTTACAAAAATCAAATGTAATGATGTCTTTTAAAAAATTAATTTATTTTTTAAAGTTTGTTTGTTTATTTAAGTTATCTCTATACCCAGTGTGGGGCTTGAACTCACGGCCCCAAAATCAAGAGTTGCCTGCTTTGGGCGCCTGGGTGGCTCAGGTGGTTAAGCATCCGACTTCGGCTCAGGTCATGATGTCACAGTTTGTGAGTTTGAGCCCTGCACTGGGCTCTGTGCTGACCGCTCAGAGCTTGGAGCCTACTTCAGATTCTGTGTCTCCCTCTCTCGCTGCCCCTCCTCTGCTCACACAGTCTCTCTCAAAAATAAATAAACGTAAAAAAGAATTAAAGAGTTGCATACTTCCACTGAGCCAGTTAGGCACCACGTGATGTCTTTTTTTTTTTTTTTTTAAATCAGGAGACTTCACTTCACTGAAAATGACTCCCTGAGAAGATGAGACAATCAGACAGCTCATTCCTATTTTATTATCATCTTCGTAAGTTTATTTATTTATTTATTTATTTATTTATTAAGTTTTACTTATCTATTTAGAGAAAGAAAGCACAGGCAGGGAGGAGCAGAGAGGGGAGACAGAATCCTAAGCAGGCTCAGCACCAACAGCACAGAACCCAACGTGGGACTTGAACTCATGAACTGAGAAATCATGACCTGAGCTGAGATCAAGAGTCGGATGCTTAACTGACTGCGCCACCCAGGTGTTTCTTAAGTTTATCTCTTTAGAGAGAGAGCATGAGTGGGGTAGGGGCAGAAAGAGAGGGAAGGAGAATTCCAAGCAGGCCACATGCTGTCAGCACAGAGACTGATGCGGGGCTTGAACTCATGAACTGTGAGATCATGGCCTGAGCCAAGATCAAGAGTCAGATATTTAACCAACTGAACCGCCCAGGCGTCCCTACGTACTTGCATTTTAAATAGAGATCTGCTTTCTTTAAAAAACACCATCTTCATGCCCCTCTTCAGGAAAGTAGCAACTTGGAATAAAATCTGGCGCACCTTAGGTTGTTGGGTAAGAGGGGATGTTTGTTTCCTTTGCCTTCCTGTGGCTGCCTAGCACATACACTTCAGTCTCTTCTGAATAGACTGTGTGCTCTTCTCATTGCCATGCTGAAGTTGTCCTCTCCCCTGACCTAGGCCAGAGGCACTGATGTGCGATAGGTTTCTTTAGTCATCAACTGTGACCTTCCCACCAGCAGGGAAAACTACATCCACGGACTCGGTCGTGGTGAATGATTTGGCCATAAGAGTGTGGCTGTCAACATGGTGAAAAAAGACAAGAGGACTCTTCGAGACACTGAGACCTTCTACAACACCTCCATTGAGGAGATGCCCCTCAGTGTTGCTGACCTTATCTGAGGGGCTGTCCTGCGACCTAACCCTACCCAAGGTTCAGTCCTTAGGGGGCTGAAGAGCAGCAGGAGCGGGGAGGGAAGGGAGCCTAAGGATGGACTTCTCATTTTTTTCCCCCTTTGACTAAATGTCACTTTTTGTGGCAAAAAACAAAAAACAAAAAACCACCTGTCATCTTACCACTCAGATTTAATCTATTACCATTTTGGTGTTTTTTCAATGCATACTGTTCTATGTGCTTCAGTAATGTGCTTTTGCAAATATTCAAGCTGGGTAACAACTCCAAAGAGGAAGGGATCTATGTAGCTTCTCCCTACAAATCTGATGTGTAACATTTCCAAGTTTGTTTCGGTAAAAATTCTATGCTCATCCACAATCCATCTGTATTTATTCTGGCTTTGTGAAGCATCTTGAATTTACATCTGAAAATCGTAGTCAAGCTCATTTGCATGTCACACGGTTCCTTTATGATGTGGTTCCTGCTGCTCTCCCTAACCTCAACGTCTATCACACCCACCCTCACTTTACACCCCAGCAAACCTGAACTTGCTATTGTGTTCCAAACACACCTTGCCTTTAGGGACCTGTGTTTTGGCACATGCTGCCCCCCCTCACCCCCACTGCCTTTGAATGGAATATTCACCAACCAAACCCATGGTCATCTTTTAATGGGGACTCCAGACCTCCAAGGAGGCCTTCTCTGACGCCACACATCTGGGTAATTATACTTGGACATTTGCCATGTGTTGGTGATTTGTTTACATGGCTGTCTTCCCTAGTGTACGTGAGTCCCCTAGACCTTGTGCGATACATCTCTGCTCCTCTACTCCAATGCCTATACACAGCAGGTACTTAGTAATCTTTGAAGCAACAAATTGAAATTAAGTATATCAAGTGTTTTTGAGAATTCTTATCACTGCTTTAGACAAGATAATTAAGTTACAATTTCTGACTCAGAAGACACAGGAAAGCCCGGTTTCTTTATCAGATTCCTATGCTATGTGCTTCAGGACAGAAATTCTGATATTAACTAAAAAGTCAGCAACAAACATGGTTTCTATCTAAAAAACACAACCCATAAAGATCTGGGTAAATTCTAATACCAAGACTGAACAGCAAAACATTTTTTAAAACTATATGATTCTAATCAATAATATTAAAGAAATTAGGTCTTCCATTTTTATCTGTCTCAACTTCCCTGCAATCGTTGTTCAGTAACTCCCTTCTTGAAAAATTCCTTCTTTGGCTTCTAAAAGACCACTTTAATGGCTCCAAGGCCAGTAAGAATGGGCTCAGGTGCTGGAAAAAAAAACAAAACTGGGGGTTTCCACCAAGAGCCAAACATTTTTATGTGAGATTTGTGTTAATATGTGGCATAGTCAAGGGCCCAGGTTCCCTTCTGCACTGGTGGACCCTGCCTCTCTCTCCCTTTAAAATACTGGGCTTTTCAGGTCTTAGCTTATTTTAGCCTTATTTTTCCTTTCACAATTTTAACTGCCCACTTATAAAACATTGAAGACCTTACATTGTTACTTCCACCCCAGTTTTCTTCTAAAACATAAACTCTGATTGCCTCCTAGGCATCTCCTCTGGTAGGTTCTTAGTTCAGAATTGGTATATCCAAGGCTGATCTCCTCACTCTTCCCTTCTTGCAAAGATCTGTTCTCCTTGCCTTCTCCTTCCCTCAAAGGTACCAACATTCAGCCAGTTGTCGAAGCAATATCCTTGATGCCTCTTCCTCACTCAGTACTTCCTCTCCTTCCCATCAAGGAGATGTTTATGACTTCCTTAGTCATTCTGAAAACCATCCCTTCCCTTTTCATTTTCTCTGCAACTGCCTAGAGACATGCCAACATGACCTTTTAATTATTCTAACAGATTCCTTATTGACTTCCCTCCTCTCCACCTGGTCTATTTTTCCATCCTGGTCTATTTTTTCCATCCTGTTGCCAGAGTAAACTTCCCAAAATGCAAATCCTGCAATTTCCACTCCAGTTAAAAATCCTTTAAGAGTTCCCACTGCTTCAAGATAAAACCATCTTGTTATGATGCATGCAAGATCCCTAATGATCTTGCCTCTTCCTCTGCCTTCGGCTTCATCTACCATCATACTCTACACTTGCATTCTCTATAGTCTGTGCTCAGGATATGGTACAAATTGGAAATTTCCAGAATACCATGCTTTCTCACACTACGAGGCTTCATTCACACATGCTGCTTTTTCCTGCATTAATCTCCTGTTCCCAAGCTTCCATATATGCTTGCCTAGGGTTACTTTATCTTTCAACACCACATCAGGTTAGAGGTACACGCTGTATCTTCCTACAGTACTTTTAACTTACTTCCAGCTAAAGCACTTATCACAATGTTTATTTACCCACTGACCCAAGAGATTGTATGCTTCCCAAGGACAGGCCTTTTTACCACCCCCACCCCAATTTCAAAGCACCTATCACAATGTCTCCTACTGACTATGTGCTTAATCAATGCTTGTCGGATGAGTGAGTAAATGAACAAATGAAAGTTTCAAATAGAGCACCTTACCTCAGATATATCAAAATGAAAATCTAAGGTCTTCCCAGGCAACTCCTTGGAGACATTATTAAAAATCTTGGTGAAGGATATTTCAGGAGAACCTAGATCTCCTCCATAGGTCTTGGGGATATCGTTGGGCACAACGAGACTTGCAGAGCGAGACACCACCAGTTTTAATATGTTAAGGGCTTCCTTCCAGTAAGGACTCTGTTTTCAAAAGAATAATGCACATATAAAAATTATAAATATATATTTAAGAACCAAAATTTAGTGTACACTGTAGACAATGAAAATATTGTTTCTGCAAAAACTTCTGTAAATCATTCGCTTTTACTTTCAGGTCCTTAACAGAGGATCTGAGTTACGAAAGTTAAGAAAATTATCATTTCTTTTTTTTTTTAATTTTTTTTTAATGTTTATTTATTTTTGAGACAGAGAGAGACAGAGCATGAATGGGGGAGGGTCAGAGAGAGGGAGACACAGAATCTGAAACAGGCTTCAGCCTCTGAGCGGTCAGCACAGAGCCCGACGCGGGGCTCGAACTCACGGACCGCGAGATCGTGACCTGAGCTGAAGACGGACGCTTAACCAACTGAGCCACCCAGGCGCCCCAGCAAGACCTTTCTTAAGAGATAATTCAAAGGTGAAATTCAGTACAGACCAGACTGACTTACCATCATTTGCGTGGTTTAAACCAAGTCTGATTTCCTACTTTCTAAATATCTGGGCTCCTTCTATCAGACACAGAAAATACCTCTAAAATACAGACTCTACAAAGAGTTCTTCTGTTTCTAAAAGTAGTATCTGGGGGCGCCTGGGTGGCGCAGTTGGTTAAGCGTCTGACTTCAGCTCAGGTCACGACCTCGTGGTCCGTGAGTTCGAGCCCCGCGTCGGGCTCTGGGCTGATGGCTCGGAGCCTGGAGCCTGTTTCCGATTCTGTGTCTCCCTCTCTCTCTGCCCCTCCCCCGTTCATGCTCTGTCTCTCTCTGTCCCAAAAATAAATTAAAAACGTTGGAAAAAAAAAATAATTAAAAAAAAAAAATAAAAGTAGTATCTGTTCATTATTAGAATCTGGTTAGTAGCAGGTACAGAAGAGTCACAAGTATACTGTCCAGAGGTGATGACAGCTGCCACTCACGTACATTCTTTCCAGCCACTACTGACATGTGTATTCAGAGATGTAACGATTAATCAAAATTGGAAATCACACCAATGCTGCCATTCAGAGTTTGCTTTTTGTCCCTTACATGAAGAACATTTTTTCCATGTCATAAATATTCCTGGAAACATGACTTAGGGACTAACTACTTCCCTATTCTTGGACCTTTCAAGTGTTTGTTTGTTTTTTTTTTTGTTTTTTTTTTTAATGATCATAGGATTGTTTTACAAGGAATTCTATACAAAAATTTTGTGGTCACTCACCTGTACATATTTACCAATAATCTTTATGATCTCCAGATTAAACTGCTTGACCGGGGCAGCAGAGAGGTCAATATGGCTCAAAAGACTATAGATGATCTGTAGTAATGACTGCTGCATGCTGGACAATCCTTTCTCTAATAGCTAAAAGTAATATAAAGAGTATAATTTCATGAGGTTAAGGAAAATTCAGTATTTATATTTATGATGCTGAAAAACAGAACAGATTTAATCCATGATTTTATGGTTAGATGATCAGAAATCCAGAGACTAATAAATAACAAAGGTAAAAGACAATGTCTATTACCATTACTTGTCCTCAGTTCAGAAAGGATCAATAGATAATTATTTTCATCTTAATCTTAGTGTTTTCTTTCATTTCCTGAGCTAATTTGAGTTAAACACCACTTATTCTAGGTTAAGAAAAAAACCATCATACCACCATCACCAGAGAATAACTATCCCCAAACCATTCATAACAGCCACTTGTTAACTATGTGATCTTAGACAAGTTTCTTAACCTCTGAGCCATGATTTTTTTTTTTTAAATAATAATCACACTATCTACTTTATATTGTTTGCAGGACGATTAAATATATGTGGTTCTAAATATACACAACTAGTTTCAGTACTGTTGTTAGGAATAATTTCAGAATTAACAATAAGAATAAAACAAGGAGAGTAACATTTGGGGCAAAGCATTCTCTCTATAGAGTGAAAAAAATGTCACCATACGAGGTATACACAGGCTGTCCTGTGCCAGTTCCAGACTTCATGACCCCATGATTGGAGAAACAGTGCTACCTTAGTGGTGAGCTTGATGGTGGCACCAACGTGAAGCTGGTCTAAGGAGCATAAACTCAAAGCCGATAAGAACAGGCTTAGGAAGTTACCCTTGGTTTTATGTTGGCTATTGTCCTAAGGATGTAAGATAAACCTAGAGACCTGTATTTATTCAGGTTAGAAAGCTGTCACACAGTTCACATCGTCAGTTCACTTTTTTTTTTTAAGATTTTTTATTTTTTTAAAGTAATCTCTATACCCAACGTGGGCCTCGAACTCACAAACCTGAGATCAAGAGTTGCGTGCTCCACTTACTGAGCCAGCCAGGCACCGCTCCCTGCCATCATCAGCTCTCTTAAATGTAAGGTTGATGGGAGCAAACCTATCAAAACCAACACCTTAAAAATGCACACCAGTCCTAAACTGGTTTTTATGATAGTCCTAAAGCATTCTGTGTTCTATATCAACCTCAGGGATAGAGCTGTTAAATAGTGTTTTCAGCCATATTTAAAATACCTATTGAGTTATGAATAATTTTTTAAGTTTATACAGTGTTTTGGGTTTAATTTTTAGAGGCCAGTTTTTTTTTTTTTTAATTTTTTTTTTTTTTTAACATTTATTTATTTTTCAGACAGAGAGACACAGCATGAACGGGGGAGGGGCAGAGAGAGAGGGAAACACAGAATCAGAAGCAGGCTCCAGGCTCTGAGCCATCAGCCCAGAGCCCAACGCGGGGCTCGAACCCGTGGACCGCGAGATCGTGACCTGAGCCGAAGTCGGATGCCTAACCGACTGAGCCACCCAGGCGCCCGAGGCCAGTTTTTAAAAAGGAAGGTATCATTATTATAAGCTGACAAAAATTTTTAGTGAGTAGGAATTTCTTCCTTTTGAGATTCTTTGTGGATTATCTACTCAATAATTTATTTTTTAGGCATGAAGTTACTTTCTCAACAACCAAATATTAACTTTTTCAAAAAAATGTTCATTTCTTTTGAGAGAGAGAGTGCATGCGAGCAGGGGTATAGAAAGTGAGGGAGAGAGAGAATCCCAAGGAGGCTCCATGCTTAGCCTGGAGTCAAATGTAGGCCTTGATCTCGTGACTGGGAGATCACGACCTGAGCCGATATCAAGAGTTGGCTGCTCAACCAACTGAGCCACCCAGGCACCCTGATATTAACTTTTTATGATATTGTAGGGCTAGTGTTTTTGTAATTCCATCTTTAGCCACTCAAATCATATCTTAGATCAGGGAGCAAACATATTATCAAAATAAGAACTTACCCAGCAAAAATGCCTTTGCACGCCATTTTATTCTAGAAAGGATTTCACAGTCAAGAACTAATTTTTCACAAACAAAACATTATAACCATTCTCTAGGATCAAGACCACTGAAAACCCATTTCTTAGTTGAAATAAAGGTGTAGTTTACATTATTTGAGTTTTATGTCACTTAAGGACAGTGAATATGAAAATATATTTAAATGTTAATATATTTATTTAATATTTTAAATAAAAGGTAAAGTTTATCTTATTTTGAGTTGATATCACTTGAGGACAGTGAATGAGAAAATAAACACTGAAAATGAAAATTAAAAAAAAAAAACCCTTTATACTTGAAAGTATGCTTTATACTTTCTTTATACTGGAAAGGAATTACCCATATTTTACTTTTAAAAAATGTTATCTGTATTCACTTTCAAACACAATTTAAAGATTAATTAGTATCAGTACTGCTTCTAGAAATAAATCTATGTGAAAATTTTGCCACAGAACAGTTAAAAAAATTACTTTTTTTTTTTTTGGTAAATTTACCTCTGCAAGATAAGTCACAAGATTAAATGTAGTATCTGAGAAGGAATCATGCAGATATCTACATACTACGTTGATCCAGTTAGAACAGTCTCTGGAATATGTGTGTGTACTATACAAACTCATCATGTGAGCCAGATTGACCAGCGCTGGGCATTTCTCTTCTGCACACACCTAAAAAACAAAGAAAATAGTGTCATTCACCCCAAATAAAGGCAATTTAAGGTTTAAACTTGATTTTATACTAAATGTATTTATTGAAAAATTTAGAGGTAGGTGTTGAAGCTTTAATGCATTTTATTTTAATCCAGTAGAAAAGTTAAATAAGAGAGGACAAGAAAAGAGGAAAAAAAGCACAAGGTATTCCTGAGGCTCTGTAAAACTGCCTTTGGTAAAACCCCTACATAGTTTTGTAAATGCTACATATCATTTTATAACTGTTTTGTAAAATCCCTGCATGGTTCAGTGCACAATAACAGAACAGGCAGTCTCCACTGAGGAGTTTGCAGCCAGGTTGGGACCAGCCCCAGACCTTCCCTTCCCTGTGCTCCTTCCCCACCCCTTCAGGGGAGCAGTCAACTGCAGAGCCGCTCACATGTGTGACATATTCAAAAGACTCTACCGGAGCTCTGATAGAGCTAAGTCCTGCACCTGCAATGAATGACAGACAACCTGTAGGATAGACCCCAAACTGCTCTTCAGGAAATAAGCTCCTAAGGTCCTTGGCCAGTAATTTAATGTCACTTCAAAATGTATTGACCTCCTAGAATTTGTTTGATACAATATTATGGAAACTGAATCAATAAATGTTTGTGGGGGGTGCCTGGGTGGCTTAGTCGGTTGAATGTCCAACTTTGGCTCAGGACGTTCATGGGATCGAGCCCAATATCAGACTTTGCGTTGACAACGTGGAGCCTGTTTGGGATTTTCTGTCTCTCCCTCTCTCTGCCCCTCCCCTGCTCATGCTTGCTCTGTCTCTCTCTCAAAAATAAACATTAAAAAACAAAAATGTTTGGGAGGATCTTACTGATCACATGTACCTTGTTTGCTTGTTCCCTGAGTTACTGGTGAGGATGTTCCTTAGTCTGCTCTGGGGGGGCACCTGAATAATGCAGAACTGGGAAAGGGCCACACTACTCTTTCATTCCCACCTATCACAGAGCTGTCCCTGAAATATCGTCTACTTTTCCGTTTTTCACTTTCCTCATTTATTCTACCATCTAATTGAGGTTTTGTTATGTATTTTCACAAACCTAGAACATTTATTTATTTATTAAAAAAATTTTTTAATGTTTATTTATTTTTGAGAGAGACAGAGTGCGAGCAGGGGACGAGCAGAGAGAGGGAGACACAGAATCCGAAGCAGGCTCCAGGCTCTGAGCTGTCAGCACAGAACCTGACACAGGGCTCGAACCCATGAACTGAGAGATCATGACCTGAGCTGAAATCGGAGGCTCAACTGACTGAGCCACCCAGGCACCCCAAACCTAGAGCATTTATTAAAGAAACTATGGTTGACCCTTCAACAACACGGGATTTAACTTTGTGGGTCCACTTATATGTGGATTCTTTTAGATAAGTATAGTACAGTACTGTAAGCCTATTTTCTCTTCCTTATGATTTTCTTAGTAACATTTTCTTTGCTCTAGCTTACTCTATTGTAAGAATACAGTATACATATAGTATACAAAATATGTGTTAATTGAGCTGTTTGTGTTATTGGTAGGGCTTACAGTCAACAGTAGGGTACTAGTAATTATGTTTTAGGGGAGTAAAAAGTCATATGTGATTTTCAACTGTGCAGGGGGGGGTTGGTGCCCATAACCCCTGTGTTGTTCAAGGTCAACTGTAGAAAATTACCTTTTAAAATACATATATTTTTCAACTTTCAGATGAATATAACTATTACTTTGATTCATCATGAGGACATTATCATTGGATAGACCTGAAATATGAAGATATGTAAGGCTGTGAAGACCATTAAAAGTAACTTAAAAGCTGCTTAATAAAATTATTTAAAGTAGTTAATGTATTACCCTTTTACCTATAAAACATACACTAGGAAGAAAATAAATTTATGTTTCTCATTTGTATTTCAAAATATAATTAATCACGCTATTTTTTTAAAATCACATAATTTTATCATTTCACAATTTGTTATTTTTTAGGAATAATTTTTATATTTTAAAATAAGTTCTTTTTGATTTTTTTTAGAAAAAGAGAATGTGAGCAGGGGAGAGGGGCAGAGGGAGAGACAGAGAATCATAAGCAGGGCTCCATCCCACGACCCAGGGATCATGCGTGACCTGAGCCAAAATCAGGAGCTGGACGCTGAACCGACTCAGCCACCCAGGTGCCCCATTAAAGTAATTTCTGTAAAGTAAAATTTTAAAGTGTGTATCTTCCTGAAAAATTCTTCTAGGATTCTTATGTTCTTAAAAAAATAGGTTTTTAAAGCATGATCTTTTTATTTGTTTAATCTCTACATGCAATGTGGGGCCTGAACTCAAGACCCCAAGACAAAGAGTTGCATTAAAGCATGATTTTTAAAAACCTTTAATTGAAAAGGAAGAAAATTCCTAGGAATGTATGCTGTGTAATTTTAAAGAAAATGGCTAAATGTGGACTTAATTTTGGAAATTTTGAATTACCAGGTTAAAATATGACTTCAGAAGACTGTCTTATAAGCAAACATTTTTAGCATACTATTTTTTGCCATAATGAATAGCTTAAAAGGACAATATTTGTCCTAAGTGTTGCCTCGCTTTGAAATCCTGTGCTCTCCAAGGGCACAAACAGAACTAGGGATATTTGCATAATGAGGAAGCACATAATGGCAGAAAATTGCTCTCAACAGTTTAAGTGAGAGAATAATTAAGGAATCCATTTAATTCACATCCTGCAGGTTGCTGAAAGCCGAGGGAAGGAACCTTTGTGTGCTGCTCAACAGGAAGAAAACAGACTTAACCACAATTTATGACGCACACAAAGCCATGTTTGATTTCTTAGAAACAAAAAGGTATCTGGGACTTTCCTGTGCTTTGCCCTGGTCAAGACGGCAGAGGCCTGACCCTCTGAGGGGTGCCCACATCCTTCGGGCTGGGCTGGGCTGGGCTGAGTTCTTCTCTTATGCCAGCATTCAGCAGGAAGTTCTCAGGCGGGAAGAGTCACCTGCCATTCTAAATGCTCCTACTCTACTTCCCTGATGATAGGATTCATGCTTTTTATTTTTTGAAATCCCAAAGTAAGCCAATATACTTTTTTTCCCTTTATATGTTCTTTCTTATCTCTCGTGAAAAAAAAAATACATCTCTACAACATTTTTCTAATGATGTATCATTAGAATACTAAAAGGAAAGGTATTTTAATAAATTATTTTGTACCACTTTCAGACCTCATTAATGCAAATATATGTTGTTGGGTGTTTAGGGCAATCCTTTTCAAAATTAAGATGTTTCCACTAATGATAATAATGGCTCTTTTTTTAAAAATACATGCTTTTAAAATGATTATGTTAAAAATCTCTCCCTATCTAATTTAGAAATTTACTTAGGGATGGATTCAACAGCATATTTTATTACATATGATCTTGCCACTTATTAAATATTATCTATCAAGATAACAAAAGGTTTCTAGTTTTGTGACTCTTAATGTGATTAATTGGGCTGGGATAACCCGGGGAGAAATCTGCACTTACCAGTCATGGGATTTGGGCACTGGAGAAGTGGGTGTTTTACTTGGCTTTCTGCATGCTTGCTCTTTCCCCTTACTGTTGTGTTAGTTTTGTTAAATAACCCTCAGCTTTTAAAGGGCTGCTTATAGAAAAAGCTCTTGCAGAGAATTTTACTTGCTTATTCCCTTCTGTTGAAGATTTCTCTGCTTTTCCTCCCCCTGCTTTAGCTAGGTTATCTTATACTGCTATCTTATACTCCTCTCCCCCAGTTCACTTAATTTCCTGCTGTATGTACAGGACTTGTAAATTTATAGAACTCCTTCTTATAACTGTCTATATTTTCAGTTGTTAAAGCCTTTTTTCCTAAGACTCATTAACTGACAAAAAAAGAAGAAAGAAAGAAAGAAAGAAAGAAAGAAAGAAAGAAAGAAAGAAGAAAGAAAGAAAATTAAGAAATAAGTTTAAGCAGAAGGCAAGTTATTTGGGTTATTTTTCTTGAGAGGAAATTATTTTTAAAAATCATCTTTTTTAAACGTATGATCAAGAGCTCTAACACTTTAGAGCAAATGTTAACAGATGACTTAAAAATAGCTACATTCCTGTTTCAGAAACAATGAGAGGGAAAGAGCCAAATAAGGAAGGGGAAAGAATGAAGCCAGCAAAGAGAGACGAAGAGAATGTTTAAAGAAAAAAAAGGCAAAAATAAAAGAAGAGAGAACTTTCGGAGCCACAAAATGGGTTTTGCCCTCTTCTTCTCAGGGCCTTTGCACGTGCAATTTCTCATGCCTGGAAAACTTCTACCCTTGGCCCTGTCGTTCCTTGTTTCTCATCCAGGGATCTTAGTTTGGTTATTCCTATTCAGCCTGCAGTGTCGGCTTTGAGAGGATTTCCTCTAGGCGGACTGTTGCTTTCTGTGCCCCGAGAGTACTGTCCTTTCACTGCACTTATCAGACAGACTCTATGGCCACTGTCTACTATTATACCCCTACTGTAAGGCCCACAGGGGCAAGTATTCTGTCTACTTTGATTATCACTGCATTTCTGGCACCTAACCCAGTGCTCAGCAAGTATCTGGTGGTGAACAAAGGAATGAATTGGAAACTGATAGAGAAGCAGAAGACAAAAGTAGGGAAAGGGAACCGAAAAAGACTCAGACTCAGCGGAGCTTTACTCTAAACAAATAATTTTATTCACTGTGATTTGAACAGTGGTAGCTTACATCATGACTGCAAAACTCCTTTATATGGAGGAAAAGAATAAAAAGATGTGAAATTCACAGCAGAAGTGACGGTAAAAGATTTTTAAGAGATTCCCCCCTTTAAGGTAAACTCCAGAGAAATTTCCCGCTAGTGTTTATCTTTCAGCGTAACATTTGCTTACCTTTGCTATTCGACTAGCTGTTTCTTTGCAAAACTGAGTTGGGCTGTCAAAATGCTGGATTAAGTGAGGCAATAAGCAAAGGATGTTAAGAGGAAAGCCTATCAAAAAAAAAGCAAACAATAACCAATTTTTATTGCACATTCTTTAAAAAATTCAAGGTATTTTTTTTAATGGTTCACGGAAACCATTTTATTTTTATTTCCTGGAGTGCCTGATCTTCTTAAATTCTTTCTTTTTTTTTTTTTTTTTTTTTTTGCTTTTACCAAAGAATTTAAGCTATCTCACATATTAAAAACAACAACAACAACAACAACAACAACAGCAGCAGCAGCAGCAGCAACCCATGATTGGTTGTGGAAAAGCAGAAATTAGAGTTCAAAACAAAGGATTAGTTTACATTTCACTACACTAGAAAGCAGAGAGCTGGTGCAATTCTGTTAACATCACCTGACAACTGGGAAGGATCCACCAATGTGTGCTTGGAGACGGCGATGAGTTTACTGAGGAGGTGCACGGTCATCTCTTGTGTAGATACTGAGGTAAAACCCTTAAGGAAGAGCTGCTGAAGGCCTGGGAAGTTACTCCATTTCAATTTGCTTTGTACATTTTCAATCTTCTCTCGACTCTCTGATTTATCCAAAGGCAAATGGATAAGCAGTTTGTTGAGAAGCCTGAGAGCCAGGAGGTATTCATATTCGTAATCTGATTCTAATAGCGATGCTGCTATCCAAAAAATGGTGGCCATCAAGTTGGCAGGCTCAGTAGGGGACTGCACGTCATACATGCCTTTCTCTCGCAGGGAGGAAAGGCTTCTAGTCCTTGCTAAACTATTGCTATGGTTTATCCGTCCATCCATTATGTCCAGTGTGTTACTCCTCCGCCGGTCACCTCTTCGGTCACCAATTAAACTTAGTCTCAAAGAGTTACTTCTTGCATTACTGTTATATCCCAAATAACTGCTGCTGTTAATGGGACTTGTGCTTAGATTGAGTTGTCCAGTGCTTTTCCTGTTAGCTGCATACTTGTTTCCCATTAGAGGATCATGGTATGAGGTTCTTTACAAAAAAAAAAAAAGAAAGAAAGGAAAATAAATGCATGTACAATCGCTTCCTTGGCTACATTTACTCTCAAAGACACTGAAAAAAAACAGTAACTGTTACCAGGACAAATTATGTTTCAGTATCTGACTTCGCTTCATCAAATTTCAGCTCTTTCCTCCATATTAAAGCAAAATGTACAACAGTCTCTTTCCTACTGTGGCCAACTGTTTCCCGTGAGTTGGATGGCATTTGATTTGAAGTGAAAATTCTGCTACCATTATCACTGACCACCTTCAGCTCTGGGATTTAGTGAACATTACATCCAAAGCAGACCTCATTTGTCTTATCCCCAAACTTGATGGTCCCCATATCCTTATTTCTGTTAATGCACACTCTTTACCCACCACCCCCCCCCCCCGTCCCACCCCCAAATCAAGCTCAAAAATGTATGGTTGATTTCTACTTCTCCCTCACATCCAATTATCACAGATTTAAAAATAGTGACAGAATGCTTCCTGTATGTGCCAGGAGTATGGAAAAGCCAGGAATACTGAAGTCTGCTGGGGGAGATGGATATGTAAAACTTTACTGCTTGTTACTTGCTTTATTCAAATATGAAGAAAACACCGTGGGAACCCCCAAAATGGAGTAAGTAGCACTGCCCTCGAGGAGTTAGAAATATCCGAGATGGGTCTTGAAGGATAAATCGATTCAGGAGGTGCAAGGAAGAGAAAGCTGGAGAGGAGCAATTTGTGGAAGGTGTGAGCCAGGAGGGGGGCGGCCTGCTGTGGGGCAAGGGGATGTCGAGCGCAGCGGGAATGGAGCCGGGCAGTGAGGCTGAAGCCGAGTCACGCGGCAGCAGAAGGACCCCTGACCGGGCCATTACAAGAACACCACCGCCACACAGAGTGCTGGGACTTTTTGCATGGGCTCCCTGTCCGAGGCTCCTTTCCCCACTGCTGGTCCATCTGAATGTTTTGGTATCATTCCCACCAGCAATATCAGGATAACTTAACGTTATAGTTATGCGTCTTCAGCTATGGCAGTTCTGTATACGAATCTACAGTTCGCCTGGATGCAATTCTTACTGAGAAAGGGCAGAAAGAAGATCGTAATGCTTCATGGTTTCGGCCAACGTGTCAATCGCAGACTCCAACGTGAGCAGGAGTTCAATCACAAACCCCTAGGAGAAGAGGCAGGTCTTAACTCATTATGCTTTGGAAAAAAAGGAACTCAGAATGGACTTCCCGAGGAGATTTAAAATTAGAACAAACTCAACATTAACATTGCAAAATGATTAAACTCTTGAGCAACATGATCTTGCTGATTGATGAAAACTCCTCAAACTAATGGTTATAATGGCACCACGATTCACCCAAAATTGCTTAGGCCAAAAATCTACGAGTCATTTTTGTTTCTTTCTCTCACGTCTAAGTTAAGTCCATTGGCAAGTCTTAAAAATACTACTTTAAAATATATCTGAAATCTGATGACTCCCCTCCACACTTCCATAGCTTCCCGTCAGCTAAACTACCACCATTTCAGCGTGGACTTTTACAACGGCCTCTTAAATGACTCCTATTGCCCTCCTGAGGACTCTACCTAGCCTCCAGAGCGAATTTTTTAAATAGCAAATTATATCCATCACCCTCCTCTCAAGGCCTATGAGTACTGTTCGCCATCACTTACAAGTAAAATCTCACCTCTCCCTAGACCCCCCATAATCTGGACCTGTCCCCATCGATCTTCAGATGCTAGACACCACCATCCAATAAACTAGCCATACTGGTTTGCTTCCTGTTCCTCAAAAAAAGGCTTGTTGCTTCTGTCTCAGGGCCTTTGCACTCACTACTCTTATTTCTCTGCCTGAAATATTCTTCTGTATTATCACAGGACTCACTTCATTTACGTACGTGTTTAAAACTCACCGTCTCAGATGGTCACATATAAAACAACTTCCTCTCCCATACCGCTCCTTAACCCATTACTCTACCTTATTATGTTCATAGCAATAATCTCTAAATAAAAGTGTGTTACATATTAGTGCTGGATTAGAGGCTTATTTCTCCAACAGAATGTGAGCTCCAGAATGCCAGGAACTTGGTCGCTACCAGATCCCCAGTGTCTAGAACAGTGTTAATAAAATCATTAGTCTGCATAGACTTAAGTTCTCTATTGCATTATTTCACTTAATTTACCTTAACAACTCAACACTCTACATTTAAATTTAAATCCCAGGATAATATGCAAGTGTGGGCCGTATGTGTGTGTGTAAATGTAAAGCTTTCTCTGATTCGCACTGAAGTATGTGATTCGATTAGTATGTTATTAAGTATCACGTACAAAATTTTGTTTCTTAATTCTTTGCCTGCTTGTTAGCATTTGATACCAATGCCGAGTAACCATTATCTTGCTTGCCCTGTGGTGCTCTGTACTTGGCAAATGAGTCCTTGACAATGAGTAGCTGCTCAACGGCTGCTGAACGAATTTAATGCAATACCTGTGCATCTTCTCCCGGATCCCCTACAGTTTCTACAAGTCTGGAGAGAACATCAGAGAGTGTAGTTGCAGAAAGAGGCTGCTTTAGGGCCCTGAAAATCTGGAAGGATCTCCCAGCATAGTGTCGAGAAGAACAAGAAAGTGCTGTTTGTAGAGCAACTTCACTAAGATGATGTTCCAAATGCATTCCTTCTGTGAAGACAAAGGAAACAAGTGAGTGCTTCTTGTTGCTTGGAATGCAGGGTTATCATCAGCCGCTAACCATTTTAAACCCGGTGCCCAGCACAGTGCCTGGCAAACCGGGCAGGCACTCAGGCTTTATGGCAATGTTTTTTCTTTCCATTAAACTCCATTTGCATTTTGCTTACTTATTTTGTAATCTTTAAAAAAAAAAAATTTTATTTATTTATTTTATTTGAGAGAGGAGGGCACGAGTGGGGGAGAGGAGCAGAAGGAGAGAGAAAACATGAAGCGAGGGGCAAAATCACCTCTAGTTGAGAACCACTCCTTTAGACAGATACGGTTTTTTTTATTACAGTAACTTTCAGAATGTGTGGATTTCAGATCACAGGAGCCGCCCACTGTATAGAAAAGAATTCAAGTTTGTCCTCTCCATCTATGTTCCTTTAATGTAATCGTTTCATAATACACAACTGCACTGTAACTTTATTATGCCACCACACACAAAATGAAGCACCCCGGAATGTCACAAGTGGCTTTCTTATTTTTTAAGGAGTCACTTAATTTTTCAAGGACTAACTTAATTTTCCTTTAATCAAAAGCTATCCACCATCACTAATAACTTCAAAAAGAAGACCTGTCTAAAACTTTTCACTTTAGACTTCTCAACTGTCAACTCATTGCTACACATTACCAGAAGTTTTCGCATCACATGAAAAAGTCTCATTGAAAGTATTATCTGAAATATTTAATGAAAGATACCTGAGCTTGACTGCTTAAAAACAGAAACCACATGTTTCAAAAATGTAGTTAACTGCTCAGCACTCTTGATGTTAGGATTCTTGGCAGAAACATCCTCATGGTTCCAAAGGGGCCCTCTTTTTCTGAAAACAGAGAACAGACATAATGCCCGTGGTTTTCAACTCACATTAACGGTTTTACTCACAGTTACATTAGATGTGCCTTTGCCATGAGAAAGGACTTCACTTAGTGGGCTAAGCCAAATAGCACGTCGCACAGTCGACTACTATTTACGTACTTGAGCATGTGATGGTCTACGGCAAGGAGAGGAAGATCCAGGTTACATGGGATTTGAGTCTTCCATCATTACAGTTGGACTCTCTCAGAGGTGGTAGGAAAGGATGACAGACTTTTACGAAGTGAGAAGAGCACTGGGAACTGCTTATGTGTCATAGGTCACAGCAGTATAATTTGGAGAGGCTAGAATGTATTTAGATTGTAATGCGAAGGAAATAATTTACTAGCTGAAGATCCAGCATAAGTTTAAGAGAGAACAGTTTCCTGTTGACTCTTTCTTTAAAACATCTTTGCGGGCGCCTGGGTGGCTCAGTTGGTTGAGCCTCCGACTTCGGCTCGGGTCACGATCTCGCGGTGTGTGAGTTCGAGCCCCGCGTCGGGCTCTGTGCTAACTGCTCAGAGCCTGGAGCCTGTTTCAGATTCTGTGTCTCCCTCTCTCTCTGACCCTCCCCCATTCATGCTCTGTCTCTCTCTGTCTCAAAAATAAATAAACGTTAAAAAAAAAAAAACCAAAAAAACCCAAAAAACATCTTTGCATTCTCAAGGCTGCCGCCTTGGTTAGTAAGGGTTCAACCCCGTATCACCTCAGGCCCAAAGTGCCCTGAAAACCTCCTTTGTGGTCACGTAGCCACCAGTATCTGACAGGTCTAATTCATCCCGTTCATTGCTCCGAGACTGATTTTCTCAACCTATTTCTTTAATTGTGCTTCTCACCCTTCCCATCCAGCTCCAGGATTTTCAATAACGTCTGCTTTCTTGAAAGATCTGTAGCCTATGGCTGAGGCCTCAGAGCCCTCCAGTTTGACTTCTCCCTGGACTACAAAGTTTTCTCGTCCAGAAACTTTTCCCTCAGCATTACAGTCAGACTGGGTTACTCACCATTTCCAATACTTTATTTCTCAAGCCCCTGATGGTTTCGCTCTCTTGCTGTGGGACACCAGCCCCCCTTCTTTCTCCCCATCCATTTCTTCTATGCTTATGGTGCCTTGCAAAGAGTAGGCTGTCATAAATAAATATTTGACGACTGACTGATAATGTAGCTAATGAAAGTGGAATATGTATTCAGGTAAGACTGTATTCTCTTTGGCTACTTGGTATCCAGACACACTTGAGGTATCCAGACATAGTGGAGGTACCCTCCAGTATAACTGTGTGAGCACAACAGGAGAAAGTCTTTGGAGGCATCCAATTTTCTAAGTATCACCCAATACAAACCTGTGTATTCCCAATCAGTGGCACACGAGAAATCAAAAACAGGGTTCGCTGTAGCTGACAAAAAAGAATGACTTAACACAGGTATGTTGCCAGAATGGTGAGAGCTGTTAACGTTACCTTGAGGTAATGAATTCCATGAGGGTTTTGACTTTTCCATCCTGCTCTACGGAGATGTCGACCTCGTTGAGGAGAGTGGTGTGTAGATGGGAAATGGCAGCGCTGTTATTTCCTAAGCTGATACTAGAAGAGGTAGAACTTGAGCTAAGCCCTGAGTCAGTCATAGGGGAGGGCTGGTAATCAGGTATAAAATCACTAACGCCCGCTGTAAGAGAAAGATGGCCGTCAATACCCAGACATGAAAGGATCTCATACACTATTGAAAGCGTCAAACTATCCTTCCTCACAGGTTATGTGGGACACATGAGGGGATCTGTTGCTGTCAGCTGCTACAAATCAGCACTCCTTCTGCGGGAACCTCATAAGCACCAAATTCCATCAAGTGAGTTTGGGGGGCAAACATTGTCTCCCACAGCCTATTATTAAAACTTAGCTATTTGGGTTTGCTGTGAAGTCTTTTGCTGCCATCTGCTGAAGAAATTTGAAAGTGGCACTTTCCTAATATTTCGGCACATTGCCTCAATGTGTATTAAGTCAGTCTTTTCCACAATGTGAACTGATTTTTCTTATGGAAAGGATTCTATACTTTCCACTTCATTTTACCTGAAGAAGGACAATTTTAAAGTCTTTGTAATATTTATATTATGTCAATTATTAAATTCTTTTTATTACGAATGCCTATAGTCACAAAATGGCAAAAGAAGACTTAAGAACAAACAACAAAAACCAACTATGGAATTTTTAAAAAGATGTTTTAACATAAAAGAGACAGTAAACTTTATTCATATTTTAGCCACATTTTAAAAGGTGCAATGTTTCCTAATAATTGTTTTCTTACTAACCACAGGGTTTTCACTAAAGAACTTTAACCCTGTATCTGACATTACATGATTAGTAAGAAATGTAATTTTATTTCATTTTTTAAAAACAATTATTTTCTAAGTCATCTATTATTAACCTGATGATACAGACAAATGGATAAGAAAGTTAGGGCTATTAGGAAAGAAGAAAATAGAACTTGCAAAGTAAATTAAAAAAGAAAATCACACCAATAGTGAAATAACTTTTATATTAAAGTCTCATTAATTTGGGCCGCATTACTTCCAAATGTATAATTTGGAATTTACTAGACTTAAAAATGCCTAACATTTTAAAGACAGTAAATATAATCAAATGAACAATAAAATGTTAATGTCTTGCTTTGTTCATTTTTCAGATCTTGAGAGCACGAGGAATGTAATACAGGGTCAACATCTTCTCGGTAACTGTGCTCCGTAAGCGAAGCACTGTTTCACTGATCCTCAACCTGCATGTTGAGAACTTAAAATTCTTATGACAAAGAAAGACCCTTACAGGTGATACAGACTCAAATACTCCAAGTTTAATTCTTTTACCAGTTAATGATGTAAATGGTACTTAAAATCATAAAACTACACTTAAAGCCTTTCAACTTTTATTTAGTTGACTTTCTCTGTTACAGTTTCCAAACGAACGAAGCATGATTCCATTGTCAAACTGGACGTTTAAAGCAAATACCTGTGCAAGTGTAATCTAAGTGTGCGGTCTGCTTGACCGTGAGCGCCCTGGGCTCGTTAAACTCCCTGTTCCTGAGCAGGACAGAGGCAACAGCGCGGATGTTACTGCTGGGTCCCGTGACTATTAGCAGGTGCAGGAGCAGGCGCTTACAGTGCTCGTACACCTCGGGGTGGCAGTGGTCAGACCCTGAGAACGACAGTTGGAAATCATCGTCAATGAAGAGAAATCACGAGTACCCTTACCTTCAAATGCATATTTTATTTTATTTTTTAAAATGTTTTATTTATTTTTCAGAGACAGAGAGAGAGGGAGAGAGAGAAAGAGAGACAGAGCGCCAGCAGGGGGTTGGGGCAGAGAGAGAGGGAGACACAGAATCCGAAGCAGGCTCCAGGCTCGGAGCGGTCAGCATACAGCCCAATGTGAGGCTCAAACTCACGGGCTGGAGATCATGACCTGAGCTGAAGTCGGAAGCTCAATTGACTGAGCCACCCAGGCACCTCCCAAATGCATATTTTAAAGAACAGCAGAAAATACAGAAAATATTTTGTACAAGATGATGTACCACACGGTAATTCCTATTGGCCTGGAGTTTGTAACAATAGCCTATTGTCTTACAGTTAGCAGGGGGAATCAAGACAAGTTTTCAATGCATCTTGTGTCTAAAACTTAGAACCTATTAGAAATTATTACTCTGTGACAGAATACTCAATGTAAATGACTTTTTTTAAAGGCAAGCATTTTTTGTGCCTAGCGCACAATGAAAAGTCAGTAGATGTTTGATTACTGAAACATCGAAGTAATAAATGTGCACATCAGGAAAACTTCAGGTAAGATGACTACCTTGACTTTCTTCAGGAAGCCAATCCTACAAGCACGAAAAGTATTGTGATGGATCCCACAGATGGTCCCTATTGTGGACCGTCTGACTATTACAGCTGAAAGTCCACTGTTACTGAGGGCACAGTGGACTCTCAGCTGTAATAATCAGACGGTCCACAATCCCATTCTTTTGAGAAGTACTTGGACCCCATTTTAATTTTCCTTTTACTCTGCAAATTTCCAGTCTGAGAGGTAAGTTAACTTTACTCTTGCTGTGGGTACCGAATTTTTCCTGCTAGACGGTAACTGTGTTTGTGAGCAGTGGAGGGACGACAGGACAAGAACGGGAACGCAAAGAGAAGACCTTTTTGTGGTTACAAGAGAGGCGAGGACGGACTCCCTACTAGACCATGAGAATCCCCGTAAAAAGTGTCATGGGAGTTACGTACCAAACAACGGTTAATAGAAATACCAAAAAACCAGACTGCCTTTAAACTGTCACAGGAGTATAATGTCATGTTGAGTCAGAACCAGTGTTAATTACCTATAAAAATTGCATGAAGAAGAAGATGGAGGTAGCTTCCCCATTCCACCTTCACACTGTGGTCAATGATCAGATCCGTCAAAAGGATCACAGCTATGTTACACCTGTGACAAACGAGACGCCTATTAATGTCGCAGCAGAGTAAACCTGGAGCGAATCTCATGCCAGTTACTTGCAGCCTTTAATATTGTATTTTATGGAAAAATACAACTTCTCAAGAAAAAAAGAGGAAAAGAAATATAGCTGAAGAAACCGTTAAGTGATGGTTCTAGAAAAAAACATTACCTGCTAAGGGCTCCTCAAAGGCAAGGGCCACATTTTCTTCATCTTCAACCCTGACACCTAGCACACCGCTTGCCACAGAGTAGGTGTTCAGTACGTGTTGGTTACATTAATACATTTTGAAAGAATGCCGTAACTATTCTACTGGGATTCTGCTAAGTAAAATTCACTTTAAAGCAACTCCAAACAACAGTGCCTCTAGTACCGCGAGATATTTTTCAGAGGAAGTAACTGGGTCCCAGAAAGGTCAAGTAACTATGCCAGACACCCAGAAAAGCAGCAGCAGACGTAGATTTAACAGTATTAATGGTAAACAGAGGTCTGAGTGTTGAGACTTCTCGAAATCTAGACACATGGATCTGATTTGTCGTAGCATGTCAAGAAAGAAGTGGCTTTTGTTCTGTGTTGTCAGATAGCATAAAGAAAGCTGAAAGTATTAAGCAGCGATTTGGCTCGTATGAAATAGGAATGATGCTGTAGTCCACCTGTGAAGAGGTAATCCAGGTGACGACGTTTCAGGCAAGTAATCCACCAGTGGTGACCAGCAGCCTCCAGCTGGTGGGAAGGGTAGTGGCTCTCCTTGATTATGCTCCATCACTTTCAGTCGCCAATTAGAATAAAGTGGCATTGAATCACCTATCAAAATAAAATGATCTCATTTTCTACACCATCTCTTTTCTGCCAACATACGCAAACGCTAGTAAGACACCAACGATTTACAGCATTGGAAAGTGATACAAAATAACTTCCCACTCTTCGGACATAGGTTTGCTAGGAAGACCTGCGCACAAACACTATCACACTAAGCAAATCAGAGACGGAAAGAGGTATCCATTCGGGCTCTATGCTTTCTATCAAAGCAAAACCGTACTAGCGCTTCATGAAATTTCAGAGTTCACGTCCAAGCCATGAAACCACATTATAGGTCAAGCTGCCTTGTCACCAGGGCCTTCTGGTAAGTTACTCAACTCTAAATTTTCTGAGACAGGGCCAACACAAACCCATCTTAAAAGGAAATCTGCTCTACCGCAGTTGGGGCTGCAGGGTGCAGTGAAAAATGGCATCGGGAGATGTGAATTCTGTGTGACGTGGGTAAGTCACTTAACCTCTCTGGACCTCAGTTCCATCATGTGCAAAACGAGGAGATTGGACCAGATCACCTTCAGGGTTAACTTCCCAGTCTGAAGGCTTTTGCCCTTTTACTCCACTCTACCTCAGTGTTCTAGTGAGACTTGGGTAGATATTCACTTTACCATTAATTGCAAGGGAGAACTTTTCAGTAAAACATAAATCCACAGAAAAAGAGCCAACCTATTTAAAAAAAAAAAAAAAAAAAAAAAAAAAAGCAGGCTGTAGTCAGTGTCTATGATGCTTCTTGAGAACCAATTCTTATGTTCCTGTTGACTCGTCTAGAGGGACCCTGTGCTTTTAAAACAAATTTCCCCCATTCGTGCTTCTCCTCAAAATCAGGACATTTCAGGTTATGCTGGAACACCACTAGTGGCAGTTAAACACTTCTTAAAAACAATTTACCAGAAAAATATATATTTACTAACATTAATATATTAAGAATACACCTCGCCATTGTAGTTATAAAAAACATTTGGAACTTATTACTTTTTTCTTCTTCATAAGATCCTCCAGAGCTGCTACTGTATCGAGATTCTAGTCTGTGATGTTGACGATTTAAGTGACTGTTTAGTCCACTGTAGATGTCTAGGTGCACATAGCTATGGGAATGATCATGGAGTTAGTCACAGTTCATGGAAAAATGGTATTTGTACTTTCGGTTTCACTTTCTATGTTTAAAAAAGAACACAGTACATCAACTATTAACAAAAGTTTACTATGACACACACACACACACACGTTAATTTCCATCTTATAGTTCAAAAGTTTAAGATTTAAAGTCAATTATTTCTACCTTAAGATTTTTCTTAAATGGGGTAGTAATGTTCTGATAAAGCCTATTTTATAAAAAAGATAGGCAGAGTGAGTAGCCATTTAGGAAAGTCTAAAACTGTAAACAACACAAAAAGAGACAGAACATACTCTACCTATTCATCCGTTAGAGCGCGTAAAAGAATCTAGGAAGTCAGCATTTTAATGATGAAATAGGCAATGTGGAAAATTTCCAAAATGGAAATGTATTTCTTCACTAGAATTTTGAAATATACATTCTATGAAATATACATGCCAATGCAGAAGTTATCATTTATTCTGATAATCAGGCTCTGTCAAACCGAAAGGCTAATGAAGAACAAAGGGGTACTTACCTCTCTTCAATATTCTCTTTTATGGGCTTATTATCGGGATTGCCGTCTATGGGAGCTACCATTGTATTGCTACTGGAAGTAGTTCCTGCAATCAGAAATAAGACAGTATCTGTGAACTTAAAGCCTGGGATAACTCAGTAAGAACAAAAGATTGCAAAATTACAGATGTTAAAACTCCACTAAAATGAAAGCAATGTGATTTTTATAAAGGAATGTACTTGGGGCAGTTGGGTGGCTCAGTCAGTTGAGCATCTGACTTCGGCTCAGGTCATGATCTCCCAGTCCATGGGTGTGAGCCCCGCACTGGGCTGTGTGCTGACAGCACAAAGCCTGGAGCCTGCTTTGGATTCTGCGTCTACCCCCCGCCTCTCTCTGCCCCTCCCCCACTCTCACTCTGTGTCTCTCCCTCTCTCTCAAAAATAAACATTAAAAAAATGTTTTTTAAATAAAAAGGAACGTACTCATAACAACCAAGAGGGAAAGGAGAGAGCAGCAACAAAATTTTGGATGGTTGAAAACAAATGGACAAGAAGTAATTAAGCTTTAAGAAGGCTGAATCTTAAGCTGGTCGTGGGGTAAACCAAGAAGCTTCCATATCTATGCTGTTGAACCTCCAAAAGGTTCAGGAATTCATAGCTTTGAGTATCTCTGGGAGTACTCTGAAGGTGTTGCTAAAATGACAGGCTTGGTGGAAAATCTATTTCAGAGGTAATTGGTCCCCAAAATCTATACCCCTTCCTCTTGTAACAGGGTGGCTCCCTGCCTACACTTCCAGAAATCTTTTCTGATAAGAGTAAATCAAAGATTTCTGGACTAGGGCACATAATTACAGCTGAAAGAATAAGAACTTTATTGAGAATAGGGGAATTGAGTGAAAATATACATCTTAAAATTTGAGATTGTATCCCCTTGAAACCTTCTCACCCCATGGGGCTACCAGAAGGCTTAAAGACTACGCTCTGTGTATGTGTGTGTGTTATCTATGGATCAATGTATTTGTACACACATACACACACAGCTCTACACCCTCTCCTTTAGGTAGATGACTAGTAGAGTTTTGTCTGGGGAATCTGATTAGTCATCCAAGAGAAGAGACCTATAGACACTTATATCAATGAAATCATCATACAACAAATGACAAAGTCAATAAGTTCCATATATACCTACAAAACATCCAATCAACTTAAAAAAAATTTTTTTAATGTTTATTATTTTTGAGAGAGAGAGAGCATGAGCAAAGGAGGGGCAGAGAGAGAAGGAGACACAGAATCAGAAGAAGGCTCAGCACAGAGCCCAACATGGGGCTTGAACCCGTGAACTGTGAGATCATGACCTGAGCCAAAGTCAAATGTTCAACGGACTGAGCCACCCAGGTGCCCCCCAATCAACTTTTTAATATTCCACTCTTTATCAAAAGACAGATCTAGAATTGGTTGACTTTTGAGAAAAGCTTTTACTAAGACAAATCAAAACAGAACTATATAATAGGAACTTCTGCTGGGAGAAGAAAACTTCATCAGATAAGGAGGACAGTCCAACCATGAAACATGAATAAGGCGTTCCTAAAAAAAAAAAAACAAAACAAAAAACTAAAGAATAAACTCTTCAGAATTAAAAATATGAAAAGCTTTCAATGGAAGTGTTATTAGAAATCCCTTAGAAAGTAGGACAAAAAGAGCTAAAAGAGCTAAGAGATGAAAATAGATGCCAGAAAATAAACTATAAAAGATTTCTAATTATACAGATGTTATTAACATGACAGAAACATTCAATATAAACCGAGTGACAAATAATTTCATGGAAATGTAATTTAAAATAGTCTCAGTATTATATTGATTTTAATGGAAGTTATTCCCTCAGGGACACAGTTTCTTCAACTTAAAATATTATAATAACTATACCTGTGTGTGTGTGTGTGTGTGTGTGTGTATATATATATATAGATATAGATATATAGATATAGATATATATATATCTATATATATCTATATATATCACTTATATGACTGTATTATATATGCCCAAATAATTATAATATGAAATTACAGAGTAACTCAACAAGTAAGCATTTTCTATATTTAACACACGAATTATATTCATTAAAAAATGCTTGTTGTAGAAGGGGAGGGTGTGCCTGGGTGGCTCGGTTGGTTAAGCATCCGACTCACCGTTTTGTCTCAGGTCATGATTTCGTGGTTCATGAGATCGAGCCCTGCACTGGGCTCTGTGCTGACAACGTGGAGCCTGTTTGGGATTCTCCCTCTCCCTCTCTTTCTGCCCCTCCCCTGCTTTGTTTAGTCTCTCTCTCTCTCTCTCTCTGTCTCAAAATAAATAAACAAACTTAAAAAAAATGCTCGTTGTATCTATATTCCAGTTCCAAATACATATGTAAATACGTTTCCCTCTGTAATATTAAGAATTCTCACACTGTCAAACTTCATCACTCATATGAAGATTTACAAAGTCTTGTCAAGTTAATTACCATACATGACTCATGTTTGCTTTTGTTTTGTTTTTTTTTTTCTTAATTTTAGAGACAGCAAGTGGGGGGGGTGGGCAGAGGGAGAAAAAGAGAGAGAGAGAGAGAGAGAGAGAGAGAGACAGAGACAGAGAGAGGGAGGGAGAGAGAGGAAATCCTAAGCAGGCTTCATGCCCAGCGTGCAGCCCGACGGGGGCGCTGTTATTTTCTCGACGATGTTTAAGGCAAATGCTTGCTAGGGTGAACAGTTATGTCAAGCTTCTCTTTTGAGACCAAGTTACCAGTTTCAAATGGCTTCTCACCTGAGGTGACAGAAGGGATTTTGCAGCTGGAAGTGATGCGGTAATACGGGGGGTTATCCATGTGAGTGACCCCCGAGCTGACGGGGTCGGTCAGCTGCAGTTCCCGCACCAGCTCCTCCAGCAACTGCATTGTTTTGTCTCTACCTAAATAGACAATAACTTTCTTCACCTGTCACCAAAGAAATTGTTTGGAGAAGAAAAAGCAAAAGTTTTATTTCACAAATTGGTCTTGAAACACATTTTAACAGATAAGTTCGACTTTAAATAGTAGGTGAATAAGCACAACTTAAATCTGAACATCAATCAGCAATAGGGCATTAGTCAGCTTTCCAAACACAGTCCCCCCTCCCGGCCCAGTGTTATACTTATGACTGGACATTGTTTAATGGTTCCCACCGTATCTACGACTTCACTATTTTTTTTTTAAGAAAAGAAAAAGCTAATTGCTTTTCTGTAAATCAGTTTCTTTTTAATGGAAAGACTGCAATTAATAATATCATCCCAAATTTCCCGTTATTTTCAGTCAGTCAGACTTCAGACCCAGAATGGAGTTTTTATTCTGCTTTTCCTATGCTCCCTATCTAACCCTGCAGTACAGAGTAGTGATCCACTAGAACTGGACTCCAGACCGCACAGCCTGGACTGCAGTGTAGACACATACTAGCTATGCGATCGGACAGCTACTCTCAATTTTCTCTTCTGCAAAACGGGGGCAGGAGCACCCACTTCATATAGCTCGTTAGGATTATGTAAGATTTAATGAAGCATTTTAAATATGCCTAGCACAGAGTATGAGTTACATAAGTGAAAGCACAGAGTATGAGTCACATAAGTTCTGCGTGTTGGCAATATGCATTACTGAATCGCTTACTAACTGATTGGCCTGTCTCTTTTTCCCTTTGTACTTCAACCCTTGCAACTCAAAACATGTGGTCCGCCGGCACGGGCATCATCCTTGGGAGCTGCTAGAAATACAGAGTCTCAGGCTCCACCCTCCAAGTCAGAACTAGACGCCCCGGTGATTCATCTGCACACAGACAACTGAGAAACTGATTCACAGGAGCCCGGGGGCAAATCTTAAAACGTGTTTTATTATATTATACCAGAATCTTATAATGATTACCCATTGACTTACACACAGCTCTGTATCTCTCCAACCTGCTCTATTTGCTAATTCTCTGTTCCCGGGTTCAGTCACCTCAGACCCTGCCAGGTGCCCTCCTGCCCCTGTGCCTTTAACCTGTCTGACTGTAAGGAACTCCCTCAATCCAGTCAAGTCTTCAAGCCCCAGCCCCGCCCCGACTCCACTGCCTTCTCCACAAAGCTTTCCCAACCTTTCACAAACAGATCTGGGTTGGAATCCACTCTACTAAGTGACAGAGCTAAATGGCTGTGTGGCATTGGGGAAGCGACTCTTCTCTCTGCCCTGTTTTATTCACATGTAAAACTGCAGTAATCTTAGCAAACTCAGATCCATTCTGAGAATTAAATGAAACAGTGTCGATGAGGTACCTGTACCCTGCCTGGTCTATAATAAGTGATTAAGAAGAGATAATTAAGAAATTATCATTGTCATCAAAAAGTTCCTTTTAAGTTTCTGGCAAATGGTTATCCCCTGAATTTCATCTTGGCTTCTTGGGAGTTATAACTTCATGCCTGTTTCTTCTTCCAGCCCAATTCACTCATTCATCCATCCAATTTATGGGTGGCGTCTATGTGCCAGGCACTGTTCCAGGCTCTGGGAAGACAGCAATGAACCACACAGACAAAATTCCTGCTCTTGAGGAGAATCTACTGGACTGATGGAGGCAAAAGCAATGAGGCAAATAGGTAAAATATATGTTTGATGATAAGAAGTGCTGGGAAAATCAAGCAAGCAGGGAAAGGAAAAAGAGAGTAGGGGTCGGGACAGGGCATCTGCAGTCTTGGACAGGATGACCAGCAAGGGCCTCAATGAGAATGGACATCTAAGGAAAGACCTGAAGGAGGTGAGGGAGTGAGCAATGTGGCTACGTAGGGAAAGTGCAGAGGCCCCAAGGTGGGAGTGCCAGAGAGCAGGGCAGCAAGGATGTCAGCAGGGCCTGGGGCAGGGGGTCTGGGGGAGAACATGAGGAGATGAGCTCAGAGAGATACGTGAGACCCTGTAACCTTCTACCGCACACCCACCCTTCTCTGAGTGCTTCTCAATGAACATCAATCCTGTGGCATGCCTTAAGAACGCTTTCAGTAACCGAGTTAACTTGGGAGATGTCAGGCGGAGCAAAGCTAGGAAATGGTTTGTGTAAAGTAGGACCTGGAAGAACTTTTACAGCAACATTCTGCGAGCTGTTCTGCAGAGCTTTCCCCTCTAGAAGGTAAACACTGTGACATTCTTCATCACCTCTCTCGCATTACGCTTTCCCTTGCTCCTGGAAGCCGTCGGCACCCTTCTATAGGCCCTGAGCTCTCACTCACCGTTCTGCTCTCGTATCCAGCTCCTGCCTAGCAGAAAGTGCAAACATCCCCCATTCTGTGGTCTCCCTTCAATATCACTTCCTCTCGAGGATCATCTCCAGTCCTCTCAGAGAGCTGCGGTTCCCCGGTTATTCACGTTTATTCTGCAATTTTCCTTTGTAGCCCTTATCAAGACCGTACTTTATCAACTTACTGGTCCATTCATTAAATAAATTAGGTGAAAGTTCAAAGAATAAAATCTCCACCACCCACTGGATTGAAATGCCTGGAACCTAGAAGAGAACCTGGCAATATGCATTATTGAATCGCCTGTCATAAAGGCTAGATGATATTGGCTGAATGAAGCAATGAATAAAATGCATGCGCTATTTCCTGGCGGGGTCCTCACTGTGGCCCCCTGCTTTGCCTCTGCTGGTCTACTACTGCCCACCCTCTGCTACAATAAGAAACCAGGTAAATATTATTAAGCACAATTTTTTTTTAATGAACCTGAATACATACGTAAGGCAAGAGGCTTGGTTCACTATTCACTCCGCAAATGCTGATCAGAAAGTGCAAAATTATTTTCAGGTTTTTTGGCCAGCCATCTGCAAGTGTGGTCCACACGTTCTCCACCTCCGACCAGGCCAGCTCATCACCATACTAGATGCAGGATACACAACACACACTTCAGTGATGACTGCTTGTTAAACACCAAACTTGTCAGAGCACGAAACATTAGAAAATGATGATTTCATACACAGCTTGAATCTTTTCCATACTCCAGAGGAACAATCATTTCTTCCAACAAATACAAACATAAACATCATTAACCATATATGATTTTGTCTCCTCCCCCGAAAACCTATTTTATATCTAATGAGAAGTGCTCTGAATAAAGGAGTTTATAAAGCGTATCTGGTTATCACAGGATTGCCTAATCTTTCCATCTATTTCTAACCTTTTTTACTCCTCTTAACTCAATAATCCTGTGCAGCAACCGCTAACACAAGCTCCATTTTACCTTTGCTGTCATGTACATTAGGTTGTTCAAAACCATCGCAGTGGCTTGTGGGGACCCCCAGCCTTCTCCTCGCAACCAGCGCCTGCTCGTCACCATAAGTTCTCGGTCTTTTAAGGAGTCGTCTTCCTCTTCATTGTGTCGCCTCGCTGTGGGCAAAGGTTTTAAATCTACCAACTCGATGTTGTTCATCCACGGTAACAGGTAGTGTAGCATTACTTGCCTCCCAGCAGGGTGAGCCGTCTGAATTCTCTGGCTTATCTCTGTAATTAAAAACAAGCCAAAAGAGGGAAACACCGGTATCATTTCAGTTTCCTCTGATTTGTCATTAATGTCCACGACTCATTCTTCGAGAAGAAGAAGCCAAGATTTTATTTTTTACTTTTGACAATTATGAGTGCTGTTTCTCCTGTTAATAAATTTCACCTCAATGACATCATAAAGAAAATTAACAACTAACAAAAATCAGATCCTACTTTTATATAAAATACTTTTGGTGGCTCTGACATATAAATGCTTATGCATTATTGGTGGGGCTATAAAACGGTGCGACCACTAGGGTAAACAGTATGGCAGCTCCTTGAAAAGTTAAAACTAGAACTACCATATTATCCAGCAACCCCACTTCTGTGTATATATATATATATATATATATATATATATATATCTCCAGAAGAACTGAAAGCAGGGTCTCAAAGAGATATTTGCATACCCACGTTCATAGCAGCACTATTCACAACAGTCAAGAGGTGAAAGCAATCCAAATGTCCACTGACAAGTAGATGGATAAACAAAATGTGTTATGTATATATACATATATGTGTATATACACACATATATGTATATATACACATATATATGTGTGTGTATACACATATATGTATATATACATAACACATTGTATACACACATTGTATATACATTGTATATACATATATGTATACACACATACACATATATGTATACATACATATATGCACACACATACATATATGTATACATATATGTATATATACACATATGTGTGTGTGCACACACACACATATATTCATTCTTGCAATGGAAGAATTCCTTCCTTAAAGAAGAAGGGAATTCTGTTGTGCCACAACATGAATGAACCTTGGGGTAATTATGCTAAGTGAAACAAAAACACAAACGCTAAATAATTCTTTTTATGGGAGAGATCTAAAATAATCAATTTCATAGAAATAGAAAGTACAATGGTGGTTAGCAGGAGGTAGGGAGTAGGGGCAAAAGGGAAGTTCTTTAGTGGCTATAGAGTTTCAGCTCGACAGGGTGAAAAATTTCTAGAGATCAATTTCACAACAATGTAAACATACCGAACACTACTGAACTACATACATCTAAAATGATTCCTACGGTAAATTTTATGATGTCTTTTTACCTCAGTAAATATATACATGTAATTAGAAGATAAAAGACAGTCTTTTTACATAGATTACTTTAAACTGACCCATGAAAAATCTCCATATTTTGGTTCTATATAGGGGAGACTCCTATGATGTACTTGTTACTTTCACATTCATCTCATTTAATGATGGTAATAAATCTGTGAGGTAGACAGAGTCTAAGTAATCTGCCTAAGTCAGAAATGTATCGCATGCCAAAAGATTCAAACACAAGGTTGATTCCAAAGCCCATATGCCTTTATACACAGCTAAATTTCCAAAAGTCACTTTAAATAAACATCTTCTTTCTCCTTGGCCCCCCCTTTTGCCCACCAGGCCTTGGTAGTTATTTACTCATTAAAAGGAGTAAATATAGGGGCACCTGGGTGGCTCAGTAGGTTGGGTGTCTGACTTCAGCTCAGGTCATTGTATCAAAGTTATGGAGTTCGAGCTCCATATTGGGCTCTCTGCTGTCAGTGCAGAGCCTGCTTTGGATTCTCTCTCTTTCTCTCTCTCTCTCAAAAATAAATATTTTTTACAAAAGCAGTAAATACAGAAGTGTAGTGATTTGGAACCTGGCTCTGGAACTGCACACACATGGGTCTGAATCCCAGTTCTACCACAAACAAGCTGCTTGGCCTAGGGCCAACCTGTCAACCTCTGATCCTCGATTTATTACTGTGTAAGAAGAGGGTGACAAAAGCAGATGCCTCATGGGATTACTGTGCACATTCAAAATAGTGCCAATCAAGTGCTCAGTCCCATGCTTTCTGGTTATAACCAGAACTATTCAGAAATTACAATAATCCTTCCTATTAATACATTAATGTTAGTGCCTCCGGTATGAAATGAAAGCCCTGGAGCTCTCAAAGTAGTTGAAGGAAGAGGTCGGACTCGGGGGAGAGGTGGTGTGTGTGGGAGCTGGGGCCACAGCAACAGCAATGGCCTCCCTCAGGGAGACAGGGTCTCTTGAGAAGGAGGCCTGGGATGGAACTCTGGGAACGCGATGACTTCAGATAGAAGAAAAGAATCCACCAAAAGTGACAGAAAAGGAATACCTCACAGAAGGAAAACTAGGAAATATTAAATTTCTAGAAATCACGAGAGGTCAGAATGTTAAAAAATGGAAGGTGACTAACATTAATTGCTGGGCAAAGTAGCAAACAGATTGAAGACCAGAAGCTAGTGATTAGATTCAGCAGTGGGAAAGCCTTCAATAAGTTTACAAAGAGGAAACTCAAGCCAACGGAGTCTTAAGGCTATTTATGAAGATGCATGAGGGTGGAGGGCATGATAAAAGTGGATGCAGACACTCAAGGCAAGGTAAAGGGGCAGGAGATGGGTTAGAGGTGGCTGTACAGGGGCGCCCGGGTGGCTCAGTCGGTTGAGCGTCTGACTTCGGCTCAGGTCATGATCTCGCGGCTCATGAGTTCGAGCCCCGTGTCGGGCTCTGTGCTGGCAGCTCAGAGCCTGGAGCCTGCTTCTGCCTGTGTCTCCCTCTCTCTCTCTCTCTCTCTCTGCCCCTAACCCACTCGCTTTCTGTCTCTGTCTCTCTCAAAAATAAATAAACATTAAAAAAAAAATTAATTAAGAAGAAGTGGGTGTATAGGAGGAAAACGATGGGAAGAGCAAGGGTGGGAAGGGCCAGGGAGGGGACAACATTTAAAGATTTCTGCAAGTGGTCCAGAGAGAGGAAGGGGCGGGACCCTCAAATTTCAAAGTGGGCAAAGTTTACATTGACAGCTGTACTCTACAACCCCTAAGAAACACTGTGCTCATCTTGCCTTGGAAACAATCAGAGTGAAAACTGCACTGAGTAGGTTTACAGGCTATATTTTGGTTTAGAATAAACCATTTTAAGCAAAGCAGTTATAATTAACCAATCCTACTGACAAGGGCGTCTGATAATAGAACTGAAGGAAAAGGGACAAGGTGACTGAGCTGTGGGCATGGTCTACACTCATATCAGCTGCCATCCCGACCCATTTCTGAAGCTCTGAGACTCCGCTGGACTGTTCTGCTCTCTGTGTAGGAGCCCTGAGAAGAAGGCCAGCAGCAGCATCAGTGGCCATGGCGGTCACTGCTTTGCACCGATGACCACGCACACTGATCCTGAAAGGGCTGTCAGGACTGCGAGAGTTACGGAAAAGGAAGGGCTCGGTCACTGCCATCTACCGGTACAAACCAAACAGGCAAACCACTTTAAGATTGAATGTTACAGGAATTTAAATCGTTTTCCCCCCTCCCCCCAGTCAGGTCAGTGAGGGATGGGGAATATTTCCACTACTGAAATGGAGGCTGTGGAAAGATGCCCAAAGAAGGTGAAGGTCACCATGTCCTGACTAAATGAAAGAAAGGGTCCACAGGAGAACTTTCTAATCCCCTGGATGTCCGTTTTGGTGCCTGTCCAATTCTCAGACTAAAATAAGATCTTGTTACAAGTGAAAAGTAGAAAAACCAGGTAAGTGTTCGGTGTTAAAATTAACTCTTTGGTGAAAATTCAAGAACTACAGGAGAACTTGCAATAGTGTCCACTGGGCAGAAGGTTAAACTAGATTTTAAACAAAAATTGTCCTAAAGCTGAGTCTTGGCAGATCCAGATAGAGAGCACATCTTGCCTGACACATAGTCCCTCTGTTTTAGACGCCCACGGCAGGAACAGTTGTTGACCCCAAGGAAAGGAAACTGAACCAGAAAGCAATGTGGGATCCTAAGCGATAGTTTTGCTTAAGGCACTGCAGGCCCTTTCCCTATGATTACAGGTTTTCCTTAAAGAAAGAAACCTGGATCTCTGCCCGTTTTTATTATTAATGACAGACCAATGCACAAGTTATATACTAGAAGACTCAGGAAGTTCTGTGTCTACCAAAGAAATGTTTTTATTTATTTCTATTTTTAAATCATATTTCTTTAATTTTTAAAATGTAGTATTTATTTTGAGAGAAACAGAGACAATGCAAGTGAGGGAGGGGCAGAGAGAGGGAGAGAGAAAGAGGGAGAGGGAAAGGAAAAGGGAGACGGAGAGGGAATCCCAAGCAGGCTCCATGCTGCCAGCACAGAGCCTGACACAGGGCTTGAACTCATGAAACCATAAGATCATGACCTGAGCCAAAACCAAGAGTCAGACGCTTAACCAACTGAGCCACCCAGGCCCAGCTATTTCTTTATTTTGAAAGCGAGTGGGACGGAACACAGGAGGGGCAGACACAGAGGGAGACAGAGAGAATACCAAGCAGGTTCCATATTGCCAGTGCAGAACCCGATGTGGGGCTCAATCTCACATACCATGAGATCACGATCTGAGCTGAAATCAAGTGTCAGTCACTTAACTGACTGAGCCACCCAGGTACCCCTATTTTTATTTTTTTTTTAATGTTTATTTATTTATTTTGAGAGAGAGAAAGAGGGAGAGAGAAAGAACGTGCGTGTATGCAAGGTGGGGAGGGGCAGATACAGAGAATTCTAACCACACTCTGTGCTATCAGTGCAGAGCCCAACACAAGGCTCAATCTCACAAACTGTGAGATCATAAGATGAGCCAAAATCAAGAGTCAGAAGCTTAACTGACTGAGCCACACACAGGTGCCACAAGAAATATTTTAATTTAATTATTTTCTTTAAAGCTCATGTTTTTGAGAGAGAGAAAGGGTGCACATGCACACAAGCAGAGGAGGGGCAGAGAAAGAGGGACAGAATCCCAAGCAGGCTCTGCACCATCAGCGGGCAGCCCGCTGTGGGGCTTAATCCCGGGAATTGCAAGGTTATGATCTGAGATGAAATCAACAGTCTGATGCTTGGGGCACCTGGGTGGCTCAGTCAGCTAAGCATCCGACTTCAGCTCAGGTCATGATCTCGTGGTTTGTGAATTCAAGCTCCACGTCAAGCTCTGTGCTGACAGCATCCTGCTTTGGATTCTGTGTCTCCCTCTCTCTCTGACCCTCCCTCCACTCACATTCTCTTTCTCTCTCTCTCTCTCTCTCTCTGTCTCCAAAATAAACATAAAAAAAAGAAGTCTGATGCTCCACCAACTGAGCCACCCAGGCACCCCCCAAACATGTTTTTAAATTGCATGTGAAGCCCCTCTTTTTTTTTTTTTTTCCACTTTTTGCAAGGCAAAGAAGAAAGGAAGGCAAAGTGAGAAGCCTGGAAAGACTTCATTAATAAGAAATTTACATATCATGAGGGGATTAGTATTAAGAGTTCTTATTAAAGAAAAAACACTCTCACATAAAGGCATGTTTTATTTTAGGGGTGTCTGGCTGGCTCAGTCAGAGGAGTGTGCGATTCTTGATCTCGGGGTCACGAGTTTGAGCCCCACATGTGGTGTACAGATAAATAAAGAAAGAAAACTTTAAAGACATGTTTTGTTTTGATTCAACCTCAAATTTCATTTATGTAAAATGTCCTAAAAGTACCTATTTAGAAACGATTCCTAATGAAAACCCACTAACCAGTTCAATGATCATACCTGAGAACATGGCGAGAGTTAGCTCAGGATAAGCCCTTGCTAACTCCTCGGATAACTGATAATACGAAACAGAATACAGGTGCGGCAGAGGAGACAGCTGGCTAAGTACTCCATCTGTTCTCTGAACTTCCAACTTGTGAGCATAGCGAAACATCTTCGGTTCCAGGATCTGCAGGAATGTAGAGTAAAGATTTCATGAGTCCTCTAAATTTCAGCTATAATTGAAAAATAAAATCTCACAAGAATTATTCCAGCTTAAAAATAATATAGGTATGTATATTGAAAGTATTCCAGATGTTACTTTTTTTTTTCTTTTTTCTTTTTTTAGCATTTATTTATTTTTGAGAGAGAGAGAGAAAGAGCGTGAGTGGGGGAGGGACAGAAAGAGGGGGAGACACAGAATCTGAAGCAGGCTCCAGGCTCTGAGCTGTCAGCACACAGCCTGACACGAGGCTTGAACCCACAAGCCGTAAGATCATGACCTGAGCCAAAGTCAGATGCTTAACCGACTGAGCCACCTAGGCGCCCCAAGATGTTAATTTCTAATTCCTAGAAATGTCTGCAAATGCTCTGTAATTGTTTACAAGGCTTTATATTCCTTGAGCTTAATGCCAACGGTTTGAGGCAGTAGCAGTCTGAAAATGACTTAAGCAACTTACTATACCATTACTTGAAGAAAATTTACCACTTCCCAGTTCAAAAACAGGATTATACGAAACATGTATAAGTGAAAAAAAATCTTCAAATAGATCTTGGTTACATACAGATCAAATAAGGAATATGATTTAAAAATTCTTTAACATTACACTATATAGAGAGTGATACCACTGACCTTTCTTCCTAATTAATTAAGACATTAGGGTGTAATTCCTGAGATGGTCACAACCACCATCAATACCACTTTGAGCCCTCTGGAAAAATCAGCATCTAATTGAATCTCATCCTTGGTTAAAAGAGAAAAATCTCACCCTATTAACAATTAGATATTGTATGATGATGGAATATCCATGCTTGGGAAGTAAACTTTCTATGTTATTTTTCTTGGTCTAATAAAGAAAAATTATACAAGGTCATCAAAGAAGAGCTAATTACTTTTTACTTCGTTCTCAAAAAATCATTTGGCTCACATTATTCTTATCTGGCAGGTCCTGACCACTCAATTTGTGTAAGTACTTGCACACATATGGGCACATACAGGTGCATGTGTGGGAGTATATATGTGACCCCTTTGTAATACACTTCTGAACAGTCTGTATTATTTGTAGACTTAAGTGACCCATATTATCTTTGTCTTCTATTTGTAATGATAATCAGGAATTGATACCATGTCTCCCCACTGAAAATAAAGCTGAATATTTATAGACTTTCAAGGCAAGAATAGATAGCAATGCTTCATGAAATCCTCAATAAGAAATATTTTAACTATGGGCGCCTGGGTGGCTCAGCTGGTTAAGCCTCGGACTCTTGATCTCCACTCCAGCCCTGTGTTGGGCTCTGCGTGGACAGTGTGGAGCTTGCTTGAGATTCTCTCTCTCCTTTTCTCTCTGCCCATCCCCTGCTTGCACTCTCTCTCTCTCAAAAATAAATAAATAAACTTAAAAATTATTTTAACTAATATTTGCTTACATACCTGTAAAAGTTGCATAGCAACCTCATAGATGCTTCGAGAAGAATCAGCTGCTTTAAACAGGATCAGATTCAGGAGCATCACTGTATCACACTGATAATCCCTAGGGACAAATTTTACATGTTAGGTAAATGTTTAGAGGCTTTCACACCATTAATAAATATGATACACAAAGGGCGGAGCTGCAGACATGCAGCTTTTAAAGCAATGAAGTGACTAGGGGTTTGTTTTCAAGGCAAAAGGTACAACAGATGCATGGTGATCGTTATTCTTATTTTGGTTACATTTCATTAGAGCTCAGGGAAGCAAAACACTGGTTTCTTAGTATTTTTCTTTAAAAAAAAAAAAAAAGCTAAATAAAATATGGAAGCCAGTATCTAGAGTACCTGTTCTGGAATACATTAGCTATGGCTTTAAAGCAGCCAGCTGCCACTCTCTTGGAACCAGTGTAACATCGGTCCACAGCCCAGTACATCAGGTTGCTCTGATCCGGGTTCAGCTCCAGCAGTAATGTAACTGCTTCACAGCCCAACTGATGAACCTAAAGAAAGGCCACAAGATTGCCCGGGAGAAAGAAATTTATATAACTACTTCCCCATATTTTTATTCAAATCACACAGTATATATATTTATTGTATTTAAGCACAAATCTCAGTCTCCTTTTGTTCAACCTCTTCTCATTTTATTTAGCCAAAAGGAAACAAATGACATGGATAAACTATACTTTTTCCACAAGACTCTGCGTAGTACAATTCTCTCCTCCAGCAGAGCCCTAAAGGCGGCTGATGAATATGCACAGTGATTCAGTGCTTTCAGAAAAGTGAGTTATTAACCTCTCCAGTTATTTTTATCAAGCTTTATTCTTGTCTGGGATAACCTAATAGAAAAATTATTCTGAGGGGAAAAAAATGTAAGTTCTATTTTAAATTGTGAAGTCTGTGCATGTACAGCAGGAGAATAAAGAATAGGGAAGACAAGAAAGATTAATTGGGGAGTGGTCAAAAAAAGGAAATTAAGCATAACAAATAACACGTATTTCTTCCATGGAGCTCAATGTATTCTATATTAATATACTTTAGATTTAGAACCCTATTGTGAGATATATGTATACACTACTATATTAACCCTATAATAATTAACATTATTTAAGTAATAAATAAGAATTAGAAAATTGTTAAATTGTTGCATCCTATTTAATTTTATATAATATGCTTTTTGTTTATATTCTAATCTGTCTCCTATTAAAAAAAAAAAAGATTGGTTTTCAGTGGGTCATAGTGTAACTCCAAATAATGCAGTGCCATTTATTATGAAATCTTAAAGGAACTGTCATAATTACCTTTTTGTCCAGAGAGTCCAAAATGTTATCCAACCATTTGTACAAATAGCCATCTGATGAAAGTCCTACATTATCTGCAACAGGGCCACAACATAGTACAGCAGACATAGCCTTCAAACAATAATATTAGAATTACATTTAAAACATTTAAGAGGTTATATGTTGGCTGTTTAATGTGAAGAGGCAGGATATTTTTATTCATGCTTATGTGGCCACAATCCCTTTAATTCTTTACAAAGAAAAGCGTAATAGTAATTTTTGAAACTAAGTAATTTATTATGAGTAGTAAGTGAATGGATGATATCAAATTAGGCATGGAGTTTGAACAGTACTGGAAGAGAAGAGGGGGGAAAAAGACGAAGAAAAAGTACTTAAGGAAAAAGAAGCAATTCTCAGTTCTTTAAGAAAATAGTGTTTAAATTTTGGGTGGATTCTGTAACTTCTTTGCGTTGTATTTTATGCATTTAAATAAGCATACAGTATAAATGTTTTCATACAGCAGGCAAATATTTATTCTAATGTTCTCAAGGTACTAAGAAGAAATCTATCCTCTTTACAATACTAGGCAATGAGAGACAAAAAAATTTACACTCTTCACGTAAGAAAAAAGAAAGCAGATTTCTAAGTAAATACCTTTAGGGCACAGTACTGATGTCTGTTAATTTGCATATTTCTGTCACTGTATCTGTCCAAGGGTGTAAACATGATGCTGAAAGGGCCTGCCCAGTGACTGAACAGCATAAACAGACTGTGACGAAGGCTCTGTTGAGGGAAGATACTTCTTCTCTGGTGCACTGTAAATAAAAAATAGATGGGAAAACAATGATTCCCATTTCCCTTTATTTTAATGTGCACGCCAACTTATTTGGCATTGAACATGCAATATTATAAAAAAGAAAGCAGAAGTTTTTATCTTAAACTGCCAAAAACCTCCTCCGTGGCAGAAATCATTTCCACATACGCAAGTCACAGGAACAGGGCTGATCAGACTATGACACCACGCAGCATAGCGTTGTGAGAGATTCAGGACCTGCAAGCACGATTTCAAGGGAGGTACGAGGACCCTGCCTCTCTCCCTGGCTGTTGCTGCTTACACGGTAAGCGGGGCCGAGACATCAACATGAACACAACTCTGGATCTCGGTTCAATGTCAAGTGAAATCTTTGGACGAGATAAGTTGTTTTTAAGCTGTATGTTTTTAGCAGCACAGCTGTCTTTGTCAAAGAATCAAGAATCCTTACATGGAATCTTGATACACAAAACAGACAAAGGAGGGGCTGATCTACTTGAACTCAGGGGTAAGGCCTAGAGTCCAAACCCATTCTGCTGCCTCTTGCTGCTGGCAGCAGAGGAAAAACGACACAGTTTGAAAACGACTGGTTGAGATGATCTCCGCGGATTCTCTCCACGTTAAAATTGCATCTACAAATTCTCAGTGTCAATCCTTGTTGAAGAAACCCAACAGTATCTTAATGAACCAATCTGGAAGTTGTAGGAAAATGTTTAGTAATGGACTAAATTCTATCTTTATGTTAATGGGCTTCAGATCAGAAAAGTTAGAGGGAAAGAATGCTCTTTCCCTCTAACTGGCATCATTTCCTCTAAAGTTCCAAATAGGGCTCCTGCACTTGAAATTAAGATACCTAAGAAATGTTTACTGGACCCTCTTATAAAATACAGCCCATGCTCTTACTTTAAAAGCCAACTGTTTGCATGTATTTTTAAAGCTAACAAAATTATTCTTTTTCAGAAAGAAAAGGAAAAAAAATTGTATTTACATTTATACCAAAGGCTACAGTCACATTTTTATGTCTTATACTTGTACAGAATTTATGGCTTTTTAAAACGTAATTGCATAAATTAATATTTCTAGTGCCTAAACCACTATCTGCCATTTGGTAGGTACTCAACAATAGGTACACTGACCTGAAAGGAACCAATCAATAACACTGCATCTTTGGTATATTTTGTAACTGCAGACTACACCCTTCTTCCATTACTCAAAAGTATCTTGTTAATTCTATTCTCATTACTATTTCTTTTTGCTTACTACACCTAGAACAAGTCTGTCTAAAGAAGCTTATCCGAGGGGCACCTGAGTGGCTCAGTCAGTTAAGCGTCCGACTTTGGCCCCGGTCATGATTTCATGGCTCATGAGTTCGAGGCCTACTTCAGGCTCTATGCTGACAGCTCAGAGCCTGGAGCCTACTTCGGATTCTGTGTCTCCTTCTGTCTCTGCCCCCCCCCCCCCCCGCCGGCTTGCACTCTGTCTCTCTCTCCTTCAAAAATAAATAAACATTAAAAAAATTTTTTTTAAATAAAAGAATAGAATTTTTAAAAATAAAAATAATAGAAGAATATTCTATTGACTTCTTAAATTTTTGTTAGTGTCTTATCATTAAAAATCTAGTTGGGGTTGTTTTTTGATTTCTACTCACACCACTAATTGAAAGCTAAAACAAACGCTTGCCATCCATGTTATGCTGACATATTTTCCACTATGTTTTAGCTGCTTTAGCACCTGAGACTGCAAACCCTCATGGGAAGAAAATATATGACGGTCGCTTAATAATTCAATAATGTTTTAAGAAACTGAAAATAGGGGTGCCTGGGTGGCTCAGTCAGTTAAGCATCCGACTTCGGCTCAGGTCATGATCTCACAGTTCGTGAGTTCGAGCCCCTTATCGGGCTCTGTGCTGCCAGCTTAGAGCTTGGAGCCTGCTTCAAATTCTGTGTGTCCCTCTCTCTCTGCTCCTCCCCCACTCATGCTCTGTCTCTCTCTCCTTCAAAAATAAATAAAAACATTAAAAAAAAATTAAAAAAAAAAAAAAGAAACTGAAAATAATTACCTGGAACATTCTGAATGATATTCGCCACTAAGGCACTAAAATGGCATCGTATATCCTTCAGTGTGTCAGAGTCTTTCTCATTTTCTGCTTCCAGGAGTTGTCGCGTTAAATCTACATATTCCAATAAAGTGTTGTTGAGGAAATGTGTTTCATTATCAAGGCCACCACTTGCACTGAAAATATTGGGAAAAAAAAAAAAAGAAAATGTGATTTTAAATTATAATTTCAATCAAAATAAATTCCTAGTAATCAAACCAGAATAATACACAGTAGACCCTTAAACGATGGGGGGGCTTGGGGTACCCACTCACACCACTCCAGTCAAAAATCTGTATATATCTTTTAACTCCACAAAACTTAGCAATTAATAGCCTATTGTTGGCTGGAAACCTTGCCGATAACATAAACTGTTGATGAACATATATATTGCATGTCATACACACTATGTACTGTATTCTTGCAATAAAGACAGAGAAAATGAAATCCTAAGAGAAAACACATTTATTTACTGTACTGTTAAAATTCACATACAAGTGGGCCTGTGCAGCTCGAATCTATGTTCAAGGATCAACTAACTGTGTATTAAACTTGGCATGGTCATTGGGGCGCCTGGGTGGCTCGGTCGGTTAAGCGTCCGACTTCGGCTCAGGTCATGATCTCACGGTCTGTGGGTTCCAGCCCCGCGTCGGGCTCTGTGCTGACAGCTCAGAGCCTGGAGCCTGTTTCAGATTCTGTGTCTCCCTCTCTCTCTGCCCCTCCCCTGTTCATGCTCTGTCTCTCTCTGTCTCAAAAATAAATAAACGTTAAAAAAAAAAAAATTAAAAAAAAAAAAAACAAAAAACTTGGCATGGTCATGATGGTGTGCAGCTTAATATACAAAAATTAGGGGCGCCTGGGTGGCGCAGTCGGTTAAGCGTCCGACATCAGCCAGGTCACGATCTCGCGGTCTGTGAGTTCGAGCCCCGCGTCAGGCTCTGGGCTGATGGCTCGGAGCCTGGAGCCTGTTTCCGATTCTGTGTCTCCCTCTCTCTCTGCTCCTCCCCCGTTCATGCTCTGTCTCTCTCGTTGAAAAAAAAATTAAAAAAAAAAATATACAAAAATTAAATGAACATGATTTTGGCTTACAAATATGAGACAGATTGTGCTTTTTTAAAGTTTATTTTAGGAGACAGAGCATGTGAGTAGGGGAGGAGCAGAGACAGAGGGACAGAGAGAATCCCAAGCAGGGTCTGCACTGTTAGCACAGAGCCCAATGCAGGGCTCGATCCTATGACTCTGAAATCATGACCTCAGTTGAAATCAAGAGTTGGACACTTGACTGACTGAGCCACCCAGGTGCTCCTAGATGATGCTTCTTCCTCTTCTTTTTTTTTTTTTAATGTTTATTTTTGAGAGAGAGAGAGAGAGAGAGAGAGACAGAGTGTGAATGGGGGAGGAGCAGAGACAGAGGGAGACACAGTATCCAAAGCAGGCTCCAGGCTCTGAGATGTCAGTACAGAGCCTGATGCGGGGCTCAACCCCATGAGCCGTGAGATCATGACCCAAGCTAAAGTCAGATGCTCAACCTACTGAGCCACCCAAGTGCCCCTAGATGGTGCTTCTTAATCAAGAAACTACTGCCAATTTATATTATTCAATTCCATATCTGCTTTTAATCGACTATTCTGAGTGCTGAATGTTATTCCTTCTCTGGCAAAATATATAGTTTTTCAAAATAAGGAAATAAGGAGGCATACGGGATAGGAAGGATCAGTTCAGAAGGGTAGAAAGAAGAAAGACTAGCTGTATATATTCTCCTAGTTGCCACGCATATTCATATCATGCCTTTAGCATAATCAATCAAATATCCATTAGGTATTTATTCTCTGCAAGATTCTAAAACAGGTAGTACTAGGGACACAAAACTTTAAGAGAATTCAAGTACGAGTGGTGGTTTTCAAGTCTTCTTATACCCGTGGAATTGTCTCAAAAATCTGCAGTAATTTTCTCCCTGAGGCAAGGGCTCTCTGCCTGGAAACCAAAGACCAGAAAGGCTCCTTTGGTTAGTCAGAAGTCTTGGGTTCCAGTCTTGTTCCATTGTTTATAAAGGATTTGACCAGTAGCTACCTCAGAGCATTTTAGTAAGACTATAAATGAGTTACTATGTAAGAAAGAGAAAATGAAATCATAAGAGAAAATGAATCATAATCTTATTAGTAAACCATAAGTGCTATATAAATGATGATGTTACATTACATTCATTTTGATCAGTTTTCCTTGCTATATTTGAAAAGTACTTCTAAAATACAAGATTTTAAAAGTAAAACTAATTTTTAATAGTTGTGAAGAGCTTCTTGTAAACATCGTAGGAGTGGCCTGGTTGGCTCAGTTGGTTAAGCATCCGACTTCGGCTCAGGTCATGATCTCACAATTCGTGAGTTCAGGTGCTGACAGCTCAGAGCCTGGAGCATGCTTCAGATTTTGTCTCCTCTCTCTCCCTGCCCCTTGCCCACTTGCATGTGCTCTCTCAAAAGAATAAACATCCTAAAGCCATGAAAACAAGAGTAAGGAATCACCATGGTATTACAGCATCTTAAAAATACCAGTCTACAATAAAAATATGTTCAATGAATTCATAATGAAATGTGTCCCCTCCCTTTTTTTGAGAGAGAAAAGGTGCAAGTGAGAGAAGGGCTGAGAGAGGGTGTGTGTGTGTGTGGAGAGAGAGAGAGAGAGAGAGAGAGAGAGAGAGAGAGAGAGAGAGAGAGAGAAGCAGGGCTCACCCAAGCAGGGCTCATGTTCACCCCAAATGGAGCTCGAGCTCACCCGACGCGGAGCTCTAACTCAAGAACCATGAGATCATGACCTGAGTTGAAGTCAGATGCTTAATGACTGAGCCACCCAGGCACCTTTCTTTTCTTTTCTTTTCCTTTTTTTTTTTTTTTTTTTGAAATGTTTCCCTTTATTCCTTAAATGAGTGTTTTTAATTTCTGAGTCATGATTTATTATTGGATGGGAAACCAATTTAATAGACTGCAACCTGACCCAGAATAAAACATTCATTCATTTAACAAATATTCATTGAGTACTTCCTATGCATGAGGCACACAGGATCAGCTTGAGGAACAAAACAAAGATCCCTGCCTTCTTGGCATTCGGAATTCATCTTTTTTGCCTTAATCAAGGAAATAAAAAGTCCATAATAGCAACAGCCTTATAGGATTACTTTCTCTTAAAAAAAAAATCAAACAAAACCAAAACCATAACTGTGTTCAAAACCATTACTGCCCAATGGTGAGTACAGCTTTTGCAATTAAATTTTAAATACACCAACATCCTGCAGTTCCCCAAAATAGTACCATTCAAAGATTCTCCATTCACTAACGTTACATTAAAAGCAACAACCAAAAAAAGATCCAGGTATGTATTAGGTTGTTGATTTTTTGCATGAAGCCCAGCATGTTTCAAATTTTCTTTTCCTGACTTCCACTGTTTTATTTTTGTGTAAGACAAAAAAAAGGAATGATGTTTCTTTTTCTTTCTTCTCATTTGCTTTTCATTTACTATAAAAGAAAAGGTAATCAGTGGTTTAAATTCTCTTTAATTAAAGCTCTATTTTTGAAAGCACTTGTCAAAAAAGCACTTGATGCAAACTATGAAAGGGAGGAGGTACTCAGAAATAAGCAGGACAATGCCAGAGTAACAACACTGCACTATTATTAACATTCTTTTTTCCTCAGGATCTCTTTTCAGTTACCTTTTTTTGAAGACGATCAGATCTCTCTTTTTTTCCCTCCTTCAATAAACAGTCAGGTAACACCATTATCTTTCCTAAGGAAATAGGTAGTTCTCAACCCAAAGCTGATGGAATTTTCCTCGAGGGGCTGGTCTTAGTGCCAAAATGCCTTTATTCTAACAATGTCTTCATTGGGGAAGGGTGGAAAGTTATGAATTATGATTTATGTTCATGGATTTTGTGATTTTCCCCAATAGGATAGACTAATAGATGACTGGGATAAATTTGTAAACTTTATAGTGTTTAGCCTATATCTATCTATCTATCTATCTATCTATCTAATCTATCTATATAGATGTATAGATAGATGTATATATATATGATTTTACAGTCTACAAGAAATACATCTTTATTTTTATTTATTTATTTATTTATTTATTTATTTATTTATTTTTTAGCGTTTATTTATTTTTGAAGCAGGGAGAGACAGAGCATGAACAGGGGAGGGTCAGAGAGAGGGAGACACAGAATCTGAAACAGGCTCCAGGCTCTGAGCTGTCAGCACAGAGCCCGACGCGGGGCTCGAACTCACGGACCGCGAGATCGTGACCTGAGCCGAAGTCGGCCGCCCAACCGACTGAGCCACCCAGGTGCCCAAGAAATACATCTTTAAAATGAGGTAAGGTAAAGTTAACTTAGTCACAAAACAAGGCTACTGTCCTCTTGCCTGAGTTACTAGATTCCTACAAATATCAAAATCCTAGGAACGTCATACCCAATTTTTTCCCGAAGCAATCTAGTACTAGTGGTAGATTTTTTTTCAACATGTTTTTTAGCCACTGGCTAATACTAGATGGACTGGCAAATAATGCTCACAGCGTTGAAGGTTTTTATTATTGTTGCAAGTGTGCTTTGTTTTTATGTATTTCGTAAGAGACAGTATTATGTTCCCTAATCAAAGTTTTACAAATCAAAATCCAACACTGACCTGTGACTAATGACACCCGCGTCTGCCAGCAGTTCAAATATTCGTACCAGTTGTACTCGCAAAATATCTCGACGCCTGCGACGCTTCATATTCTGTTCCAGAGATAGAAAGATACTAAGTAAAAGTCCTTCCGGGAAGTCGATAGCAAACTTAGGGTTTTAGGGCTCATTGCGATTATTTTGTTTGTGTAATGTGGACTTTGAGCAGTCTGGTGGCCACTGAATCAGAGAGACATGTGCAGATAGTTTGATTAATGAGCCAAATAAAATCACATGACAGTTTGTGCGGCCATACCCCTTGTGTGGGGAGAAAATAAAATCCTATAGTTACCTCACAGTTACAGTTACTTTTAGGTTATTTGCTAATCTGACAACTTCAGAAGAACTGAAGCGGTTAGTCAACGGTTCTCACTGAAAGCAAAAGAATCCCTAAGATGTCCCCCCGAATAGAACAGAAGGGCGGGGAAAATAAAAAAATAACACAAAGGAGAATGAAGAAACCCCACAGATTTTGCTTGTGCCAAAGTTTTCCACTCACAGATTAATTTTGTCACAAAAACGAAATACAAAAGAAAAAATTTATCTGATCATTATGGTATGAACAAATTTGTCTTATTAGAGCCAAAGGACAAATGGCTAGCTTATAATTGCTATAACATCTCCACTGGATTCTGCTTCCAGTGGAAACTCATGTAGTAGGAAGAGACAGATTTGCTGCATCATTTTCTTCTATTGCTCATTATGTCACCATGATGTAATTTTCACAGTACAGAGCAACTAGAAACCTAAACCCCAGATTGCTGCCTTGCATAAGCAGGCCAATTTGCTGAAAACCAGTTCATTACCACTACTAGTTTGTTTAGCTCTTTATAAAGTTTACAGCAATTCATACTCAACAGGATGGTTTCTAAACAGCTTTTGAGGATTTCTGCAACGTTTTAACTGACTTGTTTTCATCTCATCCCTGTAGAAAGACTGAGTCTACAGCACTCTAAATCTTACATTCAAGGCACATCATTGTACCTATCTATTCACTTGCTATGATGACTTCTCTCCCCTGAAATTCTGAAGTATAAATATTGCTACTTAATTTTGCTTCCATTTCCATTTTCCTCTGGTAATCCTTTAACTTTCATGCTATACTGTAATCAACATGATCATTCTGAAACAAAAGTCTAATCAATTACTAAATGGGGATACTATCACTACTCCACCAGGCTAAATTAAAGAAAGGAAAGAAAGAAGTACAGATGCTGTCTTACAGTTTCTAAAGAGTAGCTATTATCCCCATCTCCCTCTCCTGTTTTAATTCCTTGGTGATATAAAGAGCAGTGATTCTCAGTCATCTACACCAGGCTCATCTACAGTGGTTTTTAGAAGATTTCTGGGCTCCATTCCAGGGATTCTCATTCAACAGGCCCAGGAATCTATAATTTTTAGGAAGCTCTCCAGGCAATTCTCGGATGCCTATGCCATACGGTAACCACTGGACGACTAAATAAAGCAGAGACCAGGAGTCTGTCATGAGATAATTCCTACCTTGCTTTGCAGCATAACCAATCACTTTCTCCATAATATAATCACGCAAAAGAATCTGCAGTGTTCAAATTCTTTCATAAAGTTTGCAATGCTATTTCTCTGCCTAGAATGTCTTCCCCTTGCTTATCCATCAAGGAATGTGCTTCAAACTTCAGCTCAAATATTGGTGCTTCCTGCCTACTTTTCCTTCATAGGCAGAGCCAGAGGCTTTTCCTCTCTATAGTCTGTACAACCTCTTACCTATGACTTCGTTTGAGTGAATAACACATTGTTATAGTTATGGTTTGCATATCTGCCTGTCCCACAGGACCTGCGGTTTCTAAAAGTTGCTCAGGACAGAACACAAACCTATAGATTTGGGAACGTAAACCTGGGGTTGGCAAAATATGGACCTCACAGGCCAAATCTGGCCCACTTCTGCCTAAATAAAATTTTATTGCAATCTAGTTGCGTCCCTTTGTTTAGTAGTCTATGCAGCAAAACTGAGCAGTTGCAACAGAGACAGTAGGACCTGCAAAGGTGAAAATATTTACTATCTGGCCATTTACAGGAAGTTTGCTGACCCATCTAGATCCTGACTGCCCTCACTCTAGTTATAGCAATTTAATATCTTTTATGTAGTGCTCGCTTCGGCAGCACATATATTAATATCTTTTATGTAATGAGTTTCTGCATAAAGATCTCCTGTTGGGGGGTGGGGGGAAGAGTTTTGTATATTAAAAAAGTGTTTAGAACTACTTTAGACGATCTTTTATGTAATTACTTCTCAATTTCTAACTTTTGACAAAATTCTATGTCTAATCTTGGCATAGAATATAGAAGACAAGTACTTGACAAATATTTAATGGTAGAAAAGTACACACTTACCTCTGGCCTTCTTTCGAGTGCTTCTTTAATTATGGGATGCAATTCCTCTATTAGTTCCCTAGAAGGGAAGTGATATGTTTTTAATTAATAGCTGAATGGGTGTAATCTGTTGTGCAAATATGTAAACACTAATATAATGATGTGAAATGCAAGTGTTAACCCTAATTCTACTGTTTTAATCTTTTTTTAATGTTTATTTATTTTTGAGAGTGAGAGAGAGAGACACACACAGAGCGCAAGCAGGGGAGGGGCAGAGAGAGACGGAGACAAAATCTGAAACAGGCTCCAGGCTGTCAGCACAGAGCCCGACGTGGGGCTCGAACTCGTGAACCACGAGATCATGACCTGAGCCAAAGTCGGACACTTAACCAACTGAGCCACCAGGTGCCCCCTAATTCTACTGTTTCCAACACAATCCTTATTGTTTTGTTTTGGTTACAAAAGAACATATGCACACTGTAGAATATTTGGAAAGCAGAAAAAAATGGGATAGGCCACTTATTCTAATTCACAGAGATAAGTACCATTAAGACTGTTGTTCCATCATTTTGAGCCCACACACATTTTATATAGTTGAAACCCTATCATACATGGGATGGTATCCTTTTTCCCATTAATAGCATAATGACTTTTAAATGCCATTAATTTATTCATAATATTCTTTTATAGAGTAGGATACCACAATTTTCCTAACCACTTTCATTTCTCACTGATTCATTAAATTTTATGTAATTTTTAAAGCTTTTTAAATTATTGATTACTATTATTTTTAAATATTTATTTACTTTTGAGAGAGACAGAGCTTGAGCAGGGGAAAGGCAGAGAGACAGACAGACAGGCAGACAGACACAGAATCTGAAACAGGCTCCATGCTCTGAGCTGTCAGCACAGAGCCCAATGTGGGGCTCACACCCATGAACTCTGAGATTGTGACCTCAGCTGAAGTTGGATGCTTAACCGACTGAGCCACCCAGGTGTCCCTAAAATTTTTTTTTTTTTTTTTTTTTTGAGACAGAGACAGAGACAGAGAATCCCAAGCAGGCTCTTTGGTGTTAATGCAGAGCCTGATGAGGGGCTTGAACTCACCAACTGTGACACCATGACTTGAGCCCACGTCAGACATTTAACTGACTAAGCCACCTAGGCACTCCTGAAGATTTTAAGTAATCTCTACATCTAACTCGGAGCTTGAACTTACAACCATAAGATTAAGAGTCGCATGCTCTACTGACTGAGCTGGCCAGGTGCCCCAATTTTATCTAATTTTTGTTGTTATAAATACTACCTCAGTGAATATCTTTGCCTTCATTTCTGATTATCTCCTTAGGATTAATTCTTATAAATAGCATTAATGAGTTAAAGGGTATGAACTTCATGAAAATGATAACTTTATCTTTGCTTATATTATGGCTTTGAATTGTAAATGTGATCATTGTGGATAATTGGAAAAATAAAAAAGGACAATAAGAAAACACAATGCATCCACAATTTCATCATCTATGGAAACTACTGCAGATATTTACAGTTTTTGCCTGAGGATTGTTTCTCTTTATGAGAATTTGTTTTTTAAGAATCTGAGATCATCTTTGGATCCTATTTTTTCCATTAGCACAATAATGTATTTACTTATCACAAAATAATTTTCCAAGACTTCATTTATGATGAACGCCACCCCACAAATACAGACACATAATAATTAGCTAACCTAGTCTCTGCTGTATGTGTTATCTCAGAGATGAAACATCAAACATCACCTGAGATCAATGGAGGACAATCTCAAAAGAATGACTACAAGGCCCAGCAGGCAAGGCAAGGACCAAGCAGAATCTCAGGCAAAAATGAAGGATTTTTTTCATTAGTATAAAAAATATCAAGGATGACATAAATATGTACGTAAATATTTCTTTTACAAATAACCTAATTCTCGGGGCGCTTGGGTGGATCAGTTGGTTGAGCGTACGACTTTGGCTCAGGTCATAATCTCGTGGTTCGTGGGTTCGAGCCCTGCATCGGGCTCTGTGCTGACAGCTCGGAGCCTGGAGCCTGCTTCGGATTCTGTCTCCCTCGCTCTCTGCCCCTTCCTCCCTCCCTCTCACTCTCTCTCTTTCTCTCTCTGAAAAATAAATAAACATTAAAATAAATAAATAAATAAATAATAACCTAATTCTCTTGAATAAGAACAGGAAAAATGATGGTTTTAGCCAATAGACCAAAACTGTAAAACAATCACATCACTGTGTAAATAGGTAGAAAAGTATTAAAAATTTACATGGCATTTTATCATTTTTAGAACCTATTTATACAGAATAGATATGTGATTTTCACAGTCATTCTGCGAAGAATATCGGGTAATTCTTATCTGTTCAGTCAAAATGAAGAAATAAAGGATCAGAGAAATTACAGGACTCATTAAATGTTACATGGCTAGTTACCTGGTAAATGTCAGGACTGACATGAACTGTCCGGATAGTAAGTACTCTATCACGCCTTCTCTCCAACACTACATTAGCTGGTTTAGTGCATAGAGAACACATACGAAGATAATTACCTAAAAGCTCCTGGGTTGGTCCTGCCAAGACCTAGAACAAGGGATTCTGTGATCTCTATGCTCTCAGAGCGCATCATTGGAACTATGTGCTTAAACAAGGATGAAGGGGATGGGATGCCGATAATCTGGAAAAAAATAGGTATTTATAGCAGCCGTTAATGACAGTACATCCAATTAAATAATTTGGCACTTCATCCACATTTCATCAACATTTCATCAAGGGCCATGGAAACATGGAATTTTTCTGTGAACGGGGCTTCAAAATTCACCTGTGGTGCACATAATCTAAAAACATTAAATGACTTGTCCAATGTTTCGCTGCAAGTTCATTAAAAGAATTCGGGCTCTGTGGGTCTCCTAATTTCTTACAGACACTTACCATCAGATAATAGGCTGATTCCCTCCATCTGATAGTCTATGTCTTTTGATCCATAAAAACCAATGAAAAAAAAATTCCTTCTACAAGAGTCACTGGTGTTAAAGAAAGACTCTCAGGTCTTAGGTTTTCTAAATTTTCTCCAACCACCTCGCAACATTTTGTGTCACAGCATGAAGGCTATACAACTGTTATCACCAAGTATCATTGGTACCACTACATAATTTAGGGAAATTCGACGAAGGTATTTATTTAAACGATTTATTTTGGATACTGAGAAGTGTGAAAACTATAGAAAATAAATAAGGAACAGTGGGGATGAAGATTCCTTTAAAAAATTCACTACGATGAATTCAGCGAGCATGACCCTCCATCAGTACAACAGTGTTCGTGTGTATACATATGAAATTGATCCCAGTAAGGAATAGACAGTCATGCGATTTCTTGCACTATTTTCATCGTTAGTACAAGCAACACACTTTTCAACCAAATGCCTTTATGGTCCTGGAAAAGACACTTGAAAACCATTATTTGATGGTGCCATTCAAATTCAGGGGCAGGTTGGGAAGCCTTACTTTGGAATCAATGCTATAGCCACTATCAGGCGTAGACGCCAGCGTCTCAGGAGGAGAACACCTCACGGAACCTGCAGATGTTGAAGAGGTCGTGGATGTCGCCGCACTGCAGCAAAGGAGCAGATAGTTTCTCCACAGGCCGACGTAGGAGTCACTGCTTGTGGTAGTGTTCACTTTCTTAGCATTGATGGGGCTGCTAAGGGGGAAAACAGCAAGAGAAACAGGTGAATGCAAACAATACATTTTTTGAAGTTTTCTTTAACTAAAGCTAAATGCTATCAATTTAGGAGAGATGGTTAACATACGGTTTTATTACCACCGCTGCTAAAGCCCTGTGGAATGGCGGTAAGACATAAATGAATAACATATTTGACTGAAAATTAAAACATAGCATCATTTTAACATCATCTATTATTCTTGTGACCAAAGTTAATATTTCAACAGGCCACATTTTATAACTTCTTATACATGCTCGATGTGAAAAAAAAAAAAAAAAACCACATGAAAACAAAATGAAAATCCCCTTTATCCCACATCCAAGTAAGCACAGTATATTCTTTTACAAATCTTCAATTCATATACAAACATGTTGAATATATCTTCTTTAACTCACAAAAACTGAACAATACTGTTTTTTTTTGTTTTGTACTTGTATGTACTTGACGTGTTTTAAACATCTTCCACTAAAAGACTATACTTCTGCGACATCATTTTTTTAAATTTTTTTTTATTTTTATTTTACATCTATTTAGTTTTGATACAGACAGAGCACAAGTCGGGGAGAGGCAGAGAGAGAAGGAGACACAGAATCTAAAGCAGGCTCCAGGCTCTGAGCTGTCAGCACAGAGCCCAACGCGGGGCTCGAACTCACAAACCGCGAGATCATGACCTGAGCCGAAGTCGAACGCTCAACCGATTGAGCCACCCAGGTGCCCCAGTGCGACATCATTTTTGATGACTGTATGCTATATTACTATAGAGATCAGGTTTTATTGTCTAAATTTTCATTATTGGGCATTTTAACTAATAGAAAATTGTCTCTATAATACACAACACTATACATTTGAATATATGCTTAATTAAAATAAAATTTTAATTATTTTCTTGGGTAAATTCCTAAAAATGGAACTGTAGTGTCAAAAGAGTATCCACATTTTTAAGGATTCTGTCAAATTTCTGTCTTGAAACATTAGACCAATAAAATATGTTGGAACAATTCCATAAATGTTTCCAAACACCAAATTCTGTTGGGATTAAGGAATGAGAGGAAAACAAAACAGAAAAATACTAACACATAGTCCTTAGCTTCAGTACATTTATATATTAAGATAAACAAAGCAAACATATCACTTCATTAATTCATCAACAGTGTTTTACTGTTTTAGAAAATATTGTGGCAGCAGTAAAAACAAAATAAAACAACCCTGTTAAAAATCACTACCAGCAGGTCACTTGGGTGGCTCAGTTGGTTGAGTGACCAAGTCTTTATCTTGGCTCAGGATCTCACCATTCATGAGTTCGAGCCTTGCATCAGGTTCTGTGCTGACAGCACGGAGCCTGCTTGGGACTCTCTCTCGCTCCCTTTCTTTCTGCCCCTCCCTGGCTCTCGCTCTCTCTCTCTCTCTCTCTGTCTCAAAAATAAATAAAAATAAACTTAAAAAAAAAATCACTACCATCATGAGTACTGCGGAAGATATACAATACAGAAATGAATAAAACAACATCAGATAGTGCCAACTGTGATGAAGAATGATAGAGGAGATAGAGAATGGTAGTAGGAGAGGAGCTTCTAATTTAAAACATGGTAATTAGGGGAGACTAAGATAAGGTCATTAATGTTATGCAAGGTGGCAAGTGTCAATTTCCACTAAATAAATAATACTTGCTACATAATACCTGAGAATCTACATAGACATATAATAAGCATGGATACACATATCGAAAAACCAAAAATATCTATATTCAAATCCGAAAGAAGGAATGATTACTCTGGGTTGGGAGATGTAAGAGAAGGCTTTAAAAATAAGGTGGAATTTGAGATACAGCAGATGTCGACATACAGAAGACAGAGAAGACAAAAGGCATTCTAGGTTCATGTGAACTAAAACTCAAGATAGTGGAAACTGTAGTCACATGCGGTGAACTTGGAGAAGTTTGTGTGGTTCTAACCTAAGAACACATGGACAGCAATGACAGAGAGTAAGGGAAAAGTATAGGCTAGAGCCATGTTTGGAGAGCCTTTAATGACCCTAAGGTGTTAGGTTCGTCCAGGGGTTGGGTTTATACGGGCAACTTATATGATGAGAGGCCTCATTCCATGTGATCTGATAAAACGTACTGGATAAAGTGAAATCGGGAACTCAAATTCAGGTTCAAAAATACTATACTTAAGAGCAAGAAGAAATTAACTGCAGTTTATGATGACCTTGTTTAACACCCTATCACATCATCAGTTATTCCAAATCTTTGCCATTATCCCCAATGCCATCATCACTAATCCCTGTCAGCAGATGACTTCCTTATAATGCCATCAGGAAAAGTAAGGTCACTGTGCTTGATGTCTCTTCACTTTGCACCCTTCCTCTATACACTCATCTATATCCAGATCCACACTCCTCTCCAGATCCTCTGCTCCTTAATTCTTCAGTACAGATTCATCAGACACATACTACGTACCAAGCGCTGTGCTATTAAGTGAACCAACAATTTGGTGAGACTGAATTACATGAAAAGGATGAAGGGATTATGAGACTACATCCCTTACATCTTTCGTCTCCCCCCCTTATACATCAGTCTGTTATGGCAGGTTATTTACTTGTGGAATTTCCAACTTGTACAACTTTTCAAATACGTACTTATAAAAACTGACAGTCTACACATTCTAAAATTTACACTAGGAAAACAACTTACTTTATATCAACCTGTGGGGACAATAACTGAAGTCTTGTGTATGCAAACATCCAAGCATAGCTCACAGCTGTACAGCAGTGTTTGGGAAGGTTTTCTTGCTTTAAAAAACTGGAGAGACTTATAATCCATGGGTCTTGGCCTTGGGTCACATGTGCAAATACCCATATGTGTGATGGGCTGATCACATCAAACTGGTGGCTGATAGGAGAAGAGTTCCATTCTGCTAATGTCTGTAAATCTATCGAGCTAGGGCAATACAGCAAAGTAGTCTGCGTAGAGAAAACAGCAAAGAATTATCGCACATTTCCGTAAGTTTCAGAGTTTTGCCATATGGATTGCATTAAACTCTAAGTGGCCTCTTGGTAGTTTCTAGAACAGAGGTAATAATGAGGTCCAAGAAAGGTTTAAGGGAGTAGTGAATTCCTGAAATTGCATATAAGTTTTTTTGTGTGTACGTGTGTACATGGGTTTTTCTGGAGAAAGATTCCAGAGGTTTTATTAGTCTCAAAAGGATCTATGAACCAAAAAGGTGAAGAACCACCACTTACATAATTCATATATGAATAATCAACTTTCATGGGCATACTAAAACTAAGAGGGAACTGAAAAATGGACCATTAACTTTATGCTGACATGCCCTATATATGCACAGGCAGAAGAGACAGAAAAACAGACTCCTCTCCAGAGGTACATATTCTTAAATATTTGTTCAATGATAATTCCAAGCTATTATACTGAAGAGATAAAGATTTACCTTCAGAGCAACTTATGTGTCATTCGAACAACAACAAAGACACAACAAAGTCTTAAACTGAACAGAGGTCCAATTCACTCTATCATTCAACAGATATTTACAAAAATACCCATTATAAGCCAGGCATGGCTTTAGGCATGAGAAGAGTCATTCATTATTCTTTTTGTTGGCATAAATCGTAGTTAATAATCTAAAGCAGAATTCTTTAAGCTGAAAAGATTTATAATCGATCTCTTAGGTTTACAAAATTGTATTACTATTTACAAAATTGTATTACTATCTCCCTTGGTTATACATTAAGTTGCGAATTATAAGAGCTAAGTGTTACACTCAAAGCCCAGAAACCTTGTCCATGTGTTCCAAACAGGAACAAAAAAGAAACTTCAAGTAGTAAAGTTTGATGGTTATTTTTATGTCCATCTTGAAATCTTAATGTAAGACCTTTGTAAAAAAAAAAAAAATCAAGCCCAGCTAAGAAAGTTTAGTTGCATTTGCTAACAAAGTGTTTTTCTCCATCTTAATGAGTCAAATTAATTATAACTGGGGCATAAAATACTCTTCAATGCATTATATTTGTAAAGGAAATTCACGTATGCATGTATGTATGGCTAAAGTTCCAAGGCAAGACTGAATAGCATGAAATCATGACAGTTACCTGATCAGCTCCAGTGAGATGTATGAAGCTCTCAAGAATGGATGGGCTCAGCCTGTCCATCACATCTATGGCTAATTCATCATCACCCTATAAAAAAGTGAGCACATGTCTAAAAATATTTAGGAATGATTAAGAAAAGCCAAACCTAAGAAAACATAAAAAAACTGCACATCAGCACTATTTGTTACAAATGGAATTGAAGGCAGCTGGGTTAGTTTAGACCAGGTCAAAAAGCCTTTGTTACTTTGTTATAAGTTAAGTTATGCTTGCATGGTAGCAACAGAATGAACATAAGAATAGTTTTTATGTACTTTCATTAGATAATTAAATGATATACCTAAATCTTACCTTAGGTATTTCCAAAAGTGCAAACAAAGCCCGTATTTCTCTAAGGACACTGACAGCTAATCTCCTAGTGGCAGGTCGACTGCTACAGAGAATGACAAGTGCAAACCCTTCGACCACATGGAATACGTTGGAATACGGGCTCCTTTCCAGAGGAGGGGGATGAGAAGCTCCATTAGCCAAACCATGCTTGAAAAATAAAAAGAAGTTAAAAATCAAACAAAAGAATATGTGTAGACATTCCAGTATAACCATTAATTAAAGAATAAACCAAATTATATACATTATAGCTATAGGTCTGCCTCAGCTCAAGTAACTTAAATAATATTTAATTCACAAAAATGTAACACCGCAGGGGCTCCTGGGTAGCTCAGTCGGTTGAGCTTTCAACTTCAGCTCAGGTGATGATCCCATGGTTTGGTTCATGAGCTTGGGCCCCACATTGGGCTCGCTGCTGTCAGTGCAGAGCCTGCTTTGGATCCTCTGTTACCCTCTCTCTGACCCTCTCCTGCTCATCCTCTCTCTCTCTCTCTCTCTCTCTCTCTCTCTCTCTCAAAAATAAACATTAAAAAAAATGTAACAGTGTACACAGAGATAAAAAGCTTTTTAACTGGCAGTCTAAATACGAATTGTGTATGGAGCTTCTGGCATTCTCTGGTTACTTTGTAAACTTGGAGCTGACACTGTTAATCACTCTTGGCCTAACACTTCTATGTGGAAAATGAAGGGACTGAATTGGGACAATTTGAACTCAAAGTGTACACTAGCAGCATAGCATCACCAGGAGCTTGTTGGAAATAGGGGTTCTTGGGCTTCTCTCCATGCTCACTGAAGGCTGCGAGCTAGATTGATTTAGATGATCCTGCTCTAAAATTCCAAGGTTCTAGGGCAATATGTTATATAAATCAAGAAGCTGAGTACCTTTCATGGTAAAGGAGCAGACAAACCACATATGTGAAGCAGGGACTAGTGCCATGGGTAAAACAATCAAATAACTCAAGTGGAATACTCCCCAAAATTGTTACATCAGCTTTAAATATACTGGAAACAGCCTAAATGTAAGCTAGAATTGCCTCTACTCTCTGTGTTCATTCAGAACCAACTGTTACGAAAGGAAGAGGGTTGGAAAGGTTGGACACACAAACACTATATTTAACATCTGAACTGCAGGGAGGTTTAGTTTAGGGATTATAAGACTTCGAAAGCAAACAAAACCGATCAAATGTTTAGTTTTCAAGAAATCAATAGATATTAACATGACTGTTGGTCAGTTACCACTGACCACATACAAAGGGACAAAACAAAAGACTCTGGTACCTGGGAGTCCTGGTTTTTGTTGTGCATTTGGGTTGCCTGTTTCCACTGATTTATTAATTGTACCAACATCTTTACAGCATTATCAAGAAGCGTGGGATGGACATCAGTCACTTCACGAACAATAAAATAAACAAATCCTGAAAGAACATCCTCCCGCCAATCTGGAAAATCAAGCATTAGTGCCTGCAGGGTATTGAAAGCCAGAGCACGTAGTTCTTCATCCATATGAATTGTGAGCCTACCAAGAACAAAATTCCATTAGCAAACCTCAGAACCTTCCACGTAGTTTCATCATCTAAAACCTAAAACTAAGAACTTAAAAAAAGATGTCCTTCTCCCTGGTTTGTAAGAAGTATGAGGATGGGAACCAATGTTCCCTTTTTGTGTATATTCACCCTTAGGTTATTCTCGTGTTTAAATTCACATATGAATCCATTAATGTTAGTTGGTGTTTTTAAAAAAACTTCAGGAAAGTTTGATTATAATGAAAATGCACTTGAAAAAATACAGATCAGCATATCAGAATTACATTTTAAAAATTCTTTAATCCTTAAAATGCTGTATGTTTTCTTGTAATCAAAAATTATATCCGCTCATATAATATCTAAGCATTATTTCACATTTATGTAGTCCTTTACTATGACTGGAAAGAACATGATTTGTCTCTGTCCTTTTCATGCTGCTGAGGTTACAGTTAAACTATAAGATGGCCGATTGTGAACAAGAAAATAGAATAAACCCAGATGAAATCAAGTTAACAGAGATAATTCTCGAAGGTGAGCATGAGAGTAAATTTGCAGTAATATAAATGGAGTGTACCTGAGGGGAAAAAGGTTGATCTAACACGGAAGTCCCTAAAGGGAGTTTAAATCTAAGCAAATTGGAGAAGAGGCTGTAGAAAATTACCTTTTAGAGACACCAAAACAATCGGAGGACATGAACGTAATATGAGCTAACGGATTTTACCAGAACATAAAGAGAACGATCAACAAGAAAACCATAAAAGATGGCCCCAGTAGTGAAGCTACCAATATGTAATACTCTGTGAGCAGGAGTTTCTGATTTGGGGCTGAACAGGATTACTTTAGCGACTGACCATCAAAACACATGCGTCAGTGTTGGAAACAGCTTGAACGAGTAAGGTTAATAGGTGATATTAAGCATGTGCCACAACTACATGCTTAGGAAGCTGCGAGGGTGGAGTCATCCTCACGGACAGAGGAGGAAAGCCGTGGGCTTTAGGTGGAAGGAGATGTCACAGTCTTCACCCTGCTGAACTCAATTCTGGTCTTCACTAAGCCAACTTTCAACCGGCAATGAGACCGAAGAGAAAACTTACTATAGCTAGACAGACTTGCGGTTAGCCCCACGAAGCGGCAGCAGTGAGAGCAGCCCGTCAGAGCCATCACAGGGGATCAGATTAAGGATCTCTAGCCCAGCATTCTGTCTCTGATAGAGGCACCAAGGGAGGTACTGTGGAGGCACAGTGACTGTCTCCACGATGCTGACTTTAAAGGTTATTTCAACATCCCTTAAATCTTCATGCCCATCTTACACCTATCTGTGTAACTCAGGCTATATACGCATGAGTTCACCACTGTGTAGAGAACAACAGGGTGGCCTGGCTAATTTAAGGCAGAAGAATTAACTTTCCTTAGACATAGCATACAGGTCTACAAATGCATCTTTGTTTTGCTTACTTGCTTTAAAAACAAACAAAAACAGGATTTAGACGTTGCAATTCCAAATGATCAGAATGGGGGACAAAATAGAGCAGAACGCAGAATCTTCCTTTCTGCTGAAGTAAGCTAATTAGTTAATATCACAGGAAAAGGATGCAAAGTAAATCAAGTCGCAAAGCTGTCATTTACTGTTCAGATGTTTGCTCCCTTCACCAGGCTCCTCCATCCCTGACCCTTGTAGAGGGAGTTTCATTTTGGCGGGGGGATACGGGACCATTAAGCCACAAATGTGCAGGCGAGTTAAATTAGGGCGAGTGGAAAGAGTGCAACTGAGTGAGAGCTGTTTACTGTTTTCCCAAGAATAACATTACAAATCATTACACCTCTTTTCCTTCCCTAATGCTGACATGAACTTTGCAACTCTTCAATTCACAGCAAAAAATTAAGAGAGTGCAAAGGGATGAATTTATCTCATGGCGCAAAGTCTCCAAGTAACTCCTTTTCTCTCCTCGTCATCCTGAATAGAGACAAATGCCATTCTGTATCTCGATGGCAACCTGCAAAGGTTGAGGACAGGACAGTGATGGCTGTGTGCGGTGCTAGGTGTTTTCGCAGAGGAGGTCAAAGGGGTTGCTAGAGAAGTCTATTAACTGTTCACGGCGAATTTAACTTAAGTCCGTGGTAAGTGCTTGGCAGGGAGTAAACATCTTTCAGTACAGTCAAGTATCACTGCTCTGTGACAGTCATTACACCTGGCTTTTCATTTAGAGTGGGGGCAAGCAGACCATGGCTCAAGGGCCAGAATGTATGAGGCACCATGGGAACACAGTCACACCCCCTCCTTTCCATGAGGTCCGTGGCTGTTTTTGCCCTGCACTGCAGAGAGGAGCAGCTGTGATGCTGACCATACGACCTGCAAATCCTAAAATACTCACGATGTCATCCTTACAGAAGCAGCTTGCTGACCCCTTACCTACGGAATCCCTACGTACATCGACAAAGCAGCTTCCAACAAGCCTTCCCCTCAACTTAGAATTAGCTTTGGAAGCAAGTATTTACATTTGGTTGTCATGTTATTTCTTACTCTATAAAGCTATGACAAACCCAACAGAGGAAACAGAAGCAAAAACTTGAACCCTGCGGGCTACACAATAGGAAGAATAAGTGAAAACTAGCTATAGAAATGGCTTCAAGAGTTAACACGGCAGTTAACTGCCTAATGGGCATCACCACACATCTATTCAGGAATAACATGTTATCGAAATCCTAAGAAACACACTAGAAGGAAAGATAGGAAATCGAAAAGTAGGATTTGTAGAGAGGAATCCAAAAGAACTTTATAAGTTAAAAATGAGTGGGGAGAATGTGTTCACAAAACACAAAAGACACAATGCAAGTTTAGAAAGTGGATCAAGTAAAGTACTGAACGTGTCCTTATTACTCTGTTAGTGACAACAGTAACAGGAGTGTATTCGAAGTTTAAAGGGATTGAAAGAGGTAAAAATTAACATAGCAAAGAGTGATTCTCAGTTACCTTGCTAACAATTCAATGAGGTCAGTTCTGCTCATACCATCAGGAATCAGCCTTGGAATAGCAGCAACACAAGTCCTAAACAAATCAATTTTGGGTTTTCTTTCCCCTCTGAAAAATATACAACAGGATTTAATACGCTTATTACATATGTTAGGCAATGAAAGCAAACTTAGAAAAATAATTACAGAAAGTAGGAGTCCCCTCCCCCCTAAAAAAGTTTAATGTATTTACTATAAAAAAGAATTCATACAAACCCAGCAAATAATTATCAGTTTATAAATAGACAAAAGAATAAAGAGATAACAGGAAAGAAAATATAGCTAGCAAGCAAAAAGATTTTCAATAATTAGAAAACTACAGAAATGATTATGTCTAGATAATAAATTGTATTTAAGTAAATTATGTGGAATACAATTATTTTAAATTAAATTAAATTAATATCTAACCTGAATAAAGAATATTTAAAATTTTTTTAATGTTTTATTTATTTTTGACAGAGAGAGAGAGAGACAGAGCATGAGCAGGGGAGGGGCAGAGAGACAGGAGACACAGAATCTGAAGCAGGCTCCAGGCTCTGAGCTGTCAGCACAGAGCCCGACACAGGGCTTGAACCCACAGACACGAGATCATGACCCGAGCCGAAGTCAGATGCTCAACCAACTAAGCCACCCAGGCGCCCGAATAAAGACTATTTAATTACTAAATCATAATAAGTAACAATGAGATTATTAAATAACCAAGTATTGGTTATTTTAGGAACCTATAAAATTAACTAAAAAAACTTTTTGAGAGAGAGAGAGAGCAAGCAGGGAAGGGGCAGAGGAAGAGGGAGAGAGAATCTTGGCAGGTTCTGCACTCAGTGTGGAGCCCAGGGTGGGGCTCTGCTTCACAACCAGGAGATCATGATCTGAGCCGAAATCGAGTCAGACATTTAACCAACTGAGCCACCCAGGTGCCCCAACAAAAATAATTTTTTTCATTTATTATTATACATTAATGAGGGTCTTAAAAAAGACATTCTCATATTCTATTGTTGGTATTGTCTGTTCTTTTCATTTTATTTTCAGAATACACACACACACACACACACACAAATATACATATTTAAATGTTTACAGAATTAATGTCAATTTTGAAAATCTTGGTTCCTCCAGAGGCTTGATACAATTTATTTCTACTATATTTTCTTCTAGTTATTCAATGATTTTTTAATTTTTACTTTAAATATCTAACCTCTTAACACCCTGGTTTTTGTTTTTATTTTGGTCTATATTTCAAGATGAGGATCTTAGTTTATTTTATCCAAATTGTTCTTAAGGTGGGCTAAAAAATTCTCATGTAGAAAAGAATTTGGACGTTTAACGTACTGGGGTCAGTATTCGTTATAGTGGCAAAAGACTTGCTACCTACTCTTAGAGATTTTATATACTCAGTGTTCTCTTCAGATGGTTCCAATATGCATGAATTTCAGTTCCAACGAGTTGATTACATAATACCAGTTTCCCTGCAAATCACTATGTAAATAAACAGATGTGCATCATAATCCCTAATTGTGTCACTTTTTTTTTTTAAGTTTTATTTATTAAAGTAATCTCTACACCCAGCATGGGCCTCGAACTGAAGACCCCGAGACCAAGAATCGTACGCTCTTCCACCTGAGCCAGCCAGGCACCCCAATCATGTCACTTTTCCCAAGTCTGTTGTGATTGGTCACTGCACATTTGTTACTTGTTCACACAGACAGCAAAGTGTAACTATGTTGCCTCCTGGTCTCCAGCCATAAAACTCAGGTGATACTTTGCAAACATGGATAATCAAGGGAAGAAACTGGCCAATAAAGACTAAAGCGCAGCAGAGAAAGGAAAAGTGATACCCCTGTGAGTGAAATTCGAATGAAACTTTACAGGAGGTACAGAGGAAGGAGCCGGCAGGGAATGTTAGCAGACTCCATGCACACAGCCAGAGGAGCCCAGGGAGGGCAGACTCATTCACACAGTAAGGAAGTGGTTGTGACGTAGATTTTCCAGAGCAAGTGATGCAGAGGGGAAAAAAAAAAATGTCAACACTGGAGAAGTTCTCGGAAACATTAGTAGACACTAGTATACAATAACTGTATATTAGTTAAACTGAGAGATCAAATATCCAGTTTGGTGTTCTAAAACCTGTGATGCGGGCCTTAATATCGAAAAAAAAAAATGTCCTGCCTTATTACAGGATATGTGGATACTGACTAGCAAATAAAACAAGTTACTGCCATATAATCAATACATCCTCCCGAGGAGAAAGTCCCTAACATCAAGGAAAAAGGATGCCAGACGGCAAGCAGTGACAAGCCTGGTGACCCAGGGGCCTGAGGCACTGTCTTGAAAACACTACTTCCGTTATTCCCCTCTGTACCTTCTGTTACCAGGAGATTTTCACGTTTTCTTTTTTGTTTATTGGGGTTCTGGAAATAAGAGTAGGTGTTTGACTTAATAAGACAACTACATCCACACATATCAAGGGTAACTCGGACTTATCTATCGGTCATGGAATGAGTATAGGGCCTTGTCACTGACAGCTAAACAGATCCAGGATGACTTCTGCTACTTATGCTAGTTCGATAGCACTTTGAAGAATACAACTGAGCAGGCGGAAGGATTTGCTATATCAACACCCACAGCAGGGAGCAATATGGGACAGCTGCAAAGGAGAGAGTAAGGGAGCAAGCAAGAATCAATCACGTGTGCCTTTTTATGAAAACTGAAATGGCAACGAAGGGAAAGAGCTTCCTACGTACGTAATCATATCTTCAGGCTCCTTATTGGACATCTGCACGCTAGTCATACACATTGGTCTCCCAACTTCTTTGTCCAAATGTCTGAGAATGCTATCTAATGCTTTTCTCACTTGAGGATAGTACACTGACATTCCTAGAGAAAAAACATCACGGTTACAAAATGTCAGAAATTAGATAAAGAACAGTCATACTTACTTCCCATAAAAAATAAAAGCCTATCTTTAAATGGCATCAGCTTATTGGTGTCACCAAGGAAAGGAATTTCAACTGTGCTACACTCTTCTCCCGAACGATCATCGTTAGTGTACTGGACAGAATATATAAAACTTAAGCACGGAACTAAAATTACTTTGAAGGAAGTACAAAAGGCAGTGAACAGTATCATGTAAGAAAATAAAGACCAAACTGGAAGACTCTTCATATGAAAACTCAGAGGTATTATCAAACCCGTATTCATTTTTCTATCACTCTCTACTGGAATAACCACACTAGACAAATATATTCATTTTAGATTTGATCATAAATGTTTCCAAAGGAATATTAAATTGCATCACAAAGCAAATTGTCTGGCTGAGTTAACACCAACCTATGACTTTTGCTTCCTCGTCCGTCAACGTTTTATTGAGAAAAATTTTCTTTACACGGAGAGTGTTTCCTGAGGGAAGGATGACCCCTGTTGTTGGCATCGGTGGCTCTCCGTCCTTCTGCTGCAAACTGTCTGCTATTACAAGGAAGACTCTCAGGCCTATGTTCATTCTCTTCAGGAAAAAAAAGTTTCAGAATGAAATCAGAAGGTCAGAAAATATCCTTTTTTCTTGTTAAAAACACCTCATCAATTAACGGGGGGGGGGGGGGGGGCAGGAAGGCCCGGGAGGACAACCAACCTTTCTGCCCAACATTGTTTAACTAGTTGAGGCATCACAATTTGTTTTACTATCAAATTCCCAAATGCCGTCCCTTCACTTGAGGTCAACTGGCTCTCCTATTCTCTATAAAGCTTATTTCAAACCTCTTCCTTCCTTCCTTCCTTCCTTCCTTCCTTCCTTCCTTCCTTCCTTCCTTCCTCAGCAGTCCTACCCTCCTACCATGCCCTCCCCTCTCTAGGCGGATGACAGATCTCCTACTTCATAGAAAGAAAAAACCACCAACTGTCCTCAGTCTCTCACTATGGTAACTAACACCTCTTCTCCCTCTCCTTTGATCTTATGACAGTCTTAGGGGGCACTGGGCTTCCTGGTTGTTAGAATTCCATTTGCTCTTGCTTTCCCGGGAATGGGAATGGCACACCACCAATGACCCCTTCTCTTGCTTGTGTCCTCAACATTTCCTTTCCACCGGGGACATTGTGTTAACTGCTGTTAGCTATGCTCATCTTAATGAAGCAAGTCCCCTCCCCCCCTCCCCCCATAATGTTTTCCTGAGGCAACTCTCACTTATCAGTGACCATTCTGCTCAAAAGAGTGGTGGGTTTGCCTGCAGCCTGTTTGACTTTTCAGCAGCACCGGACTGTCAACTATTCCTTCTCTTCCTGAAACACTTCCTTCCTCTGATTCATCTGTGCCATGGCTGGCTGAGTCATCTCTGCTGGCACTTCAGGTTTGGCCTCCTTTAGCCGCAGGGCCAATGTTAGACTGCTTCAAGACGAGGTCTTCGGCTACCGTCTCCTCTCCTCATGTTTTCTCTCCCAAAGCAACTTCATGTATCTAACATGGCTTCAGTTAGCACCCACACCACATCACCTGTCAATTTTAAGCCTCATTTCTCTGAACTCGGACCCTCAGACCCACTTGACATCTCTACCTGGATGTCAAAAAGATGTCTCAGGTTTGACTCATTCAAGCCAAATGTACTTTCCCCTCAAACAAGGTCCCTTCTCAATGTTTCTTTTCTCAGTTGGCACTCCTCTCCATCTGCACCACCACTGTCTCCGCCCAAGCTGCCATTTTTTCTGACCTACGCCAGTGGTCTCTAAGGTAGGTGTGTGCATCCCCATGGATGTGCAAGATAGCTCGCTGGGATACAGGAAGACAATAAAACTTTTATTTATGGGTTTTTTTTTTTTTTAATCTAAATAAGATTAAGACTTTAAGCTTTCCTCATCTTTATATACAACATAGTACTGGTGCCCTCCCTCAGTCTAAACATCACATGGTCATGTCACATAGTCACAGAAAACATCTTGAAGAAGTGGGAAAGCTCCATCATGTACTGGGTTTCACAGAAGGACCCGCACGTACTCATTCTTTTGGTGTGCTGCAATTTGCTTGTGTTTGATTAAATGGATTAATGGATAATTTTTTTTCTGGCTTTAACTAAACTAGCTCTCGCAAGCTTAAAAAGATTCTGAGGGGCGCCTGGGTGGCGCAGTCGGTTAAGCGTCCGACTTCAGCCAGGTCACGATCTCGCGGTCCGTGAGTTCGAGCCCCGCGTCAGGCTCTGGGCTGATGGCTCAGAGCCTGGAGCCTGTTTCCGATTCTGTGTCTCCCTCTCTCTCTGACCCTCCCCCGTTCATGCTCTGTCTCTCTCTGTCCCAAAAATAAATAAACGTTGAAAAAAAAAAAAATTAAAAAAAAAAAATAAATAAATAAATAAATAAAAAATAAAAAGATTCTGAAGAGAAAATGGAGACTGACGATAATACTAACAGAGTAAACCCATGGAAAAGAACAACAAAACACAGAACTCACACTCTTTTATTCCTAGCGTAAGAGCTTCAGTGAGGAAAAAAATTATATTCAGAAATAAATTTATTCAATGGGAGAAGATGTTTTTGAAAATGGATGTTCAAGAAAATCTCATTACATGATTTTGACGCTGGAAACCACATTCAGTATATCATCTATAAAAACACTCATTTCTCATTTCTGCTCACTGTATATACCTAGAAATAATTATTCATGTATCTTAAAAATCCTACAAACGAAAAGCTTCAACAACTTTCCAACTTCTGTGTTAACTACATAAATGTATGTTTTAGGATTTGATTATGAGAAGGACCAGCACAGGAGTTTTAAAGAAATAAGAGATAACCTTTTTATATTCTCCAATGTTACTTGCAAAATCTTTTGAACAATCTAAAAAGGTAATGTCTAACGAGTGAGTTAGGGTTTACTAAGTGAATAACAGGGCCACAGAAGTAGGAAATATTTAATATTTAATTCTTTTGCTTTTTTATTTTTATCAATATCCCTCTGGGGAAAAGGATTTTTGCCCATTTTGTCTCTAACACCCGCAACAGTGCCTGACACATTTTTGGTGCTCAATAAATGTAAAGTAAATGATATTTATTTTTAAAAATCTGATACTGATATTAATAAATGAAACCTGAGCTCATGTCACAACCTTAGAAGTCAGCTAAGCTGACTCATCTGGAAAACATCCTCCCTTGATAATTTTTCACCCTACTTGAAACTACTACTAAAATTGAGTTGGCTATCAGAAAGGTAAAATAATTGGTCCTAGATCATCACACTAGTCATTGTAAGTAAAGCTTCTAACTAGAGATTTGAGCTTGAGAGTTCTGATTCCAGAAACTGCTCTAAAAAAAAAGTTTAAATAAAAAGATTATGAGATAGGATAATAATTTTTTTACCTCTGGATTAATGGTGAAAGTTTTAGTAGATTTTCCAACACTGAGAAGATCAAATATTATTTCTTTCATTGCAAAATCCAAACGTTCCTAGAAAAAAATAGCAATCAAGACATTGTTATAACTTTCTACTACTATATGTTGGGTATCATGTTAAGAATCATACATATAATGACACCAGGTTTGTATCCATAAGATCTAGGTGGACAAAAGAAAAATACGTATGAATTAAGTTTTTTAAAAAATGACTATAAATGTATTATTTATCAAATGATTTAATGCCCCAACAAACAGGATAAACATTTTAAACATTCATTTACCAAAATCATATTCAAAAATCTAAGTGAAGAAATTCCCAGAATGATGGCAAAAGGGAGTCCTGAAACAACAGGCATGCGGCAGGCCTAGCGAGTGGTGAGTTCACACAGGGACAGTAAGAATAGGTCTCCAGGAAGGAAATCTCCAAGGAAAAAGAAGATCAGTAAGATTAGCTGATGTCTGAGAGGAGTTACATAGTTTTCATGGAGTGTTGGTATAAGGTGATTAATCCAAGGGGGCGGACAAGATCCGGGGGCAAGAGAAAGGAAAGAGATGTGAGCCAATGGCAAAAGTTTTGTAAATACTAGATCTTTTTCTTTTTTAATGTTTATTTATTTATTTTGAGATTTTGAGAGAGAGAGAGAGAGAGAGAGAGAGAGGAGGAAGGACAAAGAGAGAGATGGAGGGAGAGAATCCCAAGCACGCTGTCAGCTCAGCCCCCAACATGGGGCTCGAACTCACAAACTGTGAGATCATGACCTGAGCTGAAATCAAGAGTCACGTGATCAGCCGACTGAGCCACCCAGGCACCCCACTAAACACTAGATCTGAAGCACAGTTTGCTTTCATTCACCTTACCGACACATTTATATCCATCCAATTATCATTAGTTCTGGGCTGCCGTAAATAGAAATGTATTCGTTTTGTTTAAATATTCCTTATCTCTTTACTGTTAAAAATAACATTAAAGATCATCTAAATTGTCACAGTTTTAGTTCAAAGAGACCACAATGACTATTCTGGAATCCAAGCATCTTCCCTGGCTGATGAAGTAACCTTACCTACTATGCTTCTTCCAGGGCTGATGTCCCCAAAGGGAATGTGACTAAAACCCTGGATCTGATTGCTCAGCACCTGTTTAATCCCCTTTGAATAAACCTTCCTTTACTAGCAGAGACCAGCAAGCTAAAATCGTATTTCTCAGAATGCCTCAGAGCAGTGGGCTTCAGGATGTGATTTAGACCCTACCAACTGGTACACTCATGTGAGTCTTTGGGAACTGACGTATAGGAGGAAGAGGAGGAGGACAGGAAGGCAGGAATCCTCTAGTGGTGGGGACCGTGGCAGCAGCAGGATTCTGAAAGAACTGTGATGACTTCCTAATTTGGCAGCTTTTTGTCTCTGGCAGAGGCCACAGCTACCTCGATAGCCCAATTCTGCAATTTCCTCTTAGTCATCCGTAGTCCTACCAGTGATTCGATTCTGTGAACCATCTATATTCCTTCAAAGCTCCCTTTGGGTTCAACTAGCTACTGTGGATTCTAGTATCTGTACCTAAGAAACTAGATGGATGCATGAGAAAACAGTTTGCCAAAAACCTTTGGAGATACTCAGGAAGTAATTAGTCAATGGAGCAACAGTAGGACTGAGCAATACTTCCTTGACCCTTCCTAAATTAAGTGCTCCACCTGTGGGTCCCCTTGAGTTCTGTTATCACGCTTTTCGATGTGTAACAAATTGTAAAACTCCAAATTACTTCAGTTATTGTGAGGTAAAGCACTTACCTGAGCAATGAACTGGATAATCTTCACAAATATATTGAGAGGTGTATCACGAGGAACCACACTACGTGAACCTTTCGGAAAAAGTGCTGACACTATGCTCATAAGACGACTATGGAAAAAAAAAAAAAAGACTGAGTCATAAAGAGATAATGACATCAACAACAAACATTCTTCCTATTCTTCATAAGAGGTCAAGAAAATGCATTCTCCTTCTCAAGGTCTTTATAAAATGTTAACTATAATGTCATCAGTGTGATTTTTTTACGAAGATCTTTATAAAATCCATTTTAATGCAAAGGCACTCACCTCTGAGTTACAGTGTTGCTTTCACATTTTATTCTAATTACATAAACCCACAACAATCTATACAAAGATTCCAGTGCAACTCGAGACATTTTAGGATCTTTATTCTGTTCAAAAACAAGAGAGAATAAAAAATAAACTTATTAAACTACTTGCAATCATTTAAGATTAAATACAGTCTCTGCCAACAACTAAAAGCCCTTATCCCACTCCTCTCTGTATTCAATCTAAAGCAGGTTTAAATATGTAAATATACGTTCGGTATATAGTAAGTACAGAAAGCTGAGAGGTAATTCCGAGCCATTCCTTTAGTAAAAATATCAGAAGGACATTCATACTTGAAAGAACTCCTATCTTATACACACATCAACCTACTTGGCAATAAACAGTTCACACAATATTGACATCATCATAGAAGGATTCCTTATCTTTGGAGCAATTTACTGCAGTCCAAACTTAGTTAAAACTTAGGCCACCAAAGGTTATTATGGGTACTTGCATTTATGAAATAACGCAAACTATTGCTGAGTGATTATCCTTACAAGAGGGACTACAGAAGAGCAAGGACTCTGAAGTCAGGAATGACTGGCCACACCTCATCTTTGGGGGCACTTTTATACCGCTTGGTACCACAATTTCCTCACCTTTAAAAATGGAGATAAAATGGTACCTACCTCACACATTAAGGAAGTTTTTGTGTGAAAAACACTCGGAACACTGCCGGCACATGTTAAATGCTTCATAAATGTTAGCTGTTATACCTTTAAATTTTACTTAGACATTACTTAAATTATTATCGTTTAGAATAAGAAAATTATTTCATTTCAATCACAACTTGATCAGCAAACTTTTTCTTCATACCACTTATTATAAAAAGTAAAGTTCTCAGATGACCGGTCATGTAATGAGATTTAATGCTGAATTTTGAAAATGTAGCTCATGGTCAACTTTATTAGGAGAAATTCTTTGTGTATGTTGATTGGCTGTAGGACGCACTGACTGTCATAAATCAGCACTCATTTAATTTAGTTTGGGGGATTTCTTTTTGTTGAGTAATTATTTTATATACAGCAACAAACAAAACAGAGTTTTAAAATTCTAAGTAATTTAGCCATTCTATTTTACTTTTTCTTGAGAAATAGAAAAATGGGCAACTATGTATGATTAAAAGCAATACAAGAAGATAACAAATGACAAGTAAAAGAAACAGAGCGATCAGAAAATAGAATTTTGCACATCTATGTGAAGAATTGATATAATTAAGAATGGAATACCAATTATTCTGCTGGTCAGTGTCTCAACATCAGTCCCTACTTCTATTGCCAAATCATAATGATTCCAAATTTCAAATACACTCCCCAAGTAGTTATTAATTACTAATGTAACTAAGGTAACATACAAAGTAGTAAGTAATGTCTGCAGGTTACTCGTAACAACCCAGCTTTTTACAGTACTTTCTTTTCTATCACGTAACTTTTTTTTCTGTCATTTAAATGCAAGATATCAAGTATCAAAAAATGTTCAATTAGTTTGATGTACATTCCAAATAGTATTTTCATATTAAATTATATTTTCAAAATGCAACTGATACAAATTAATACATGTTATATATTAAAAATATTTAAGTCCAATTCCACATAAAAATGTCTTCATATAAATGGTTAATAAAGTATTTTGGATTATTTTACGTGAAGGGCTGAGATATCTAGAATGAAAAAAACTTGATTTTCAAACTTTCCAAGATGGACTACTATGTTTACAAAGCAGACTTATTCTACACTGAACAAAGCCAAAACTAAGATGAAAAATGATACATCAATTATTGTGTATTCAGCCACTGAAATGCTGTCAAACATGTCTGAATAATAAAAACATCCTAAAATGATCTGAGCCTTAACCAAAGAGTAGATAATTCCCCAGTTACCATTTTGGTACAATACGAATAAGCAGATTGTTACATACATTAAAATCCAATAAACATTTGATATGTCCAGTATGTTCTTTGGCCGCAATCATTTTAATGTATCTTTCCCTTTTTTCTACCATGAACCAAACCCAAAATATTTTGCTTAAAATCCAAACCAATAGGAGACAAGTTTTAAAAAGTCATGCATCAAAAATCATACTTAAAATCTAAGCTGTCTCCTTAATTGCATCGGAAAATGTTTTTTTTTTTAATTTCGTCTATAACAGTGTCACTAATGTAACGTTATTTAAACAACAAATTAAACAGGATATTTTAAAATGGAGGATTTTGGTTAAGAATCAACATTCATGATCACTTGTAGCTCGTAAATTCATCTTCTTGGGATGACATTAATATTAAACATGTACAGTGTCCCTGCTGTGTGCTAGTCTTCTTTTACAAGAGGAGAAGCGGGCTGGAATAAATACATTAGACATGCAATGCAACAATGGGTAAAGAAAAAAAAAAAAAAGCCACACTTAAAGGAGATAAAGCAATATTTTACTTTGTAACAACACAACTCACCTGGAGTGTTTCTATTTGTTTTCTGATACTGTTGTTAGATGGCATCTAAATAAAGCAATGTGAGACAGCAAACATAAACATGAGACACAGCACATGCATGTTAGATGAAAATAAGCACAAAACAAGACAGCTCTTCACCAAGGCCTCTATTTAGAAGAAATTTGAAATTTCCAAGACAGTGGCCAGAAACACTAAAGGAAAAAAAAAAATCCTATAACTTGGGATACATCCATATAATCCTTAAACTAAGAGAAAATATTTAAATTATTAAGTACCTAAATTTTCCTCTCAAAGCACTGCACTCGAGTTCTAGCAAGTTTAAATTTTTAGAAGAAAATAAGCATGCGCTATAGAAAACAACCTTCAGATTATTTTTATCTGAACTCCACTACTCTTATTATTTCCCCCCCGCACCCCCTCTAATTATTCTTCAGAAACCTTACAATCACTGTTCACATAATAACCTCGACTGATAAAAAGATAGGGAAATAGGAAAACTACCAAATTCTGTTTCAGGACAAAAATGACAGATGTGACATCTTCTGTGAATTCAAATGGATGTTTTCTCATGCTATTTATGGGCCGATGGGGCGAAAGCCCATGTTCCGTGGTCACCACCTTCAAATACTGATATGGTAACTTTTTAAAAAGTGTACAATATTAAAGATTGTATTTATTCTTATGACTCTGGAGAATAATGCTTTTTTTAATATCCCAGAATGACAGCCAGATATTGTCTGAAAATATCTAGTACAGCAAAACTCCTTATAGTCCATTAACAGATAGCGGGTGGATCTCAAAGGGCAAACATTATGGAGCTGAAGAGATCTAGATGCAAACCTATCTCTATCACTTTTTGGCCCCCTGACCGTGGGTTACTTATTTATCTTCTTTCAGCCTCACTTACAGTAAGAATTAAATGAGAGATTGTATTTAAGCATCTAGTATATAGAAGTATTAATAAGAATCAGCTTTAAGAAGTAATAGGTCTAGTAAGTGAAAACTCGTTACGGATTTTTTTGAAATCATGAGGTTTCTTGCATCTCAAAACAGAATCAGTTTAGGCCTTTACCTTGAACCAGTTTTTCCTGTATGTGTGTATGTCTATATATATATATATATATATATATATATATATATATATATATATATACATATATGTGTGTATGTCTATATATATATATATATCAATTGATATATATATCAAATCAATTATATCTGTTGCAACAGATAACTAGCATCAGGTTTTTTACTGAATACTCCATGCCTTACCTCAACTCTGCAGTGTAGCCACAGTATCTAAAACTTAATAAACAGGAGCCAATTCGTAAAATTTCTGCTGAATAGAGCCTTAATGTAAGTTAAGGGTTAATGGCCAAGACAACTATATTCCAAATATTCATGCTAAGGTGGCTCTTATCTCCTTTAGCCTGGCAGAGCGACATTGCCATTAATTAAAATGGACAATATGCCAGAAATATTTAATAGGAGGTAAGGGTTCAAAGAAAACAGCATTTCAAATGAAAGCCTTAAGACAAAAAATAAAAGTTAAGGTGCTGCGAAAGAATTGCAAATATGTTAGGTGGAAACATATATATATACAACAATTCCAACAAGCAACAGAAAAGTATGGATTGTCATGAAACAAAGCAACCTTTCAGAAAACACTTAAATGGGAGTCTGAAAATATTTTATTGAAAGTGTGGAAAATCATACTACCCAGAAAATTATCAATTCCCCCTTTTAGTACCTGTATCGGTATGAATCATCAAAATGAGGACAGAAAACAGTATAATGTAATTAATTAAATAAAGCTTATTTTCTGGTTGCATGACATAAAGAGTTTAATAAGCTTGATTTGGTCCTGGGAATTTTCATACATAAGAAAGAGAGTATATCAAGTCTCATCCAAATATGAATAATATCAATGAGTATCTAGGAGAAAAAGAGCCAAAAATGTTTCTCAAAGACTTTTATTTTCTGTATACCTTTTTAAGTAATCAAGGCACTTTTGGAAATGATGTATAAAGTCACGGAAAAGATATATAGGATAATGTTTCCAGTGGATCATTCTCAAAGTGGGAATGAAAAGTCAGTCCTATTTCTCAAATACCACAGTGAGCTATAGAGTCAGAGAAAAGTCATTTAATCTACCTGTGCCTCGCTTTCATTGTCTTCAAAGTATAAGGTTTTCAATATTATCCTAACTTAGAGGAATGACAGGAAATAAGAGGCCATGTCTGTCATGCTTCTAGAACTTGTAAGCAAATATTCAAATGTACTCATCGAGGCATTAAAACAGTGTTCAAATCAAGCATTTCCATGACATGCAGGTGAGGAATATTCCCATGTCCCGTGTCAGACATTAACGGAGCTCCTATCCACAGAAGAAAAGCAGATCCTGTTAGATCCTGCTAGCAGAGTATCCTGGGAAGATAAAGATCCTTCTATCTCACAGCCTTGTTTACAACACTAAAGAGAGACCGGACGTGGGCGTGCCAAGTAGTGTTAGTAACAACTATCCCTTGATTCAAGTCAGAATCATTTCAGGAGATTCTGTGTCCCTGTGGATCCAATATCACACTCTTAGGTTTGGCTGGCACACTTTCATCAAATGTGCTTTTCGTGACATTTCATTATCAAGGCTTTTTTCATTTTCAGACTTGAGCCAACATGACTGAATTTTCTCAAAATGAAACACAAAATAATATCCGGAGGATTCTATAAGATTAACACTCTGTAACTCTAAAGGCATGTTTTTAGCACAAATATTGTTAGATCTAAGGTAATATAAACAAACAGCTGCTAAAAATGTACAATTTTGCATTAAGACAAACTAAATTTTCAATCAAAAGTTGATTCATGTCAATATGTGATTCCCCACAGAAAGAATAAAGTACATTTAAGAAAAGCAACGTGGTAAAGTATTACTCTTCTAATGCACCAATAATAATGAGGGTTTTATTACATACTGTTCAATATATATGCACAAATGAATACACTACAGTCAGTATCTACAGGTCAGAAATGTGATTATGTCTTACCTTTAAATGTGACAAACAGTTCTGTAGGAAAATATGCCAGTTATTTAAAAAAAACTGTTTCTGACTGACACATAAAAGGCAGGTAATTAGTGGATAAAGAGCCTATAGGAGATAGGGAAAAGAGAATTAACATTTTTCATGAGAAAGCACAGATTTGTAAATCATATCCTCAGAAACAAAGGCAGTTTTCCCATTTGTCTTAAGAAGTACGGTCTCCTAAAGTAACGTCACAAAAAATGATAAAGGGCAAGTTTTCTGTAAGAACAACTCCTCGATCTGTCTCATTGCCCTGAGTTGGAGCATGCTTTTATTTTTCCCTAGAGCCACCACTCCCTCAACGAGTACAGTGGTTAGGAACACAAGCCCTGGGATCAAGCACAGACTGGCATCAAAGTTTCAGCTTTTTATTTGCCAGGCGCATGACTTCAGGGTGGATATAATTAAGGGCTCCAAGGCTCCCTTTGCTAACACACGGAGTGGAGAATGATAGACGGGGCTGGGAGGTTTAAAGTAAAACAATGCAAATGTAATTAGTTCAATGCCTGGCACAATAAGTGTTTATTCATTATTAGATCTGTATCTTAAGTGGTCAAGTATTTGTCTAATTCTCCACACTTTCTCCAAGCTGCATAAAAATTTACAGCAAACTCCTTCAAAGTTACATGGAGTGGGTGGTTAAATCTCTGAATAGAAATGATGTCATTAGATAGACAATGGTTCCTAAGTAATCTAATACTTCTGAGTGCAATAATAATGTAAAATAAAGAAATTTATGGTTTAATAGGAGTATATGCAAGCTTCCACATAGTATAATGCATAACTTAAAGCACCTGTCAAGATAGGTAAATACCTAGAATGAAGTCTGACTAACCTATCAAATGTAGAGCCAGAAAAATTAAGAACAGAATGTTTTAAAAAGAGCAGGAAAAATGTATAAAATTTGCCCTTACGTTGCGTTTTGGAAATTTTACAATTTCAATTCTTACAATTCTTTTCAATCCCCCCTCAATTCAGCAATCAATTACTACAACTCCTAATTAAATATGTAAAGGTTTGAAATGTTTTTCAATACCAATGAATGCTTCTTTCTGGAGCTCAGTTCAAAAGTAGTCTGATAAAGCATCTCCACAAAATTTTTCAAACAGGGAACATTCACTTCATTTTTAACAGCCTAGGTAACAAGATAATACAAAAACAAAGAAAATGGTCACAAATATTAAACTGTACAGAAATTACGAGAACTTTCTCTAAGGTGTGAAATTAGTGACTCCTTCACCGAGTATCTCACTAAAGTACTAGAAACTGCCAAATGACCAACTGTCAAGTCGCTGAGATAAAGGTGGTCCCTGTTCTGAGAAAACACAAGGAAGTGAACAGGCAATGAGTATGTGATACAACCAACAGATGCTGCAAGAGGAAATTCTCTGTGCTCTGGGCACGTTCACAAGGGGCCCCAACAGAAAAACTCCACGAGAAAGTAACACCAAAGCTGAATCCAGCATCCCTTCTGTGATACAGAGCAGTAAATCCCAGGTAACCTCTCCGGCCTTGTCCTCCACGCTCTGCCTTCCTGCACTGGGATCCAGCAGCACCAGCTAGCTTTCTTGCTGTTTCTAGAACAGATCATGCATGTTTGTGCTTTAGGGAGTCTACAGTGGTTCCTTGTGCCCAAGAAGTCTTCCCTCAGATACAGCACGCCTTTTCCCTCGTTCCTTTAGCTTCTGCTCAGTCATCTCCATCTCCTTCGAGGGGGTGGTCTCAGCTAATCACAGTATTCAAAATTTCAACTCCCTTATCCCTTCAGCAATCCTACCCCCCTATCTTACTGTACATCTCTCCAGAGTACTTATCACCATCCACCTACTAGATATTTTACATACTAGTTTACTAGCTGTTTTCTGCACCAGAAATAGCTCTACAAGAGCAAGGTGTCTTTCCTACCTTGACCATTCTTGCATTCCCTATGCACAGAAGAGGCTCTGATACAAAGAAAGCATTCAATACATGTGATGAATGAATAAGTAGAGTCCAACCAGGCAAAGTGGGGAGGGAGGTTATTAAAGAGGCAAGAATGTTCCAGACAGAATGAGTGCTATATGCAGCAGTGGGTGTTATGGATTGAAATGTCACCTCCCCCACACCCCAAATTCAGATACTGAAATCCTAACCCAGCGTACCTCATCATGTGGCCTTATTTGGAAAAGGCAGGTGTCATTTGGTCATTGCAGATGTAATTGGTTAAGTTAGGATAAAGTCATATTGGGGTGAGGGGACCCTACTCCAACATGATGGGTATCCTTTAAAAAAAACAGGCAATTTGGACAAAGACGTACACAAGGAGAACACCACGCAAAAATGAAGGCAGAGCTCAGGTGCTGATTCTATAAGCCAAGGAATGCCAAAGATATCAGAAACTAGGTGAGAGGCACAGAACAGATGCTTCCTCACAGCCCTCAGAAGGAATCAACCCACCAACACCTTGGTCTCACCATAACTGTGAGACAATAATTTTTGTTATTTGAGCCACCTAGTTTGAGGCACTTTATGAGGGCTGCCTTAGCAAACAAACTACAAACCAAACACGGCATAAAAGAAGAATCAGGTAACACAATACTCATGGACCGCAAGGACCGTCAAGGGTCTTTCCTCCTACAACCTGCTCCTTTTGATTAATTACCTTAAAAATACAACCTAATCCCAGTTAGGTATCTGGCAAAAACAGATTTTCAGACAAGGGGGAAGCACAAATGACAACGTGGGATAGAGAGGCAGCAACCCAAACCACTTCTAGAAAAAGAAATTGAAATACATGCACTAATGAAAATAGACTAAAACCTGACGGTTTGATAAATGATAGGTTTATTTTATCAAAAAAATAATAATAACAAAATAAAAACCCCAGACTTGGCTGAAACCTGGGGTGGGGGGCTATCTGACTCAAACTACCTACTGAGCTCTATTCATGACTTTTGTTTGTACCCATTAAAAAAGAATCAATTTCTTTTTTTTTTTAATCCTCAAACATTTAACTGTAAGTAAATATTCAAGACAGGTAAAAAAAAAAAAATCATGCCAATCACGGTTACTAATATTTTAAAACTTTCACTTTGCTTCCAGTTCCCTGTCTACCTTTTCTTTTTTTTTTTTTCTAAGACTTTAAAACTTCATTTTATTTTATTTTTTAAAATGTTTATTTATTTATTTTTGAGAGAGAGCGTGCGAGTGAGCACAGGGGAGAGGCAGAGAGAGAGGAAGACAGAGAATCCCAAGCACAGAGAATCTCTGTGCTGTCAGAGCGAGGCCCCATGCAGGGCTCCAACACATGAAACGTGAGATCATAACCCGAGCCGGTATCAAGAGTCTGACGCTCAACCGAGCCAACCAGGCACCCCTCCCTGTCCACCTTTTTTTTTTCTTTAAGTTTATTTATTTATTTGAGAGAGACAGAGATAGGGTGAGTGGGGGAGGGGCAGACAGAGGGGTCGAGAGAACGAATCCTAAGCAGGCTCCGAGCCACCAGCTGTGCAGAGCCCGCTGTGGGACTCAAACTCACGAAACCGGGAGATCGTAACCTGAGCCAAAAACCAAGAGTCAGACCCTCAACCAAATGAGCCACCCAGGTGTCCCCAAAATATATTTTTAAGATACATAAAAATATATCTCTAAAACTCAATCAGAATACAAATAACTCCATGTTAAAAAATAAGAAAAGATCTCAACACACATTTTGCCAAAGAAAACATACGGACAGCAAACACAGGACGCTCAAAATCATTGGTCATTAGGGAAATGCAAATTTTAAAACCCCAGTGAGACACCACAACGCAACTAGCAGAATGGCTAAAACTAAAATATCTGGCCAAAGAAGTGTTGGTGAGGATGTGGAGGAACCAGAACTCTCACATCCGGCTCCTTGGAATACAAGATGATGCAACAACTTTGGAACGTTGTATGACAATTTCTTTAACAATCAAACATATAGCTACCATTTGGTCCACCAATTCCATCCCTAGATATTTACCCAAAGTAAATAAAAGCATATGTCCCGTACATAGACTTGGACATAAATGTTCACAGCGGCTTTATATGTAACAGCCCAAAACTGGAACAAATGGATCCAAAACAGATGACCACAACCAAACTGTGGTGTTATCTATACTGTGGTATGTCTATGCAATGAAATACTGTGCAACGATGAGAAAGGAAAAACCTACTGACACGTTCCACAACATAGTTGGAACTCAAAATAATTATGCAGAGTGAAAGAAGCCAAAAAATGGCTTTGTACTGTAAAACTCCATTAATATAAAATTCTAGGAAAACCAAAACTAATGTAGAGTGACAGAAGGAAGATGAATAGTTGCACTACCCAAAGGTGAGGTGAGTGGTGGTGGGGGGTGGGGGGGTGGGGGAGTGGATTAAAAAGGAAAATAAGGAAACTTCCAGGGTGTGACAGACATGTACATTATCCTGATTATGGTGATGGTTTCCCATGTGCATACACATGTCAAATTATATACTTTAAATATGCATACTGTATGTCCATTTTACTTCAAGTTTAAAATGAAATGATGATATATAATATATATATACATGAAAAGAATATCATTTATGTAGCAATATGTAGTATACTGAAAGTGAGTTGCATATCACATATCATACAGAACAACTGAATTGGGTAAAAACAAACAAAAACCCCAGGAAACAAACCTAGCATCTAAGTACTATAAAATCCCTTAATCCTATTTATAGCATGCTGTTGCTAGTAACTGCAAAAGTATTTTCAAATAACACACTGCTTTTATGTCAAGAAAGGCTTCTATAAATCTGCTTCCCTAGAAATTGTTATATAAATAATATATTTATAATAATCATATTTTCTAAATAATTTGGAATACAAATTTTGACAGATGGGACGAATATCAATAGCAACTACAGAACACTTAAAATCGAGACAGTCCTGTAAATTCCAAGATATATGTTACAGTACAGGCTGTTAAAATGGCCACCATATTGTAAGAAGCAGAAGCCGCGAGTAAATGCAGTATTTTGCACTGAGCTGCTTCAGGCAGCCGTTACCTAGAGGCTGGGTTGCAAATACTCTGCCCTCCTTGCAGTCTCTGAATCTTAAGGACCTGGGCCTGTTCTTTTAATTAAAAGGCTAATCAATGCTCTACTGACATTTGGCTAATAACCATTTTCCCCATATCCATATGACATTCAAATTTCCCACATAACAGTCTATGAAATTACCGGAAAGTAAGACTATTTCACGTGGCAACTTCTTCAGTAAAAAGGTACTTTTAACATACAATATAGAAATTAAAATATACTTACAGCAGCTACAGGGATAAGAATCTCCACAAATAAACCAGCAAGTGCATGCTTTATATCTTTATCTTTTACTTCTAAGAAATACTGAGCACATTCCTGGAGGGGCAAAGAGGTATATATTAGGTTTAAGAAGTTTTAACATCATGAGAAGTTTGTAAATACTGCGATTTTACCAAAAAGCTAAAGTCAAAACACACTCAAATTTAAAAAGAAAGTAAATTCACACCACTGGCAATTTAACACTGGAACTAAAGAATTACTAATGATGCCATGAATATATATATATGTGTATATATACACACATATATATATATATTCCTTTAGTAATATATATATGTTTCCTTTATTAAGTCACGAAGAGCAAGCATAACCACTGTTAGGCTAATTCCAATCACCGCAATGGAGAAGGTATATCACCTGCATGAACTGAAATGATGCTTCAAAATCTTCTACAGGATACATTTTTACTCGAAAAAACTTCATTCCCATTATTAAGCTGATGATGCTTTGTACCACATGGGGACTTTGTTCCTTTTGCCGCAGTTCTTTCAATTCTGTCACAAACTTCTTCCTCACAGCCTGAAATCTTTAATATACATGAATACATAAGTGGATAGGAATTCAAAACACTAATGTCCCACATGATACTCAAGGTTGAAATCAAAAGAGACTTTACGTAAACATTATGTCCCTTCTCTACCCTCATCAAACTTACTAGAAAAGCACAGAGGGAAATAAAGTTATTTGATATTATTCGAAATCTGCTGTTCCTTTATTTTAAAGTTAGAAGTTCCTTAAGAAGATATAATAAGATGTCTTTATTCCTACAACATCGTCAATACAGCTCCATTACCATTTAATCGTTAATAATCATAGTCAAATCAAATCAAATAATCTACCCCATAAATCTGATAGTGTCTCCAGTTTGTACTCCTTTTTATAAAACCTGTAATTTGAGTTATAGGAGAACGGATTGGAGACTATAAATGTGTTCAAAGACATGAAGCAATCAATTTTAGACTACTATCACTTAAAATTAGTTTCTCCTTATACTGGAGAAAAACTGAAGGAGACGAGTGGGGCACACGGTCTCACACAATGTGACTAAGCTCAAGAATCAAAATGCTTTCAAATATAAGCACCATCGTGGATTCAAATGACCACAACTGGTAAGTCTACTAAGATTTTTCTCTGCTTACATTGCAAAAAGATACTTACAGTTTAATAATCAAAAATACTTAATTTCCCCCCTTTATTTATTATGAAACAGCTAAAGATTTTACTGTTAGTGTTACTGGGGGAAACCAGTTTTTGAAAAGTTAAAATGGGAAATGAAGCATATTTTCTAATCGTTATTGACTACAGAGGGGAAAAAGAAAATTGCGTATTAATGAAATATGGATACATGATAGGAAATATTACTTAGCCATTTCCATTTGAGTCTTGGAGAATATAATGCCATTTCCCACGAATATATTCTTTTGCATTTTAAAAAGAAAATATACAATGGATAAAAACCTTCCCATCGCAATAACACTAGAATCCAAGGGTTTTTCTCTTCTATTAAATTTCTCATAATAATGATTAGCCACTACACTCACAGGAACCAAACATTAACAAGAATTGTACTTGGCTTTTTAGAATTTAGAAAGGGTTTTATCTGATGATTTCAGGACCAAACACTTCTTAAATGACATCTAAGAAAATCTGAATTGATAATTTTTTACCTTACAAATTTCCCAGTGGCAACAAAGGAAATTCAAACTCTTCCATAGTCTTATGATCAACCACAAGATACTACAGATAAACTTTTCTACTCTTTACTATAATGATGGTTCAAGACAATTCAATGGGTTAACTCCTAATGAATAACACCTTTATGGAATCATCTAGTATCTTCTCTTTCTTTTTTGGAATCTCTCTACCTATCCGAAATTCTATTTAGTGTTAAATAAAATGATTAGGAGGAAAACACTGAGATGCCATCTCAGAAATAAAACCATTCAACTAGAAAGTATTAAAAGTTGTTATTGAGTTCTTAAAAAACAAACAAACAAAAAAGGATGTGAAAAAACACTTCTCATACAATAGTTAGAAATAAATAAGGTAAATGTCCTGACTATTCCTGGCACTTTTCTGACTTCCTCAATTCAGACATTTATGGAAAACCCCAAAGAAATGAAAACACGTTGTATACTTAATGTACGGATATTACTTTAAAATCCTCTAAGAAATAGAGCAGCTAAGTAATAAAAAGTGGAGGAGACTGCAAAATAACTATGAAAACAATTAGATCTAATGCTGTCATTGTCAATTACAATGAAGCATTCTAAAATACAACTGAAATCAGTGATGTAAATACTTACTTTGATTGGGCAAGAACCCCTATCACCTCTGCATATAAATCTGCAATAATATGCACATTCCCAGTGTTGGTTCCTGAATATCTGAAACAACAAGAGAACAAATGTGCTGTTAAGTTTTTCTATAAACTCTCTTTTACATAAATCTGAAAGTTTCTCATCAGAGGGTTACAAAGTTTTTTTCTGAAGAGTCATCTATAGAATAATAAAAACCACACAAATTTTCGTCTAGCTCTGAGTTTTACTTTGTCGTGAAATTTAGCCTTCTAATTCTTAGAAATCCAATCAACAGTTTTAAGAATTATTTTAATAAAATCTTTCCAATGGGGGTGCCTGACTGGCTCAGTTGGTAAAACAAGAAACTCTTGATCTCAGGGTCATGAATTCAAGCCCCTCATTGGGCATGAAGCCTACTAAAACAAACAAACAAACAAACTTTCCTAGAAGCATTTTGTGTGGATTCGAAAGAAAGAAAGAAAGAAAGAAAGAAAGAAAGAAAGAAAGAAAAAAGAAAAAGGAAGATAAGTGCTTTGAACTCTAAAAACAAAACAAATGATCAGAGAGAGTTCAAATTATACTTAAACAGTCTAACCCTGGACTAGGAGAAAAGCAATAATCCCAAGTTAGTATTTTACTTACCCTTCCTTATGTTTAAAGTGCTTAAAAGCTAAGTTTAGAACTTCATGAACTAAGGGATCGGGCACAGGATGAACAGGAATCTAGAATAAAAAAATCATAAAATCAGCAAGAGCTAAGTAGATTATAAGTCTTATGAGTGTTCTCCACATTTCAACTAATTAAATCAATAGTCAGTTTTCATTTCCATGGAATGATCAATTACTAATTTGTCAATCTTCCCTTTTTCTAAGGATTCTATTATTTTCTCAGAGAATTTAGTTACTCATCTAATTTAATAACCTCTAAATTTAAGAATATTAGCTGTATAATCACAAATCCTTGAACTAGGCCCATAAAGGGGAAAAAGTAGTCGTTATTGCTGATTTACTGTAATTGTCAGGAAATTAAGACACTCACACGTACCTCTCTGCAACACCTATGGGAAAGCAACCTCTGGCTGAGCCAGCCACACATTCCATATATAGTCTGATTTTTCTATCATAAACAGTAGCCAAAATGACACCAACTTTTCCAACAATTTAAATCTTTGTTTTTGTTTAGTTCTTTAAAAACTATATGCTACTTCCAAATATGTAAAACAAATGAAAATATTTAAAACCAGAAAGTAAAATCCCTGTCCCTTCTCCCATATACAATCACTATTAATAGCTTGATACATATCCTTCCAGATTTTTCCTATCCACACCCACACACCTGATTTTTCTTAAGAAAATGATGCCTCCTCTTTCCATGGCAGTAGCTAGAGCTCCTCCTTTCTTTTCAATGGCCACATAATACTCAGTATATGATGTATTTAATGAGCTTCCTATCGCCTGCCATGTCATTCTAGATTTTCAATAATCAATATGATGTTATAAACATCTTAGACATTTTGGGAATGCAAGCTGGTGCAGCCACTCTGGAAAACAGTATGGAGGTTCCTCAAAAAATCAAAAATAGAACTATCCTACGACCCAGCAATTGCAGTACCAGGCATTTATCCACGGGATACAGGTGTGCTGTTTCGAAGGGTCACATGCACCCCCATGTTTATAGCAGCACTGTCAACAATAGCCAAAGTATGGAAAGAGCCCAAATGTCCATCGATGGATGAGTAGATAAAGAAGATGTGGTGTGTATATATATATATATATATACACACACACACACACACACACACACACACACACACACACACACACGCAATGGAGTATTACTCGGCAATCAAAAAGAATGAAATCTTGCCATTTGCAACTACGTGGATGGGACTGGAGGGTATTATGCTAAGTGACATTAGTCAGAGAAAGACAAATATCATATGACTTCACTCATATGAGGACTTTAAGAGACAAAACAGATGAACATAAGGGAAGGGAAACAAAAATAATATAAAAACAGGGTGGGGGGAAGAACAGAAGAGACTCATAAATAGGGAGAACAAACTGAGGGCTACTGGAAGGGTTGTGGGAGGGAGGATGGGCTAAATGGGTAAAGGGCACTAAGGAATCTACTTCTGAAATCATTGTTGCACTATATGCTAACTAATTTGGATGTAAATCTAAAAAAATAAAAAATTAAATTAAAAAAAAAAGAAAGAAACATAGGATAAAAGTCCCTGTCTTCCAGGGGCTAAAATATAAGGAAGAATTTCCCATTGGTTGTGATTTCTGTTTCTTTTCTCCTCTTACTTATACTTGTAGTTCTCTGACAAGTCTTAAATTTTATTTAATTTCTGATCACATTTTTTTTTTTTTACTGTAACAAATGTTAGAATGTTACCAATCCTGTATATATTTGATTTTTTTATGGAGAAAGTATTGTAGGCATATAATCATTCATTCATTCCTTTTATTACATACTTTTATAAATACTCATTTAATGCATATATTATGTAAGAAATTATACAGGCTCTGGTATTATAAAAAGTATAGGACATTGCCTCTGTCTCAAAGAGTTTATAATTTAGCTGGGGAGATGAGCTTAAAAGCTAATAATATTTAATGTGCATTGAATCCCGGTATGCAAGTACTGTTATTTTATAAGTATTTTATATGTAATAATTCATTTACTCCCCACAACATTATGAGGTAGGCATTATGATTATCACAGTTTTAATAGACAAATAAATTGTGGTGCAGCGAGATTATATAATTTGCTCGATGACTTACATCCTGTAGGTAGCAGAGCCAGGATTTCGAGACTTAAAACTGGACTCCAAAACAGCTGCCATAACACATTAGGTACTTAAAAAAATGAACTGTTTAAGGAGTGTTTATTGGAGGACCCATCATATGCAAAGCTGTCTGCTAGAAAGTGAAATTTAAATGTGTATAGGACGGTTCCCAGTTTCAAGAAATTTACAGTCTTCATATACTTAACATTCGAATGATTGTTATGGATTAATATCTGAAAAACCCATGGTATATCACATGACTCCTACAGGAAAAAATGCATTATGAGTCTCAAACAATTTGTGTATGCATTAACTTTAGGAGCACTTTATTGCCAGGTGAGAACTGGCTCTATGTTACATATAATTACATAGCAAGCATTTAAAAAATGTTTTAACAATTGGAAAATGTTTTCATATTCTTTTTAGAATATTTTCTTATTTAAAATGTTCACTGATTGTGAAATAAATGATCCTTTGGTGCTGTAAAAAAAAAAAAAAAAAAAAAAAATCTTCGACATCTAACTTTATATACTTGTATAGTTCCACGGGAAAGAGCCCAAAAGGAGGAACTGATGGATCAAAGATTTTAGGGGCACCTGGGTGGCTCAGTGGGTTAAGCATCCAACTTTGGCTCAGATCATGAACTCGCGGTTCATGGGTTCAAGCCCTGTGTCAGGCTCTGTGCTGACAGCTCAGAGCCTGTAGCCTGCTTCTGATTCTGTGTCTCCCTCTCTCTCTGTTCCTCCCCTATTTGCACTCTGTCTCTCCCTCTCTCAAAAATAAAGATTAGAAAAAAAAATTTTTTTTTAAAGATTACACAAGTCACCGCTGATATATATTCAAGTTCTAAATATTTGTGGCTGCTTCTGAGCTCACTATTCTATTAATTTTTGTATGTCAGTACCAAAATCATATGGTCTCCATTATCAGACTTTATAAATAAGTTTGCTGTCTGATACTGAAAGTCCCCTTTATTCTTCTTCAGAGAGCACTTAGCCACTTTTGGCCCACTGTTCTTCCATATTCAATCTAGAGTTACCCAAGTTACATAAAAACTGAGGATTTTTATTGGAGTTGCAGTGAATCTATAGATCAATTTGGAGTTAACTGTATTCTTCATTTACATGGAGTATCTTTTCGCTTCTTTAAGTTTTTGGCAAGGTTTTATAATTTTCTGTTGTTGCCCTTTGTTGTACTTATTCCTAAGATGATAAACATATGAAAAGATGCTTAATTAGTAATAAGGATGATGAAAGTACACAAAGTATCATTTTACACCTATTCAGTGGGGAAAAGTCTGACACCACCAAACAGCACAGATAATGTAAATGAATCAGATTTCACAGACATTGCTGGTGTAAGTTTAAATCAATTTTTTACACAGCCTACCATCTAGTGAAGCAGATCAAAGTATGCCACCACAAAAGGTGGCACTTCGGCTTGAGAATTATTTTGAGCTGAAGGCAACTGAGAAACAGCAGGTGCAGGAAGAGCTCTCCACCCTCCCCCTTTCTGCCTAAAAGCAGTCTCCCCTCCTCTTTCCTGTACCACAAAAAGAAGAAGACTTGGTAAGGAGACAGGTCTGCACAAACTTACTAAAGAGCCCTTATCTTCCATTAGTTTCCCCCATGTATTTTCCTTTTCCCAATTTACCACCCCTAGAAGCCCAAACATTTTTCCTTTGTCTTGTCACTTCACAATGTACTGCGCTTTGTTAAGTTTTGGGGCTTAACCATTCTTTGTGTATTCAACTTTTTCCCTATGAAGGCCTCCATATGCATATGTCATAAACCTTTTCTCCTGATAATCTGACATCTGTCAATTTAATCTGCAGGGCTCCAGGAATGAACCTAAGAAGGTGGAGCTCCAACGCACTAGCAGTTACACGCCTAAGAAAAAAATAATGTATAGCCACACACGTCATGGATTAATTCTAACAACATACTGTTGAGTGAAAAATGTTAAGTCCCAGAGGACAATATACGTATGATACATTTTTTTATGAAGCTCAAAGACAAGAGAAACTTAATATTCAAACATATAGGAAAGCATTTTTTTTAAGAGAATAATTAACATAAAAATCAGAAAAATGGTAAGAGGGTAGCCAGGCAATAAACCAGGAGAGATTCACATAATGAGACTTAAATTATAGGTATTGGTGGAGCTCACAGGTAATCAGTATAGTGTAAACAAACACACAGAGGTCAATGATGACAGTGTGTCTTGAGCCAGGATCATGATTTATCACATTCTTTCGCTGGAAGTCCAATTAAAACAAAAAATGCACGGGAATTACACATTTCCTTGAAAGGTTTAACAACATACATTATAGAACACTTCGCCAATAGGATACAATTGTAATAGAGATTTTAATATTACCAAGACAGCCACAAACTAGACTAGGGCAAAGAAAAGCTGAGAATTCTAATTATTCAGAGATGGTGAGAATGTTCCTTGAGGGTTTGACAAAGGAGAGATTTTTATTTAAAATAAAAATAATTTATTTTTTACAAAGGCAAACCAAGAGTCTATGAGGAAGGAGCTGAATTTAGCCCAGAATAATGATCAGGAGCTAGTTCAAAACTAGTAAATAGGTGAGAAACATTAGAAACAGTAACCACAATTACACTGTAATGAGAGACAAGAAACACAAGAAATCCAGTAAGTATTCATTGACCTGGATTCAGCTCAATGAGAAAGGTGACTAAACTCGCACAGCACAGAGAATACTAGCACACTTTTATTTATTTATTTATTTATTTATTTATTTATTTATTCATTCATTCATTCACTCATTCATTTATTTATTTATTTATTTATTTGAGAGAACGTGCACGCGCATGCACACAAGCAGGGGAGAGGGGCAGAGGGAGAGAGAGAGAATCTTAAGCAGGGAGTGGAGCCCAATGCAGGGCTCAATCTCATGACCCTTGGATCATGACCTGAGCTGACATCAAGAGTTGGATGCTCAACCCACTGAGCCACCCGGGTGCCCCTAGCATCACTCTTAAAATACCGTGCCAGCAGAGGGATACAGGGAGCTGACACAGCTTTGGAAGGTTCACAGTGAACTTTTACTCCAGGACGGAAGGCTATAGCTCTGTCTTGGCTAAGTGGATTGGTGTTTGTTGTTGACCAGAGGAGAATCAGAGCATTCATCGCAGATTTCCTAGAAATTGGGACTGTCCTGAAGGACTGAGCCTGGAATCGAATTTGAAGAAAATGCACTCCATCACAAAATCAAATAGGGATTAAGTGAAGAAGCAGCTGTAATCCAAACTCAACCTTAGTTCTCAATGAACCTTTTAAAAATAGTAGCCTTATGATACAGGAAAGAAGTTTACTTGTCTGTTGGTGGAAGTTGAGATTTAAACATCCCACGTTAATACTGCGCAGAAACTGAATTTATTCTACATAGTAAGGTTCAAGAATTCAGACTCTAGGGGCTCCTGTGTGGTTCAGTCAGTTAAACATCCAACTTTGTCTCAGGTCATGATCTCACAATCCGTGAGTTTGAGCCCTGCATTGTGCTCTGTGCTGACAGCTCGGAGTTTGGGGCCTGTTTTGGATTCTGTGTCTCCCTCTCTCTGCCCCTCCGCCACTCAGGCTCTGTCTCTCTTGCCCTCAAAAATAAATAAAACATAAAAACAAAATTAAAAAAAAAAAAAAGAATTCAGACTCTACAAGAACAATCTTAACCTTTGTCCCACAATGGAAAACTAAATTTTAAACCCATAATTTCTTTAAGCAGAGATACTTAACTAGGAATTTTATGACTGTATAATTATAAGAAGCTTTTAAATCTTTTATAGGCAAACACATCACCAAAAGCATAACAATCATGAATCATTGATAAAGGAATTTCAGAATACTGGCTCATCAATTAAGTAGAGGCACGACAATCTTTTACTTGGTAGTCTGAATACCTCTTTTTAGGAAAACACTATTATCTCATATTAAGAAGAAACTGAAAACAGTATTCCCCAAGTGCTCCTTACATCCACACCAAGCTGACGAACTTATTGTAAGTAAACTATATATAATCAAACCTTTATTCAATAAACTTTTTTTCATTAAAAATACAGAAAGATAAATGATAAAAGTCTAGAAAGACCATGGATTTTGGTTTGGTTTAATGAAACCAATGCTTCTCTTTTTACTGGTTATGTAACCATGAGGAAGTTTCCACTTCCCCATCTGTAAATGCACGCAAAAGATTGGAACCCTATCATCACTAGCCCGGAGAGAAAAATCGAGAATATTACAATTGGAGATTGATTCTTGTCCTCCCACCTTTTCCTTCTATCTCTCAAAGGGACTAGGCCAGAATTCTTACCTTCTGAGAATGTAGGGCAGACGAAGGGACTAGAATATAAGGGTGGAGATACTGAGGCAAAGCCTGGGAGGGAAAAATGGCAGGAAACCAGGGCCCATTCAAGAAGCAGGGAGGCACTGTATTCTCCCAGCCTGATCTTCCCTCGGTTGGGCCCATAAAATAGGCCCTAAGGTAATGACAACATTACTACAATCGAAGCTGCTGTCCCATACACCCCAGTCAGCCTGTGGCTACCCACTGAGAGTTAAAACGGAGCAGATATCCACCACCACGTGATGCCAAACTTTAGTCAGGAATAGGCTATTCTTGGATCAGTCAGCCTGACTTCCGGAACTTATTCCAGAATTCATGGTGCTAGTCATATGGGGCTGGCCCCAGACACTTCACTGACCTTGCAATAATGCAACACTGCATTTCTGTGATCTAATTTTTTATATTCCACTTACTGTGTGCTGTGTTGTGGTTTTACCATATTGCTTTCCTCACAGGGATGTTTAATGTGCTCCAGGCCGGAGATATGAAATACAAGTTAACGTAAACCTAAAATTTCTCCTGAACGGTCTCATTTGGTCTAGCTATGCCTCAAGTCTGACAATGACAGCTAGGGACACTACTTAGCCACGCTCTGTACTCTTTATTACTTACTACCCAACGATCGCCACCATCAACACTTTTTATGTGTCTGCATGGCAGGTATTAGTTAAGGATTTTTATAAATAGCGTTTGTAACACTTAGTCTTACAAGGTAGGTATTTGTCTCCTATTTGACAGACGAGGGAACCGAAGTTCAGAAGTTGGGTGTGTACCTCTCTAGAGTACACTGTGTGCTATCAAAATGCATTTAATAAAGGAAACACGTAAGGAAAGAAAACCTTCCAATTTTATCATATTATAGCCCAAAAAAACCCAAAAACAAAACCCACAGAAACAGGAAATGAAAGGAGAAATAGATCTCTTCTCTAATTTTTGGAAGAAAACAAGCACAACCTCTAAACATTTTAAGAATGAACATTATCAGGATGCACAGACATTCTTACAATCCCTACACTTCACCCCTTATTTTCAATAATAACGGTAATAATAATAAAAATACTCCCAAACTGAATCTCAAACACAAGGTGGCAGGGGTGGGGAAGAATCCCACTTGGATTTATAGAGAAAAAGTTCTCCTTTCATGGAGTAATATTCCCACTCACAGTATCCAGGCTTTTCAGATCTTGTCACTTGTGTGATTTTAGAAGCCGCTCTAACTCGACTTCAACATTCAAGAAGGATATATCTAGTAGACTCTGAAGAGCACCCAGGGGTGCCTGGCTGGCTTGGTCAGAGGAGCATGCAACTCTTGACCTCGGGATCATGAGTTCAAGCCCCCATTGCCTATAGAGATTACTTAAACAAATAAAAAATTAGAAAAACAAACAAAAAAAAGAAATACCCACGTTTTATTCCAAGGCTATTCCCACTACCACCTCTCAAGCTTTAATGCTTTTATCACATCTTGAAAGTGAAAAACAATAAAATCAGGTTGAGATTTGGATACTGGGGAGTCAGCAAAGCTCATTCATTACCTCAACGGCCAGTCCTCAATGCAAAGGGAAATGAACACATTCAGCCTCAGAAAAACCACAAATCACTGCATACCCTTCAGGGATACTCATCCACGTCTAAGATGCTAATGTTAAATCTGAAAATACTAAGGAGGTACTCCACCTTCTGATACTTCATAACAGCACTAATAAAACTAAGCCCAGAGTTGGCAGTGGTCACAAACCAAGTTTTCCAATCTTATTTGTTTCAATGAGTAAATGTCTGACTCAAATTTAAATGAAAAGAAAACTGCTTCAAACTTTCTAAATGTTTATGTTGCTGCTTAAACATGCTTTTATCATGGATTTGAAAGCCTTTGGTAGTAACCTGCTAAAATTTGCAGTTGGCCATGACCCCCAAATTATGTTTGACTTTCTTGAAAAAATAAAATCAGTCCTCTACCATCCTGAATTAATTCTGTTCCCACAGTGAATCATACTAATTTCATCTCATTTATACGAACTCAATTCTTTGTCTAACGTGTTATGATTAAAACTTTAATTTAATTTTCCAAGATGCTGGCCATTTCACCTAATTCTGTATCACTGATTTTACCATATTTTTATTATTAACAGGAGAAAAAGCTTGGGAGGAGAAAGTGAACTAGCTTTATAATCATCAGTGAGTCACAAAATTAACAATATTTCTTCATCTGCAAAATGAAAATAACATTTAATATTTATTGGGCACGTTCCATGTCCCAGCATTACTGTATAAAACACTCATGATTCTCAAAAAGGATTCTGTTATCCTCCCTCTTTTACAGAGGAAGAAAGAGTTAGTGGCTAATAGCTTGCCCAAGTTACACAGCAAGGAAATGACAAAGCTGATGAAAACACTTGCCCTGGAGGTCTCCCAGTTTATTATAATGACCAGCTGATACAAAGGATATAGAGCCTTTATGCATCATAAAGAGTTCTAAACACACAGGAAGACATGACCAATTATTTAAGAAACAAAAATTTACAATAGATGAGGTCAAGGACTAACTCGTAAGTAATATTTACTCCTCCTTAAGACTGGCCCAACCATGTATCAATACTTCAGTACTCCTGGGGCCATCCATCTCATCAAATAAAACGGAGTCATGTTTTAATATGTGTCTATTATGTGGGGCAAAAGTAAAAGTCCTATTAAATTCAAGATATATTACATTGATTAGTCTCCAGATCTATTAAACCCTACATCACTTTGACATGGTAGAAAATTGGGTTAGTTTGTCATGATATTTCAGAAAGTCCTATTGATTTTTACTTCATTTTCTCGGGTTTTATTAGTTTTGAAGAAGCTAAAAAGACTTGCCTTTTACTAGGGAAAAAAGACCTACGTAAGATTTTTAATAAATAAAATATGGCCGTGTTCTTTGTGATGTATTTTATTCTTTCATGGGTTCAACTGAATGAAAAGTATGAGGATAATGGTAAAAGAGAGAAAAGAGCTAGTGGAAAGGCTACTATGGGTTGGAACAATACGGAAACAGAACCAAAAACAAAGATTAGCTATTAAAGCTGCTCTATTTCCTTTTTTCACACTCCGAGTCCACGTGAACCACAGTTCTGAAGGGATTTTGTGCAATGGACTTGAAAAAACAAGTCCAATGAAAAAATGGCCTCAAGTTTATAGATCCTTATGGTTTTCTCCACTAGAAGACCTATCTGGATTATTTTTTAAGAGAAGGGGGAAGGAAGGAGGATGAAGACAAAGACAATGGAGAAGGGGAAAGAACAGGGGAGGAGGTGGGGGAGGAAGAGAAGGAGAGAGAAAAACCTAAACAGGGTTGTCTGTGCACTGAAGTTTTGAAAGTACAATTAGGGGCAACTTTCAGCTGAGAGACTGATCGGCAAGTCAAAGAATGTCTTGGGAAACAAAGGACAAAAGGCATAATGGAGCCAGATCAGAGAGGGTCCTGTATGTCTTGGGAAGTTTACAATTCACCTGCTTAAAGAAGAAACCCTATACTATTTAATTAAGCAAAGAAGTGCAAATGGTGGTTACCATACCACTCACACGACCTACATCAGCACACAAGAGATGCTTGTGACAAGAGGTCAACCAGCATGAGTCCCAGGCAAAGTCCATTCATGGTCAGTGGCGGTTCTGGTCCTCAGCTCTCTTCTATCCCTAATTAATTTGGCCTCAGGTCTTGGGATCCTGGCTGAACTGAGATCACAGAAAGCAAATTGGGCTTGTTTGCACAACTCCCAGAGGGAATTTCTTTCCTACATCTAGTAAAAAACTTTATGAAAGGTACAAAGTAATTAAAGTGATTTTCACCTTTGATTAACTCAGTTTTCTGTTTTTTCTATTTAAAACTTTTATTTGTAGATTTCAGATATTTAGATTTCAATAATTTTCCACTTATGTCATAAAAACAAAGTACAAAGAAATACATAATTCAAATAATTTTATATTGCCTATGTCAAAAAACAGTCTGTCAATTAACTTTGATATCTCACATTTGCTGTTTGTTTTCATGTTATAAATTCCATTCCATCTTACATAACAAAAACAAAACTCCTTGTCCAAACCTGCCATGTGCAAAATGTGTTTTATTTCTTTTAGATTACCTAACTCTTTTCAAAACATTACAGTGTGCATGGCTGGAAATATGTGGTTCATCTTTGAATGATCTATAACTTTTTAAAGACTACAAACTAGCAAAAAATACTTTCATGCATTTGAACAAAATAGTTGGCTTTATTAAACAAAAAACCAAAAATAGACCAAAAAAATACTTTTTTGGGGGGTATACATTTAAATACCTGCACTGATTCTGAATAGTAAAAACATACATGATACCAGACATTACATGCTTATAGCTTTACTGACCATGCCATTCAGACGTGAAACTCATGAGCACAGTGTGAGAACAATGATGGCATTCTAGAGTCATTGATCAAACATAAAAAACTTATTATCACTTGTCCAAAGACCATGCGCACCTGACAGTTTGGTCCCACCCATGTCAAACCACCCCTATTCCTCAACTCCAACCGTACGACGATTATACGTTGGAGGGCAGGCTTGATGCCTTCGGAAGAGAAACCCTTTGACAGTGGACTAAGGTACATGAATGACAGACAGGGAGACTATATTCACGGCTGGAAGCCCACATTTAACACAATTACTACTCAGCTCAATTTTGCAAACAAGATCCCCTAACTGCGATGGCATACAAAGGTAAAAAGAATGGGAAACGATAGGTACAGGCCATGAAAGCCGTAGGCGACTGAAAGAGGTGTAATTAAATGATAGAAATCTAGTTAATGTGGGCCAGAATTGTAGACATAACATCCTAAATACGGTAAATGAAACATGAAGGCAAAATAAGAATAAGAAACACAGACTCTGCAGAAACAAAAGGGCTTCTTACCTGCTTTAGAACTTCAACTAAAACTAAACAAAAAATGAAATCTACGGCTAAGTCTCTCCTCTCAAGAAGATAATCTCTTTCACGTTGCTGTTCATCCCTGAAACAAGAACCCCAAATTAGGAGTGCACTTAAGACCATAAATTTTAAAAGAGCTATTGGTTAGCTATTATTAGTACAAGTTGTTTTTAAGCTATCCAATGTATGTAATTACATATTCTCATTTTCTTTCTCTTATTGCATATTTTGTACAGTATTTATAAACACATGTCACTACTCTATCTGTCAGAAATTAAACCCATTCTAAAGGAATCAGCAAGAAAAATATTTTAAATTCTACTTAGAAAATCTAGCACTGCTCCATATTTGATTAGTATTTTTTTTAATTAAGAGCTGAAACAAAAGTAATAACTCTTCTGGTGAAAATACAGTGCCAGGTAACTGTTTGCGTATCTAAGTTGAAAAATCACAAATGGCATCGACTCAAGCCCCATTCTAAACTATGGACCATCTTCTGAACATGCAAAGCCAATACCTGTCAGGAAAATCTGAAGTGGGGGAAGACAAGTTCTGGGATTGGAGCACCGAGGACAGTCTCACGGTATCGTGATACAGGGTGTGGCAGTCCTCCTGGATCACAACAGTTGCTTCCCTTCACAACAGGAAGGACCTTGTCTGAATCGGGACCTTGTCTGAATATTTTCTTAACTTCGTCTACAACTACTAAAGATCCTCGCTGAACTATTGAAAGGGCACTCCTGAAATTCATTTTTGCGTGACTATCCCAGTGGTGAGGACTGTGGAGCAGCACCTACTTTAACTGGTACCTTCCCTTGATTTACAGTTAGGTATGGACTATCCTCTCCCTTTACTATCAGTCTCCTAACAGCAGGAATCAATATTTTTGCTCAGAAATCAAACAATAACTCTCTTCAGTTGAAAACACTATCACCCCCTTCACAGAAAGTGTTTCAATTCTAGGTCGAAGAGTGGGAAAGGAGCCACTTACCCCTTAGACTTTGTGCTAGATCGAGGCCTGTACTCATAAGATTCGTCTTCAGTTCCATTCTGGCGTCTGTACCAGTCAAACAAGGTGCGAAGTAAGGAAGGGAGACAGTGCTCTGCTACGGAGCTCATAGAGCTTATCAGCTGAAAACACAAGATGTCACCAGAAGATAAAATACATCATTGAAGTAACACACTCCTGACTCCATTAGCCATCATTTGTTAATGATTACTAGGATAACATTTCTAGGATAAACACAGTAACTCAAATGCAATAAATGTGTTTTAAAATAAAAGTAAAGATTAGCAAGGCGCCTGGGTGGCTCAGTTGGTTAAGCGTCCGACTCTTGATTTTGCCTCAGGTCATGATCTCATGGTCCGTGAATTTCAGCCCCGCTGTCAGCTCAGTGCTGGCGTGGAGCCTGCTTGGGATTCTCTCTGTCCCTCTCTCCCTGCCCCTCCCCTTCTCTCTCTCTCTCTCTCTCTCTCAATAAACAAACTTAAAAAAAAAAAATTAGGGTTTATCCAAGTAATGAAATAAAGTGGGCTGAGTCTCACCCACTATTTAACTTTACCCACATCCATTTGGTTTAGCTTAGCAGCTTTCTACCTTTTTCCTGCCTCCATATGCTACTCACATGTGTAAAAACATGACCCTCAGGAACATCACTGATTATACAAAGGGATACCTCTGGGAGAACACATAACATGAGAAAACCACACCTGCTTCCTTCCCCCTGGCCCATTCCTCCGTGCTCATGTGAACAGAAGGCTGTAAATACTGCCACCAGAATGAATGAAGAGAGGTAGGAACAAAGAAGACTACATTCTGTTAGAACTGTGTGAAAGGACCAGTCTACTTTGTACCGCTATGATGCAGAACGATTATAATTACATTATTAATTTGTGATACCCACAAAGAAACGTATTAGAAAAGAAACATAAATGTGTTGCAAACAAGCTTTCAAAGCTTAGAATACATAAGGGGAGAGCATAAGGATAAATGTAATGGGATGAGCAACTGCTATTCGGTTTGAAGCATCCCTGAAACTATTTGAATTCTAGGTGAATATCAGATTCATTGCACGAATGAACTCAGCTTTCCTGTAGTGGGTAGATAGTAAGAGGCACACCAGCTGCCATTGGCAAGCAGCCCCTAAGGTCACTCTTCCTCTGGGGGATCTTGAGCAAAAGAAAAAAAAAAGAGAAAGAAAAAGAAAGAAAAAAAAATCTCTTTTTATTCTTTCTGTATCTGATGCAACTCATTGCTCGTAATAATAATATTTTAAAGTATACCGTCAAACATGCTTCAGTTTGTTTTTCTTAACCAAAAAATGATGTGTTTCAGGGCTACTCAAGGTCTTGTTTGGGTCCAGGACTATAGAAAATGTCAGCTAATGAAGATAAATTGATACCTCTACAAATTAAACATTTAATATTTTATATTCTTCATATAACTTCAAAATGTACTTCATCTAGGAAAATAGTAAAAAAAAAACCAAAACAGTCTATTTGATTGTATAGGCTCTTTTTCATTATCTGCCTTCCTTTAATCATGCTTTTATATATAATTAGCATAATTTGACAGGCAAACAGTTTCTAATATAGCTCATTAAAGTAAAAACAAGATTCAATTTTATTTAACTAATTTTTCGCATTTTATTTTATTAACAATGAACAGTATCACTCAAAGGAAATCCTTTTAGTATCTAAGAAGGAACAATAAAATACCATCTGCTATTATAAATATATATTAGTTTATACCACACCTGGCTTTGTACCTTAAAAAAAAAAAAAAAAAAAAAAAAAGGTTGAACTATGAGGCATGACCATTAAAAGTTTTCTTAATCATTTACATAAAAAAGCAAATGGAAATATTCCTTAAAACACTGTTTAATAGGATTTCTAATTCTGATTATACATTTATTCATCATTAGTGAATTTAAGACCTGAATAATTTAAATGTCTTTAAAATAACAGATTAATAGATAAATAAAAAATAATAATTAATACCTTTTGCAGTAACTTTAAGATTTGAAAAGCATTCTATAAGGTGATCTTAATATTTACTTTAACAGAGAACTAGTCTTCCTACCTACGGTTTCTTCTTAGGCCACTGGCTATTTACTAAATATACGCATCAGAATCACCTAGGGAGCTATTATAAAATACAGGTGCCAGAGCCCTGCTCTTGATTATTCTCATTCAGAATTGGGCTGGAATCCAGAAACAATATTTTGTTAAGTCTCCACCAAGTAATTCTAACCAGTCATCATTATCTAGTCAATTAGACTAATATCATGAACATTAACATCTGTTTCCTAGATACAGAATCATGAGAAAAGTAGCACAGGAATACTAGATTCCAATAGAAAACTAATCTGGGTTATTGGTTTTTGCAAACAATCAATATATAATAAAATAATTCTTGAACAAACATAATTATGACAAAAATAGCATTTGATCAAACATTTCATCTCAGCAAGAGGAAAGAATTAACATTAAAGGAATATCACACTCATTTTTAGATATCAATATTCTATTTAAAGTTTCTGATAACCCCAACAAGAAAAAATAAAAATGTTAAAAGGTAAAACATTATTATGTAAAACTTGTATGAACTGATACACAAGGAAAGATTGAGGTATGTAATTGGAAACATTTTAAGAAAATTTCAAAGGCACAGTAAAGAGATTACCAATGAAAAGTACTAAGATGCTAAATAAACAGAAATGAATCAAGTTCACAGATCATTCCATGAACTATAAGGTTCACAGCTCATAGTTCATTCCATTTGCTTTGTCAAAAAACAAACTACCAGGGGTACCTGGGTGGCTTAATCAGTTAAGCGTCCGACTTTGGCTCAGGTCATGATTTCATAATTCCTGAGCTTGAGCCCCAAATCAGGCTCTGTGCTGACAGCTCAGAGCCTGTAGCCTGTTTCGGATTCTGCGTCTCCCTCCCTCTCTCTGCCCCTCCCCTGATTGTGCTTTCTCTCTCAAAAATAAATAAATAAACATTAAAAAGTACTACCAATTTCAGACTGAATCTAATATGTAATGATATAAAGGGTCACTAAACAAGATAAAATAATTTCTTAATATTGGATATATTTGAACCGGACTGTTAGGATGAATATTTTCCTTGAAGGAAAAAATATTCCCCCCAAATTGGCATACCTGGTCAAACTGAAGATCTTCACCTCTTTGAAGAGATCTAGACAATGGCTTCTCCTACAGTTAAAAAGAAGTATACGCACAAAATATTAGCAATCTTATATATGATAAGCAGATTCGTCGGTTGGTTTTGGTTTTGTTTTCACTTGTAATTAGATTTGATTAAACAAAGGTAAGACTCCCTCTTGCCCAGGGTCACATAATTAGCATTCAAGTCCCAGTAGTATGGCTCCAGAGCCAGATACCCTCCAAAGAGAGTGCCCATAAGTCACATGATTGGGAAGGGGGGAGGTACCCACAGTAGACAGAAAAGAAATACTGGGAGATGATTCCTAGGATTCCAGTCTGTGCATAGATGGAGGAATGGTGGTACCATCCTCTGAAAGTGGGAACACAATGAGAAGACAAAGTTTGGGTGGAAGGATAGATTTCGGTCATGTTGAGTTTTGAAGTCCCTATAAGCCATAAAAGAGAAGATGTTGACTAATAAGGGCTTGAAGAACACAGAACAGATTGGCCTGTGTATAGAAAGGAACCAAGTTCATAAAACAAAATCATTTACCTAAAAAAGGAAAAGAAGAGGGCCTAGATTTGAATTTTGAGAAATGCAGACAGTTAACGTTAATGTACTCAACCGCATGAGATTATCAGTGACTCCCTAAATTCCTTCAATTTAAAATGACCCATTTCTAAAAACAGAAACCTTTCTTACAATGTTCATGTGGAGAAATAATCAGGAATAAGAAAAACTTCAAACACAATAGATCGCTGTATCAGTAAAGAAAACACAAACGAATACATACGGGAACATAATAAGGGTAGAAATTCAAACACTGGGGCAAAGATGGAAAATTTAATATATGGTGTTGGGACAGTCAGGTTGTCAGAAGGAAAAATTAAACAGGCTCATTGGGGCGCCTGGGTGGCGCAGTCGGTTAAGCGTCCGACTTCAGCCAGGTCACGATCTCGCGGTCCGTGAGTTCGAGCCCCGCGTCAGGCTCTGGGCTGATGGCTCGGAGCCTGGAGCCTGTTTCCGATTCTGTGTCTCCCTCTCTCTCTGCCCCTCCCCCGTTCATGCCCTGTCTCTCTCTGTCCCAAAAATAAATTAAAAAAAACATTGAAAAAAAAAAATAAATAAAAATAAACAGGCTCATTACCCTAGTGAATCCTAAATGTTTTAAAAGTTTAAATATAAGAAATAAAATCACTAAAATCCTAGAAGAAAAAGAAGTCCTAGATGATGGTAGTTTTGTGGTTTTTTTTAAACAAGCTTAGTTCTTTCTAAATATGAACAAAATGCAGAAGCAAAAAAGAAAAATAGCAAATTCAACCACATAAATAAAAAATGAAAAAGTATATGGGTGGTAAAAAAAAAAAGGGACAAGATAGGAAAAATATCTACAACAGATATTTAGACTAAGGTATAATTTCCTTAACATACAAAAAGTTCCTATAGATCAGTAGGGGGGAAAAAATCCCATAATCCAATAGAAAAATGTACAAAGAATCAACAGATAGCTGACAAAAAGGAAATGTTTACAGCTCATACATATCTGTTCATATACTTAACCTCACTCACAAGAGCAAGACAAGTTAAAAACACAAAGAAAGCCAACCTATTAGACTTCCAAAGACCTCCAAAAGTCTGAGCACAATGTGTTGAAGTTACCTACTACGGAACAGAACTCTCAAATAATGCCAATGTGTAAATGAGTAACAATCTCCTTAGAAAACTATCTGGCAATATTTGGCAAAGTTTTGAAATGTACACATCCTTTGACCCAGGAAAAATTTCACTTATAAGTATTTGTCTTATATAGTCACATATCTGCAAAATGATGTTCATAAAAGAATATTTGCTATAGCTTCATTTGCAAAAGCCAAGATTAGAAAAAAATAAAAGCCTACCTATATTAATATACATCTATAGAATATCAAGAAGACTTTTTTTTTTTAACATGAAATTTATTGTCCAATTGGTTTCCATACAACACCCAGGGCTCATCCCAACAGGTGCCCTCCTCAATACCCATCTCCCACCCCCCATCAACCCTCAGTTTGTTCTCAGTTTTTAAGAGTCTCTTATGGTTTGGCTCCCTCCCTAACTTTTTCCCCCCTTCCCCTCCCCCATGGTCTTCTGTTAAGTCCAAGAAGACTTTTAAAAGAATGGCAAAGCTCAGTATGTATTAACGGAATAACCTAGGTATAATGGGTGCATACCACTCACACACACACACACACACACACACACACACACACACGCGCGCGCGCTACTAAATAATATAGAATACCTCTTTAAAAAAATAAAGAAATACGTGTTTGCAAGTGGGAAAAGAAACTGGGACAGTTTGGATAAGGGGAGGGTTTGGGCTGGGAGTAGAAAATTGCTACTACAGATTTTTGTACCATGTAACTTGCCTACCACAGTAGCCAAGGGAAAAGACTACATAAAGAAAGACATAGTGTATTGACAGTGAAACATAATAGTTTCATGAGGTGACCTTTCAGTATGGTTGCTTCCTCTTAATTTAAATGGTACCAGGAAAAGCTTCTGATTTAGTGTTGTGTCTTCTTTCAGCGCACAACAGTGTTGGAATCTTTTTTTTTTTTCCATTTGTTCTATTAACTTGTTTACTAAAAAAACAAATACTGAGTTCCTATTATGAGCAAGCAGCATCTGTGAACCAAAGAGGGCTCAGAGGACTCACTGTGGAAAGCTTAGAACCTTTACCCTTCAGCCACTGGGTCTGGGGAACAAAACTTATAGTAAAGGCCTCCAACCCTCTCTCACCTGAATGCCTACTCTTTCTTGCTTATATGAAGAGATGACCCAAAAGGGATCCCTCCAGATCACTGTCTAGAGTTAGTATAGAAAGACTGTCATTGGTACATAAAGTGGACTCCATCCAGTAGAAAACAAAGGAGTGAAGGAATGGGTTATGATGCGACCTTGCAATGAGTTGAGAGGAGGGGGGAGCAAAGAAAATCCTAGACAGATAAAAATTTTGATAGGTACTGGACACGGTGATGATTAATTTTATGTCACAGGGTGCCCAGATATTTGGTTAAACATTTTCTGGGTGTGTCTGTGAGGATGTTTTTGGGAAGAGATTAATATTTAAATTGGCAGAGTGAACAACTGGTAGAGTGACCTGAAAGCAGGTAGACTGAGACTCCCCAATGTGAGTGGGCCTCATCCAATCAGTTGAAGGCCTGAGGAGCATGAATAGGTGGACTCTTCTGGAGTAAGAAGAAACTCCTCCTGCCTGCCTGCCCTGAGCTGGGACATCTCAAACTGAAACATGGGTTCGTCTCGGAGCAGCTTTCAGACTGGAACTTATATCAGCAGCTCCCCTCGGTCCTCAGCTTACCCACTCCAGATCTTGGGACTTCTCAGCCTCCAGAACCACGTGAGCCAATTCCTTGTAATAAATTTCTTTTTAGACACATACACACCCTATTGCTTCTGTTTCTCTGGAGAAACTCATAAAAACATCTTTTCAGGTTTGATTTCCTCTTTGATCCAAGGAAAGAGTATGTCCCAGGGGAGAAAAAGGTGTCCACATTTACAAAAGATATATAGAAGGACATTAACTAAGCAGTTAAAAATAAGAAGCAACACGGGGTGCCTGGGTGGCTCCGTCGGTTAAGCATCTGACTTCGGCTCAGGTCATGATCTCACCGTTTGTGAGTTCGAGCCCCACGTCCAGCTCTGTGCTGACAGCTCAGAGCCTGGAGCCTGTTTCAGATTCTGTGTCTCCCTCTCTCTCTGCCCCTCCCCTGCTCACACTCTGTCTCTCAATAATAAATAAATGTTTAAAAAAAAATTTAAAAAAATAAGAAGCAACATCAAAGTACAACGAATTCGAGTAAAAAAAAAATCATGGTGTAGCTACACATTAGAGTATCACACAGGTAGAAATAAACTTGTAGACTGGGAAAATAGTCTCAGTGTATTAATATAAATTAGAGAATAACAGATACAATACACTTATAAAAGGATAAAATGTATACATGGTGGTATATATATATATATATATATATATATATATATATATATATAAATACATTTAAAGCTCTAGAAATATATATACCATACAGCAGTAATAAGAATAACATTGTGTATATAAACCATAATTTCTTTATCCATTCATGATGCTAAGTGAAATAAGCCATACAGAGAAAGACAGATACCATATGTTTTCACTCTTATGTGGATCCTGAGAAACTTAACAGAAACCCATGGGGGAGGGGAAGGAAAAAAAAAAAAAAAAAGAGGTTACAGTGGGAGAGAGCCAAAGCATAAGAGACTCTTAAAAACTGAGCACCTGAATTCCATGGCAATTTAGTTTCTCAAAGGGATAGATTTTTTTTTACATGTCCTTGGCACTTGGGCCCTCGAAGGATAAGCACACTGGGGTAGTTATCTTGCAGAACAAGTTTTGTATTTCTTAAACCAAGCTACCTATCATTTACAAGCAGTATGATTCGGCACAGCAATATATATTCCCAATTGGCTCTAAAATTGAAGGAAAACACTAAGTCCCATAGCAAGTTCCATAGAACACTGTTTCTGAAAGGATCTACAAGTTTGAAAAAATAGTGAGCCAAAGGGACTTTACTCTCCTAACGTGAACTGTTTATTTAAGATGAGGGGTTGGGGGTGACAATAAGCAGCTTCTTTTCACTCATTTGATCCCCTGTTATATAAGTCTAAAGGTCTTCGGTAGTATTTTGAGGACTGCTGGTCAAAGTCGTTTATTACTCACAGAGCATGTTTATGCAATAGAGTAATGGCCAAGCCGAATAAAAGAGAAAAGTAAGCTTTTCAGAAACACTTACAGTGTTGTTTTATATGTAACATAATTTATTTCTCAATAAACTCACGCTCCCTCAAAGATTTCTACAGATTTGACATCCTCACTGAGCTTTCCCTAAAAGGAAATGGAGGTGGACTATTTTTCCATAATAAGAACCCAGAAATGATTTTTGAATGTAAAAGGATACTCATGTTACCATAAGTACAAAAATGTAAGTGTGCTGCACTAAATACAAATTACTAATCAAGAACTCTGTACCAACCTCTCAATGTAATTACAGTGTGATTGAGGATGCCCTCATCATCGCTCAAGCAGTTGTAGTGTCTTTCAATATGAGATTTTGAAACAATGAACCATTTAACAATGTTTATAGTATATCACCCATTATAACAACTAAAAAGAACAGAAATTACTTTCTATATTCCCATATACATGCAGGCAAAACTTTTGCACAAGAACATTTACCATGGCTTCTTTTTTTTTTCCACAGTAGCCCCAAATCTGGGTAACTCCCCAACTACCTATCAATAGAGACTAGTAAAAAAAAAATTATGGTACATTCTTTTATTATACTAATATTCAACTACCAAAAAGAATGAGACAAATTTATATGAGCTAATACAGAACAATCTCTAATTTATACTGTTAAAAATATCTAAGAACTAAAAAAAAAATACAAACACACACACACACACACATATATATACAAGCAACATGATTCTGCTTGTTGATATATATATATATATATATATATATATATAAAATCTCCCATTTGTGCTTAACAAAAAAAGCGGCAGGTGCTACGGACATGGAAAATGATGGACTAAAACCTGGAGACAGTGTTTATCTTGATCCAGAGTAGAAGAATCATTACTTTCATTATGCAAAATTTAGAACTATTTCCACTTATGTCATTATTTCATAATAACATAAAAACTAATAATGATCCTAAGGCTCATCTTCCTTTATGTTCTAATTTGATTCTTCAACTAGGGTATGTATAGAGTACCAAGAGCAACATGTAGCTTCCAGGAAAATCAAGGGTGTTTACTGAAAAGACTCTGGTAGCATAACAAGGATACTGAAATAGCTCACTAATCTGCAACTAAACAGAGCACGGTGAACACACACACACACACAGCCTCCATTCTCTCCGAAAACTGATCAAGATAGCAGTAAAAGAATTTTACAAGACTTAGAAACCAAAAGGGCAGCGATAATGGGAGAGGAGGTAAAGAGCAGACGGAAATGCCCAACTAACACATCCCACCCCAGTAAGAGCGAGTCCTCGGTAGGCAAGGGGAAGTCAGATGGCTATGCATCCATGCAGCCATCACTCATTCACTGAAATTATTTACTGAGTGTGCAGTACGCCAAGCTCTGGAGACACAACCATGAGCAAACGGGAAAACAATCCCCGTCCTCACAAAGCCAAAAGTCTAACGAGAGAGCAACTAAAATATCTATTATCTTAGACAGATTTCGAGATAGGAGGCTGCGATGGGCGTTGAGATTTTAGATAGAAGGACGACTGAGGAGATGACATTTCAGTCACAGCAGGAGGAAAGTGAGTGAGTGAGCTTGCCACACAGAGCAAAGGGAAGATAATCCAGTCGATACTTTGCCAACTCCCAAAGGTTTTGGAGAACTTCAGGACTCTGAAAGTGGGAGTAAAGGTGAAGTTAAAAACAAGAGGGCTGGTTGGAGGATTAAGAAAGACTGAGCACCCTCCCCCCTCTTCATTCCCTTCACCGGCTCTGCCCAGCAGGATGACCATCTTCCCTCCACCTTTCCACAGAGGGGCTGTCCTTTTTGGGAGAGAGCAAAACAGAAATGCTGACTGGTGGATGCTATAGTTGAAGACAAGGTATCACACCGAAGACAAGCAGCTCCAGCAAAAATTTATATACCAAATATCAGAAACACTATCTTCTGCCTCTAGGTCACCAGAACATTAGCGACTATGCCTAAACCCTGCCATTTGGGGTACTGGACTCTGACAAACCCCAGAAAAAGATCTGACATTGACGATGCATTCAGATGATTACACACCGAAGACCACAGTCCAAAAGGCCCCTCCCAGTACACAGGGCTTCCAGTCTGTTTAGTGCCTCAGTTGTAAAGCACAGCATGTTACAACAGACATACATGTCAGGAGAAGGCAAAACTTTTGGAGGAAACAGATCACACGGGGAGAAAAAACTTCAAAATATACATACATAGATTACATATATGTATTTAATGTTCTCAAAAAACAGCAAAAATTGCAGCGTTGTAAAAATGCTGGGCCTAAACCAGATACATAAAGTCTAGATGAGGGGTGGTTGGTGAAAGCCTTTTTTCTTATCTTTTTATCTAGTCGCCGGCCATCTAAACGATTAACAGAGAAGGTGGAATGTACCTGGATCATTACCCAGGATTGATCCACTTCCTTTCAGGCAGAAAGAGACCTAAGGTATTGAATTGTAATTTGCAAGCTGCAATTTCAATTAGTGATTGCCCTTCCTTCCCCAATCTTCCCCCTAAAATGAAAATAAAGTTGTGGCTAAAAATCAAGCCCCGCTAATCTTCGAATCTTTGGTCTCTTTATTTTATTATGGCTTCTAATATGAGAATGAAAAGGCCAGCATTCTCATTTTAGTGGTAGATTAATTTTGGCAAAATCCATTCACATACATGCATCTAAGTTTTTATGTAACTTACTATCGGACTGACCATGAGACATGCTAGTCTCCTTTTATGTAACAATCCATGGATTACTAGTTTCTTTAAAGTGAGTGACCCTGCAAGAGTTTCATTCAAGAACTCAAGAGAGTCATCTTGGATGGTTGTTTATTGCCAAAAAACACACTGGACAAATTTCAAAAGAAACAAAATCGCAATAAACAAATCTGAAGCTGTAACACAAACACTGTCACAGTATTGGATTAAATGTATCACTGTCTCATCTTGATGCCAGGTAGCATTAGTCCTTAGCTACTACAGCCCACAACACTGGGGGTTTTCCTGGTATGTCAGGAAGAGTAAGTAGCAGGGAATGCGTCTTCTTTTTTTTTTTTTTTTTTTTTTTTTTAATTTTTAACGTTTATTTATCTTTGAGACAGAGAGAGACAGAGCATGAATGGGGGAGGGACAGAGAGAGAGAGACACACACAGAATCGGAAGCAGGCTCCAGGCTCTGAGCCTTCAGCCCAGAGCCCGACGCGGGGCTCGAACTCACAGACCGCGAGATCGTGACCTGAGCTGAAGTCGAACGCCAAACCGACTGAGCCACCCAGGCGCCCCGGGAATACGTCTTCTAAGTACAATGGTGGGGTAGAAACATCTATTCTGAGGAATCCTCACCACTCTTCCCCAAATTTTATAATCTCAGATTATATAGCAGATGTCTCTGAAATTAGCTACTAAATTACAGAATAAAATATAGTCAGTATCAGACTATTCTGAAAGAACTATTAAAAGCTCTGGCTGGAACAATGACATTATGTTTTGTTAGAAGAACAAAGGGCACCCCACAACAATGTCTTTTAAGGCTAAGGGCAACTTAAAATACAAATCTTTACTAAGCATTTACCATCACAGGAGGAGCTGGAGATGGAAAGGCCAGTGAGACCCGGCTCATGGTATCAAGTGGGTCACATCAGAGGAGATAAACATGTAAGCAATTAAAAGATGACAATATCAGAATCTAGGAGCATGAAAAATTATTATGATAAAGCAGAGATTGGTACAGCTTGAAGACGATCACTATGTAAGAGGGGAACAACGTGGGAAGTTTAGAAGGACGAGTAGAGGCTTAAAATACAGAAGGGTTAATAGTATTTTCGATTGAGAGAAAAAAAACACACCAGGACAAAAGAACACACAGAGGATACATGAAGTGTCATAGCATATGTCAGGATAGGAGAATCATGAGACATTATACAAACCATAACAAGACTATGAAGAGGTTGGAATGATCCACCAAGAACTTGAATTCATTCCATAGCAATGAAAAGTGAGCAAGGTTTTTAAAGGGAAAAGGTGATAATATTTATGTTTTAGATGAAGCAAAGTCTGGTGAGAAGAAAAAAATGGCAAGGTGATAAACCACTTATCTGCTGGTTACTGCAATGATCTAGAATGCATGAACCTGACCCTGAGCTAGAAAAGGGACAATGGCATTGGAAGAAAAAGGAAGGAGGAAGATATAAAAGTTACCACTTTATAAACTCAGTCAAATTAGGCAACTTCAGTTTCAAGGCTTTTACTCTCAAGAACTTTGTATTTCAAAATTAAAATTCCTTTAAGAATAATATTTGAGATCCAGCAGGACCACACCACATGTTGTTACTTATGAAATATTTTATAAAATAGGTAAAGTGTTTAAAAAAAAAAACAAAACCATATGAATTTAAAGTTGCTGAAGCCAGGGGTATCTTGCTGGCTCAGTAGGTGAAAGGTACGACTCTTGATATCAGGGTTATGAGTTCCAGCTCCACGTCAGGAGTAGAGATTACTTAAAAAATAAAATCTTGAAAGAAAAAGAAGAAAAGAAAAGAAAGAAAAAATAAAGTTGCTGAAGCCAGGCAATGGGTTCCAAGGGTTCACTACACTATAATCCCTACTTTTATACAAACTTGAAATTCTTCATAAACATTTTTCTCTTTTCAGGTTTATTCAGATAGAACTGACAAATGCAAGTGTAACGTATTTAAAGTGTACAATGTGGGGCACCTGTGTGGCTCAGTGGACTAAGTGTCTGACTCTTGGTTTTGGCTCAGGTCATGATCTCACGGTTTCATGGGTTCAAGACCCGCATCAGGCTCCACATAGTCAGTGTGAAGTCTGCTTGGGAGTCTCTGTCTCCCTCTGTCTCTCTCTGCCCCTCCCCACTTGTGCTGCCTCTCTCTCTCTCTCTCAAAATAAATAAATCAACTTAAAAAAGTGTACATTGTGATGATCTGATGTATGTACACACTGTGGAAGGATTCCCACCACTGACTTGATTAACATGTCCATCACTTTATATATCTACCCGATCTCCACCCCCTCCTTTTTTGGTGAGACCACATAAGTTCTACCCTTAGGAAACTTCAGTTTTATAAAACAGTAGTATCAACTAGTCACCATGATCCATAAACTTTTTGTAATGTGTATTTTTTAAAAAGTGGCTCCCTTTCTTACTGTATGCTGGCTAAGCAGGCTAGTATAGCACATGATCACGTAATGAACAGACCACTGATGAAGAAAACAACACTTTATAGATTAAGCACATTTATAATCCAACCTCATAACCATTAACTCATATCTACAAGTCCTTGTAATCTTATTTTTAAGGCAGAACTTCACACACATGCTCTAAAATATGTATGCACTGATAAAAACAAAATCATTATTTTGTTACATAGGAAGCAACTATGGAAGGATTTAATGTATGTTTTAAAACACGGGGCGCCTGGGTGGCGCAGTCGGTTAAGCGTCCGACTTCAGCCAGGTCACGATCTCACGGTCCGTGAGTTCGAGCCCCGCGTCAGGCTCTGGGCTGATGGCTCAGAGCCTGGAGCCTGTTTCTGATTCTGTGTCTCCCTCTCTCTCTGTCCCTCCCCCGTTCATGCTCTGTCTCTCTCTGTCCCAAAAATAAATAAACGTTGAAAAAAAAAAAAAAATTTAAAACATACATTTTGGCTAATGATCTTTTACATATTATTATTTATTAGACCTCATATACATTTGTGCATGGATGCTTTCTTCACAGTTTTTTTCCTACTTAGTGACAGCAAGAAACTGCTCACAGGCATGCACGTGCCTACCCACATACCTTCGCAATCTTAGCAACGCGAGGTCCAACACTTCACTAAGAAAATGAACACATAACAATACTTCCAATTTCCCACCTTTCTTAGGTCACCACCTATTCTCTCTTCTGTTCCCTTCCTCCCTTCCTTCCTTCCCAGGAAGTACAGCAGAATGAGTAAGCTTACAGGTTTTCAAGCCATTAGTGTGCCTAACTCCTCATTCTGGCTTTGAGCTTCGGACAAGTAACAAACCCTCTGGGGTCTCAAATCACTGGTGAATACTGAGCCCTAACCCAGCTGTATAAGGAATAAATACATTTCAGCTGTTACATCCTCTACCTTTATCTTCATTGTGGTCATCTCGCTTCTAACCTACGTTGGGATCTTGATACATTACACATTCAGCCCCTTCAAACTCCGGAAGTTATTTCCTAAAGTTGTATCACCCTACTAAAATTGTTCTCGGGCTGCTTAATTCCTAGGTCCAATAACTTCTCTCAGTGTTCCTTGTACTCTGTCTCTCTATATCATTTGACAATAATAATGCCATTGCACATACTCTTTTCCTTGATATTGTAATCTGCTCTTTTGGCTTTATCACCCTAACGTAGATGATGCCAAAAATCTCTATTTCTTGTCCCCATATCTCTGGTCACCAACAAAGAATTCCCAGGTACCAATCAAATAATTCCACATTGTTTAGATTGCCAGGATTGTGACCTTACCATACACAAAAGAAAAATTATCTCATTCCCCTTTTCTACCCCCATAATATTCTCATGTTCTTTACCTAACATCATCTCTTCTAACACTTCAAAGAACTTTTAACCTTTACTTTCACTCAAAAACATCTACTCCTATTTAACTGCCAACTCCTACTGATTTCATCATTTACCTTACTTTCCTCTGCAACCACTGCCATTGTTAATGCTCTAGTTCAAGACTCTTTTCATTCCAGCCTGAATTATATACAACAGTTAAATAGTAGTCTCTGCCTTTAAAGATTTTTAAAGTAATCTCTCCACCCAACGAGGGGCTCAAACTCACAACCCCAAGATCAAGAGTTGCGTGCTCTACCGACTGAGCCAGCCAGGCCCCCCTTAACTCTCTGCCTTCAGTCTCTTCTCTCTCCTAGGGTCCAACGACTGAATTATCTATCACGACAACCTTCACCACTCTCTAGAATCTGACTCAAACATTTGCTTTCAGTCTTTCTCTTCCTTCCTCCTTACCATAAGCTCTAATCACATGGAGCTTCCCACACCGTTTAAGTATGCTTCATGCACTATATGTCTAAAAATAAATTTACTGGTTTATTGTAAGTTTGGTGACTGCCATGTCATCAACTTGCAGAATAGTCTAGGTTCTCCTTTATTTGCTCTTATGTTTTATCTGTCTCAACAATTCCCACTTGGTGAAATCCATTTTTGTTCTTTGGTAACCCGCAGTAACATATTAAGGTGGATTCTAAAGTCATTACGGCTTTCGAGATCACCACTTGACCAGCCTATCCCTTAATTCCCTTTTAAAGACTATTTTTTTAGAGCAGTTTCAGGTTCACAGCCAAAACTGAGTGGAAGGGACAGATTTCCCATACACCCCATTCCACACTTGCACAGTCTCCCCACCAGAGTATTACATTTGTTACTAGTGATGTGCCCAGGGTGACACTTCCTAATCATCCAAATTCCGTAACCTACATGACAGTCCACTCTTGGTGTTGTGCATTCTGTGGCTATGGACAATGTACGATGACACGTATCCAGCACTGTAGTATCACACAGCATACTTTCACTGCCCTAAAAATCCTCTGTGTTGTGCCTTTTTGCTCCTCCACGCACAATCCCTGGCCCCCCTGGTCTTTTTACTGTCTCCCTAAATTTTGCCTTTTGAAGGATGTCATATAGTTGGAACTATACAGTATGTAGCCTTTTCAGATTGGCTTCGTTTAATTTTTTTTTTTCAAGTACATTATTTCCTTTGGAAATTTTGTTATTAGAATGGTTAATACAAAAGTCAAGAAAATATTTCAGATTTATAGGTCAGCTCTACTCACCAAGGGTTCAGCCATTACAACTTCAATTTTCTTTTCAGCTTGAACAGCAAATTCTGCAAAGAGGCTCTTGATGACATATTCACCAGGCTTGACATCTGGGTCAATCGTAATGCTTGACATGATGATATTCTTTTTTCCCAAAGTGGAATGAAAGTTGGAAGAAGCACAGTACTTATTCACTTTGCTGACTGGTGCTGAAGCTAAAAACAAAAGAAACAAAAGAACTCTACTTTAATTATCAACACAATGAGACCTACCACAACCACCCCATTTAATATACACTCTGCCCCTAAAACCCATCCAGATCTCCCCATCTGGATTATCATGCTCTATTTTTGTCTATTACACTTGCTACATTCTAACAAATGGCCCAACTATAATTTAGTTATGTGTTATTTATTATGTACTGTTTTTCTCTTGACCCTACTAATGTGAATTTCATAAGAACAGGGTTTTTCCTTTGTCTTTTTTGTTCATTGATGAATCCCAAGTACTCAGAACAATGCCTAGCATACACTGGGTACAATAAATATGCACTGAATGAATGAATGAATTCTAAACACCGTTGTGAGCAATGAAGGAAATAAAACAGATGTGATTAAATGAAACAGGGATCGGTTAGGGCACTGATAGATACTATCATGGAAAGCACGCCCAGGAAAGGCCTCACCGGCGTGCCTGGGTGGCTCAGTCAGTTAAGTGACGGCCTTTGGCTCAGGTCATGATCTCCTGGTTCATGAGTTCAAGCCCTGCATCAGGCTTCACGCTGACCGTGTACAGCCTGCTTGGGATTCTCCACCCCCGCCCCCCACCTCTCCCCCACTTAGGCATGCTCACTCTCCTCTCGCTCTCAAAAAAATAATAAACTTAAAAAAAAAAAAAAAAAAGGAAAGCCCTCATTGTAGAAGCAACATTTGAACTCAGATCTAGATGATGAAAAAGAGGCAGCAAGGCAAAGCACCAGGAAAAGTGCTAACTTGAGTGTGTATGTTTGATAAACAAAAAGAAGACCAGTGTGGCGGGAACTCAAAGGATGCTTGGAAGCAGAGGTGAAGGGCAATCTGAGATGAGGTCAAAATCATTAGTCAGGGACTTAGAACTTTGTAGGAAAGTCAGATTTTATTCTAAATGAAATTAAAATTCAATGGAAAGTATTAACTTGGGAGGGATAGGACCCGGCTTCTCTTAAAAGATCTCTCTGGCTCCTCTGGAGAATGGACTGGAAGAGGGCAGAGGCAGAACCAGGGAAGCCACCACACAGATCCAGCCGAGATGATCCCGGCTCGGACTAAGAGGATGAAAGAGCACAGGAGAGAAGGAAAGGCCTTCCCATCTATCATATGTTAGTGAATTTGGCATCAAGGTGAAAGAATGGCATTAACAGTGACTTGTAGGGTTTTTATTAGAATCATTCAGAGGGTGGTGGTGCCATTTGCTCAGATAGGGCTGTCCCAGTGCCTGGCAAACAGTCCGCTGCACCAGCTGTGGCACACAAAGAGCACTACTGACTGCTACATGCTTTTATCTACACAGGTTTTGTTCTCTTGACTGCCTGGGCAATCTACCCGGCTTCGTATCAACAGTTTATCCGGTCACCTTGCTCTTCCAGCCACCTGCATAATACAGACCCTTCCAGCCTCGAACTTCAGCTTATGTCATCCTCTGTGGCCTAGAGTATTCACTGAAAAACCTGCAAGCTGGTACTTCTCTACCTCGACCTGACCTCTAGGTAATACTCTTTCGTGTGGTGTCGCAAAAGCAAACCCTACCTTGCAAAGGGAAGAACACAATTATTCAAATGCTGAATTCCTAGGTGTGTGTGCATAACTATGGGACAGTAAGTTTATTCTCTGGGTGGTTTGGTCACTTTAGCATCTGACTTCAGCTCAGGTCATGATCTCATGGTTCGTGAGTTCGAGCCCCATGTCAGGCTCTGTGCTGACAGCTCAGAGCCTGGGGCCTGCTTCAGATTCCGTATCTCCCTCTTTCTCTGCCCCTACTCCCCTGCTCACTCTCTGTCTCTCTCTCTTAAAAATAAAGATTAAAAAACTTATTATAAATACTCTCCAAACTCACAAATTGTTGTTAAAAAAAAAAACAAACAAACAAACCTACTCTACCAAACATAGTGTGCCAAGATATATAAAAGTGACCTGTGATAACTCCAAAAGAATGTTCTAGAAAGCAATATAGAGTCAGGTTACAGCAGTTACTTCAGAAAAAATAACTGCAAATTAAGAAAAAAATATTTTTGAAAGACAGAATTTCCACTTGGCTTCTGTTCATGCCCTAGTTATTATCTTTATTTATTTACTTATTTTCCCCACAAAACAGACTTTTTTCCTCCAAGATTAAAAATCAGTCCCATGTGATGCTTATATATTAAAAAGTAAAGAATATTACACATTTTTAATACTGCACTTAAAACTAAATTATCTTTGTGTCACATCAAATTAAAATATAATATGTATTGTAATCTAGAACTAAAATTATATAATAAGAACAATTCAAAACAAAAATTCACAGTCCTTTGAACACAGTACACACTATTTATTTTAAACAATGACCTGTTTGTTTACTCTGTTTCATGATCCAACATTGTGTATTATAAAGGAGAGGCTCTGTTAACAAACGTTATTGTGAAAAATGGTGATCTTAAAAGAAATCATTTTGGATCATTAAGAGTACTCTATATTTTATATCCATGTTATGTTGGAAAACTTTAGGTAATCATAAAATAGTAAAAATCAAACAAAAACCAACAACAACAATAAAAAACTACTCAGAGAGTTTCCTGAAGTTTAATTTACATTTTAGACATAAAAACAAAAACATTTTCAAGATTTTGACTTAAAGTAGTTGTTACAGGATATATCTTTTTTTTTAAGATTTGTAAGTCTCGAAATAAGATTCATAAGATCATAAAAGAATTACAAAGTTTTTTTGTCTTTAACTTTACAATAAGTGTAACCAAAGAATCAGCCTTGTAATAGGCCTGGTACTTAATTTCTAGACTTTGATGAGGTATAAACTTCTTAAATGACATTATTTGAATAGTTTCTTTAAAAAAGAAAAAAAAAACTTTAATTAAAATAACTTCTCACATTTTACTTTGTTATACTTCCTAAAAAGCATAAACATAAATTAAGCATAAATGATCACTACATATCAAAACTGCATATTTTAAGAAATTTGCCAATAAAGCTAAAAATTTTAGGAGTATCTGTACTTATCTTCTATTGTGTTCCAAATATCTGCACTAGCTTCCAAAATAAAAATATTTCAAGTTTGAAAAAAAATCCAATTTTTATGAAAAATGTTTTTAAATCAAATTAATTTCAATTATATTTCTTAATAAGTATTCATGAATGTTTGTTGAATTAATTAATACCCAAAAGTAACACTTAACAGATCTACTGATTGAAAGTCCAGGCTGCAAAACATTCTAATGTTGATATGAGGGGACCGGCAAAATAAATTATAATCTAATAAACAGAACGTTCTATAGACCACTGAAATGACATCATCAAAAGTACTGAATGGGGGTGTGTCTGGGTGACTCGGTTGAGCACCCAACTCTTTTTTTTTTTAATTTTTTTTTTCAACGTTTTTTATTTATTTTTGGGACAGAGAGAGACAGAGCATGAACGGGGGAGGGGCAGAGAGAGAGGGAGACACAGAATCGGAAACAGGCTCCAGGCTCCGAGCCATCAGCCCAGAGTCTGACGCGGGGCTCGAACTCACGGACCGCGAGATCGTGACCTGGCTGAAGTCGGACGCTTAACCGACTGCGCCACCCAGGCGCCCCGAGCACCCAACTCTTGATTTCAGCTCAGGTCACGATCCCAGAGTCGTGGGATTGAGCCCCACATCGGGCTCTGCACTGAAGGTAGAGCCTGCTTAAGATTCTCTCTCTGCCCCTCTCTTCCCCTTCCCCACTTGTTCTCCTTCTCTCTCAACAACAACAAAAAAACCAACAACAAAACAACAAAAACCTGAACGGCACAGGAAAACACTCAACATACAGAGTTGAGTGCAAAAAAGGTCATAACACAGTATATAAAAGCAAAATAAAATAAAAAGGCAGAAAGAATATTTGCAGCATAGAACAAACACAGAGTTCATCACTTTTATCTCCATCTACAAAGCTCTAATGGCGTCAGCTGGAAAAAGACCCTCACCCCCAAACCAAAAACTATAGGCAAAAGATATGAACAAACAAGTTACAATATTTAATCTCACTAATACTTTTTAAACAAGTAAAAATTAGATGACACTTATCAAAGTGGTTTCCCAGCCCACCAGTTTGTGTTTCACTAATGTTTCACCTTTGGTAAAGATGTGTGAATTTCTCTCATATTTTGCTAACGGAGAAGAAACAGAGGTGATTGCTCCAGGCAAGGTGAAAAGACCAGTTTCCACATAACTAGATTAACTTGATACCCCCTGACTGCTTGAGTTAAATATTTCATAATGTAAAACAATAATATTTCCCTACATGTTACCATAAAATTTTGAAAAATTTATGTGAGCTTATGAGAGAATGAAGACATAACCGTTAGAGCATAATTCTTAACACAATGTAGGCACTGAATTACAAATTGTAGAAACCCAATGTCATATCAAACATCCTTGGAATATAAATCTACTAAACTCTAACTGCTAATAACAAGAATAAAGCCACAACCTGAATAATTAAAATATAGCAATAGAAGCTAGCATGCCTATTCTTTCTTTTAGATAAAGCGCAAATAAAAAAATAAATATGGCATTTTTGGACAGCTTATTCTATATAGCACTGCACTAGCATATTTACTAAAACAATTCTTTTTTTCATGTTAAGACTCCTATACCCTTGTAAAATAAATTTAAATTCAGTCAAAGAGAGCAGACAAGCCTTAATGGGAGACATGTTTGGTTTTGTTACTTGATAGCAGCAATTCTCAGCCTTTTTTTTTTTTTTTTTAACCTGCCTCCACTGTGCTCTTATGCACAGCACTCTAAACAGTAACACGACTCAAAATACAGAGTGATTCTCAACAACTGGGATGGTTCCAACAGGGATAAGTAGGGGCGGGTAGATGTAGTTTAAAAAGATCCCAGTGGAGTCTATGAAAAAATACCTATAGCACCCTTATCCCAAGAACAGGTCTTTAGGGGTAAAAATTCCCACTTTAGTCACAATCTTTTATATGCATGTGCATACATTCATGTATAGAAATGCAGAAATATAACAAAGTTTTGTACAACTGCTTACTATTATTACTTACACTGGCCAACAATAAAAATTTTGATGATCACCCACCACCCCCGGAAAAAAAAAAAAAAAAAAAAAAAGTATCACGCAAATGGCATTGGAACAAGAACAAATATAAAAAATAGCTCTGAATTTAAAAAGCAAGACCAAAATTCTAGTTTAAAAAAGCAAGTCTATCCCAACAAGTTCTTTTGTGGATATCAACAAGCTGATTCTAAAGTTTATATGGAGAGGCAAATGACCCAGCATAGCCAACACAATACTGAAAGAGAACAAAACTGGAGAACTTACACTGCCTGACTTCAAGACTCACTTTAAAGCTACGGTAATAGAGACAACGTGGTACTGGTGGGAAAAAAAAAAAAAAAAAAAAGATCAGAGGAATAGGACAGAGAACCCAGGAATAGACCCACAAATGATCTTTGACAAAGAAGCAAAGGCAATCAATGGGAAAAGGAGGTTTTTCCACAAATGGTGCTGGAATAACTGGAAATCCACAGGCAGAAGAAAAAGAAAAAGAAAAAGAAAAGGAAGAAGAATCTTCTAAACACAGAACTGACATTCACAGAAATTAACTCAAAATGGATTATAGATTTAAAAATGAAATGGAAAACTATAAAATTCCCAGAATATAATATAGGAGAAAAGCCAGGTATTCTTGGGTTTGGCAATGACTTTTTAGATATAACACCAAAATAGAAGCCACGAAAGAAAATTTGATAAATTGAGCTTTATAAAATTAATAACTTCAGCTCTACAAATGACACTATAAAGAGAATGAAAAGACAAGGCACAGATTGGGAGAAAATCTTTATAAAACACATCTGATAAAGGACTGCCATCCAAAATATATAAAGAATTCTTGGGGTGCCTGTGTGGCTCAGTCAGTTGGGCAACCGACTTTGGCTCAAAACACCATCTCACAGTTCATGAGTTCGAGGCCCGTGTTGGGCTCTCGGCTGTCACCACAGACAGCCCACTTCAGATCTTCTGTCCCCCTCTCTCTGCCCCTCCCCTGCTCACTCTCTCTCTCTCTCAAAAATAATTAAACATTAAAAAAAATTCTCTTACGGGCACCTGAGTGGCTCAGTCAGTTAAGCGTCCAACTTCAGCTCAGGTCATGATCTCATGGTTCATGAGTTCGAGCCCCGCATTGGACTATGGGTTGACAGCTCAGAGCCTGGAGCCTGCTTTGGATACTGTGTCTCCCTCACTCTCTGCCCCACTCCACTCATACTCTGTGTCTCTCTCAAAAATAAATAAAATATCTCAAGGGCGCCTGGGTGGCTCAGTCAGTTGAGCGTCTGACTTCAGCTCAGGTCATGATCTCGTGATCTGTGAGTTCAAGCCCAGCATCGGGCTCTGTGCTGACAGCTCAGAGCCTGAAGCCTCATTCAGATCCTGTGTCTCCCTCTCTCTCTGCCCCTACCCTGCTGTCTCTTTCTCTCAAAATATAAACAAACATTAATTAACAAATAAATAAAATATTTTTAAAAATAATAAAATAAAAAAATAAAAAATTCTCTTAAAAAAAGAATTCGTAAAAGTCAAAAAGAAAATAACCCAATTAGGAGTGCCTGGGTGGCTCAGTTGGTTAAGTAAGCATCTGACTATGGCTCGGGTCATGATCTCACAGTTCAGGAGTTCGATCCCCGTGTCAGGCTCTGTGCTGACAGCTCGGAGCCTGGAGCCTGCTTCAGATTCTGTGTCCCCCTCTCTCTCTGCTCCTCCCCTGCTCACACGCTGTCTCTCTCTCAAAAATAAATAAAGATTTAAAAAAGAAAAAGAAGAAAAAGAACCCAATTAAAAAATAGGACAAATGTCTGCACAGACCCCTCCACAAAGAAGACGTACAGATGACAAACAAGCATATTAAAAGATGCTCCGTATGACAGGTCTTCAGGGAAATGCAAATTAAAACAACACTGACCCACCACTGTACGCGTACTAGGATGGCCAAAAAACCCAGAACGCTGACACACCGAATGCTGGTGAGAGTGCGGGGCCACAAGAACTCTCATTCATCGTTGGTGGAAATACAAAACGGTACAGGCACTCTGGAAGACGGTTTAGAGGTTTCTTACAAAAATAAACATACTCTTACCAGATGACCCAGCAACCATGCTTGTTGGTATTTACCTAAAGGAGTTACAAATCCACACAAAAACCCGTATAGGGAAGTTCATAGCAGCTTTATTCCTAAATGCCAGAACTTGGAAGCAACCAAGATGACCTTCAGTAGGTGAAGGTTTCAAAAATAAACTGTGGTGCATCCGGACAAGGGAACAGTATTCAGTGCTGAAACAGAATGAATGATCAAGCCAAGAAAAGACTTTAGAGGAAACCTAAATGCATATTACTGAGAGAAGCCTGAAGTCTGAAAAGTACATGGTATATGATTCCAACTATATGACATTAAGGAGAAGGCAAAAGTATGGAAGCAGGAAAAAGATGCATGATTGCCAGGGGTCAGAGGCAGAGGCGGACAGGGGAGCGCAGGGAATAGGGGAGCACAGGTGATTTTGAGGGCCCTGAAACTATTCTGTATGAAATTGTAATGATGGGAACATGTCCTTATATTTGTCAAAACCCAAAGAATATACAACACAAGGAGTGAACCCTAATGTAAACTACGGATTTGGGGAGATTACCATGTGTCAAATAGGTTCATCACTTATAACAACTGTATCACATTAATATAAAATGTTAATAAGGGAAACTCGGGGCAGGATAAGGGGGTGCATGAGAACTGTTTGTACTTTCTCCTCAAATTTTCTGTAATTTGACACTGCTCTAAAAAATAAAGTCTGTGAATTCTTAACAATTCAAAAAGAAAGAAAGAAAAGCCCATTCTATCCCTGTCAGCCAGAACCAAAGATGCCTGGGAAGAGTCAAAATAAACAACAGCTCGAGCTAAAGTTTAAAACAATAATGTACTTGGATCAAGCTCAGAGAAAGGAAACAGATTATAAGTCAATTAAAAATAAAATGTCAAAAACACAAATCAGGTTACACGGTAGACTGAAAGTAGAAACAAAGCTAGCAAAATCAATATTAGGGAATAATAGCAAATTTCAACTTTTGGTGAGGCCAGTCAGGTTGGTGTAACCTCTCAACAAACTATCCAGCGAAAAACCGCACATTTGGAAGCAACTGTATCTGAAAAGGAAATAAGGAAATACAAATGATATGCATGCTGTGAGTATTGAAAGGTACAACATGAAGACATCATTTGATGACTTCAGTGAACACACATGGTTTGTTATTAAGGTGAGATGACCTCAAAATTTCTTCATAAATGAAGGACACTCATACCAGACACTGTTTATTTCTGATGGAAATGAAACAGTATTTAATACTTTATTAAGGTATTTTTCATATTTGTTCCTTTTATTTTATTAATTTTTTAAATTTTAATCCCAGTATAGTTAACATACAGTGTTAGTTTAGGTGTACAATATATTGATTTAATGGAATTCTATCGATTACTCAGTGCTCATCATGGTTAAGAGTACTTTTAATCCCCTTCACCTCTTTCACCCCCTGCCCCCAGCTCCCCTCTGGTAAGTACCAGTTTTGTTCTCTACAGTTCTAACAAACCTAGTCTTATTTCAAGTGATATGCTGGTAAATGCCTCTTTAAAAAAGAAAGAAAGAAAGAAAGAAAGTCTTCTGATTGATAGCATTTGCCAATTTCCATTATGTAAATACCGTCATCATGATTGATTTCAAGTCACCAACAGTTTAACAACCAACTAGTTAAAATTCCTGGCAGTAACTAGATCCAGAATATACTACAAGTTATACTCAATTTGTGATGAGGAAACTGACTCCTAATTAAAGTCATTTGTCACTTGGGAGTGAAATATGAATTCAGGTCCTGAGTTTCCAACAACTTTCAGATCAGTGGCTTAATTTTCTCCACAATCACCAGATTTTCATACATCTCTTTTTTTCTCTTTTAAGGATTTAGATTACATACTATTGGCTTAGAATGACTATTTCCCAAATCAAATATTTTGGTTGCATCTTCAAATTCCTTTACATAAAATGAACTAAAAAGAAACAGCTTTTCCACTTTGATTAGAGATATATTTACCTATATTTTCTTTCTTTTTTATTGAAGCTTTTATTTTTAATTTTAGGTAGTTAACATACCGTGCAATATTGGTTTCAGGAGTAGAATTCAGTGATTCATCACTTACATTCGACACCCAGTGCTCATCACAACAAGTGCCCTTTTCAATACCTATGGCCCATCTAGTCCATTTCCCACCCACCTCCCCCCATCAACCCTCAGTTTGTTCTCTACTGTTAAGAGTCTCTTGTGGTTTGTTTCCCTCTGTTTTTTTTTTTCCCCTCAATTCCCATGTGCTCCTCTGTTTTGTTTCTTAAATTCCATATATGAGTGAAATCATATGGTATTTGTCTTTCTCTGATTGACTTATTTCACTTAGCATAATACATTCTAGCTCCATCCACGTTATTGAAAATGGCCAGATTTCATTCTTTTTGATGGCTGAGTAATACCCCATTGTGTGTATGTATGTGTATATACCACATGTTCTTTATCCATTCATCAGTCGATGGACATTTGGGCTCTCTCCATAGTTTGGTTATTGATGATGGTGCTGCTATAAACATTGGGGCATATGTACCCCTTCGAATCTGTACTTTTAATCCTTTGGTTAAATACTTAATAGTGCAATTGCTGGCTTATAAGATAGTTCTCACCTATATTTTAACTCCTTTTTTTACTTAGTTTTATTTTTTACATTAAAATCTGTCATCTTGGGGCGCCTGGGTGGCGCAGTCGGTTGAGCGTCCGACTTCAGCCAGGTCACGATCTCGCGGTCCGTGAGTTCGAGCCCCGCGTCGGGCCCTGGGCTGATGGCTCGGAGCCTGGAGCCTGTTTCCGATTCTGTGTCTCCCTCTCTCACTGCCCCTCCCCCGTTCATGCTCTGTCTCTCTCTGTCCCAAAAATAAATAAAAAACGTTGAAAAAAAAATTTAAAAAAAAAAAAAAAAAAAAAATCTGTCATCTTGGGGCACCTGGGTGGCTCAGTTGCACATCGAGCTCTTGATTTCGGCTCAGGTCATGATCTCACAGTTTGTGAGATGGAGCCTTGCAACAGACTCTGTGCTGATAGCATGAAGCCTACTTGGAATTCTCTCCCTCCCCCTCTCTCTGCCCCTCCCGTGCTCATTCTCGCTCTCCCTCTCTCTGTCAAATAAATAAGCATTTGAGAAATAAATCTATCATCCAGCTGGAGTTTATTTGGAGTGATATTCAATAAAGACATTTTTTTTCTCCAATATTTCATCAATTCTTCTAGGTTCCTTTACTGAAAGTCAATCACTGATTTTATTCACTGATTTTATTCACTGTAGTTTATAAACTACATCCAAACTCAAATTGTGCTTTGTATCCTGCTCATTAAGAATCTGGTTTTGGAGGGGAAAAAGAAAAAGGAAAAGAATATACAGAAGGGAAGCTGAGAGAAGAAATTCTTTTAAAAAGGAAAAGGAATGGAGGTGGATTAGGCCTGGAACATAGGCTGAAAAAACCTCGTAGGCCTATTTCTATTGGACTATTCATTTAAATCTTGTAGCCTGGGTACCTGTCTTTTTGAGGAGTGATATACTGCTATCCCTTTCTTGATAACAAATTTAACAAATTAATGATACAGTGAAACTACAGTCTCATAAGAAAGATCATGGACATAAGCATACTCACATAAAAAATCTGTTTTTGTATCAGTATCTCCTTTTAATTACTGTAGCTTTATAATAAGCTTTATTACCTGTTGGCACAAATACTCCTGTTTACTCATCACCCTCAGTAATTTCTCAGCTATTGTTTTTCACTTACACTTCCAGACTTGTATGTATCTTCATAAATTAATGGGAAAAAACTGGCATCTTAATTAAGACTTCTTGTCTAGAACCTGGGCATACCCTCATTAATTGATCTTCTTTTGTGCGTCCAAAGAGAAATGAGATCTGTATAATTCTTTTTTTCTTTTTTTTTTGGATTTGAATTTTTATTCGCTCTTTAAGTTACTAAATTTTAAAATCATAGTATGTAATTCTTACTAATTCTATTCGTAAATACTTTAAGTTTCTGTTCTGTGTGAATGCAATCATTTTTCTTACTATTCAGCCCCACATTTCTGCCTCTGGTAGAATTTCAATGGATAGAAAAATTAAGACTTTTACTTGTTCTTTGGACATCTGTTCCTAAAATGTTTATTTATCCTAGTCTAAACTATTCCTATTGAAAACAGTTTCTAAACATAGAAGTCCTATGACATCCTTGGCACATATCCAATGCTTTTTACTTGAAGTCTACTACAGAAATATCGCTTATTATAAAGCTTAAGAAAAATGACCTATCTCTAAATAATCCATTATTCACTCAGCTAGAATCTCCCTGAGGTTATTATTTTCTTGTACTCTTTGAACCTTCAGAAACTCAGCTCAGAAACTATTCCAAAAATCTAGAAATTATGTGGTATTTTTAAAATGTGCATGAACCCAGGAGTCAGAAGACCAGGGCCCCAGACTTGACTTGGCTACTTAGTATCATTATAATCTTGGTCATATTATTTCACCTTTCTAAGCTTTTGCCTTCCCTCTAGAAAAGAAAAGGCTGAATTAAATCTCAACCATGGGTATGTATCAGAAGCTACAAGAAAGTTGTTTTCATTTTTGTTCTCCTCTTCTCCTCCCGTAAAAATACTCACTGCCAGGGAAAAAGCTATCATGACAGACTTTTCTCCCCTGGCCAGACATGAATCTGGGGATCAGAATCGGAGAGCCCTGAGGTGAAAACCGGAAGGCCAGAATCCTGCAGGACCTCATCTGGCACACACATGTAGATCTAGGGCCTCTGGGAGGTAAACAGCAGCGTATCGATGCATAACTATCTTCTTTGCCTTCTAAGAAGCTGAGCAGAATCTAATACGTGGGCCGAACCCTCCATACCCTTGAAGCTGACGTGGTGGGGGAAGACAAGGACCAAAGAGGCTTCCTCCTAATATTTTAACTGGAGCTAACAGAGGCTCAGAGACGCTGAGAATGCTTTCCCTTCCTTGAGATAACTCTTTAAAACACCATAGCTGGGGCGCCTGGGTGGCTCAGTCGGTTGAGCGTCCGACTTCGGCTCAGGTCACGATCCGCGAGTTCGCGAGTTCGAGCCCCGCGTCGGGCTCTGGGCTGATGGCTCAGAGCCTGGAGCCTGCTTCCGATTCTGTGTCTCCCTCTCTCTCTCTGCCCCTCCCCCGTTCATGCTGTGTCTCTCTCTGTCTCAAAAATAAATAAACGTTAAAAAAAAAAAATTTTTTTAAAACACCATAGCTGTATGGCCCACCCTTAGTTAGCAGACAAAGAGATCTAACTGCACACTACAGATACCCAGCAGCCAGAGATAAAGAAAACAAATAAAAATATTTACCAAACATGAGCAGTAAACATCATTATAGGTTTCAGCACACCCAATCTATTTCAATTAAAACCAGAAACTAAACAAAGATGCAACCTCTTGCCTTATTATTCAACACTAGGTGGTTAAGGAAAAATATAAGATACAAAAAAATTATAATTGTTATAAATACTGAGAAAGAAACACAGCTTTCTATATTAAAGCAATAATCACCTAGAAAGGAAAATGGATAAAAAATCTTCTATTCACAAGTATAAAGTAAGTTGTGATAAATTTAATAAGGAAAACATAGGATTTATATAGCAGAAACTACCAAAACTTTCTCTCTCTCTCTCTCTCTCTCTCTTTTTTTAAGCAATCTCTACACCCAACGTGGGGCTTGAACTCACAACCTTGAGATCAAGAGGCTCATGCTCTACTGACTGAGCCAGCCAGTTACCTCTATGAGAATCTCATAAAGAACATAAAAGATCTGAGCAAATGGAAAGACATATTTGTGGGTAAGAGCACTTGTTATTATAAGGGTTAATTCTCACAAAATTATTAATTATGACAATTCCAATTAAGATTTCAATACAATTTTTTTAAAAGTTTTACTGGATAAAACCATCTTCAAGTATACATAAGGAAGAATAAATAGCTCCCAAAAGTTAAAAAAAAAAAATCATTTTTAAAAAATACAAAGAATATTTTCTAAATCAGAAGACAACATAACTATAATTAGAACACATTATAACTATATCTGAAACATTACATCGAAATATAAAATGACTATATTAGACCATAATATAATAGTCAGTAAACATAAGTAAAAATAAATTGGATTAATGTAAAAGATTAGACAGCCTCCCCAAAATCCCAGTATAAGCATTCAACATGGGCAAAAACAGAAGAAAGGGGATGATTTATTTAGTAATAATGTTTGAATATCACCTGACCATTCAACTGAAAAAAAACAAATACACTATACTCAAAAACCAGATGAACAGGATGTTGAAAATTAATTTTAAGTTTTTAAAACAATTTTTAAGAAAAAAATTCATAGGAGTCCACATACAGAATCCAGGGCAGAGGAAACTGTTGGCTAAGATAGAAAACCTAAAATTATTCTAAAAGGATGAATACATTCAACCAAGTAAAAATTTTTTGATATTTATTAGGCAAACAATACCATAAACAAGACAGGACCAAGTCGGAAAAAAATATAATGCAGATGACAGCTAACATAAAGTATTCAAAAGGGCACTTAGCAATTAACAAGAAAAAGACAACACAATAGAGAAAAACTGGCAAAACTATATATAATTAGTCAATTCATGTAAGAATAAATCTAAGAAGACAACATATGAAAAAACATTCAAACTTTGTAGTATCCAGAAAATGCAAATTAAGGTAGCAATAAGCTTTCATTGTACACACACCAGACTGGCAAATATTAGAACAAGTAATCTATCATTGGCAAGATATAGGGAAACTGACCACTTAACCGACTGCTGATGGAAATGTAACATCCACCTAAGTACAGTCTGGAATGCTGAACAAAAAGACGAGTATTCTGGCTCCTATAGCACAGCACTACAGATATTAATTTCTTTGATCTACAAGCTTTCCATGCAACTCTCTGATTAGAATTTAGTTCTGTATGACCTACCCCACAAGGAGAGGAAAGAATGGCCCGCCAGCTCAAGCATTAACACCCACTTGGCACATTTCTCATTGTAAATTAGTAGATTGGCAAACATAAAAACTTGTCTCTGTCAGACTGTTTATTACAATTCTACCTCCTGAAAAAGATTTCATATCCACTCTCAGCATTAAGGCAAAGTCAAGTTTTGTGACCTGATCCCAGTCTTTGCTGGCCTTCTCTGGCAATTCCTTAAATCACAATCAAAATCTTTGGAGTGAGGCCCAGGCATCTGTATGTTTTTGAAGACTCCCCAACATGACTCTCATGTGCCGCCAAGGTTGAGAATCATTACCTTAAACTATTCTTTTAAAGTGGAACAGTTGGTTCTGTACAATAATTTTACTTAAAACTAATTTTGATCAATAAAAAGTTTCAAAAGTACCATAAATAAGGAAACCTGTTTATATAATAACCACAAATAACATCCATCAAGCAATTTGGAGCTTGTTAAATAAATGCACATCAGGGGCAAAGCTCTAGGAAGCAAAGCAGAGGATCAATAAAACAATTCAAAAACCTAATCTTAAAAAGTCATATGTGGTTCTCCCCGCTCATACTAGAACTCTTGAACTGATTTTTCTCTTGTGCTTTCAGCCACTTTACTCACTGACTCGTGCCCCACACCACACACCCTGGAGCCCCATCAATCCTCTGCCTTTCATTATTTGTGATTTCAAAGGGTGAGGCTTCATTGATGAGAACTTGAGAACCATCAATTCCTCCCCGTGCCTTATATCCTGTATCTGGTCACCAAACCCCATCTTAGTGAAGGGAATCTCCCCCCGCCGTCTTTTTCCCGCATGATTAAGCTTCATCTCTATGATACCCTATGTAGACTGTAGAAATGCGTGCCTCTGTACTCTGCATAAAAATGCACCACTAACCTTACCTTCAAGAATGTCACTAAGGCCACTTTATTGGAATCATCATTTTCTTTTCTTCCACAGTCTCCCTACAATAAGAATGACTCATTCACATATTGCTACAAAATTTTATGTGAAGCTTTTAAGTTTTTCCATTTTTTTCAGACTTCATTTTTTTTTTTTTTTTTTTAAGAGCAGTTTTAGGTTCACAGCAAAACTGAGAGAAGGAACGGAGATTTCCCATGTACCTTCCGCTCCCCGCATGCACAGCCTCTCCCATGATCAACAGCCCCTACCGGCATGGTGTATTTGTTACAGTTGACAAACGTATCCTGACACGTCATTATCATCCAAAGTCCATCATTTACCTTACAGTCCATTCTTGGTGTTTTATACTCTATGGGTTTGAACAAATGCATCCACCAACAAAGAACACTGAGAGTAGCTTCACTGCCCCGCCCCCCCCGAAATCCTCTGAGCCCTACCCATTCATCTGTCCCTCCTCCCAACCCCTGGCTACCACTTTTCTTATTGTGTCCATAGTTTTACCTTTTCCAGAATGTCCTATAGTTGGAATCCTACTGTATGTAGCCTTTTCAGACTGGCTTCTTTCATTTAGTAATAATACATTGAAGTTTCCTACAAATCTCTTCATGCCTTGAAAGCTTGTTTCATTTTAGCACTTAATACTATTCCATTGTCTGGATGCACCACAGTTTATCCACTCCCCTACTGAAGGACATCTCTGTTGCTTCCAAGTTTTGGCAAGTATGAATAAAACTGCTCTAAACATCAGTGAAGATTATTTTAAACAAAACAAATATCCATTTAATGCATCTAATGTAAATTTGTATTTGCCATTATTTATAGTGTTATGTTAATGGATATTAGTTCATCCTTCATTTTTATATTTTCGCTACTTTCTGTATCACGTGCCAATAAATATATGTATTGTTTCTAAAACCATTCATATGATTTTCTACTATGAACCACCATCACATTTCCAATTCATTATCTTCTAGTAGAAATAGGTCTGATGGTTAGGAATTTGTCTTCTATAGTCTTCCCCAAACAGACTTCTTAATTTTCTTGTTCTAAAAACCCTTAAAACTTTACTCATTTTAGCAAATGTTTTAAATTGGGAAACAGCATGCTTAAACCAACTAGTAGACTCAAAATAAAATTGGAATAAATTCCTCTTAGGCAATGTCCTGTGACATCATGCATTAACAGATTAGGAGGAGGAATAATCAAGAGAACATATTCAGGGCGCCTGAGTATCTCAGTCGGTTAAGAATCCAGCTTCGGCTCAGGTCATGATCTTGCAGTTCGTGAGTTCAAGCCCTGCCTCGGGCTCTGTGCTGACAGCTCAGAGCCTGGAGCTTGCTTTGGATTCTGCGTCCTCTCTGCCTCTCCCCCCATTCATACTCTGTCCCTCCCTCTCAAAAATAAACATTAAAAAAAATTTTTTTTGAAAGAGAACATAACCCAGTCCATCCTGCAAAAGGCTAGCAAACTGTGTCTTATCAATGTGATAATGAGATCGTACACATGGTTACTTCCAGAAATGAAGTCTAAAAGAGTATGGACAGTATTGCAACAAGCCAGAACCCAATGATTTGGGGCTTAGCCATGACAGTAGGCCAGATACCTATCAGGTGTCATATTTAAAATATTTAGCAATTAGTACAGAGGGGCAATTAGAACGGACTCTGACTATAAATACCACTATAGCCATAAGGATGTATAATGGCTGAATATCAACAATGTTGGAGGTAATAAGAAATCTAGGAATGGAGGCAGAGTATAACAGGTAAAAAGCACCACAGAGATCAATAGAAAAAAAACAACAACAAAAACAATGGAAGAACAACAGGTGTTATGTTAGCAAACATATTATGCATAGTCTAAGAACAGGAAATACAAGGACATGCACTAAGGGAGGTAGATCTCATCATTAAAAAGGTACATCAGCAGCAATTGATTCTCTTCGAGTCCTTATTTTTTGTTTTTGTATGAAAACTTCATTCCCTTGAGGAGCAAAAGCAGAGTCCTGTATTTGAAAGAAATAGAGTTGCCAGAGAGTTTGACAAAGCAAGGCTCAGGAAGGAAGAAACACCCATTAGTAGAGGTGGAGCTCTGACTTCCATTCTTTGCACAAGAAGGAACCGCAGCCTGGACACTAGAACTGAAGAGTAGAGTCAGGCCAAAGCTCATGGTGAGGGGGGCTGATGCGAGTTGGGTGGACTAGTGAGCTCGGGCTCTCCAAAACTCACCATCTTAGCACAGGATAGGAACCAGGGCCTGATAACAAGATGGGAGTTTAGACACAACTAGAACAGAAGGTACGCACAGGGGAAGGTTATGACATCCAGGTTTATGAAATAGCAGGTCTGAAACTTACCACAGATATTAACACTGTCCTTTTGAATAATCTTAGATGCCTATGAATACCAGGACCATCTGTTTAGATTTTCCCAATTTTGAAATTTCTATCTCATTATTAAACTATGTGTCTTCATTCTAATACTTACCAACATAAAACTTCCAAACAAACCGTGAAACCAAATACTTAATGAGTTGGAGAATCAGCTGTACTTCTCACAAAACAAAATGTTCAGTCTTGAAAATAAAGTTTCTCCGTCAAATGAGGTAGACCTGGCTTAAGGAGTTAGAATATATATATCTCTTTTTTAATGGATAAAGCAGGCCCATGATTCCTAAATTCAAAGATGCCTACAGCTAGGAACTCTAAATTCAGGGACCATCACAGAGTTCACACTGTTCATTTAGCACAATGAGTTGGCCTCCTTGTCTAGGCTTCATTTCCTAAAGTAGACAGATTTCTCTGAGGGATGAGAGAATATTTTGGCAATAAGCAATAGATGATTCTTTTCTACTGTGATCAATATGAATTCTCGATGGATACGTCTCTGAAATTAATGTCAATTGAGAACATTAATTACCTTGCCATATTCATTTATAGAATCCAAGTTAAAAATCTCCTTCACCTCCCATATCTATTGTTCCCACCTCTTAAATATTTCTCATATCCATGATTCAATGAGTAAAGATTTTGTGAAACACTCAGAAGAGTACCTAATATGGTAAACATTATAGGTATGTTTGCTAAAAGAAAGAAAAAAAAAAGGAAAAAAAAAGAAATGAGTTTTCTTCATTTGTTCAACCTTCATCTCACGTCTGATCTACTGCAGTAGCCATCCACCTACATATATGGTCCCTCCCTCTCTCACCCCCACCACCCCTATTCCACGAAAAACATAAGTCTGATAAAAATCACCCTAACTACGGTCACAAAATCCATCAGTGGTTCTCCATTTGTTTCAGGGTTAAGACCAAAATTAATAACAAAGTCTTCACAATTACATGAGCTCTGACCCCTACCTTTCCAACTCATTCCCATGCTTCTCTGCTCCAGCCAAATTGGCCATATTTCCTCCACTGCCCAGCACGGGATATCCCTTCTGTCCACCCACCCTTCCTCCAAACTGTTAATCCTGTCTTCCTTCAGATTTTGCTGAAGTATCACTAGAGATCAGGGAAGACTTTAAATTGATATATGAAGGATTAAAGGATGTTAAAGAATTTGGTGTGTAATGTACAATAATAACTATACTCTGTTGGAAATACTGGATTAACAATATTTTGTTGTATGTTTTTAAGTTAATTTACTTTGAGAGAGAGAGAATGAGTGCTGGAGAGGGGAAAAGAGAGGGAGAGAGGGAGAGAGAGAGAGGGAGAATCCCAAACAGGCTCCACATTGCCAGTGCAGAGCCTGATGCAGGGCTCAAACTCATGAACTATGAGATCATGACCTACGCTGAAATCTCGAATTGGACACAACCAACTGAGCCACCCAGGCACCCTATTGTGCTGTATTTCTGAAAGTTACTAAGAGAGTTAAGTCTTAAAAGTTTTCATTGCAAGGAAAAAAATTCTATGTGAGGTGATGGATGTTAATTAATCTTATTATGGTAATTGTTTTGCTATACACACACACACACACACACACACATAAAATCATGTTGTATACCTTAAACTTATACAATGTGATACATCAATTATATCTCAATAAAACTGGGGTGGGGGGAGTTTGGGTGTATATTGGGGGTGGGTTCTTACTGCTCTTTAACTTATCTGAACCCCAATTTACTCATCTAATAAAAAAACAGCAACTTATCGACAGATGAATAGATAAACAAAATGTGGTATATCCATACAACAGAATATTCAGTCATAAAAAGTAATGAAATACTGATAGATAAATAGATGAATCTTCGAAATATGCTAAGTGAAAGAAGATAGTCACAAAAGAACCCTATTAGGATTCCAGTTACATGATGTGTCCCGGAATAGGCAAATCCCTAGAGACAGACAGTAAATTAGTGAGTACGAGGTTCCTTTTTGGGGTAATGAAAATGTTCTACAATTAGAGAGTGGTGATCATTGTACAGCTTGGTGAATAAAAAACTATATAATGTGTAAGCTATACACATTTTTAAAAGGATGACTTTATGGTATGTGAATTGTATATACGTTACATTGTATCATAAACCTATTATTTTTAAAACAACAATGATAGTTTGCCCCAAATTTTTAAGATGATTATGTGAGATTTAACAAACATATGTCCACATAATTTGGACTGTACACACACACACACACACACACACACACACACAAATATGTACTTACCACAATAACAGGACTATAATTACCTCAATGCATGGTAAGTAGAATTATTTTAATCAAGTGACATACAAATTTTAACTGAAATTTAGACAAATGCATAATTAGCCTTTTGGGGTTGACATTTACTATTTTTGCAATCCAGGAAAAACATCATTGAGCATTAAAAACTCTACGAACTTTGCTCATTGTGCAAAAACTCAAGTAATTTATGCAAATTTAGTTTCTTAACATTCCATATCTTATTCATATTTTAATTAACAAAAACGATGGTTAAAATAAGTCAATTTATCTCTTCTATGCCTGGGATGACAAATGACTTTTTTGAAACACTAGCTGTCTTAAAATTATGTATGCAAAATAAATTCTATAAATATGTTTACAAGAGGTATTCTATTGATAATAAATGCATCTGTGCCCTTAACAATGCCAATACATAACTGGATACATCTTAGTACTGAATCCTGCATTGTCTTATCAATTTTAGGGAACTAAGCCAATCTTTTAATGATAACATCCTCACCACACAGCTGGTTTAACAGAATGTTCCTGATTCAGTTTTTAAAAGAAGTAAGGCCTAAAACTGTTGGCACAAAGACAAAACCCTGAATTTAGGCCATATGAATGTCACTTCATTGTTGTTACTGAAAGAAATAAGCTCAACTATAATCAAACTTCAGCAGCACTGCATCAACATTCTGCCAGCTAAGCAGGCCTTGAAAACAGAGGGCCTCTGGCGATTAATATAAAACGCAGCATTGAACAATAATACGAATCGTGGGAAATGCATCTTATAAACATGAAACATTATTATTTAATGATAAACAATTATAACGTGCACTGCTATTAAGTTATGTTCAACGACAAACATTTAATTTTTCTTTTTTCTTCAAGAAGAGTAAGGGCAACATGTGAAATATGTAATTTATTTAATGGAAAAATTATTTGCCTTTTTTTTTATATACAAAGGCTATTAATAAATCAGATTTTTCTGTCCTTCCTGAGAAATTCACTAAATAGAGTTTAGTGAAATGCTAAAATTTTTTGAAATCGCTAAGGTTTCATTTTATAAATTGCTGCTTCAGGAACTACTCCCCTTAGAGACATTACTAGTATAATAATGAACACCAGTATAAGGGGGACCATATATTTATCCTTCTACCCTTTTTCCTATTAGGAATCCATTCCAACAAAAATGATTGCATCCCCAACCTTTATCTTACCTGCCTGCACAGTTACCAGAACTTAACTAAACATTAAGTATACAAAGAAGTATTGAGTATGTAAAGAACAAAAAAAACAAACTATGTCCTCCAGGGGCTTATACTATAAGCTTTTTTACTGTAAGTAAAAAAGAAAGACACGAATGAGGTGATATATGTAATGATACCATGATGTTTAAGGTGAAGAACAGAACAGATGAAGCATTAAGTGTCTGGTGAACTCAAGAAAAGATGGGTCTTCCAAGGTGAAGAAGAGTTAGTTGTGAAGCAGACATAAGGGCTGAGGGGGGCTAAGAGGATGTGCATCCCAGGCAAAGGAAGCGGCAAATACGAAAGCCCAACACACTTCAGGAGCTGGGCAAGCACAGCAAGAGAGGAGACACAAAACGAGCAGGGGCTGGATGACAAAAGGTTTCATTCCATAGGGGAGAGAAAGACTATGATGGAGGGGAGAGATTTTAAGAGTGGGCTTCTAGAAGGAGCCTTTGGCAGCAACGTGTAAGTGGGTAACAGGAAGCTATGGCAATAATCCGGATGATAATGAAGAGAGGCCTGAACTAAGTTAAGTGGCTACGGCATCAGAAGGCAGGAGAGACTAAGGAAACTGTACAAGGTAGGATGACGCGTCTTGATAATCAGTGGGGAGTAGGTGGTGTAGGGGTGACAGGGGGCTGTTGACCGACACCTGCTTCCTGGCTCAGGGAGACTGTGGATGGCAGTACTGTCTACCACGATAGGGAACATCTTGTCATTCAAAATGAAACTCCGTCTCCTTCCCTCTACATCTTCTCTGTGTCTCCTGTGGTTCAATAGGATTCCTCTGGTCTCTGTACTCCCCATTCTTTTCACATGGAACAGTCACGTGGTAAGTCATAATGCATACACAGCAGTGCTCATTTAACTTCCTTACTGTTAGCCTTACATGCACGTTTACTCTCTGACTAGAAGCTCCTTATGCACAAAGACCTCATCTACTTGTGACAGTACAGTATGTGCTCCATCAAGGCTGGCTGATTCAAGAGCCGGATTATGGAAACAACCCTAGGAAGAAACAGATAACCACCGTCCTTTTCTAGGGTTTTAAAAATACTTTAATCTTCTCTCTCTCCTTTTTAACTATAACAGGGGAAGGGAAGATTTTAAAAAGTCATCCACAGATACTGGCAAAAGAAAAAATTCTCCCACTTTCCAGGGCTAGGACAGACCTAGTTAGGGCCTTATTGAACAGTGAGATTTGTCTTCTCAATATTAACCTATTGCTTTACAACTGTAAAAACACCTCCAAGAGATATGTGCCATGAACATCCAAGGGCAACGGGATGCCCACAAACTGAATCATCATATTACAAAGGGCCAACAGCAAAGGTTTTACAAACATCTGTTTTTGGTTCACTTTTGGATTAAGGGAATGTGATTACATGAGATTTGGCTGTGGCTGGTTACAGGGTTCAGGCAAAGACATGTAGAAATGTTTAAATGGTCACAAAACAAAACAACCACATAATTCACAAGTATCTAAGCAAACTAAATTTTTACAAAAGCTGCTGTAATATTAAATGCACTGTTTCTATAGAAGAACCTATTACGTATAGCTTCATTCTCACTATAAAACTCACTATTTTTAAAAAGTACATGGCAAGGATGGGGGAAGGAGAAATGAGGGGGAAAGAAAGAATAGAAACCATAGTCTATTTTAGTAAAAATGCATTCTGTATTACCCTTTCAAGTAGTAAAAGTATTTAATTTAAATTAGCAATTATCTTTCAATTATAATTCTCAATATTTTAATTCACTTAGAAACTTTCCTAGAACTAGGATAACTTTCTGCCATCTGGCACAACAATATCTCCATATGGAAGAATTACTTACAGATCAGAAATAAAAGAAATACGGAGATTGTAAATGCAGTATATTTGGCAATACAAATACAAATCTCCTCAAATTATATTCTAGAAGGCTTTACCTTAAGAGGTTTTCTCTCTTCTATATCAACATTTGGTCCTTTGTATTATTTACTTACAAAATAAAACTACACTAAATAAATATTTTGGTAAGGAGTTAACTGGAAAAAATTAAATTTAGTCTTTCATATTTTATTCATTAGTTTGCTCAGACACTGGCAGCACAGTTGGGAGTAAGAACAACTAGGTTCTAATTCTAGTTCTTTGCCACTGTATGACCTTGGAAAAGTCACATTTTTTCTAGATTTCTTTTTTCTCTGGGCAAAACAGACATTATAACAGAATCATTGCTTGATTAATTCATTAGATTGATATCATATTATTGCGATAATTTTGCAAAAAAAAAAAAAAACAGACTATGGTAATAAATCACTTCTATAAGTACTTTCAGATCTTCAGAGTAAAGTACCACTGGAAAACACTGGAAATACTGAACAAAATCAGTATTTCTGCCAAAACCACAGATTGGAGAGTTATGGACAAAATAGTCACTCGGTGACATTAGTTTTACTGACCTCCCTGAACTTTGAATGTTCTTTATCAGAAAATTCACTGTATAAGAGAAAATTACTCATTGTAACTTCAATTATAGTAATAGGGGAAAGTTATGCTCATTATATTAAATGGTCTGACACCTTCAGATAGCTGATGTTGCTTCAAACAAACATTTTGTACCAACAGAACTGTGGAATAATACTGGTATCTGATAACCCTGCAAAGATCAGAGTCTATTTTTCATTTCTCCCCCTTTTATTTGACCAACTGAGAGAAACTTTGCCAGAATGACACAAATTCGCAAGAAAACCAACGCTGGTAAATTTCAGTCAACGACTATTTAACAACTGCCCAGTGTGTACACAGCTAGATCTGTCTCACTGATTACCATCCAAGAAAATACTCCTCGTGTTATTTTCAACAGCTTTTCTTCTATTTGGACTGGTCTAAAGAATTAGCATGCAAGGAATGGCAATGATCATACATCAGCATTTCTCCCATTTGGGAACGTATATACTTACAGCTGCTGCTCCAGGACTTTAACAAGGACTTTATGCTAATTTCAAAAAACACAGAATCCTGTAGGCTCAACATTGTGTCTCAACTGGCTACAGCAGCAGCAGCAGCAGCAACAGCAGCAACAGCAGCAACAGCAGCAGCAGCAGCAGCAGCAGCAGCAGCAGCAACGGATTTGTTGATCTATCTCTCCAAGCCGCTGTCCCTTCCCCTCTCGCAGGCGGCGAGTTTTGGCCCACAGTGCCTTGGCTTCATTACCATGCAGTCTCGCAGTGACGCACAACTATAGTGGAAACGCTGCTGAATGCAGATGAACTATCCAGTTGAATAAAAGCTTACAAGTTTATTACAAGTGCCCTGAAGGACATCATCACCTTTCCTTAGGTAGGCATACACGTGGCCACAATTATCTTCTCTGCTTATGTTCCTGTTACCAGTTTTGATGAGCTGTGTCTCTGGCCGCCTTTAGTATAGTCACTGCTAGTAAACAGACAAGGGTAGAGCTCTGCCCTTGGGTGCTAACTTTTCTCACTAAGGGTCTTAGAAATAAAAACAAATTCAGGTTTAGCATAAGATCTTTAAATCTTTTCCTGTAATAGCTGACCAAAAAAAAAAAAAAAAAAAAAAAAAAAAAAAAATCAGTGGTATTTATTGCATCCCAGTAGCAGTTTTCTCTAGGCGATTTTAGTAGTAAATTCTCTCCACCCTTCTACACATCCAGGCAGTAAGCAGTGCCTTTCTCAGCATGCTTATGATGAGAGAGTCCCCTGCCTCACTTAACCCACCAGAGAGAACGTTGGCTAAAGGGATGAAAAGATGATGTAATGAACACTGTGGCTGAGCCCCCACCAGCCCTCTAAAACTGCTCAGCTCAGGACAAAGTTTCCTCTGCGGCATTCAACTTATTCAAAAGAGGGAACTCTATTATAATAATGGGATTATTTCAAAACATAGGGCCTTCTATTCTTATTGTAGCACATAATTCCCCTAGAAAATCTTACAGTCAGAATATCCATGAACAGCGAGAAATCTTCTGGTCAAATAAAATGCACATTTTAAAAACTTTATTCCATAGAAACTTCTGAAACTGGAAACGGACACTCTTACAAGCGTAACGGCTCTTCAAAATAGTGGGAAAGTTTCATAATCAAAACAAATAATATGTGACTGTCAGAAGTGTCTTGACCTCATAATTAGTTTACTGCGACTCTGAAGGTCAATGGAACACGTGTTTTTCCATATGTGCAATACATTTGAATTGACCCACTTTTGCTATTACATCCTTGAAAATACTACAAGGAAGGAGTAAATTCAGTGATCAAAGTCGTAACTGAATAGATTTATTCATAACCAAATGGCTCGGCACTGTGTTAAAAGCTAAAAGAACATATGCACTTCCATACCCTAAGGGAAAAAGATAATCCTACCCTTTAAGACATACTCAGTGGTAACAGTATTGCTGGGAGTTTCATTGGAAGCTTGTACTTCTTCAGAGTAGTTCAAGAAACATGGAATAAGTCTGGGCCACTCCTAGTCCTGAACAGGCCCCAAACCTAATTCAAAGCAGGGCTGCAAAAAAGCTAATCACACAGAGCCACCACCCCCCCCCCCCCCCCCCCCGCCAATACCAAAATACATTGTTTGAACACATCTTCTTGATCAGAGACATCTCAGGATCAGTTAAGAGCAGGGTTTCCCCTGGTCAAATGAAATATAAAAGACTCACAGTGTTGCGTGAATAAACAGCATTCCCCGGTCCAAAAACACTACCTCCTACAATCCATTCTTGTACATTAACAATGTGTATCAACAACCAAAAGGTTCTGAGTTGTACACAGACCAGTTTGATATTTCTTTTTCATTAAAGCAGTCCCCAAAGTGATTTGACATCAAACAGCTGTTAACAGATTGAGGGAATAAGCTGATCTAGACCTAAGCAAAGTATACCATTAAATGCCCAGACTCAGAAGTGAACCATGTCAGAGGCGCCTGGGTGTCTCAGTCAGTTAAGCATCAGGTCATGATCTCACAGTTTCGTGTGTTCAAGCCCCGAGTTAGGCTCTATGCTGACGGCTGTGGAGCCTGCTTGGAATGCTCTGTCTCCCTCTCTCTGCCCCTCCCCTGCTCACTCTCTCTCTCTCTCTCTCTCTCACTCAAAACAAATAAATAAACATTTTAAAAAAAGAAAGAAAGAAAGAACTGAACCATATCAGCACGCAGGCAACTCAGGAGGCATATGCCAAGATATTCTGCCTTATTTTTCTACCCCTATTGAGGTAAGCCTACTAGCCTCACACAAATCTTAAAAGCTAATAATATTTGGCTATAATGTCTCACCAAAGTAGTCAAGGTTCATTCCTAGTGAACCTTTAAAGACTGTAACAAGCAAAACTGTCATATAGAACATCAGAGTATGAGAACTTTTTTGAGAGTGGGGGTAGAGGTTAAAAGGTAATTTTCTTATAATGTTAAAAAATGTATTTTCTTCTGCTTAAATTTTGCCTACACGGATATGAAAGAATATAGAAGAACCTAAAGTTTCTGTTATATCTATCTAATCAGCCTGTTACCCTATATATACAGCCAAAGCAAGTCAATAGTTTCTCTGGGGCATAGATGGATAAAATTAATTTCAGGGTTTATCTTGGAAGTTCCGCTTTATACCAGGATTTCCTTAGAGACAAAGGGTGAGTGAAAATGGCACTTTCTATATATATGGGAAATAATTCAACAGGCCTGACTATATGGGCAGAGCCTGGGCTCTGAACTTTATTCTGAAATGCAAATAACACAATAAGTAGCATTACTACTCCAAATAGTAATCATAAATTTAACAAAGTTTAATGGAATAAGTATTTCTTTTCTAATGCTTCTCAAACTTGTATCACCCAAATCACTCAAGTATTAATCAGAAGAACTACATATTCACCCATAACGATATATGTACCCAACAATACTTTTGGAAGACCCCAGGGTAGCAGAGACCTACTGTATTCTGAACGCTTTCTCAATCTCTCAATTACTAGTCATATTTTTACACTACACAAGTAGCACTCCTATCATTCTTCAAGTGAGTTCTCTATTTTAACCTATCAATGAATCACAGAAATACATTCGTAGCCTAGAGCTTATTGTGAGTTTGCCAAAGACCAGTCAAAATACCAGTCCTCGGGGCACCTGGGTGACTCAACTGGTTAAGCGTCAGACTTCAGCTCTGGTCACAGTCTCACGGTTCTTGAATTTGAGCTCCGAGCCGGGCTCTCCGCTGTCAGCACAGAGCCTGCCTCAGATCCTCTGTCCTCCTCTCTCTCTCTGCCCCTACCCCGCTGATGTGCACGCACCCTCTCTCCAAAATAAATAAACATCTTAAAAATATATATCGGCCCTCTATTTTATTCTGTCTATAGATTCGGAATTCTCCAGGTTGTATCATACATATGTATTTTTTGGTATCCTCACCATAGAAAGATAGCCAGAGAAATCATTTCTTGAGGGCATATCCTTGGCAGAATAGAAAAATCCATTTTGGATAATTTTCTTTAACAATACTCCTCTCCACCTTTTAGATTATAATATATTAAAGAATGCTTTTAAAATGATAAGATCTCAGGGGTGCCTGTGTGGCTCCACTGGTTAAGTGTCAGACTCTTGATTTCAGCTAAGGTCATGATCTCATGGTTTGTGGGATCGAGCCCCATGTTGGGCTCCACACTGACAGCTTGGAGCCTGCTTGGGATTCTCTTTCTCTCTCTGCCCCTCGCCTGTTCATGCCCTCTAAAAATAAATAATTTTTTTTAAAAAGGGGGGTAAGGTTTTAAAAATATAAATAAATCTATTAATTTTTAAAATGCTAAGATTTAGAATTTTTAAAATTCTTTAATGTTTACTTATTTTTGACAGACAGAGAGAGAGGGAGAGAGAGAGAGAGAAAGCAGGGAGGGGTAGAGGGTGAGGGAGACACAGAATCCGAAGCAGGCTCCAGGCTCTGAGCTGTCAGCACAGAGTCTGACACGGGCTCAAACCCACAACTGCGAGATCATGACCTGAACCAAAGTCAGACACTTAACTGACTGAACCACCCAGGTGCCCCTTTAATGTTTACTTATTTTGGGAGAGAAAGAGTTCTCCAGCAGGGGATGGGCAGAGAAAGAGGGGGGAAAGAGAGAGAGAGAGAATTCCAAGCAAGCTCCATGCTGTCAGAGCAGAGATGGACATGGGGCTCAGTCTCACGAATCACGAGATCATGACCTGAGCCAAAATTACAAGTCACACACTTAACTGACTAAGCCACCCAGACGTCCCAAGATTTAGAATATTTTTAAGAATTTCATACTTTCAATATTACCAGCCTTTTGCTGGGATCTTCTTGGTCTGGGGCAGATAATATAAAGCACTGCATACAGAAGACGGCTAAGGCAGTTCTCTTGCCCTCAAGGAGTTAGAAAGTAAGTTTCCCTCTTCCTTTTAATCAATTTCCATTTAATTCTACACTCTTTTCACTGGCACTTTAAGGATTCACGGAATTAGTTACTTGCTTTACATTTCTAAGTAGAAGGAAGACAGAGGTACATTCTAACACACCAAAGGAATGTGTACCAGGAAAAATAATATATCTTTCAAAAATATTCCATTTAGGTATAGGTTCTGAACAAAATGTTCCTCAATATATAACGAAGTTTGGATTTAACAGAATATCATACAATTCACTAAAATTTATCCGCAAGGAAATTAAAGTCTTCAATTATTAACATTCTTAGAAAGGGGGCAAATATAAGCATTACCCGTCATATTAACACGTTTTATAAATATCTCAGAACTTATTAAACTGGTATCCAAAACAATTACAATATGATAAAAACCAGAAACTTGGCAACTTTTTCTATATAAAGTGTCAACTATCCCATCACTCCCAGAGCCTTCGATAGTCCCAACAAATTTCAGCCTCTTCAAAAAACCGTTATCTTTTCTGGAGTTTAAAAAAAAAGATTGAAAGACTTTAGGTATGGAAGGAAAGATGCTCTCAGGTTCACTAGGTAATTAATACCACACATGACATACAAAGAAGAAAACAGGGTATGGGGTGGGTATAATAGGTAATGAGGATTAAGAAGTACACTTGCTGCTTTGGATTCTGTGTCTCCCTCCCTCTCTCTGCCCCTTTCCCACTCGCATTCTGTGTCTATCTCTCAAAAATAAATAAACATTTAAAAAAAAATTTTTTTAAGTGCACTTAGGTTGAGCAATCAGTTGATATATGAAATTACTGAATCACTATACTGTACACATGAAACTAATATAACACTGTTAACTATACTGGACTTTAAATAAACAGATAAACAGTAATTATCTATAATTATATCAGTAACTAACATTTACTTCTTAGTGCACTTACTTTTCTACTTCTTATAGATATTCCAAACTTTCTACAGTGGATTTAACATTTTAAAACTTCACTACAAAAAGGGAGCAGGACTCCCTGGGGAAATGGCAGATTCTAGAGCTAGAGCACAAACACACGTGATAAGCCTAGAGCATCTTTCTGCAAGCCAGAAAGTAGAAAGGGGCTCAAAATACAAAACAATGTGGGTATATCAAAAGGATATAGGAGCCAACTGAAAGAGCTGCCAATAGCCAAAGCTGTAATAAATTTTATTTTTAAAAAAATGTTTGACTTATTTTTGAGACAGACAGAGCATGAGCAGGGGAGGCACAGAGAGAGAGGAAGACACAGAATCTGAAGGAGGCTCCTGGCTCCAAGTGGTCAGCACAGAGCCTGACGCAGGGCTTGAGCTCACAAACCTTGAGATCTGACCTGAGCTGAAGTCGGACACTTAACCAAAAAAGCCAACCAAGCACCCCTATAATAATTTTTTTGAGAGAGAGACAGAGACAGAGACACAGGCAGAGAGAGAGAGAGAGAGAGAGAGAGAGAGAGAGAGAGAGAGAGAGAGAGAATGCATGCAGGCAAGTGGGGGAAACGCAGAGGAAGAGAATCTCAAGCAATCTCCATGCCCAGCACAGAGTCGGCCATAAGGCTCTATCCAACCACCATGAGATCATGACCTGAGCTGAAATCAGGCATTGGGTGCTTAACCAACTGAGCCACCCATGCACTAAACAATAAAATAAATAATATAGTTTTGAAATATAACCCCAAGTATAAAATAAACATCTATGAATCTATACTGATATAAATAAATGACCAAATAAGTAACAGAGAAGAGACAAATCTCACAGTGTACAGAAAACAGTTAACCTAGCAGGTCTGTTACCCTTTGAAATATCTGCTTACAAGATTGGTTCTTAGCTAGCATCTGAGAATTTCGATTTTAAGAGGGCCCCACCATTCCAGGAACTAAAAAGAGTGGTTCACTATGCCTAAACTGTCGGTACAAACAGTATAGTTTAGATTAAACATTTGTTTTCCTTCAGGGAGTCTAAAACTTGGGTATGTGTCAGGCAGAGGGTACCTATGTGACCAGCCCCAATAAAAATCCTGGGTACTGAGTCTCTAATGAGTTTCTCTGATTGGTAACATTTCACCCGTAATGTCATAGCTCACGGCTGGGGAATCACGTGCTTCCCCTATAATGCTACTGGAAAATTCTGGAAGCTGGCACCTGGTTTCCCCTGGATTTTGCCCCACATGCCTTTTCACTTGCTTATTCTGCTTATTACTCTTATGCTATAATAAATCACAGCTGTGAGTACAACTATATGCTGTGTCCGCGAGTCCTTCTAGTAGATCATAAAACCCGAGAGGGGCACCTGGGTGACTTAGTCAGTGAGGTGTCCGCCTTTGGCTTAGGTCGTAATCTCAGGGTTCGTGAATTTGAGCCCTGCATTGGGCTGTCTGCTGTCAGCACAGAGCCCACTTCAGATCCTCTGCCCCTCCCCACCTGCCTCTCTCAATCTCTCTCTCTCAACCTCTCTCTCTCTCTCAAAAACAAATAAACATTTAAACCTGAGAGTGGTCTCAGGGACCTCTGTGACATATTCAGGAGAATTCCAAATAATTTATGTAGGTAATTTACCCTCAAGAAAAACATTACTCCCAACCCTTAAAAGCATGAACTACACTAAGTGACTTTCTTCCAAGGCATACAATATAGAAAGCAGGGAGAAAAGAGTAACTTTATTCTGGAGAAACCTGACATACACTACTACCTCAAGCCAGGAGATCAAGGTTAACATCATCACTGATAAGAGTACACACTCTTGATATATAATACAATATGATGAAAATGGCACTTTATCTCTGCGTTCTTCCTGCCAAGAAGCCATAACCCGAGACTAACCATGGGAAAAAAAATTTTTGATAAACCTAAATTGAAGAGTCTGCAAATTACCAAACCAATATTCCTCAGCGTTATCAAGGTCATTAAAAACAAGGAAAGTGTGGGAAACTATAATATAAAATTATATATAAAATATAATACTCAGGGCATTCTGTAGATACTCTAAAAGGTAACAGGGCTAAAGACTACCATGAACGCTCCTTAACAAAGCTTCAAAGGATCCACAACAAGCCTCAAAGGATTAAATGATCTGTAAGTACTGCCTTTTAGAGCAAAGAATAACACTCTTTAAGAGAATGTAACAAAATCCAGCTCTTGACAATGTCACATTTCTAATCTCCAGCATCCAACAAAAAAATATTTAAAAATTATTAAAAAGTACTATTAAATTATCTGTCAAGATGTAGGAAAATGTGACCCATAAAATCAATATGATAGATCCAGAAATGACAGAAATGAGGGAAATAGCACATGTGTTCTTTAAAAAGCTATTATAAAGTCTTTAAAAAGCTATTTATAAATAGGCTGAAAGACTTAAAGGAAAAAAATAAACACAATGAAGAGAAAATAGAAGATATAAAAAGCAGACTCAAACAGAACTTTGAAAAATAAAATATACTATATCCGTAACAATAAATTCACTAGACACACCAAGAAAAATTAGATTCTAGGAAAGAAAGGAACGGTCAACTTGGAGAAATGGAAATAGTAGCTCCAAAGCGAAGTGCAGATAACAAAACAATAAAAAGAGAATTCTCAAAGCTCCAGTGACCTTTGGAACAACACCAAACAGCCCAACCTATTTGTAATTGGAATCTGAAAGGAATGAACAGAAAATATTCCCTACGGAAACAATAATTTTCTAAAATCGAGGAAAACTATCAACCCACAAATCCAAAACTGTCATCAAACCTCAAAAAGAATAAACACACATACACACACACACAAACACACACACACACACAAACCATGCCAAGGCACATCATAATCAAACTGCAGATAACCCAATGACAAAGAGAAAATCTTAAAAAGCAGTCAAAGAAAAAGTAAGTTACATACAGAGGAAAAAAGATACAGATCAACACAGATGTTTCATCTGGAACTATACAAGGCACTATCATGGGCACTGAATCCCTAAGGAGTTTCTCTGGTTGGTAACATTTCACCAGTAATGATATTGCTGAAAAGCTTAAAGCATGAAACTGATGACCTGTAATTCTACATCCAGTGAAAATACCTTGCAAAGATATACGCAAAAGTTTTCTGAGACAGACAAAACCTAAAAGAATCTGTCACCAACAGATCTGCATACAAAAAAATGTCAAAGTTCTTCAGGAAGAAAAGAGGATTATCCAAAATGAAACTTGAATTCACACCATTGATGAAGAATGCCGGGAATGGTACACCTGCATTTTCTCATTTTAAATTTCTTTAAGTTAATTGGCTGCTTAAAGCAAAAGTGGTTAACATACTGTCAGGTTTAATAACATATGCAAAAACAAAAGTTCTGACTACAATGGTACAAAGGATGGAGGGGAGAAACAGAAGTATAAGATTTTAGGTTCTGGGACGCCCAGGGTGGCTCCATCGGTTATGTGTCCGACTTCCGCTCAGGTCATGATCTCACATTTCGTGGGTTCGAGTCCCGTGTCAGGATCTGTGCTGACAGCTCGGAGCCTGGAGCCTACTTTGGATTCTGTGTCTCCCTGTCTCCCTGCCCCTCTCCTGCTTGCACTCTGTCTCTCTCTCTCTCAAAAGTAAATAAACATTTTTTAAAAATTTAATAAAAATCTTTAAAAAAGATTTTAGGTTCTTACATGATACATTAAATATTATGTTATTATTTGAAAGCAGACTGTGATAAGTTGAAAAAAGAGTTTTTTAAAAAAGCTAATAAGAGAATAAGTTACAATACTAAAAAGTATACAATTAGTAACAAAAGAAGGTAACAAAAGAGGGAGAAAAATACAAACCATGCCATTAATTACGCTAAATAGAAATCGTCCAAACACTGGGTGCAAGCGGCCTGTCAAATGCTAAATGATGATTTAGTGAATAAAACAGATCTCTGTGCCCTAAGGAAGGTTAGGATACAAGGGGGCAGAGAGAGAGAGAGAGAGAGAGAGAGAGAGAGAGATGGGGGGTGTCCCCACATATAACCATGCAAATATACATGACAAATTGTGACTAAGACTGTGACTAAGGCAATAAAGTGGATCTACTGACAGAGGAAAACAGTCGAGGCCCTACCGAGCTAGGGTGGTCAGGGATGAACACTCTGAGGGGACAATACCAAATGTCCAATCTGTTCGGCAGTGTATCTCCCGAAGGACGAATCTTTATGCTTAAACCCAAAAAAGAAAATAGGCTAAAATCAAAGTAACTCTGGCTGGCCAAGGATTAAGGTGCTAAAGTCATACCCACTTGGTTCTTTCACTTACCTGAGGACATTTGCCAAGAACCCCTGAGATATCCAGAGGGCCCCCACGAAACATTGAAATTGTTAATCGGATAGGATAGAAGAGTTTTGAGCAGGAACGAGGCCAGACAGACCAGCAGACTGGTTAGGAGACTGTGTTCTCCTGAAGTCTCCTGAAGAAGTTGCTGAGGTGAGAGACACTAAGAAACTAAATAGTATACCTACAGGAATCAGGAAAAAAGCAATAAAGATAGGAATAAGAAGAGAGATTCCAATTTTTCCTACTAGATACTTCTTGATGTATTTGATGACTGACAGGATAAAGGGAAAAAAAGTAAAGCTGAAATCTCAAAAGTGAGCCCTAGGTTTAGGTAACCACATGGGTCACGGCACTAACCATGGGAGAGCCAAGTGTAGGTCACATCAAGAAGAGTTTGGGCTACATACACCTAAAGTACAAAAACGATGTCAGGACTACAGATAAGAGGAGGATACAGGGACAGAAGAAAAGCAGACAGACAATCTACCCCACAAGCTCTCTAGCTGTCTTTTCCATTGATGAGGGGGGAAAAAATGAATTCATTATTTTCAAGTACCTGCTAGCCAGCAATAACCACAAAGCAATGGATACAGCAGAACTGAAGAAAATTCAAACCAAAAATAAATAATAAACAAACAAACAAATAACAGAGAGAGAGAATTCAAATACAGAGAGAGAGAGAATTCAGAGAGAGAGAGAGAGAGAATTCAAATACAGCACTATGAGAGAGAGCCAACAAAATAAACAAGTCAGTAATGAAGGGAATCTGCCCCTGAAATGCATCAGAATTCCACCTTGATTTCTGGTAGTAAGCTTTTCAGGTGACATCCAAATTAATTGCTCATTTTGGAAAGGCAAATCTAGTTTCTGAATTAACAGCCATAGCTGTAAGAGGATTTCTAATAAAGATACGTTTTATACAAACGTCACAGACTGGGCCAATGCCATCAATACGTTCACATATTAGCAACATAAAATCTGTAAAGGAGCATTTTAACTAAGCTCTATAATTTGAGGTGTGGTTACCTATGCAGCAATTATATTACAATTGTGTGTGCTGTAAGGTACAATTACTGCTACCTTCCTGACACAGGGTATTTATTAATAGTCCAACTTGTTCCTAGCTTTTGGTTTAAGTTATTTTTATACATTTCACACATTAAAAAAAAAATTGCTTCCTCTGCTTAAAATGAAGCAGTCCAGACCCTGTAATCATATTTTCTTCCTTGCCTTCACAAACCATACCAATTTGCTATCATTTGGTCCAGTGCTAAGATATTATTATTTCTTGAATGAGAAGAAAACCTGTTTATGAATATATTTAAAATTAATTCTCGAGGTCGTATCTGGAAATCAGAAATTATTTTCAATTACCTGAAATAATTTTTGACGATACTGTTAATAAAAGCCCAGAGTTAGAGGCACCTGGGTGGCTCAGTCAGTTGAGCGTCTGACTTCTGCTTGGATCATGATCTCACAGTTCGTGAGTTCCAGTCCCATATCTGGCTCACTGCTGTCAGCACAGAGCCCACTTCAGATCCTCTGTCTCCCCTTTTCTGCCCCCTCCCCCATTCACGCTCTCTCTCTAAAAAATGAAAATATTAAAAATAAATTAAAAAATAAAAATAAAAACCCAGATTTAAATTCTCTATTCAAAAGGCTACTATTAGATTTGTATTTTTATCACAATGCACGTAATGTATATTCACTGCCCCAAAAGAAACCAGAATTGTCAATACTAAGATACTTTCACTGCCACTACATATTATAGAGATATACTGGGAAGAAAGAGGTATTATATGCATTATAATTAGTCAATCCGACTGGCAAAAGATAGATAAAATTCTATAAGCTATGAATAGGGTGAACACAAAATGACCAAAGCAGGACTTTTTTGATCACAAAAACAGGCACCCTTGATGACATGCCAGAACAGAGATACAAACCACAACTGACCGGGGTCTATGGAGACCTATGGTCACCTTATCCAAAAAGTAAAGGCTCACCATTTCCTGCCAATGCTCACCTTTCTGGATTTTTCCTGCATTGCCAGTGACATGTAACTTACCATCAACTAGAAGTTTTTATCACTAAAGCCACCTTTGATATCATTCTTAGTTTTACAACAAAGGGATGAGTCAGCAAGGCTAGAGGAGTAGAGGAGTCGAAACCAGGAAAGGAAAGGAGATGTCAATACATTGCACAGGGAACCAAATGTACAGACAAAAAACCACACTTGGCAAACGGAGTATCAGTAGGGGTAGGAAGCAAAGATGAAGAGATTGTCCAGCAGAATTAAATGGGCAAGCCCCAAATACAGAAAAAAAAGTACAGGTAAACTTAACGTATACTGTACTAAGAAGAATCTGGATGGGGCGCCTGGGTGGCTCAGTCGGTTAAGAAGAGTCTGGAAAACTCTACCTTCATAATCTTAATATTCTTCAAAGACCCACTCTAAACCTAGTAAATCAAAACCTACGTTTTTATAAGATCCATAGGTCATTCTCAAGCACATCAAAGTTTAAGAAGAGCTATTTTAAAATACACTGATATAAAAATATCATTCTCTTATTTATGCCATTTTTAGTATACACTTATACTCGCTTAAAAATAGAGATTAGGAAAATTCAGAAGCCTAAGAAATAAATTTGCTGTATTCCCTACAAAGAACTTTTCAGAGATTTTTTGTTTCGCTTTTTTAATGTTTTTTATGAATTTATTTTTGAAAGAGAGAGAATACAAGTGGGGAAGGGGCAGAGAGAGAGAGAGGGAGACACAGAACGTGAAGCAGGCTCCAGGCTCTGAGCTGTCAGCACACAGCCCGACATGGGGCTCGAACTCACAAACCGCGGGATCATGACCTGGGCCAAGGTCACTTAACCAACTGAGCCACCCAGGCACCCCAGAGGGTTTGTTTTTTTTTTTTAATAATTTCTTCATCAACTAGACTAGAAATATATAGCAGCTTATACTTCTTTAGAATAGTGTAAGAGAGCATCACACAGCTTACCTATTCTTAAATCATTCTTTAGGGAAAAAAAGCTATCAAAAAACCTGAGAAAGAGAAGAATTTAGAATTTAGGTAAGGTGACTATAATTTACATCTGTGATAATGAGGTTATTTTGGATTCTTTAACAATTTAAATGAAGGGGTCAAATGATGGAAGGTTCACTTTGCCGATTCAGATTTCAGAAAAATATAAAGCTAAACAACAGACTAATCCTCATTTTAATGGCCATCTTTCCACAAAGAATCACCTGAGATTAGGTAATTACCTTTACAGCTAACTTATTCTTTTAAAATAACAAAAAGACTAGGTTTAATACATTTGATGATTAAGACAAAGTGTGTTTTCTGTCCACATATGTGGCAGGAGGGAGTGAGAGATGGGAGGAAGGTATACATACTTATGGCCTAACGGACAGGGGATTCCAATGTGGAAAGGTCTTAAACAAAATGATTGTTAAAAGCAACCATTTCAGAGCTCCACATCAGAACACAAAGGGCATACAGGAAATGTAGTAAGCCAACAACTGTTACCTTTAAAGAATAAACTATCCGGCCTTCCACAAAGAGTCACTGAATCACAGAATTTTTTTGTTGTTTAAACTGGAGAGACTTTGAAGATCACATAACCTAATCTGTTATACCTTAGATGAGAGACACAATGGAAGCCCAGGGAGGACAAATGATGCATGTGGATCCCAAATCAAATTAACAAATATTTACTGAACACCTACTACGGATAAAACACTATTCCAGGGCACCTGGGTGGCGCAGTCGGTTAAGCGTCCGACTCCGGCTCAGGTCATGATCTCACGGTTCGTGGGTTCAAACTCCCGCATCAGGCTCTGTGCTGACAGCTCCGAGCCTGGAGCCTGTTTTCGGATTCTGTGTCTCCCGCTCTCTCTCTGCCCCTCCCCCACTTGCACTCTGTCTCCCTCTGTCTCAAACATAAATAAACATTAAAAAAAGTTTTTTAAATAAAAAATTTTAAAAAAGCACTATTCCAAAGGCTACAGAAAATACAAGTAAGTAAGTGTAGCATTAGATCCCTTCAAATGGATCCCCTTCCAATCTCTGCTTCCCAGGTTAAGTTACCTGCACAGAACCCTCTGATGTTACCAATATTCTTTCCTATATTCTAGTTAGGGGTTTGAACACTTGGGTCCACAGGCTAAATTGGGTTCATCGCCTGTTTTTGTAAACAGAGTTTCACTGAAACACAGCACATTCATTTGCAGATCATCTAGGCCCCTTTTGCCCCACAAAGTCATCGCGAAGTATTTGTGACATAGACGTGTGGCCTGCAAAGCCTACAGCAGTTACTATCTGGACCTTTCCGGAAGAGGTTGGCCAACCCATGTTCTAGATCATTACTTGTACGACTTGGGGATTTTGTTTGAAGCTACTGGAAGGTTAGTTTTGCCTCAGGAACCACTGCCCACCGAGCAACGTGCTAGATGGTTTCAAAGGAAAAGCCAGGTGCTAAATACGGCAACTGACAGCAGCTCTCAGCAACAAGTAAAAACTTGCTCTGGTCCATAGAAGACAAGAATCAAAGGAGAGAGGACTCTAAAATCCAACAAACATTTACTAGCTGCCTACTAAGTACTTGGCATTGGGCTAGGCTCTGGAGCTACTCACATAAGATCAAGTCTATTCACAAAGAATTCACCATCTGGTAAAAGAAACAACACGTTTGTATTAAATGGAATAGCAGAAGCTAGTGGACAATGAGTTAGAGTCCTGACACAAAGAATAATTAACTGAGCTGGGGGCAAGGGAAATGATTCAACCCCAATGTTGGTCATGCAGAGACCTTCAGCTCCAGTTCCAGGACAGGGCCAGGGAGAGAGGCTTAGATCCACAGGTGCCTCAACCCAAGGCGACCGCCTGTATATGGGTGGAGTTAACCCTTGGCCTGTATGCTGCTTCCCGAACTCCCTTTATAGCACGCTTTATTTTTTGTTGAACTTTTCTAGTATATTCCTTTAGTTACATTTTAAACTTACACTCAGCTTCAGTCATCTTTACCTCTTTTACTGAGCTCTTTTTAAACTTCATCTTTATTTTCTTCAGTGCCTTCTGACAGACATTATTTATCACCTTTTTCGCCTTTTTATGCCTTTATGATTTCAGTATGTTTTGCCTAACATTTATTTAGTTGTATATTTTTCTTATCTCCTTTGTTTCAACTATCTTATCCCACACATAATACCTTCAATTGACAGGAGGAATTGTAATATTTTAAAAACGAGTATCACCACACCAGTACTCTGGAATGAATAGCAGTTCTGTGATTAGAAAACGGCAGAGAACACGGGGACAGAGAGAAAGCTATTCCCGACCCCTTAAAAAGGGAGACAGGTGCATCTTTTTTTTCAATTAAGTTTCTTGCAAGTCCTTTCTAAAGGCCAAAGTAGTAAAACCCTGACCCTAACTGAAGCCATGCTTAACAGTGCCAATAAAAGAGAGAGAGAGAGAGAGAGAGAGGCAAACCACAAGAGACTCACTCGTAATAACAGAGAACAAACTGAAGGTTGATGGAGGGAGGGAGGTGATAGATGGGCATTAAGGAGTGCACTTGTGATAAGCACTGGGTGTTGTCTGTAAGTGATGAATCACTAAATTCTACTCCTGAAACCAATATTACACTGTATGTTAACTAACTAGAACTTAAAGAAAAAATATATGTGTATATATACACACACACCCATGTAACGAGGAGACAGTCTAAAGTGACCCTTCTTATGAAGTGTTAGGCTAACTTTAAAAACGACCAAGAGAAATTACAAGGTCATGTTGCCGCACTAACTTCTAAAAACCTTTGTATGTGAATCACACACTCACTTGGCCATGGTTATCTGGACGAGCACGCGCTGTGGACAAAGAAGGAAGCACAGGAAAAAGTGTTGCAGCACAAGCTCCTGTGAACTGTCACGTAGCTAGCTATAAATCACAAGCTCAAGTTTCTGGAATTATGCACAATAAAAGACCTAGATCCAAATTCCTAGAGTATTTTCTATGATGCAATGATCCAAGGACAAGTTCCAGTTAAATGTGATTCATCTACCTCCAAGTCAAAAATCCAAACGTTTTTATAAATAATAAAAGCCACCGTGCATTATTAAGCTATGTGTCAATTCTGCTGTCATCTTTTACAATCTTGAAAGCAATGCTACAAAAGAAGCCATCACTCAAATGGATAAGTGAGGTTAACTGGCCTAGAGAGAGAAAGCAGACCAGTCAAGGACACGCAGCCAGCGACCACGGGAGCTCAGCTCAGTCTGGGTCAAAGCCCCACTCCAACTCCTTCCAGAGTACTTCACTGCCCCTCTCCTATCATACCTGTAGTAGGTCTTCCCAATAGCTCTCCTCTATTATGAGAATGCTCACAGATCCAGACAAGGTGTAAATGTAACACCCGGTAAGGCTTCTACATCCTTCAATGATTACGGCTTGAAAAGTACTCCAAAGGCTTTCATAAATAAGGGACCCTGCTTGATTTCATGACACTATGCTAGCCCAGTGCTTCCAAATCCCACTTGTATAAGCAAGAAAAATTCCTGAACTCCTTCACACATTTCCACAAATTATCATTTGGGTCAGACCAGAAATTCCAGAGCAGACTGATTATTATTTCAAGCTCAGGTTCTTCGAGGACATTGCCTTGCCCAACATCCTTTTTATCACATTTGAATTCCATACGTTTCTCCAATCTCCTTAGGTCTGTTCTCACTACAAGCATGAGAAGTACCAGAAGAAAACTTCATCTCAATTTTCTCCCAGGACTTTCTCTAAACTCCCTATTAATAGTCCAGTCTCACATGAAGCTATAAATCACTCTTTACCCATCCCGTTCCCTTCTAAAAAGAAACTGGCCTGCCATGGTATTCCTCTGCCCAATACAGGGCATATCAAACAAAAATGAGCTATTCTGGAGATACAAAATCTAATGACTGAGAGCTATGGATCTGCAAAAACTGAAAACGGATCACTTATTAAATAGGAAATCTAGTTAGTAACAGTATCCCCTTTTCTTTACTAGTCAAATATAGAGGGCAGCCTTTAAAACTCAACCACGAGGCATTTGGAATTTTACAGCAAGTGCTACATTTTACTTTGTCCCTGCTAGGGAACTATGCCGAATACCTCAAGAGAGGCATACTAGTATACTATTTAAATGTTTATTATCCCATGGAGTCATTAACACTTTGTAATGAAATGGAATGGTATCCCAATGTGTGTCTCTTAATTGTTTTTGTAAAAGTCACGTGAAACGGCTATTCACTTAATCAGCTTATGTAACCAGAGTGGTATAAAAATAATTATCAACTAGTCATTAAAGTGAAACACAGGGTCTCAAAGAGTAAGGCTTTCTATTGGAATTAAAGTTTTTTTCCTATTGAAATACAGCTCTTAATTAAAATGAAACCACCAAAAAGGATATGTTCTTTAATAGCACAATTAAATTTGATAGATGCACCACTCTTTTAAAAAATAGATTTCATACATAACAATTCCACATCAAACACTGCAATGAGATGGAGGGCAGGGAACAAATGCCTGACTCTACACCAACGACCACCATTTAGTAGCTAGAAAACCTAAAATTATTTGCTTAAGCCACTCTGAAGTTTTAAAACTCTGTATGACAACCTTTCTCGGGGCGCCTGGGTGGCTCAGTCAGTTAAGCATCTGACTGCAGCTCAAGTCATGATCTCACAACTTGTGAGTTTGAGCACCGCATTGGGCTCTGTGCTGACAGCTCGGAGCCTGGAGCCTGCTTCAGATTATGTCTCTCTCTCTCTCTCTCTCTCTGCCCCTCCCCTGCTCTCTCTCGTGCTCTCTCTCTCTCTCTCTCTCTCTCTCAAAAATAAATAAATAAATAAATAAGCATTTTAAAAAAATTTAAAAAACAACCTTTCTTGGGGCACCTGGGTGGTTCAGTCGGTTAAGCGGCCGACTTCGACTCAGGTGATGATTTCGCGGTCCATGAGTTCGAGCCCCGCATCGGGCTCTGTGCTGACAGCTCAGAGCCTGGAGCCTGTGTCAGATTCTGTGTCTCCCTCTCTCTGACCCTCCCCCGCTCATGTTCTGTCTCTCTCTGTCTCAAAAAATAAGTAAACGTTAAAAAAAATTTTTTTTAGAAACAACCTTTCTCACAAGGTTTTCAGAAAGACTTGGAGAATACTTGCTCATTCAACCAGTATTTATTGAGAAACTATTACGTTCCAAGCCCTGGAACACATCAGTAGGCAGGGGAAACTCTATGCTCAACTTACATTCTACTTGAGGGAGAAAGAGAACAGGTATGCACTAAACAGGTAGACAAAACAGACCACTTAAGTTATGGGTGAAACGAAACAAGGAAACAATGCCCAGAATACAGAAGGTGCTCAAAAGCTTCTTCCATCCGTAATGTTGATATATACTCAGTCCTGTTCAACGTGTCATTACCTCTGTTCTTGGTGAATTATAAAAATCAATCTTATACTATATTTACACTCACTTATTCTTGACTCAAAACAGAATGAACGACAACAAAATTAAGGTTGATTCCATCAGAATAAAAATAACCCAATCTTGGAGATGCAAGGACTTTGCAGCTGTCACAACAGAAGCCTGTGAAAACACACTGCCTGATTCTTAGGATCTGACTCATGACCAAGCCTAACAGTCATTGTTCTTTAGTGGTCAGACAACATTGTAGTATATTCTCGATCAGTGAAGGGCATTTTCTCCCCACCAACTTTTATGCCTGAAGACAGATATTATGTACGCAATTCTACTAATATCTCATCAGTGAAATCAGTCTTTGATCACATTAGAACTCTACACCAAAAATATATGGATATTTAAGCACAGTTATGAATAAGATTACATCCCATGAACACCTTGGGTCCTTTTTTTTTTTTTTTTTTGTAATAAAGAATTTGGGGCAGAAAATAAGCAATTTACTTCTTTAACAAAATTGCAATATTACACAACTATATACAGTAGAGTTCCTCTACTATAAATTGTAACTATTAACTAATCATATAATCAAAAATCGCCATTAAAGTTGGAATCAGGGGAAACAAAGATCAATAGGTTCACTGAAGGTTTTATTTTAACTTAAAATATAAAGTCCATGGTTTATTCCTGGCATTTTGATATAGTGCCAAGTCCTTAAGGTGAATTTGTTGATCACAGCACTGTCTGCCTTGCCCAAAATCCAACCCATGTACATCGTCTATGATTTCCAATTTCAATTTCCTCAAAGTGGAGAGGGAAGTTGAAGGTATCTGATGGAAAGATCCTTCCAGTCTTATACCCTTCTCTGACTTCCATGTAGCTCAAGAACACTTTTAATTTTTTAGTTTTTTAGGAATTCATTTTATGGAGTCTGACCACAGCAGTCAAACTTGGTTACACAAAAACAACCCCTTCTTTTCAGTCTCATACTTCACTGAATTAGGTAATACCTAACTAAATTGCACGATCACCATTACAAGCGTAATTGGCATAAACAGGTTTGGCTTAAAACACAGCCAACTCTTGGTAAGCCCACACAACCCAACCTGTTGGGTGCAAAAATGGTGGGAAAGGCTTTGGACAGTGTGCAGTGTCAGCCACAGGCATCTGTAAATAGGTTTTACAGAGAAACAGAGGATTTCTGGCAAATCCAGTCAGCTGTTTGAGAATGTCTACAAAATTCTTAAAATGTCATGTTGACTTAATATCCAGAGACAGTTAAAAAGTGAAAAAAATTACCAAAAGCAAAGAGAAATGTTCAAAATATCAACCCTGAAAACACCTTTAAATTCTATGCATATTTTTGTGAAGGAAACCCCAAGCATCTATGAACGCTTCTAGGGTCAAAAAGTACCAGGAAATTTTCTGTATATTGCAGACGGGCTTATTCTCAATTGATTCTCTCACAAAAGTACAGTTATCAGTCCATATTACAATCTTGTCTAACATTCCTTAAAATGACATTTTCCATTTTGAGTTAACAAGTAAATAACTCGGCACCTGATACAAGTATAAAGAGAGATTCCACACCAGTTTCTCTCCAAAGAATAGTTCCTTCTCTGTATTAGTGATATGAAATCTCTCGATAGCCTTGATATTCTCCTTTTATTACATGAACAAAACTGTAACACCCCTTAGAACTGCACCCAGTCATATCTGCGTGACTTCTGGCTAAATTACTGCATTATCTCTATCCCAGAACCACCAGAAAACAGGAAGTAAAATTCACTCAAGCTGAGTTGCAAGCAACCTATTTGCAGACGGCTGGGAATCATGTGTCTCTTATTCTTATCTACAATATAAATTTAGTATCACATCTTGAGATTCAAGAAAAGGAATTTGATCAGTAACTTGAAATTGAAGAACCAGACATTTTAAAACCAAATCTCTCTACAGAAATTGCCAAAGAAGTCCTGTAAGTTAATTTTAAGTCACTCTATAAAGCTGAATTTTTTTCTAATTTTTTAAAACTTATTTGTTTGTTTGTTTGTTTATTTAAGAGACACAGAGGGACAGAGTACAAGCAGGGGAGGGGCAGAGAAAGGGAGACACAGGATCCAAAGCAGGCTCCAGGCTCTGAGCTTTCAGCACAGAGCCTGATGCGGGGCTTGAACTCACCAATTGCAAGATCATGACCTGAGCTGAAGTCGGACGCTTAAACGACTGAGCCACCCAGGTGCCCCAAACTGAATTCTGTTCTTGAAGAGAAAAACTGGGCAATAGTTATTCCACAAAGAACCTGTAGCCTCTGAAATTTCAAACAGATTCTTCAGCACTCCATGATTCTGCTTTGCTTTTGACCGCGATTGGTATAAGGATAAATACTAGGGAAAATTCTTAACCATTGAGTGCTTATTTGCAAATTAATATAAATTACAAATCCTATTATTACACTTTGTAACGTGTGTGCTGTATTCAAAAATGTGTAAAATAGTCTTAAAAAAAAAAGGAACCATATTAAACAAATGGACATAGCAGAGAACATTTAAGCACCAAGTCCAACCATGCAGTCCTTGGTACGGTAAGGAAACTAAGATGATTCAAGACTGAACGCTAAAGTAAATTTTTAATAGCTTAAATCACTGCACATATACATATATTCATAGGTTTCACATATGCATACACTGTTGAACACAAAACTAAGGGCTGAATGACTTACAGATTTTAATTTAAATGTTTATTTATTTATTGAGAGAGAGAAAGAGAGTGAGAGAAAGAGTGTGCACCAGTGGAGTTGGGGGTACAGAGAGAGAGAGAGAATGAGAGAGAGAGAGAGAGGAAGAGAATCCCAAGTAGGCTCCACACTGTCAACGTAGAGCCCGTCCCGGGGCTTGGTCTCACGAACCAGGAGATCCTGACCTAAGCCAAAATCAAGAGTTGAATGCTGAACCAACTGAGCCACACAGGTTCCCCTACAGATTTTAATTTAAATTAAGACACACTAATCCATCAGTGGCCTCACCTCTACTTCATCCACCCAAATATGTGAAGAGCATAAAAATGACTTCTGACCATTACATTGTAAATGCCAACATAAATTTCTTCTGAAAACTTAAATTTCCTTCTCCTTTCTTTTACACAATTGATATTTTTAAAACAAAATATACGGTTTCTCATAAATATGACCCTATTTTTTAAACTGACAAGAAATAGGGAGAATACAAAAAAAACAGGGACAAGCCCTGCCCTGGGGAGCTTAAATTGAGAAATTTGTGAATGGTAACTTGGCATTGTGTATTCAAATTTAAAATGTACAAAGAAATTTATACTGAGAAGTAATCATACAGAGGTAAAAAGTGATATAAATGAATATTTGTTACATAATTATTTTTAATAACTAAAAATTAAAATCATTCTAAATGTTCATCAGTTTAAGACACTGATTGAATAAACTATTATATACAACAACGGAGAGCACTTTAAGTGAGACAGAGAGATGTTTATGATGTATTAAAAGAAAAGGCAAGAGGAGTTTGGATAGTAAATCTCATTTTTAAATTCTAGAAATAAAAATGTGCATGTGCATATGAAAATATGCATAGAAAACAGCTATAAAAAACTTAAGAGATCTTACAGAAACTCTTCTTTCTACTAAATATTACATTAATTTATATGAGCAGTTATTTATTCCCTAAGATTAAAAAGTTCATAATCATGGGAATGCAAGCTGGTGCAGCCACTCTGGAAAACAATATGGAGGTTCCTAAAACTAAAACTAGAACTAACTACCCTATGACCCAGCAATTGCACTACTAGGCATTTATCCACGGGATACAGGTGTGCTGTTTCAAAGGGACACATGCACCCCCATGTTTATAGCAGCACTATCAACAATAGCCAACAATAGCTAAAGTATGGAAAGAGCCCAAATGCCCATTGATGGATGAATGGATAAAGAAGATGTGGTATATATATATATATACAATGGAGTATTACTCAGCAATCAAAAAGAATGAAATCTTGCCATTTGCAACTACGTGAATGGAACTGGAGGGTATTATGCTAAGTGAAATTAGTCAGTCAGAGAAAGACAAATATCATATGACTTCACTCATATGAGGACTTAAAGAGACAAAACAGATGAACATAAGGGAAGGGAAACAAAAATCATATAAAAACAGGGAGGGGGACAAAACAGAAGAGACTCATAAATATGAAGAACAAACTGAGGGTTACTGGAGGGGGTGTGGGAGGGCAGATGGGCTAAATGGGTAAGGGGCACTAAGGAATCTACTCCTCAAGTCATTGTTTCACTATATGCTAACTAATTGGGATGTAAATTTTAAAAAATTTAAAATAAAATTTAAAAAAGGTCATAATCATACAAAACATTTTAACATTTTAAAGTGTTTTAATCAAAAATGTAAAAACTTAGAGCATTTTTCCATCTTCTTCCTAAAGGGTTTTCCTGTCTTGATATTTGCCAGCTGCTATACACACAGCTAATTTTTCTCTTAATTTATAAGAAATACTATTCTCTCAGACTTTAAAACACACCAAATTCAATATTGCTGGATTAAAGAAAACAAAGATACTATGACACAAAATAATCATTATATTCAAAGATGTGACTTTTTTGATATTTCACTCCAAATAGTCACTATCTTTAGAACAAAGAGTGGGATATATATATATATATATATATATATATATATATATATATATAGTAAGAATGGGATATATTTTTTAAACAAAATAAGTGGCTTCTATAGTGATAGATAAAATCTGTATCTTAATTTTCATTTACATATCCCATAGGTTGTACCAGTAACATTGTTTCAATAAATATAATACTTTGTTCATCAAAATATTTTCCAAAGATCACCAAACTTTTTACTGTATTAATGGCTTTATCTTGATCCATACCATCAATATTTCTCCATCTAAACTCAAAACAAAAACTTGGATACTATAAAAAAAAATTAGATCAAATAGACATTTACTATATTAAACATTTTTAATATACTTGATCTTCAAAACAAAAACGTATGCTTGTTAGAACTGTACTTACAAAAATAATTTTCCTTTCCTAAGGTATTTTAAAGAATTGAAAATAGTACATTTTTACTTTACCTAGTTGGTGATGTTGGTGTTTGTCATAATTAGTGTGACAGAAATGGAGTCCATCTTTCTCATCTACAATCTTCTCTGATGAAAGTAAACTAAGACGTTTCATCTTAAGTAATCTTGGGGAGCTTTCCCGAAAACTATCTCTAGTGTCCAAAACCACATCTCCCGAAAGAATGGGAGGAACAACTCTCTTTAAAAAATCCATTTTAAGGTCCTTCTGCATTACTAGATCCAAAAGCACACAGAAAGATGGTTGCACCAGCTTCCCGGTGAGAAGGGAAGGTACATTCTTTGTGTCAAAGAGCAAAAAACTGTCATGTGTACTTAGGTGGTGCTAAATGCCAGCAAGTCAACTGCCAGCTGTTTTGAAGCTGATTTGGACACCATTTGCTGTTCGTACTGATAACAGGCCAAACAGCAAGAGACCATGAAACTGCACTTCATATACACATCTATGTCCGTGTACAATGGGTGTTAACGGCCATACTGAGACCATAAAATATTTAGCGTCCTCATCTAGACTTTAAAACCTATGCTGTGATAATGTTCAGGCAAATTTACTTTCGTTTGAGGCGTGTCTTTCTTTTAAAGAAACTTCCAACAAAAGAGCAAAACAGTAACTTGAATTTCAAAAGATAATTCTTATCATTCTGAAAATTCCCTGATCACCTCAGAAACGTCAAGTGTTACGGGACATTGAAAGGAGTATTTTAAAACTTTACACTGTATTGTGAACATTCTAGTGTACTTTTAAACACAAAATCTTCTCCTTACAGTCAATCGTAATGATCAATAGTAGCAATGAAAACGGTGGCATGAATTACCAAGAAAAGATGGATAACGTAAAAATACATGGATCTAAGAATATAAAGTTGAAGAATTTAAAGTATACTTATTTAGTTCTATAATTCCGGAAATCAACCTTACATAATTTAATTCCAAATAACTGAGCATTCTACTAAATATTTTAAAATAGCAAAAGGCAGATGATCCTACTGTCTTCACATCATCCAGAAGCACAACAAAATATGCAAGTGAAAGGTGCCTATGTAAGAATTTGGGAACTGAAATCAGTATCTTCTTTTCTCCTTTCCTTTGCCTGCCCTCTGGTGGGGTACTAAGTAAGCAAGAAGGACATAAAAATACAGAAGGATCAGATAAGGCGTAAACTCCCTAAATAATCAAATTTAAAACTTTGAAGGATATACATGTTAATCATGAAAAATAAATAAATGTAATTCACTCAGTGAAACACAAGTACAATCTCCTTCTTCTAATAGCCAACATGAAGAAAATAATTTACATATTTTAAAAGATGAAGCATAAAAGAGTCTAAATAGGCCTCAGAAAAAATTGAAATGTATAGGAACACCCATCTTGCTCAGTCAGAAGAGCATGTGACTCTCGATCTTGGGGTTGTTATGTTCGAGACCCATGTTGGGTGTAGAGATTACTTAAAAATTAAAAAAGTCTTATAAAAAAACTGTAATGTAAAAACAAGCAAATTTCTGGTCCTGAATTGCTGAGTGTAATCCTTATTAAACACTTATTCTACAACACACTAATTATGGTGTAGAATCAATTATTTTTTATTTCATCCATTTAAAAGGTAATAATTGAAGGTCTCTACATGCAAGGCAGTAAATAATACATTAGTAAAGTTCAGGGAAATTTTAGAGGATTTATTAACACATATCCTGTCTCAGGGAATCCTACAGTAAAAATGAGGGAAAAACAAGGAAATCAAATGAAAGACTAAAGCAGGACCATACTTACTAGAAAACAAGCCGACTTTTAAAAAAAGACTTCTAAGATGCTCTCTTAACCCTTGAGCATAAAAGGATAAAAATTCATATCCGAACAGCCTATTCCCCACACACAGAAAAAAACACAACAGGTTAGAACCATAATCCATATGCCTCAGTACCAAGAAGCTGTCACTGTGTCTTCCAGGATCTTCTCCCCGCCTCCCCCATAGGATTTCATATTCTTTACAACTCCTGTTAGTGGTTCTCCTTGGGCCCCGATGCAGGTCCTCCTTATCTTATGGAGCCCAGAAACAGTGGTTTATAGCAGGCTGATTATAGAGGGCAAGTTACCTCCATGTTTGCTCATGATATAGAGGACAACCACCTGTGTCTCCATTAACCCCATTGCTCTAAGCTGTACTTTCATCTGGGGAAAGGACAGGCAAGGCTTGGGTGTTACAGGAAAAAAAAAAAAAAAAAAAAAAAAAAAAAACCTAAAAAAACCCACAAGATATTACTCAGATTTCTTTCATTCCACAAATATTTGCTGAGCAGCTTTACAATGGCCTGTGCAAGGGCATTGAAAATAGGTCTCTGTCCCCAAAGAGCTTACTATTTACTTATGGAGGGAAAGAAACCCTCACAACTGCAGAACTTCCTGTAGGGTGGCCAAAGCTTTGTTAAGTCTGAATTGCAATTCAATTTCCTCTGCCTAATCTGCTTCCTAACCTCCTCTCTTTACAGGTGTTGATCCCCAATGAATATCCTGGAAGCCAAACTCCTTTTCAGCATCAGCTTCGGGAAGATCCATCCTGAGACATATAGCAAGGGGAAAACAAGGCATTCCAGAGGCAAGACTGTACCCATTACTAGCTGAATCTGTGAGCAGGAAATGCCATAAAGCCTTGTTGCATGTTGATATTTCTAATATCTTTGGTTGGTTATCACAACTTCCAACTCCTGCCACAGTAGTCGGGATTAAAAAATTATAGAAGCTCCTGGGTAGCTCAGTCAGTTAAGTGTCTGACTTTGGCTCAGATCATGATCTCATGGTGGTGAGTTCGAGCCTTGCATCGGGCTCTATACTGTCAGCGCAGAGCCCACTTGGGATCCTCTGTCTCCCTCTCCCTCTGTCCCTCCCCGGCTCACACACACGCTCTCTCTCTCAAAAGTAAACAAACATTAAAAGAATTATAATAGAAGCTAGTGGCTCAAATATAGCATTTAAAAATCTTTTTAGCCTTCATAGTCACTATTTAGCCTTTAGAATATTGGTATAATCTTACCGGAGAACTTAAGACAGTAATTTCTTGGTGGTAACTTGAATCATCTAATCCTGACTGTGGGACTCTTGAGTAGTTTTGAGAGTTAAGCATTTAGGTGCTAATCATCCAAGATTCAAATAAATGGCTTCAGCTCTAAAGAAAAACAAAATACAAGATTTATACATAAGACATGTTTATAAGTACATTTGTTGCTCATATCCATCTTTATTTCTGAATACATTATATAGCAGTGTCACCTAGTGCTCCCAGTATCCTTTCAACAATGTCGCATTAGATGTTTTCTAAATCTTTATTACAAAAAAATTCAAACTAATGCAAAATTATTCAGAATAGTATAATGACTCCGCCATTATAAACTCCCAGCAAATCATGTTTCATTGATATCTCCCACCCACCCCTCAACCCCTCTACCACCACTCTGGATTATCCTCAAACAAATTCCTGACATTATACCACTTCATCTGTAGATATTCTGTATGTATCTCTAGGTAAAGGTTTGCTTTTTCCAAAAAACTGCTAGAACTGATTCATGATTTCAGCAAAGTCACAGGATATAAAATCAATGCACAGAAATTGGTTGCATCTCTATACACCAATAACGAAGCAGCAGAAAGGGAAATCAAAGAATTAATTCCACTTACAATTGCACCAAAAATCATAAAATACCTAGCAATAAAACTAACCAAAAAGGTGAAAAACCTATACACTGAAAACTACAGAAAGCTTATGAAAAAAATTGAAGACACAAAAAAATGGAAAACTATTCCATGTTCATGGATTGGAAGAACAAATATTGTTAAAATGTTGATACTACCCAAAGCAATCTACATATTCAATGCAATCCCTATCAAAATAACACCAGCATTCTTCACAGAGCTAGAACAAACAAACCTAAAATTTGCATGGAACCCCAAAAGACCCCAAATATCCAAAGCAATCCTGAAAAAGAAAACCAAAGCTGAAGGCATCACGATTCCAGACTTCAAGATGTACTACCAAAGCTGTAACTGGGGTGCCTGGGTGGCTCAGTAGGTTGAGCGTCTGACTTCAGCTCAGGTCATGATCTCACAGTTCAAGAGTTCGAGCCCCACGTCGGGCTCTGTGCTGACAGCTCAGAGCCTGGAGCCTGCTTCAGATTCAGTGTCTCCCTCTCTCTCTGACCCTCCCCCGTTCATGCTCTGTCTCTCTCTGTCTCAAAAATAAACATTAAAAAAAAATTTTTTTTTAAAAAAGCTGTAATCATCAAGACAGTAAGGTACTGGCACAAAAACAGGCACTCAGATCAATGGAACATAATAGAAAACCCAGAAATGGACCCACAAATGTATGGCCAACTAATCTTTGACAAAGCAGGAAAGAATATCCAATGGAATAAAGACAGTCTCTTCAGCAAATGGTGCTGGTAAAACTGGACATCGACATGCAGAAAAATGAACCTGGACCACTTTCTTACACCACACACAAAAATGAACTCAAGATGGATGAAAGACCTAAACATAAGACAGGAAGCTATCAAAATCCTAGAGGAGAAAGCAGGCAAACACCTCTTTTGACCTTACCTGCAGCAACTTCTTACTCAACATGTCTCCAGAGGCAAGGGAAACAAAAGTAAAAATGAACTATTGGGACCTCATCAAGATAAAAAGCTTCTGGGGGCACCCAGATGGCTCAGTCAGTTAAGTGTTTGACTTCAGCTCAGGTCATGATCTCGAGGTTCGTGAGCTCAAGCCCTGCATCGGGCTCTGTGCTGACAGCTCAGAGCCTGAAGCCTGCTTCAGATTCTATGTCTCCCTCTCTACTCCAACCTTGCTCACACTCTGCTGCTGTCTCTCCCTCTCTCTCAAAAATAAATAAACATTAAAAAAAAATTGTTTTAAGATAAAAAGCTTCTGCACGGTGAAGGAAACAATCAGCAAAACTAAAGGCAACCGATGGAATGGGAGAAGATATTTACAAATGACATACCAGATAAAGGGCTAGTATCCAAAATCTATAAACAACTTATCAAACTCAACACCCAAAAAACAAATAATCCCGTGAAGAAATGGGCAAAAGACATGAATAGACACTTCTCCAAAGAAGACATCCAGATGGCTAACAGACACATGAAAAAATGCTCAACACCACTCAACCTCAGGGAAATGCAAATCAAAACCACAATGAGATACCACCTGACACCTGTCAGTATGGCTAACATTAACAACTCAGGCAACAACAGATGATGGTGAGGATGCAGAGAGAGAGAGGACCCTTTTTGCACTGTTGGTAAAAGTGCAAACTGGTACAGCCACTCTGCAAACCAGTATGGAGTTTCCTCACAAAATTAAAAATAGAACTACCCTACGATCCAGCAATTGCACTATTAGGTATTTACCCAAGGATACAGGTGTGCTGTTTCGAAGGGGCACATGCACCCAAATATTTATAGCAGCACTATCGACAATAGCCAAAGGAAGGAAAGAGCCCAAATGTCCATGGATGGATGGATGGATGGATAAAGAAGATGTGGCATATATATATACAATGGAGTATTACTTGGCAATCAAAAAGAATGAAATCTTGCCATTTGCAACCACATGGATGAAGCCAGAGTGTATTATGCTAAGCAAAATTAGTCAGAGAAAGGCAGGTATCATAGGATTTCACTCATATGTAGAATCTAAGATACAAAATAAATGAACAGAAGGGAAGGGAAGCAAAAATAATATAAAAACAGAGATGGGGAACAAAACATAAGTGACTCTTAAATATACAGAACTGAGGGTTGCTGGAGGGGTTATGGGTGAGGGGATGGGCCAAATCGGCAAAGGGCATTACGGAAGACACTTGGGATGGGCACTGGGTATGTAGGGGATGAATCACTGGATTCTACTCCCAAAATCATTATTATATTATCTGCTAACTAACTTGGAAGTAAATTTTTAAAATTTAAAAATTATAAAAATAAATAAATAAAAATTAAAAAAGATAAAGATTTGCTTTTGAAGCATAAGCCAATATCATTATAATATCTACAGTAAATTAATAATAATTTCTTCATAACATCAAATGCCAAATCAATGCTCAAATTTCCTCAACTGTCTCATAAGTGTTTTATTTTTTTTAAAGTCTGTTCTAATCCAGATCTAAACAAAATCCATACAGGCAACTGTTACTGGGTCAATTAAATCCCTTTTAATCTACAGTTTCCCAGTCCCTTTGTTCTCTTTGCAGTGACACGTAATGCTTTTACTAATGTCAATGACTGAACTAACATGTCAATACCTTCATTAAGCAATAATACATTTAATATATTTTTATTTTATTTGCTAAAATAAATAGTTGGCAAAATAGTTCATATATCTACAAGGCCTAATATTTACCTCATCTACAGAGAAGGTGTGAGATACATATTCTTCAAAGTCTAATTATATTAACTGAGGGAGACATGGATTATGAATTATTATACCACACCTCTAATAATGTGATGGTTACTAAGCAGGGAGTGGTCATTTTACTATACATAAGAACTCATGTAATTGTACACATTCAGTAGCGGCATTTTTCAGTAAATAGGCTACATTTTTAACTCTGGCATTGAAAACTCAAACTCACCTTCATTTTAAATTATAACTGGTTTCTTACTATTCTCTATTTAGTGAATTTAATCCTCAACCCAAGAGAAGAGACTAACTACTCTCTAAAATATTATTTTTGTACTTAACCTTAATTTAAAATTCCTTTAGCCAAGTTAGAAATACGATATTCCATTTGTTCACAGGCATAATCAACTAAGTCATGACTAAAACCAAATCTGTGAAGTCAAAAAAACTGGTAAATATGAACAAAACACTAATTCATCTGCACCTATTCATAACCAATATCATTCAGACATACTAGAAATATTTTTAAAGATTTTTTTAATGTTTGTCTTTGAGCGCGAGAGAGAGTGAGTGGGTTTGGTTTTGAGAACGAGAGATAGAGGGTGAGAGACAGAATCCCAAGCATGCTCTGTGCCATCAGCTCAGAGCCCAATGGTGGGGCTCGAGCCCACAGAACCGTGAGATCATGACCTGAGCTGAGATCAAGAGTTGGACACCCAACCGACTGAGCCACCCAGGCACCCGTGAACTTAACTCGAATTTTTGACTGCCCCACCCAATATTTCCTAACCTGTTAACAAAATGATATCTACAACTCTGCCAAAATTCTTGATACTAAAGTATCATCATCTTAGGTTCATGGAATCATTTCTCCCTCAAAGCAAATAAAGCTTTTATTTGCAACAGATCTTTTCTGTCCATAGTGGGAAGTACAGTCATGCAATAGTCCATGTTTAATGAAATTTAAACTTTCACTTCATCTTCTAGGACAAATCACTAAACCAGTTACCACTGGAGTACAAATCAGTTTCAGGAATACTACAACTACTTCAAAGAGGTCTGATTTGTACCAGCATGCCCAGGTCTTTCGTTTTGCTTCACTTTTGAATGAGCCTCTTGTTCAGACATAGCAAGAGCTTAAGCCAAGCTTTTTATAAAAATATGTTTTCTCTTGTAACCACGCTGTCAGGGCACTGTGTCATTTTAAGACTTCCCGATGTCCATCTAGGATTTCCAATACCTCCTTAATAGATACATAACCTTCCTATTTCCAACTTTCACTTTGGTTACCCTCGGAAATAGTTGGTTTATACCTCCTTGACCTTCTTTATGGGTTATAATCATTTTTAGCAGGGGTGGTTTTTATTGTTTTTGTTTTGGTTTGGGGTTTCTTTCTGCATGTCAATTGTTTTTTCCATTTTGTTTCCATATATATTACTTAACATGGGACTCGTTTTAATTTTCATTTCACTTGATTAATGTAAGGAGTATTTCCTCTACAAAAAGAGTACTTTCTATTACTACTTTGATATTACTACTTTTCACATGGTTCAGGTCAAACAGGTTAGGTAACTGTGGTCAGGGTATACACGTAATCAATGCTATAGTTTCTTATTCTAAAAGAAAAAAAGTCATATAAACAAGAGTGACTTGGGGAGGTCAGTTGGTATTTAACAACACTGAAGAGACTATAAATAGCCAAATAGCACAAGCTTTGAAGGGGCAAGGCTTTAAACCTGCAGCAAGAAAAATTATCTAGAAACTTCCATGTGCAATAAATAAAGAGAACAATGGCCCAGCTCGGGTGCTTGGGAGGATCTCAGGTCAAATGAGGTCCTCCAAGGACAGCCTTATTTCCCTTCAGTCCAAAAGTAAAAGAGAAAGTTGAATCGGGGTTCAGATGGCACATTAACCTCACTTCCTTTCTGAACAGAATTACTAGAATTATAAAGAACAGAAATCTACAAGTTGAGTGTATCTTAATTATATCTTAATTCAAGACCCTTGAAGTATAGGTCTTTCTTTGATAGAGAAAATAATAATCTCAAGCAAACAGAGCAAAAAAACTAAGAGTAAATGAATCTCAGTGATGTTCATGATGATATTCTCAGTATTTGTCTGTATACCTCCTAATCTGAAAAGGAAAGTAAGACAGTTATGGTGGCTAGCACAAAGTAGATTTGAACTCCACACGCAGAATAATTATTACATAATTGGTGACAAGGCTGCTTCATAAAGAAATGAAGTCCCGGCTCACTGTTTTTAAGGCAAAGGTTGTTAGAAAATGCTATAAAAAGGGTTATCCCACTGGGTAAAAAGATCAGCCTAAGTTATTTCCAAGATGCCAACTCAACACTAAATTTGACTTCAGGATGTATTTTACACAGTTGACTCTTGAACAATATAAGGGTTAAGGGTGCTGATCCCTGCACAGTCAAAAACCGTATAATTGGATTCCCCCAAAATTTAAATACTAATAGCCTGCTGTTAACTGGAAGCCTAACGGATAACACAGTTGATTAACACATTATTTTGTATGTTGCATGTATTATATACTGTATTCTTACAATAAGGGGAAAAATGTTAAGAAAGTCATAAGAGAAAATACATTAACTGTACCGGACTGCCTTTATCCACAAAAATCCACATACAAGTAGACCAGCACAGTTGAAACCTGTGCTGTTCAAGGCCCAACTGGACTTGAATACTAGAATGTGTAGTGACTAGAAACTCATCAGATTTCAACTAAAGAAAGGAACCAGACTGCAAGATATGGAATCTATGAGGGCACATTCCTGCCCTTCTATTAAAATTATTCTGGGAATCTCACAAGGCCTCTTTAAATGCTGCAAAAGACCAAAATGATCCAAATGTTCTGACAGCCTTTTAGAATAAGGATGCGATCATTTTCAAATAAATTTAGAATAATCACAGCTCCTATTCACAGTAGCAAAAATAATTATGGAAAATATAAAAATCCAGTAATTTTTTAAATCTGGCAGAGATCTTATGAAGTACGAAAAATCTACTCACATATAATCAAATACAGGCAGCAGTTACTCAGATATCTTTCATGTCTGACTGGTAAAAATCACTAATATAAAGAACTTACAGTCATCCCTTTAACAAAGAAAACTGATGGTTCATAAAATCTACAGTTCCCGTCACAGTTCAATTTTTAGAAATTCACTTTTTCTCTTATCTTAGAAATGTTCTCATTTTTACAATTTTTAAAACAGGTTTGCATTTTACCCTTCTGTCATTCTTTTTAACCTTCTCCCAAATTTCAATTTTAAAGAGTACAGAAACTTATTACGCTGACTAATGTAATCACAGATTACACTATATCACCTGCTAAAAAAAAATGCTGTATAATGATAGTGAGGTAAAATAAAGCTTCACTGCATACATTTCTTGCTGATGAAGCAACGTTCTCTGCAGGTAAATTTGTCAACATCTTGTTGATTTTACATTTTTAGCCAGTATCATACTAGTTGATCTAATGAAAACAGTTAGCAAAATCTTCCATTCAAAAATTTAAGGGGAAGTTTTGTACAAAGGTCTCATTCATGAATGAATGAAAATAGCATCAGAGCACATTTTCTAATATACTGATGAATGAATATGTATGGTTTAGAATAACTTTCCTATTACATTTCCATGTTGGCATAGAAAAAAAGAAGGAATACAATCGCCAAATTATCACACGAATGTTCTCCCTACTCATCTAGATTTAAACACCAAAACAAAAACTTTAAATAAATGTAGAAGCAGACCAGTAAAATCAATCTCACTAAATCCGGAATGTATTCCAATCTCTAACTTCTACAAATCTCTTGTTGTAACTATGCCATGCAGGAATGTACAGAAATTGTACATTGAACAAATATCGATTGGGCAGACCTACATGCCAGGAACCAGGGACAAAGGAGTGAATAAAACAGACAAAAATTCCTGACCTCCTGTCACGTTTACACTCTGATAGGAGCTTGAGTTTTTTTGGAATCGTTCCTTTGAGAATCTGGAAGAACTACTGGAGGCCTCTCCTTCTAAATGCTCATATATATCTAATTTTGCAACATATGAACCTTTCTCATCCAATTGTTTCTCATGGGTTAAGAAGCCCTGATAAAAATCCTCCTCGTGTTTATTTTCTACCTGCCGTTTATGGTAGTTTCATAATTTTACTATTCAGAGTAAAAAATAGTACTTTTTCTCCTTGAAAATATTTACGGCCTTCAAATTTCAATGTAATGTTTTTTATTTATTCCAATTATACCTCTCACAAATTTTCAGGCTGCCAGATTACCCTTTATCTTTCTAGAAAACTCAACCCTAATGTCTTCAGTAACTTCACCAGAGAAATTTTCTGATTTCATTAATTATTCTCTAGATCCCCTTAAGTTAAAATCTCCCTCCTCCTGCACAGATCTTCTGTTAGTCTTTGAATCAAAGTCACCTACTACAGCATCTTTGGAAGAAGATATGCTCAAGAGAATGACAATAAAACCTTAATCACTTAACAGAAACCGTCAGCTAATTAACCAAAAATTTTGGATTTTGCTTGTCACAAAAAGAGAGTGATTCCTTAGGAAAAAAAAAATGGGGGGGAGGGACAGAAAACAGAGGAGAAAGTCTTTTTTATTTAAAAATAACAGTTTCTAGGGCCATTACAGCCTCTAATCAATGTGTTGTACCTTTTATATCTATTATTTTTGAAATTACACAACGGAAATTTCAACTAATTATGATCCTGAGGCCCTATCAGGTAAAATATCAAAGAAATTACATGCAAATTTAGTACAAATATTTTGTACATTTTGATAAAACAATTTGCAATAAAAAGGTTGCTGGGCTAATCCAAGTTTTAAGTTATTCAGAAAAATTAAAAAGTAAATGGCCACAAGGTCATAAAAGTATATGGCCACAATTTAAACTCCCGTTTGTCTCTCCTATTTTTTTCTGCTTACGGTCTCTCCAGCAGGCTTAAAGAGGTCTTTTAGAAGAACAATGATGAAAGCAAAAATCCCCCTTGATGATTAGATGACCTATTTCTCCCAAATTTATAGCTCCAAAACATCTTAAGTTTAAGGAGAAATGATCATTTGTCATATGCAATCTCACAATTTGCATCAGAAGCCTTTAAAATGTTTTATATTCTTTGATCCAGTAATTTTATGACCCTGTTTTTCTAGGAAGATAATCAGAAATGCACACACAGATTTATTTGCAAAGATGTTCACTGTACCATTATTTCTATGAGCAGAATGCTGGAGACAGGGACAAAACAAAGCACAAGTCGAAAACAATCATCGGGGTTGTGAGTCAAGCCCCATGGTGGGTGTAGAAATTACTATAAAAAATAAATTTAAAAAAAGAGCAAAGAGTAAATGTAGAAGGATAGAATCAAATTGTCAAGGTACTCAATCTCTCCATGCTTTCATTGCCTCATCTACAAAATAAGGATAATAAAACCTCTTATGGTTATTAGGAGAATTAAATATAAAAGATGAAAAATGTTTGGGGTACCTGAGTGGCTCAGTTGGTTAAGCATCTGACTCTTGATTTCAGCTCAGATCATAATCTCACAGTTGTAAGGATTGAGCCCCACATCGGGCTCTGTGCTGAGCCTGAAGCCTGCTTAAGATTCTCACTCGCTCTTTCTCTGCCCCTCTCGCCCACTAGCACACTCTTTCTCTCTCCCTCAAAAAAACAAACAAAAAAAAAAACATTTAAAAAAAATAAACCTTTAAAAAAAGTTGAAAAATGTTGAGTGATTGACACAAAGTATTCAATAAATGTTTATTAACTTATATACACTGACAGATGTGCAACACTTCAAAAAAAAGTAATGAAGAAATAAAAATCACTGATAATTCTAACACCTAAGAAATAGCCACTACTAATTCATGTTAGTATGTGGGTTAATTTCCTTCAGGTCTTTCAATATGCCCTAGATGTTTTATAAAATCGGTGTCACATTGTATCATTTCTAGTGATTACAAAATATTATACTATTTTGTAAATATATTATGTGCATTTAATCATTTCACTATTATTGAGTGAGGTTCTTCACTGCTATAAATAATATTGCAGTAAATATCTTAATTGGCAGTCATTGTACACATCTTTTAATTTCCCTCAAGAAAGAATCTAGAAACAATTTCTCTTTTTTTATATTAAATATAATTTATTGTCAAATTGGTTTCCATTCAACACACAGTGCTCATCCCAACGGGTGCCCTCCTCAATGCCCATCACCCACTTTCCCCTCCTCCACCCCCCATCGACCCTCAGTTTGTTCTCAGTATTTAACAGTCTCTTACGGTTTGCCTCCCTCCCTCTCTGTAACTTTTTCCCCCATCCCCTCCCCCATGGTCTTCTGTTAAGTTTCTCAGGATCCACATAAGAGTGAAACCATATGGTATTTGTCTTTCCCTGTATGACTTATTTCACTTAGCATAACACTCTCCAGTTCCATCCACGTTGCTACAAAAGGCCATATTTCATTCTTTCTCATTGCCATGTAGTATTCCATTGTGTATATAAACCACAATTTCTTTATCCATTCATCAGTTGATGGGCATTTAGGCTCTTTCCATAATTTGGCTATTGTTGAAAGTGCTGCTATAAACATTGGGGTACAGGCCCCTATGCATCAGCACTCCTGTATCCCTTGGGTAAATTCCTAGAAGTGCTATTGCTAGATCATAGGGTAGATCTATTTTTAACTTTTTGAGGAAACTCCACACTGTTTTCCAGAGTGGTTGCACCAGTTTGCATTCCCAACAACAGTGCAAGAGGGTTGCCGTTTCTCCACATCCTCGCCAGCATCTATAGTCCCTGATTTGTTCATTTTAGCCACTCTGACCAGACTGAGGTGGTATCTCAGTGTGGTTTTGATTTGTATTTCCCTGATGAGGAGTGACGTTGAGAAGTGTCTGTTGGGCATCTGGATGTCTTCTTTGGAAAAGTGCCAATTCATGAAGTGTCTATTCTTCTGCCCATTTCTTCACTGGATTATTTGGTTTTCAGATGTGGAGTTTGGTGAGTTTTTTATAGATTTTGGATACTAGCCCTTTATCCAATATGGCATTTGCAGATATCTTTTCCCATTCCGTTGGTTGCCTTTTAGTTTTGTTGTTTCCTTTGCAATGCAGAAGCTTTTTATCTTGATGAGGTCCCAGTAGTTCATTTTTGCTTTTAATTCCCTTGCCTTTGGAGATGTGTCAAGTAAGAAATTGCTGTGGCTGAGGTCAGAGAGGTTTTTTTCCTGCTTTCTCCTCTAGGGTTTTGATGGTTTCCTGTCTCACATTCAGGTCCTTTACCAATTTTGAGTTTATTTTTGTCAATGGTATAAAAAAGTGGTCTAGTTTCATTCTTCTGCATGTTGCTCTCCAGTTCTCCCAACACCACTTGCTAAAGAGACTGTCTTTTTTTCCATTGGATACTCTTTCCTGCTTTGTCAAAGATTAGTTGGCCATACTTTTGTGGGTCTAATTCTGGGATCTCTATTCTATTCCATTGGTCTATGTGTCTGTTTTTGTGCCAATACCTCTACTACAAAGCTGTAAGCATCAAGACAGTATGGTATTGGCAGAATTTCTATCTCAGATAATATGAAATACACTTGGCTTCATTCCCCCACTGACCTGTACAGAATGTAGACACACACTAGGTGTTCAAAAAAGCTGGAGCGCCTGGCAGGCTCAGTTGGTTACACATCTGATTCTTGATTTCAGCTCACATCATGATCTCACAGTTCATGAGATCAAGCCCTGCATTGGGCTCTGCACTGACAGCGTGGAGCCAGTTTGGGATTCTCTCTCTGCCCCTCCCCTGCTTATGCTCACTCACTCTCTCTCTCAAAATAAAGAAACTTGTTTTTAAAATGCTCATCTGTCTTTTTTCCACATGGGCATTTAAAAGCTATTGAAGGGTTTTTTCATTGTCACCCCTCTATTGTTTTTTGGTACATCTGCTCATCAGGTATTTCGCTTTTTCCATTTAGCCCATTTATAGGATCTCACTTTTCCTTTATATCACTCTAATATCCCAAACACAATTTGAGAGTTCAGAACTTTAGTAAATTCCCCAACAGGTGAGGATTCTACTGTATAAGTCTAGAAATGAAAGTCTGTCTTTCAGAAATACATCCTGAAATATTTACAGATGATGTTTCATGACCAAGGGATTGCATCAAAATAACTGGGAACTGGATGGAGAAAGGGAGTGGGTAGAGATAACAAAGAGTTGATAAATGTTGAGGCTGAGGAATGGGCACATGAACATTCATTCCACTATTCTCTGTTTAAATATTTTTTTAAACTATTTTTGGTGGGAGGAAACTTTAAATCTTTAAAAGATATAAAATCAATAAAACAATCGTAGTTTAGCTTGTACCCTGGGTCTTACAGAATAATCCAATGGTTATTTTAAAAAAAGCAAGACGAAAATTATTGAAGCCGAATTCAAAAGGGAAGTAAACAACTACACTATTTAGAATCTCTCAATTATACTTGCCAGTAATTCCCACAGATAAAAACATACTACAATGCCTTTTTCCAAACCATGGCTTCAGCATACCATGCTGATTCTCCAAAACAATATTAGTATTTATATTGTGCATTACAAGAATACAATTATGCCTCTGTATGTGCCCACATGAATATTTGATAAGTAGTTTTATTATGTACTAGTATTAAATAATCCAAATTCTCTTGGTGCTTAAATCACATCTTGGTACTAAGTTAGGCCCATCATAAAACAAAATTTACAGATTAACAGATCCACCAAAGTGGGGTTTTTTTGTACCCAGAGGCAATGTAATTTAAAAAAACTACCTCACTGCATATCTTTTATTCAGATGAACTGTGGTAAAATACCACCTGTGTATATTTCTACCTGTGTAGCAAACAGTTTACCTTGAAGGAGGTCATGATAATAGGAGAGCACTGTGTAAGGAGTAAGTCACCTATCTAGGGATAAGCATATCAATGGCTGCTCCCCAGGTTTAAAACAAGGGTGAAATGGACAGATTAGAGAGTGTTTCCAAACTCTTTGTTGCAATAAAAAAAATACATTGTATATAAATGTACTTATAATACATTTTATATAACAACCCAGTATATATGTGTGTGTGTGTGTGTGTGTGTGTGTGTGTGTGTGTGTGTGTATACACACACCCACATGATATACTTGAAATAATAATCCGCAATACACTTTGGTAAATTTCCAAGCTATTTTTAAAAAGTGCTATATTCTAGTCACTACCCACTAAAATAATTTCTGGAATTCATAGTTTTAAATCCCCGGACTTAAAAAAAAAATGGCCTGCATCTCCTACTGCTTACCAGCAAAGGTGGTGGGAGAGAGTACTCGAAAAGCTACACATTCCATGCCAGCCAATCACCTGCCTGCTTCAACTCCTCTCTCCCCTGCACAGAAACGGACATTATTCCATGTCTGGGAAGATGGGGAGGAAGGGGGCAGAAGACACTGAAGAGGGCTGGATATGCATGTGCACACACAACATCCAAGAGAAGAGAATCTCTTAAAATTCTTCCTGTTCTAAAATTCTGTGGTTCTAAGAGTTGGCTCTGAGAGTAGGAGTCCCTAAAGAGTAAGAATCATCATTACATCTCCCACAGCACCTAGCAAACTGGCTTCCAAAAAATACTGAAGCATTAAATAAAGATTAAATTCAACTAATAATATGCAAACTAAGCATAAATGCAAAGGTTTCTGCCATTAAATATAGGTTTTCTGCACACTATTAAATGTAAAACTCAGTGCTAATATATATTATTTGGAAACTCAGAAGCATAAAAATGTTAAAATATACATTGTGTATTTATTATGTATATGTATACAGAATATCTATGTCACAAAGCAAATATTATTCTTGTCATGTTGTCCATAAATGTATAAAAACAATTCACTGTAAAACTATTCTAAAACGCAGAATCAAATTAAACACTAACTTTTAGTTTCAATCTTACCTTTGTTTCTCTACCTGCTTCATGACACATTATTAATTAGCAAGGAAATGAGCAAAACATAGTCCTAGTACATACAAAAAAGAACAGCAGAGGACTGGACAATATACAACTTTCATAATTCAACCATGATTTATAGTACTCCAAGATTCACCAGTTGTTGGCTCAAATGGTCTCCTCTGCCTTTGTCTTAGAAGGAATATTTTCTCCAAAATAAATTTCAATGATATCAAAGTTTCTTCCTATATATGCTAACTTTCAATAAATTATTACAGTTTAATTGAAGCGGGGGGGGTAAAAAAAAAAAAGAGTCTACATAAAAGACTTCCAATTCTAAATCCCAGTAAAACCTTTTATAAATAAAGACAATAAAGCCAAACTTTATACCTTTTATATGATATTATAAAATGCCATGTGATGCAATAAAGGACCCTTTCTCATGATAACCTTAAAATTGTAACACAACTTTCTTTCCATATGATTTACCTAAAATAAGAGAACTTAGCCAAAATTAACACAACTTCTGATTCTTTTTTTCTTAACGTTTTATTTATTTTTGAGAGAGAAATAAAGAATGCATGCACAAGCAGGGCAGGGGCAGAGAGAGAAGGAGACACAGAATCTGAAGCAGGCTCCAGGCTCTGAGCTGTCAGCACAGAGCCCGACGAAGGGCTCAGAACCACAAACTGCGAGATCGTGACTTGAGCCAAAGTCGGATGCTTAACTGACTGAGACACCCAGGTGCCCCACAATTTCCGATTCTTAAATGAGGAAAATGTTTACAAATATATTTTCATTACTAAAAGAATAATGTATTTTAAGGAGCAATTCCAAATTTCCAGTTCTGGTTCGCATTTCTCACCTTTTCCCAGATTTCTAAATTTTAATTACAACTAAAATTAAACATATGTTGAAAAACCTTCATGGGGAAGGATTTGCAATGTCCTAAAGGACAAAGGATTTGAATTTCCTAAATGAAATAGAGAATGTGTATTTGCAGAAGAGAAAGAAAGAAAAATAGGTATAATGGGAGTAGTACAGGATACAGGATGGGGATTAGCTTCTCTACAGGTTTTCATTAAAGAATTGTTAGAGGCAATATCGAATGATATTTATTGGACCAGTTAATGTTGAGGAGTTTCCATTAGCCAGAGGGAGACATGAACTTAACAGTGACTAATGGTCAACTCTGAGCTTCCAGAATCTGCACTAAGTGATACCGACACAACCACCACCGTCCAGGAGCTTACATACCAGCCAGAAGAGAGATACATGTGATGACAAGTTTCAGTGCTTTAAGAAAAGCTACCTAGGGGCGCCTGGGTGGTTCAGTCGGTTAAGCGCCACCTTCAGCTCAGGTCATGATCTCACAGTTCTAGAGTTCGAGTCCACGTCGGGCTCTGTGCTGACAGCTCAGAGCCTGGAGCCTGCTTCAGATTCTGTGTCTCCCTCTCTCTCTGCCCCTCCCCTGCTAGCATCCTTTCTCTCTCCCTCTCAAAAATGAATAAATGTTTTAAAAAAATTTTTTTTGAAAGAAAGAAAGAAAGCTACCTAAATGTGTTCAAGCTACAATCAGGTAAAAACAGTCATCAAGTTTAAGTGGAAGAGGAGACAGGGGCAACCTCACCAAGTAAGTGGGGCTCACAACCTCTGTTGCCAGAAGATTCACTGAATCGACAATCTACAAAGATATGAATGGTTTTGTGCCTCTATTTGAGGACCTGGCTAGCCACTGATTTAAAAAAATAAAAAAATTAAGGCTCAATAAACATGACTATTTCACTGCAGGCCTGTGAGCTGTAACTTCCCAGTGTGACAGGCCCCAAAGTTGGGTGCTATCCCGTATCGTCCTAGTTACACAATGGTGCCTGGCTTTATCCCAGAAATGGTTATCTCGGGAATGCCTCCTCCCCATGTTTATGAAAGGAAGCACTGTGTAGGGTAAGGTTTACACTGATTGACAGTTCCTCTCGCTCTAGAAATTTATAAAAGATAATAAGCAATGTATTCAGATCAAAATCCTCTGTATGGAAAATAACACATTTCAAAGTTAGTAACAAAACAACATTCCAAATGAGTTTGGTCACTAAGGATGACCATATAGAACATGCCACAAAGCTTAATCCTTCACATTCCAGTACATCCAGTAACTCTACAAGGACTTGCACACAAAAGTCAAAAAGCCCCACCCCACTCCACCAATAGGCTTTATTCTTTACAGCGGTGAAGTCAGTCTAAATAAATTACAAATACAAAAGGGAAGAATTCAGTTCTGGTTTGCTGTGCCCAAAGAAATGTGCCCTAGAAATCCAAATTAATTAATTAGCCAATAATAAAATAACAACCACTAATTACTGAGGGCCTACTATGCACAAGGAAGTAGGTTAGGTGCTTTACACGCATCACCATTTTAACCCAAAGAAACCCATTTCTATAAATGTTCAACTTTGCAGCTATGGAAACTGACGAAGCTACTAAATGAATGGCAAAACACTGTTCACCTGGGTTTTCTTCTATTTTAAAATAAGCTGTTATGTGGAATTCTATGAAACAAACTTCTCAAATTAAAATGCAATTATGATTTCAATATATTTTTTCAGAACAAAAGCTAGAGACCTCTCAAAACAAGATTTAAACACAGTTAAGGTAAACTGTGTGTTAATTCCATAAAGAATAAATTTGCCTTACCAAAAGTAAAAACAAAACCAAAAAAAACATGGGGGGGGGGGCAGCCCACTGTGATAGGAAGAGGCATTAGGAAGAGTACCTGATATGAAGGAGTCATGCCTCCAGCCTCCCCTAGTCCCTAGAGCTGCCCAGTAGCTACCTCGCTCTTCAAGTGCAGGAGCCAGTTGAAATATCAGGAATGGAAGCCAATGTGACCATCCCAATCTGGCAAAACAAGCCACATGGGGCTACTCAAAGTGTAGTGAGAAAAACTGGGACCAACCTGCCCCCTGAAGCCATGTCCCTGGGCATCCTTTGAAACCCCATACCCAACATGTCTGACCTCTGTCTAAAGGATGAGCCCCCCATCCCTGCTCTGGCCGACACTGCCTGGAATGCTGTGATGAAGAGGAGATATGTGTCCGGGTCAGGAGTGACGCATGGCTCCTGAGGCACACCTGGAAGCCTAGCCCTCTGTCACACAGCGCAATGCCTCAGTGCCCAACCTGCGTGGGTCCAAGGTGACCATCTTTCTGACCATTCCAGCACTGCCAGCCCGAAGTCGCACCGCAGTGCTGCAGGATGAGCTGAACTACCTGCACGGCCAGATTGCCAAGATAGCGGCATCTGATACACCTTCGGTTTCATTAACAACGGATTTCTTATCTCCAGGAAGTTCAAATGTCTCTCCTCCCTTACCTGGTTTTGGATCCTCACTCCACTGTACAAATTCCTTTGCCATTAGTGGCATCACCAAGCAGACCAAGGTAGAGGTCCCTGAGCTACCATTAGCCCCCCCTGCTCTGTTCTGCCAGCCCCGAAGGCTGTAAACCACAACACAAAGCAACCCACAGCTCGTCTGAAGAGGATGACTGTGTCTCTCTGTCCAAGGCCAGCAGCTTTGCAGACCTCATGGGGATCCTGGAGAACTTTCACCAGATGGAACAGAGCCTAGATCTAGCTCTTAGAAAAAAACCTCAGGAAAAAAACCTTAATGATAAGAGAGGTAAGTAATCTACCTGATAAAGAGTTCTAAAGTAATGGTCATAAAGATGCTCACCACACTGGGGAGAAAATGGGGAAAAGAATGGATAAACACAGAACTCCAACAAAGAGATGGAAAATATGCAGAAGTACTAAACACAAGTTACAGAGCTGATGAACACAATGACTGAACTGAAAAATACACTAGAAGTGTTCACCAGCAGACTACATGACACAGAAGAAAGGATAAGTGAACTCAAAGACAAGGCAGTGGAACTCTCCCAATCAGAGCAGCAAGAAAAAGAAATGAAATACTAGAAAAATAATGAAGAAAAAAAAAAGAAAGAAAACATAGCTTAAGGGACTTATGGGACTACATCAAATGGACTAACATTCTTATCACAGGGCTCCCAGAAGAGAAAGAAAGGCACAGAAATCTTATTTGAAAAAAGAATGGCTTAAAACATCCCTAACCTGGAGAAGAAAACAGACATCCAGATCCAGGAGGCCCAGGGAGATTCCTATGAGATTAACTCAAAGAGACCCTAAAAGCAGCAAGAGAAAAATAACTTGTTATCTAAAAGGGAACCCCCCCAAAAGACTATAAATACATTTTTCAGCAGACCATTTGCAGGCCAGAAGGGAGTGACACATGTATTTAAAATGCTGAAAGAAGAAAACTTCCAACCAAGCAAAGTTACTCAGGATTGCAGAGACTTTTCCAGATGAGCAAAAGCCAAAGGAGTTTATCGCCACTAAATCAAACTTACAAGAAATGTTAAAATGACCTCTTCAAGCTGAAAAGAAAGTGCTAGTCAGTAACAGGAACACATATCAAAGAGTAAATCTCACTGGAAGGATAAATATAATAATAATGAAAATAATGGATTCAGCACTTATTAAGGTTAAAAGGACAAAAGCAGTAAAAATAACTATGATTATAGTAACTAGTTAAGGGATAACTTAGATAAGGCATACACAAGATAAAAAGACGTAGGTCTGTCCAGTGCAAGACCGTTTACTGCCATGGGCTGCTTTCCCCTGTTTGGGTGCCTTCTCTAGAGCCAGGGCCTTAGTCTTGGCCTTCTATGGGGTGCCCAGTGCCCAGTTTCCGGATGCCTCTGGGAAGGAGCTCTTAGACAAAGCCAACAAACACCACTTCTTACACAGCCTGGCCCTACTGGGGGTACCCCATTTACTCCTAGCCTCTAGAACCACTTTATTCTGCACCAGCTTTTACTTCCAGGCTCTGGCCCAGACTTTGGCCCCTGTGCGAGGGAGCCTGCTAATCTTGGGCTGGCTTACCTTGGTTCTTTGAGTTTCCTTGCACTTAATCTCTGGGTACTTTTTTTGAGAGTTGAAGCAGGGAGAAGATTAAAAGAGAAAGGGGAAAAAGAAAAAAAGATGAAAAATGTGACATCAAAAACACGCAAGGGAGGAGTAACAATGTTGAGCTTTAGAATGCAATCAAACTTAAGTTGACAAGTATTTTATCAACCTAAAATAGACTGTTATGCATATAACTTGTTATAGTTACAGTTAAACTTAACTACAAAACAAAACCGGTAGTAAATACACAAAAGATAAAGGAGCATAAGCATACCACTAAAGAATGTCAGCAAACCACAAAGGGAGAGAGCAAGAGAAGAAAGGAAAAAAGAGGAACAAAAACCAGCCAGAAAACAACTAACAACATGGCAATGAGTACATACCTATCAATAATTATACTTTAACTGTAAATGGACTAAATACTACAATCAAAAGACAGAGTGGCTAAATGGACTAAAAAACAAAATCTATATGCTGCCCACAAGAGACTCCTTTAGACTTAAGAACATACACAGACTGAAAGTGATGGGATAGAAAAAGATATTCCATATGGAAACCAAAAGAAAGCCAGGGTAGCTATACTTATGGATATAAGAAAAAACTCGGGGGCACCTCAGTGGCTCAGTCTGGCTCAGTTAAGCATCTGACTCTAGATTTTAGCTCAGATCATGATCTCACAGTTCATGAGTTTGAGCCCTGAATTGGGCTCTGACAGTGCAGAGCCTGCTTGAGATTCTCTCTCTTTCCCTCTTTCTCTCTCCCTCACTCCCATGGTCTCTCTCTCTCTCTCTTTCTAAAATAAATTTTTAAGGGGCGCCTGGGTGGCACAGTCAGTTGGGTGTCTGACTTCGGCTCAGGTCATGATCTCACTGTTCATGGGTTCGAGCCCTGCATCAGGCTCTGTGCTGACAGCTCAGAGCCTGGAGCCTGCTTCAGATTCTGTCTCCATCTCTCTGCCCTCCCCTGCTCTTGCTCTGTCTCTCTTGCTCTCAAATATAAAATAAAACATTTAAAAAAAATTTTTAATAAATTTTTAAAAGGAAAAAATCGACTTTAAAACAAAGATTGTAAGAGACAAAGGGCATTATATAATGATAAAGGGGTCAATCCAACAAAAGACTAGAACGTTTATAAATATTTATGAACCCAATATAGAAGTATCTGAATATATAAAGCAAACATTAACAGACATGAAGGGAGAAACAGCCATATAATACCAACAGAGAACATTAACAATTTTATGTTTATTTTTTGAAAGAGACAGAGAGAAACAGGCAGAGCATGAGCGGGGGAGGGGCAGAGAGCGAGGGAGACACAGAATTTAAAGCAGGTTCCAGACTCTGAGCTGTCAAGACAGCACAGAGCCCAACAGGGAGCTCGAACCTGTGGACCAGGAGATCATGACCTGAGCCGAAGCCGGCTGCTTAACTGACTGAGCCACCCAGGCGTCCCAGCAGGGGACTTTAATACCCCACTTACATCAATGGATAGATCAGACAGAAAATAAGAAAACATCACCTTAAATGACATGTTAGACCCAACAGACCTAACAGATATATACAGAACATTTCATCCAAAAGCAACAGAATATACATCCTCAAGTATGTATGCAACATCCTCCAGGATAGATCAGGTAGGACACAAAACAAGTCTGAATAAATTTAAGAGGACTGAAATCCTATCAAGCATCTTTTCTAACCACAGTGATATGAAACTAGAAATCAAAAACAAAAAAGAAAGAAAGAAGGAAAGAAACCAGAAATCAATTTTTTTTTAAATAAAAACAAAAGGTGGGGGAAGGAGAAATCATATTATGGCCAACAAATCACAGAGAAGGTTATTTTAAGACTAAGTTCAATCCTCTTCTGTTAATGTCTTCCTACTAACTTAAAAGTCCAAGAACAACTTTATAAAGGAAAGTGACATTCTTCTGTTTCAGCCAGAATTCTTAAAATAATCTTTAACTTAAAATGTTTCCCAAAGATGGATGCTCGCAGTTCAAATGCCAGTGATAATTCAATTGGCTGCAAAATTCGGTGTTAGCAGTCTCTACATTTATAGGGAAAACCTGACACAGTATACGAGTATCAATTGCCATATCTGTGGTTTCAAATGAAACTTCCTTCCACAGCACTTAAATCATCCTTTTTCTCCTAGGTCCCTGGTTTGTTTCATTTCCTTTAATCTTGCTTTATGTTAAGACAATATTTGGTCCCTGGCTCCATTTAGTGGAGTTCAGGGTCATCAGAATAATGCCCTTGGAATGTTGTCTCTGAACCAACTTCCTAATATAGGTTATGCTCCTGTTCTTAAGAATTTTAATATATCCAAATCATAATGTCCAAATCATAACAAGGCTAGATGTAAATACTAACTGGAAGATTTATTAGAGTCAAGCAAAAAAGGAAAGAAAAAAATTTTAAGCTTTCTAGAAACCTAACACCAGCTAGAGTATAATAAATAAAAATAGACCTACTTCTGCTACCTTTGTCGAGCCCAGTGGTTTATCCAGCTAGGTAGTGAAGGACACAATGAATAAGACAGATCTATGCCTTTATGGAATCTGAGACTCATCCAGTTCTAGGACCATCTCTCCTCAACTGTCCTAGAAGGAGAGTGTTATAGAAAGTTTCAATATGGTGCAAATGGGACGCATTGCAAAACAATAAGCATGTATCTTTTAATATATCGGACTTCTGTATTAAGGTTGTGATTGTATTTGAAACTGGAATACTCATGTAGGATTAGAAGGGAGAGGAAATAGAAGTGGAGAGTGCAAAGCTAGGAACTGAGTCACTTCTCCCACCTCATCAGGTTTTTCACCCTCACTACTGGTTACATAAATCCTATGTGGAATGTAATCTTTCACTTAGGACAATTTTATCTCTTAAGCCTTTCATAAACCTGTCACACCATGAGCTACGTGAAACATTTTTTGTCTTATAGGTTCTCAGTTTGCAAAATAAAAACTTTCATCACTCCAAACTAAATGCAGTATGACTGAAGATCACAGTACCAAGAGAGAATTTGATTCTTACCGATAAGCACCTGCCCTAGTTAATGTTTCAAAGTAATTTTTTTAACAAAATTATATTGCAGAAACTAAGACTTAATTGTCCTAATGTAAGCAAGCTCACTAAAAATTTCCATTAAGATATTTTTCCCTTAAAATAATATAACCAAAACACTTCCCATTACTTTAATATCGCTGAAACACCAAAAATTTGTAATGTGACTTTAGGAAATTTACTTTTAAAACAGATTTAGGAGGTTTAGACCGTACTGCATTTCCAATGACAAAAAGAAATCCCATTGAGGATGGAATTATTAAAATTATTATAATCTCCCGTTTTATTGCATCAATACGTATTAGAGGACAAAAATAGCCATTTAATTCAAGAAGTGATCCAAAGAGACTAAAAGTTACATTAATCTGTGAAAAGTCACATGTAAAACAAATCTATATAAACCCCATGTCCATTATAATGAGAAAGGACCTCATATGAGAAGGCAGCACAAGGTATGTGGTACAGATACACAATACTAAGCTATATTAACAGACAAAGTGACTTAGTCTCATTTATAGGAGGAAAAGAGAGGGAAGGAGAAAGAAACATGAGAAAAAGAGGAAAACGTAAAAATAAAAAAAGATGGAGGGGTACCTGGGTGGCTAAGTTGCTTAAGCATCTGACTCTTGATTTCGGTTCAGGTCATGACCTCATGACTCGCGTGAGCCCTGCATCGGGCTCTGTGCTGCCAGCGCAGAGCCTGCTTGGGAATCTCTGTGTCTCCCTCTCACTCTGCCCTTCCCCTGCTCATGGGCACTCTCTCTCAAAATAAATAAACTTAAAAAAAAAAGATGGAGCACATAAGATCATTTTTTCCAAGTTTGCAGGCAGTAAATGATAGGACTCTTCTCTTCACAAAAGAAACATGCTGGCTGGCTCTGATATACAAACAAAATCACATATGAGAATCAAGTACACTAATATTGTCAACATGCAGACTAGTGCTTTCAAGCTAGCAAGATCCCAATAACAAGTTAGCCAAGTATAAGTTCGTCTACAAGACATCTCAGGTAAAAGAAGAGATTTAGATATGCTACATGGTCATGATTTTATTGGCCATTCTCCACCACCATAGAAATCAAATATTGAATGCTCTAAATGTGTCAGGAAGCCATCAAAATCCTCAAGGAGAAAGCAGTCAAAAAACCTCTTTGACCTCAGCCGCAGCAACTTCTTGACTCAACATGTCTCCGGAGGCAAGGGAAACAAAAGCAAAAATGAACTATTGGGACCTCATCAAGATAAAGCACATCCTTTGCTGTGCTTCCTCTGTACAGCAAAGGAAACAATCAGCAAAATTAAAAGGCAACTGACGGAATGGGAGATGACATATCAGATAAAGGGTTAGTATCCAAAATCTATAAACAACTTATCAAACTCAACACCCAAAAAACAAATCATCCAGTGAAGAAATGGGCAAAAAACATGAATAGACACTTCTCCAGAGAAGACATCCAGATGGCCAACCGACACATGAAAAAATACGCAACATCACCCATCATCAGGGAATTCAAATCAAAACCACAATGAGATACCACCTCACACCTGTCAGAATGGCTAACATTAATTAACAACTCAGACAACAGATGTTGGCGAGGATGCGGAGAAAGAGGATCTCTTTTGCCCTGCTGTTGGGAATGCAAACTGATGCAGCCGCTCTGGAAAACAGTATTATGGAGGTTCCTCAAAAAACTAAAACTAGAACTACCCTACGACCCAGCAATTGCACTACTAGGTATTTATCCAAAGGACACAGGTGTGCTGTTTCGAAGGGGCACGTGCACCCCAACGTTTACAGCAGTGCTATCGACAATAGCCAAAGTATGGAAAAAGCCCAAAATGTCCATCGATGGATGAATGGATAAAGAAGATGTGTGTGTGTGTGTGTGTGTGTGTGTGTGTGTGTGTGTGTGTTGCAGAGTATTGCTCAGCAGTCAAAAAGAATGACATCTTGCCATTTGCAACTACATAGATGGAACTGGAGGGTACTATGTTAAGCAAAATTAGTCAGAGAAAGACAAATATATGACTTCACTCATATGAGGAATTTAAGATACAAAACAGATGAACATAATGGAAGGGAAGCAAAAATATAAAAACAGGAAGGGGGACAAAAACATAAAAGACTCATATATAGAGAACAAACAGAGTTGTTGGAGGGGTTGTGAGAGGAGGGATGTTCTAAACAGGTAAGGGGCATTAAAGAATCTATTCCTGAAATCATTGTTGCACTATATGCTAACTAACGTGGATGTAAATTAAACAATAAATAAATTTAAAAATAAATAAATATGTATAAGTCCCAGACTCCAAAGGCCCAAGAACCTGAAGCTAAAATGTCTGAGGACAGCAGAAGATGGAAGTCCCAGCTCAAGGAGAGTGAGCAAATTCACTCTTCCTCTGCCTTTTTGTTCTATTTGGATCCTCAGTGGATTGGTGATGCCCACCCACAGCAGTGAGGGTGGACCTTCTTTACTCAGTCTATTCATTTAAATGCTAATCTCTTCCGGAAACACCCTCACGGACATACCCAGAAATAATGTTTTACAAGCTCTCTAGGCATCTGTTAGCCTAGTCCAGCTGACACGCAAAAGTAACCAACACAGGGAGCCACCATGAGTTTTTGACGAAGTAAGTAATACGAATGGACCTGTGATTTCTAAAAGTTACCTTTAGAAGCATATGGGAAAGAAGGCTGAATGAGCAGGACCAGTTTGGAGTAGCCAAGAGATAATTTTCTGAACTAAGGCTGTGGGAGACACCAACAAAGCACTGAAGTAGAACCGAAAGAATTTCACAACTGAAAGAATGGGGGACCATCACTTTTCACAAATACGACCACAGCCTCCTCAAGTTCTCCCTCCCATACATTGCCCCACTACAGCTGGGAGTGATTGTTTTACAAACTAAATCAAGTTGCATCTCAAGGCCCTCCACCCCACCTCCCTACATACCAAACTGGACTTTTCACTTCCTACACATTCAACTTCTTTCCTGCCTCAGGATCCTTCACTCACTGTTTTCCTTTGTCCGCTAACTGGCACCCTGGTGTTTTTCACCAGGCGGAACCCTAACCGGGTCTTCAAATGTCAATTTGAATGTCCCTCCCTCAAAGACCTACCCACCTAAACTCTCTAGTCTAGTACCATGTCCCAACCTTTAGATTCTCTCTTGGAATACTTACACACATGTAGACATGGGTTTATGTATATATTTGATTAATATCTATTCCCCATTAGACTATTCCTAAGACGTAGGATTATAACTATTTGTTACCTATACCTAGCCCAGTACCTGGCACCTGGCAGGTACTTAACAAACACCTGCTGGGGGTGCTTGGGTGGCTCAGTCGATTGAGTGTCCAACTTCAGCTCAGGTCATGATCTCAAAGTTCATGGGTTCAAGCCCCACGTTGGGCTCTGTGCTGACAGCTGGGAGCCTGAAGCCTGCTTTGGATTCTGTGTCTCCTTCTCTCCTGCCCCTCTCCCATTTGTGCTGTCTCTCTCTGTCTCTCAAAAATAAATGTAAAAAAAAAAAATAAATAAATTTCTTTAAAAAAAAAAAAAAAAACCAAGCACGTGCTGAATAATAAATATACCACAAGAGACCACTTTGAGTTCTTGACTGGGAAAATAATAATGCCATTACCTAATAAAGGGAACACAGGAACATCAAATCTGTGGATAAAGTGGAATTCTACCTGGGGAATATTGAGTTGAAGAAATAGTGAATTAGGTCTGAGCTGTAGAATCACCAGTGAATGATCACTCAGCCAAAAGAATAAATGTAACATTACTGGAAAAGGAGAAGCAAAATAAAGCAAGCTATGAGCAGATAAGACAAACCTCTATTTAAGTGAGAGGAAGAAGAAAACAGACAAAAGGTTTATATTTCTAATATGTAAAGGGCTTATAAAATAGCAAATATCAACAAACTTGAAGAACACGAGGCTTAAAAAAAATGGTTAACAGTAAAGAAAAATGCAAATGCCTCCTAACCATATAAAAATATATTCAGCCCAATGTGTACCTCAAGGTAAACTTCGTATAAGACTATCTTTAAAAAAAAAATGTTGTTAATTTAAATGATTCTAAAACGTGTATAGGGCTCCTGGGTGGCTCAGTGGGTTAAGCGTTCGACTTCAGCTCAGGTCATGATCTCCCAGTTTGTGAGTTCAATGCCCGCACTGGGCTCTGTGCTGACAGCTCAGAGCCTGGAGCCTGCTTCAGATTCTGTCTCCCTCTCTCTCTGCCCCTCCCCCACTCAAATTCTGTCTCTCTCAAAAATAAATAAACATTTAAAAAGTAAATAAAATAAAATGTCTATAAGGAAATTTTTAAAGTTAAAGATATTCAATTTCACGCATGAGATGAGTGAAATTAACATAACAGTGATATTCCATTCAGTAAAAAAACAAAAGTTTGACAACATATTCTGTTGCTGAGGTTATGCATAGACAAATAGGCACTTTCACACATTACCAATGGGAACACAGAGACACATGAGGCACCCAGTTCTGATAGTATTATCCCTGGTGTCATTGAGAACCAGAATTCTTAGCTAAGAAAAAAAGATACAGATGTGAAATAAAAGACTGAGCAAAAATCTTATAGAGCTGAAACAATTGGAAATATCAGTATAAACTCATGAGGTTCTTAATCTTAAAAAATTTTTTTTCCTAATTTTGACAACTGAAAAGATCTAGTGACAATGGTCAATCCGTTAGAAACAAGAACCTCTAGAGGCCAGATTGTAGTCTTGAAATCCTACTGCCCAGTAAAGGAATCAGGGGTCCTTTTGGGTCCAGCGATATCAGGTGTAGAGAGGAAATGTACATGATGTGCCTAGAAATCCTTGTCATACCAGATAATCAAAGAAGCTATCACAAACTACTAGAGTCATGTCAAAATAACTCAGCAACTTTAAAAGGCTCCCACTGGTCCAAGATTAAATAATTTAAGCAGCAAAAAAAAAAAAAAAAAGACAATGAATTTTTCAAAATTCAGTATGTTTAAATCTAAGAGTCCATAATGAGTCTAGGGAAGAAGAGGCGACCCTAACTGATCACTATTGGAGAAGGCTAATATAACCAACTCATTGTTTTGAAATTGGTAAGTCAGAAGAAACTATCAAGCTTTTCTCCAAGCTTTCCTATACGTACTGTACTACTAGGTAACAAATAGTACATGAGGAACAGTTTCCCTTTATAGAAGATTTCACATAATAAGTGAACAGTGAAGTTACAGTGTTACGTCTTGCAACCCCTAATTATTTAATAGACCTAAAGCAGGGAGCCCACTGCCTGTTTTTGTAAATAAAGTATTATTAGAACACAGCTATGGCCATTCATTCACATTTTGTCTATGGCTACTTTCCCACTACAAGGGCAGAGTATAGTAACTGTATCAGAGGAGACCAGATGGCCCACAAAGCCTAAAAATACACTATCTGGCCCCTTACAGAGAACGTTTGGCATTCTCTCATCTAAAGCATTGAGCATAAACGGCAACTAATAAGCATTAAGAGAGACGACTAAACACTTGTGTACCAGACAGACACTTGCCAAAAGAAATTGAACCTGAATCTGAGCAAATCTCCGGATCCAACTGCCAATTAACAAGAAAAACAAAGGACAGAGGAATATGCTTATTTTTTTTAAGACTGCATTTTTAAGTAACCTCTACACCTAACGCGGGGCTTGAACTCACAACCCCAAGATCAAGAGTTGCACGCTCCACAGACTAAGCCAGCCACGCACACCGACAGATGAGTACATTTAATCACTTCACAGGAATGTAATCAGGAACATCCACATCTATGGCCCAAAGACCCAATTTGCTCAACAAAAATTTTAAGGACACAAGGCAGGGGGAACTTAGGAGAAAAATCAACTAATTGCAATGAGGGAGGGCTTATCTAGATCCTGATTCAAACAGCTCAACTGCTTTGGAAATGTATGAAAGAATCAAAATTACCACGAACTGCACATTTTATTACGTTGGGATTGTTGCTGTTTTTTTTTTTTTTTTTAAGATGATAATGGTATTGTGGTTGTATTTTTTTTTTAAATGTTTATTTATTATTGAGAGACAGAGACAGAGACAGAGCATGAGCATGGGAGGCACAGAGAGAGAGGAGGAGACACAGAATCCGAAGCAGGATCCAGGCTCTGAGCTGTCAGCACAGAGCCAGACGCGGGGCTCGAACTCACAAACCGTGAGATCATGACCTGAGCCAAAGTCCGACGCTTAACCGACTGAGCCACACAGGCGCCCCATGTGGTTGTATTTTTTAAAAGAAGATCTACTTTAAGAATACATACTGGAATATAAACAAATTATATGATGTCTAGGATTTGCTTTAAAATAATACAGAGTGGGAGAGAAGTCCATGGAAGAGAAACAAACAATTTGGCCATGATTTGATAATTATTAAACCTGAGTGATGAATACAAAGGGGTTCATTACACTAGCCTGTTTACTTTGTACAAGTTAAAAATTTTTTTCAATAAAAATTAAAAATAAGGCAAAATCTTTCTTATTCAGACACAGAAAAAAATCTGATGGAAAAAGGTCAGGAAGTATGCTAGATCACCCCAAAAAGGCAACTGGACCGTGACATGGTGTGGGATCTTTCAAAAGAAGGGTAAGAAGCCAACTTTGAAAAGAACCAGTTCAGAGATCAAGCAAATGAGTTTTACAAACTGAGTTATGTGCCCTTTTCCAACTATTTCAAGCACCTAGAAAAAGGATATATACGGCCAACGAACTTAGGTTTGAGATCTGATTAAGACGTGTTCCTCAGAGTTTTAAAAAGGCAAGAGATCATAAGATGTAAGAATGATCGTGGAGTTTGGGTAAGTGGAAAGCTAATGAGGCTAGGAAACGGCCTGCCTGGTTAAAGAAAACGAAACAAAAACAAAAACAAATGCCAAGAAACTACAAGTCAAAATTAATACTAAAAACAGATTTAAGAAGTGGGATGTGACAAAGGGTTATGATCATGACAGGAAGGTTGCCAAAGCCTCAGAAATTAGAAGTCTTCCAGGCGATGGTGAGGTCTAAGGTAGGAAGTAATGGGGTGTGCGCAGTAGGCAGAACTTTTGGGTTCCAGTCCTGATGAACGAATGCTGGGTAACTAATCGGTTTCAGCTCCCTGCCAAAGAATCACACCCTTCTCCCAAGCTTATTTCAACAGGTAACTGTATGTGTAAAGGTCCCAGGATTGGGAGCTCTGGTCTAAGACGTAGTGATATTGGAAAATCAGTAAAATGAAAATGATGGATGCTAGACATATCAAGAAAGCAGGATGAGAGCCACCAACATGATAGACAACATCAGAGTCAAATAAAGGAAAATTCTAGAGGTCAATAGAAGAGAAGGATAAAAAATGTGGAGAGAAAGAATGAAAGACCTCAACTTCCAAACAAAATGATTAACTGAAAAATGTTGTGTTAGTGAAGGCGTTATTGTAACCCCACACTTCCAAGAACGTAGTCTAAAAATCTATCAAATAGGTTACAGAAGAAAGGTATCCTCAAAAAACCAAAAAGTCTACCAATTTGTTCATTATGATCATAAAGTGTTAGATGTATGAAAATACCAAAAAACCTGAAAAAACATTTAGTTTATTTCACTCATTTCATAGATGAGAAAACTGAGGTCTACTAAGGCTAATTAACCTGCACTCAAGAACACCATACAATTAATGATCAGAACTAGGGCTAAAATGTACCCCATTCTTCACTCACCCTCTTGACCTTGCATCCTCATTTAATGCCATGGTTTCCATTTGGTGACTGACTTCTCTACAATACTAAACGCCATTATATATTTTCATGCTTCGATAGCAGGCATTTGATAAATATTTGTCACCTGACACTCAAAATGAGCCTACTTCAATGATTTTCTTTCAGAGGCCCCCCATATCAGCAACTGGTTCTGCTCACTTTTACTCCTCTGCCCCCCAACAAAAATGCACTGAGGAAATCTCAGAGATGTTCAAAAAACATGTTGGCTAACTAGCATCCATGCTTCCAAAAAATGTTAGAACACGAAAAGGCACACATAGTGCCAGGGGAAAAAAAAAAAAAAAAGAGTTGACATCACTCTCCTCTTATCATCTCCAAAAATGTGTCACTACATAATGTACACATCAATGGGAAGTAAGACGATGTTCTTGACCGGATGGACTCAAAGCACCTAAACTGACAGGAAAAGACCGTTAACAGGATAAACTACCTCAGTCTTACAATAAGGGATTATGGAGAATGCACAGAGTACAGACTTCACACACGTTTATGTATTTTTAATGTATTCTCTATAAATGTTACATATAATCCTGGACCTAGAATCTCATGGAAGGAATGTTCTGAGCCTCCAAAAACCTGATGTTACTGCTATTTTTAGACGTGATTTTTTTAAGTTAGCAAAAAAAAAAAAAAAAGGCAGGTATTATAAGAAGAGAAGGCATCATAGAGGGGAAGGCAATTCACACAAAAATTATTTTTACAAACTTCTATTATTCTTTTTAAAAAAAGTACGTATCCTTACCACTTAGAAAGGGTTGTTGAGGCACAGAGTTTGTAGAAAAGACACCAATTTTGGAAAGGATCCATCTAGAAGCTTTTTCGACCTGGAGCTTGTTGTACTTTATAGGCACGCAAGTGGGCACAGTAGTGCAAAGCCGTAGTGATTCACCATGTACAAAGCAGAATATGGAATGTTCAAGGCTGGAAGATAAAAAATAGAGAAAAGAAAAATACTCGGGCTGGTTATTAGTAGCACCCATGTTTAAAACAAAAGGTGTCCCATTTTAGTGGTTTTTATAGAACAAATATCATTACTGAAGCTAAGTTTTTATAACTGAGAACTTGCACAAGAAGAACTTACTTATATAAGTATCTTAACTACGTAGGGAAAGAATCTGGAGAGAGAAAACAAGAAAATGAGAATTAGTCTTCCAAAGGTTCTAAATTAAAGATTTCCTTGCCACCCATAACTTCTTTGTCAAATACATTATAAATTTCCCTACCATCTAAACACAATTACCCGTTTCTTAATGAAACAAGGGGTATCATCAAAGGAGTGCTTCCACAGTACTTGAGGATATATACCTTATAGGACTTGGGGTAATGACCCCAGAACGGCCTGTATCTCAAAAGGTACCCCCAAAGTACCCCAACAAATAAGCACCCTCTGTTCCTAGTGGTGGTGTCAAGATCTACAAAGTTAGGAATGAATTTATCCTTTGACCCAATAATCCTCTTTCTGGGACATTCTCCTACACACGTACTTGTACACTCATAAAGCATACAGCAAGATTGTTGTGAGATTGTTTGTAAAAGTGAAACACTGAAAACAACCCAAGTTACACATGATCCGGCAATTCGACTCCTGGGTATATAACAAGTGATAAAATACATCCATGCAAAAATAAAAATGTAAGTGTTCACAGTAGTGTTATTTGTAATAACCAAAAGGCAGAAACAAGACAATGGTCATCCACTTTTATAGCAATTTGACAGAGTAAATTTATGTTCCTTGAATATAACGATAAAGAGGGTGGGCTTGTATTTTATGTATCATACTTAAAGAAAAAAAAAGACAATGGTCATCAACTGATGAACAGATAAATAAAATGTGATAGATCCCATCCAATGGAATATTTCTGCCACAAAAAGGAATGAAGTAATGATACATGCTACAGCATAGATGAATCCTAAAAACTATGCAAAGTCAAAGAAGCTAGTCACAAAAGGCCACATATTACATGATTCTATTTATATGAAATGCCTAGAATAGACAAATCTACATACAGAAAAAACAGATTAGTGGTTGAAGGGCTGCGGGGGAGAGGAAGATGGGGAATGACTAATGGGTACACTGTTTCTCTCAGTTTCCAGTCACTTGCACTCTGACCCAATACTAAATACTAAAATACTCTTCCTAATGACTTTGAAAGAATTCTAAGTGCCCATTCTAACTTGTATCTGACCTCCCCTCTCTCACTACTCCAATGAACCTCAGATTGCTGCCAAGTGCACAACTAGGGTCACAAAATTCTCTGGTTGGGTAGTACAGTGATACTCCTAATTCCTACAGAATAAAGTTCAGAAATTAATTAGCCTCAAAGTCAAGATCCTAATGGCAGAGAATAAACTACGAGCACATCTCCCTAATATTCTCTAGACTAGAGACAAGCTGAACTCTGCTCCGTGTAAACATATCCCATTCCTACACCCACATCTTTTTTCAATCTGGAATGCCCACCCTTTGTTTCCATGCACTGAAATTCCTCTAAAATCATTTTTAAAGCAAAAAAATCACTTATCCGACCAGAGCATTGGATTTCTCAACTCTCACACCTTCAAGGACTAGTTTACAAAGACTATAAAGGGTACTACAAGTATTGTAAGTATGAAGTATAAACTAAGAAGAGCCAACATATATCACTCAACAAATGTTACTGCTATTCACTCAACAAAGTAATCAATAAATATTTTTTAAATTGACATACAAAATTAAAAAATTGTGTTTTCCAGCCATACTACACTCTTGGCTCTAGAAGCAACAGTTTAAGGTTTGACACCTTTGAAAGTCATGATGATGAGAATTTCTGATCATCAACAGGTTTCATTACGGGGAATCTCATATAGATTCATGATGTAAGAGCAACAACCCATTATTTCTTTATTTAATCAAGAGCCAACTTGATTCGTAACCATTTCACAATATATGTCATAAGTCATTATGATGTATACCTTAAATGTATACAGGGGTACATGTCAGTTATACCTCAATAAAAAGTGGGGGGACAATTTGATTCACTTTATTCAGTAATATCCACCAAAAACAGGGAAAGAGGGCAAGCCTTACCAAAAGACAATAGTTTCATTATCTTTTTTAAATTGTGGCAAAAAAATATGGAGCGCCTGGGTGGCTCTGTTGGTTAAGCGTCCGACTTCAGCTCAGGTCACGATCTCGCGGTCTGTGAGTTCAAGCCCCGAGTTGGGCTCTGGGCTGATGGCTCAGAGCCTGGAGCCTGCTTCGGATTCTGTGTCTCCCTCTCTCTCTCTGCCCCTCCCCCGTTCATGCTCTGTCTCTCTCTGTCTCAAAAATAAATAAACGTTAAAAAAAATTTTTTAAAAATAAATAAATTGTGGCAAAATACACATAACATATAATGTACCATCTTAATCATTAAGTGTGCAGTCAGCAGCATTAAATACATTCACACTATTTGCAAACATCACCACCACCCATCTCCAGAACTCCTTCTATCTTGCAAAACTGAAACTTTGTGCCCATTAAACACTAACTCCCCATTCTCCCGCCTACCCCCACCCTCCAGCCCAGCCCCTGGTAACAAGCATTCTCCTTTCTCCTTTCTCCTTTCTCTATCAAGGAGTCTGACTGCTCTGGGAACCTCACGCAAGCGGAATCACACAGGATTTGTTCTTAGTGACTTAGTGTTTTTAGTGCTTATTTTACTAAGCATGATGTGCTCAAGGTTCATGAGTGTTATCATTTTTCATTAAGAACTTCAAAACCACAGAAAGGACATGGTTTAAACAGATTCTAGTTTAAACTCATGGTTTAAACATACTCTATACCCTAGAGATTTAGAGGACTCAAATTACAGAAAGAAAGGAAAAAGAAGAATAACAGGTACCAGATAATCCAGTCTGATACCAGGCATCCTGCTCCATACAACTCTGAGGAGGTAGTGTTATTATTATTCCCGATTGGTAAATGACAAAAGGGGGCCCAGGGGACCATGCGGTATTAGGTAGGCCTCCTATGCTACTTTCCTATTTCCATTTTGTTCTTACCTGACATATATCCATATATCCATTTATTTATCTCCTTATGGGCCAATTATGTGTAGACCAAAAACACCGAAAATCACTACTTTAGTCGAAGGGTCACATTTATATAACAAAGTTGTGTCTATTATACAACATAGTTTAAGCATCTTACAATCTCTGGCTTTTCTGAGATGTTTGTCCATAGGTACACTTTTTTTTTTTTAATGTTTATTTTTGAGAGCCCAAGTGATAGAGCACGAGCAGGAGAGGGGCAGAGAGAAAGGGAGACACAGATTCCGAAGCAGGCTCCAGGCTCTGAGCTGTCAGCACAGAACCCAACTCGGGGCTCAAACCCACAAATTCCGAGATCATGACCTGAGCTGAAGTTGGATGCTTAACTGACTGAGCCACCGACTGAGTTTATACTCTTGTGGAGAATATGGTAATGAAGCAAATACATTAAGGGGTTATTTATTTACTTACTTAACGTTTATTTATTATTGACAGAGAGAGAGAGCATGCGCATGGGAGGGGCAGAGAGAGTGGGGGAGACACAGAATCCGAAGCAGGCTCCAGGCTCTAAGCTGTCAGCACAGAGCCCGATGCAGGGCTCGAACCCACAAACAATGAGATCATGACCTAAGCCAAAGTCAAATGTGCAACCGGCTGAGCCACCCGGGCGCCCCCATAGGTACATTTCTTTAGATACTCAGAAATTAGGAGACTTTATTACTGCCAAAGATATATTTAGAGATTTTTACCCCCAGCAGGGAGGGGAGGTGGAAGGCATTGGAAGGCCAGGGTAGAGGATAAAATTCCAAATGAAAAGTCCAAGCAGGCTTGTTTTCCAGTGAGCCCAAATCTGTTAGAACATTCTTATGTTCTATAAGTTTTATTGTTTCCATCAAACTTCACCTGAGGACTTTTCTACTAAGCATGAGTTTACAATAGAAAGGGCGATATCACAAGGTTGTGATAGTCTACTTACACCTTAAATATATTCTCCCTATAATATTAGCTATATTTACAGTAATTTGATTTCCTTCTACTTCAGAATGAAAGTAAATATTCCCACCATCCTGTATTGCTATATTTTCTCCCTCAAATTAGTTACGACTTTTATTACATTTCAAGACATTATGAATTAAATACCTAACATTTAACTTGCTTAAACTATTTTTTCATAATTTAAATTACAGCAAGTACATCCACAATTAGAATATAAAATGTTATGAAGCAAACTCTGATTTTTAAGGACTCTGACTAAATAAATCCCCACTTATAACAAAGTCTACAATTCCCACTAATTTATTGTTTGCAGAAAATAATTTCTTTTGAGCACAACATGAGCACTCTTACTCATAAGAGAAGTACTGTGTTCATAAAATAATTTTATCTTCGCTGATATAATAAGAAGTCAGTGGTTTCCTTTTTGTGGTAAACAATGGGTCTTAGGAAACACATTCCCGCTAAATGTCTTTTACATTTTTTTTTATACACAATTGGTTCAACTTCCTAATAATCACCATTTACCAGAAATGTGAAAGATAAAAATCTATCAAGATACACAATGAAATTAAGCAAGCCAAAAAGAGAAAAAGAAAAGAAAATTACAAAGAGGGCAGGGTGGAGAAAACTTCCAACCCAACACCAACCATCTCCAAGCTACTTTTTAAAACTGAGAATATCAGGGAGCCCGGATATATGCTGAGAATGTGGAGCCTGCTGGGGATTTTCTCTCTCTCTCTCTCTCTCCCTTGCTCTCTGCCCCTCCCCGGTTCATGCTTGAGCTCCAGCTCTCCCTCAAATAAATAAATGAAAGTTATCAAAAATATTTGAAAATTGGGGCACCTGGGTGGCTTAGCTGGTTAAGGAACCAACTTCGGTTCAGGTCATGATCTCACAGTTGGTGAGTTCGAGCCCCACATCGGGCTCTGTGCTGGCTTTAGATTCCGTGTCTCCCTCTCTCCCTGCCCCTCCCCCACTCACGCTCTGTTTCTCTCTCTCTCAAAAAAGAAAAAGAAAAAATATTTTTTAAAAAACTGAGAATATCGGTTTCAAGGTGACAAAAATCTACATCTTTTTTCTACATTCCCAAGGGACCATGCCCATCAGCATACAAACATATTATATGATCCCTACCTTAAGGGGAGAAAAAAAAAAGAGGCCTCCCATGATACTGTGATTTATTCTAAGAAATACATATTTGATCTTCATCCCATTTCTGGTACAGGACTCCTAAAACCCTTAGAATTTCCTAAGTGATGAGAGACTTAAAGGTGTCTTTTGTTGTTAATGAGGTGACTTGGGGGCCACACCTAAGGATCCGAACTAATTGCCAGGAGAAGCAACCATATGATTAGAGGGCTGGAACTTTCAGTGTCACCTTGCCCTTCACCTGGCGTCAGGGGGGAGACTGGAGAATGAATCCATCGCCAACGGCCAGAGATATAATCAACATGCCTGTGTCATGAAACCTCCATGAACACACAAAAGGATGAGGTCTGTCTGGAGAGCTTCCGGGTTGCATATGTGCAGACAAGGGGACAGTGGCACATTCTGAGGGCAGGGAAGGTCTGGGCCCTCTCCCCATATCTTGCCCTGTGCAGCTCTCCCACCTGGCTGTCCGAGCTCTGTATCCTGTTATAATAAACTAGTAATCTAATAAATAAAATGTTTCTTCAAGTTCTGTGAGCCACTCCAGCAAATGAATTGAACCCGAGGAGGAATTTTCTGGAACCTCTAACCTACAGTCAATAGGTCGGAAACCCAGGTTGACAACCTGGACTGGTGTCTGAAGTGTGTCTGTGGGGGCGGGAGTGGACATGGGGACATGGTGTTGTAGGACTTGGTCCTTCAACTGTAGGATCTGCTGATATGTCCAAGTAGTGTCGGAACTGAGTTGAATTGTAGGCCACACAGCAGGTGTCTGAGAATTGCCTGGTGGTGTGGGAAAAGCCATGCAATACATACATACACATCTGGAATTGATGACCAGAACGACTACCTCCCTTGACCACAAAACCCCTGTCCATGACTAGAGAATCTCTCTGCTCCCTGTTGTAGTAAAAGTCTCCCACACAGTTGTCTCTGTACAGTATTTTACTAGCTTCCCTTCACCCTCTTTTCTCATCTATCCGTTGCAAGGCTTTCTACCTTCCAGTCCGCAGGACTGTTTGTTGAGGTCACTAATGACCTCCATGCCTCCTGAAATCTAAAGGTCAGTATCAGGCCTCATCTGACTCCACAGCAGCACTTCCCTCCCTCCTTTTTGAAAGACTGTCTTCGCCTGGACTGCAAAATGCCACACTCCTGGTTTTCTTCCTCCTCCTATGAGATGGTCTTCCTCCACCTCTTTCCCAGCTCAGAACACTGAAGAGCCCAAGGTCAGTTGTTGGCCTTCTTGTCCACTGGCATTTACCTCTAAGTGACCTTATCCAGTCTCAAGGCCTTAAATTCAAATTTGGGATTTGTCAGCATATAGATGGTGTCTCTAACCCCACTCTCTCTCCTGAGCACTAAGCTCAAAAATCCAACCATCCATTTGGATGTCCATTTGGACATCAAATAGGATCTCAAACTCAACTCTTTATACATCTCCTTAAATCTTCACCTGCCCCCAACATTGCACCTCAGTAATAATACCATCATTCTTCTAGAAGTCACTACTTCATCCTAACAGAAAGTAAAAAGATGAACTGAAAAAACAACAACTCTTCTTAGATGCAGGAGAACAGTGAGGTCATAGGGCAAATCAGAATTCCCAGAATTGAAGAAACAGACAAATACAGAGTCACAACTTATAGAATAGAAACTTCCATGGAAATCAGTGCCAGGGTAAGAAAACCTGAACTTTAATTGGCAATTTGCTGGAGGTTCAGTGTGGACAACTTTGAGAGGTTAAAAACTCCAGGAATACCCAGTCATAGGAGAAATTCTACACTTTTATTTATGAGTTTTATCTCCAAGAGCTAGACCTGGTTCTCATAATGAATATCAGAGAAAAATCCCTTCATGCTTCTCAGTGGGAGGGGGTGGGGGTAAGAATATTCCAAAGCATTCTATTCTTCTTAACAAGGTCAGTCTTTAGGAGAAACTATTTAACCAAAGCCTAACTGACCTGGGGGAAAGGAAATACCCAACGGCCAGCCCACTCTAGCCATCCTTTCCTACCTAAGGGGGTAAAGGGAGAACTGAGAAGCACTTGTGAAATTCACAGTCCAGAGGCACAGGCTCACTAACACACTGACACCTCATCACAGAACCACAGAACACTTCTCTCCCCCCACCTTACCACATTACTAGAGGTCTATTTACAGCCATTTACTCAAAATCAGTACATCATGTCCAGCTCTGAAGAAAAAAATTACAATGCATACTGAAAGAAAACACACACACACACACACACACACACACACACACACACACACACACGGTTCGAAGAGACAGAGTAAACGCCAGAATCAGACTGGGATATGGCAGGAATGTTGGAATTATCAGGCCGGCAATTCAAAACAATTATGATTTATATATTTTCAGGGCTCTAATGGATAAATTAGACAGCATGCAAAAAGAAAGGGTCAATGGAAGCAGAGAGATGGAAATTCTAAGAACCAAAAGAAACAACTAGAGATCAAAAACACTAACAGAAATGAAGAATGCCTTTAATTGGTTTATTAGTAGCCTGAACTTGGCTGAGGAAAGAATCTCTGAACTTGAAGACAGCTCAATAGAAACTTCCCCCCCCCACCCCCCAAAAAAAAATAGATTAGAAAACTAAAAAGAAAAAAGAAAAAAGACTGGGGGCACCTGAGTGGCTCAGTCAGTTAAGCATCCAACTTCAGCTCAGGTCATGATCTCACAGTTTGTGAGTTCCAGCCCCACATTGAGCTCACTGCTATCAGCGTGAGCCCACTTCAGATCCTCTGTCCCCCTCTCTCTCTGCCCCTCCCCCGCTCAAAAGTGAATAAAATATTTTTTAAGTTAAAAAAAAAAGAATTAGTTGAATCAGTTTAAAAAAGGAACAAAAAAGGCTGGGAAAAAAAAAAGAATAGAATATCCTAGAACTGCAGGACAACTACAAAAGATGGCATATATACATAATGGGAATAATAGAAGAAGAAAGAAAGGAACAGAAGAAATATTTGAAACAATAATGCCTGAGAATTTTTTCAAATTCACGTCAGATACCAAACTACAGATCAAGGAAGCTCAGGGACCGCCAAGCAGGATACATACTAAAGAACTACAACCAAGCATATCACACTCAAACTACAGAAAATCCAAAATAAAAAGTCCTGAAAGAAGCCAGACAAGGTAAACACCCCACCTAACGAAGGAGCAAAGATAAGGATTACATCCAATTTCTCAGAAACCATGCGTGCAAAAAGAGAGTGAAGTGAAATATTCAAAATGTTGACAGGAAAAAACCACCTGGAATTCTGTACCCTGCAAAATCATCCTTCAGAAATGATGGAGAAATAAAGACTTTCTCAAACAAAAACCAAGGTAATTTGTTGCTAGAGGACCTGTTCATGTACATAAAGAAAGGAGAAGCATCAGGGAAGGGGTAACGAAGGTAAAATTAAAACTTCTCCTTATTCTTAATTGAGCTAACAACAGTTTGTTCAAAGCACTAGCAACAATGTGTTCAATTACATATGCTTATGTAAATGAAATGAAAAATAGCAATGATACAAGTAAAGGGAAGGGTGAGAGGAAACAGTATAGTATTATTTGAAAGCGGATTTAGATTAGTTGTAAATGTACATTGCAAACTCTAGGGCAATTGCTAAAAACAATTTTTTAAAATACAATTAATATGATAAGAAAGGAGGGGCGCCTGGGTGGCTTAGTAGGTTAAGCATCCAACTTTAGCGCAGGTCATGATCTCATGGTTCATGGGTTCGAGCCCCACGTCAGGCTCTGTGCTCACAGCTCAGAGACTGGAGACTGCTTTGGATTCTGTGTCTCCCTCTCGCTCTCCTCCCCTCCCCTGCTCATGGTCTGTCTCCCTCTCTCAAAAATAAACAAACATTAAAAAAATGCTAAGAAAGGAGAGAAAACATAATTATATAAAATACTCAACTTAAAACCATAAAAGGCAGAAAAAGATTAGAATACAAAACAGAGAACGCAGAACAAGGTCACAATCAGAAACAGTAACAAATATGATAGTTATTAATCCAACAACAGAAATAATCAATTTGAACATCAATTGTCTAAATGCACCAATTAAAAGAAAGAGACTGGCTCAAAAGAGCAAACGAGGCAGACTGCCTACAAGAAACTCACTTTAAATATAAAGACACAAATGGATTAAAGTAACTGCATGCAGAAAGATGTGCCATGCTAAACACTAATAAAAAGAAAAATGGAATAGCTATATAACTTTCATACAGAGCAGATTTAAAAGCAAGGAAAGTTATCAAGGATAAAGAGGACGACTACGTAATGACAAAAGGGTCAATGCTCCAAAACCTAACGATCTTCAATGTGTATGTGTCTAACGAACATCAAAATACATGAGGCAAAAACTGATAAAACTGCAAGGGGAAATAAATGAATCTACTATTATAGTTGAAGATATCAACACTCCTTTCAGAAATGAACAGATTTAACAGGCAGAAAATCAATAAGGACATAGTTGAACTCTACAACAGCATCAATCAGCTGGGTATAATTGACATCCCTAGACCACTTCATTCAGCAAGAGCAGAATAACACTCTTCTCAAGCTCACATGGAACATTCACCAAAATAGACGACATTCTGGCCCACAGAATACAACTTAAGGAACTTAGAAGAACAGAAATCCTACAATGCCTACTCTCAGTTCACAGTGAAATTAAACTAAAAGTCAATGACAGAAGGATAACTGGCAAATCACAAAATATTTGGAGATTTAAGAACACATTTTTAAATAATACGTGATCAAAAAAGAAATCTCAGAAGAAATTTTAAAATATTTTGAGCTGAATGAAAATGCTTAAAATTTGTGGGATGCAGCAAAAGCAGTGCTTAAATGGAAATTTGTAGTAGTAAATACATATATTAGAAAAGAAGATCTAAAATCAACAATCTAGGGGCGCCCAGTGGCTCAGTCGGTTAAGCGTCCAACTTCGGCTCAGGTCACGATTTCAGTTTGTGAGTTCGAGCCCCGCGGCGGACTCTGTGCTGACAGCTCAGAGGCTGGATGGAGCCTGCTTCGGATTCTGTGTCTCCCTCTCTCTCTGCCACTGCCCAGCTCATGCTCTGTCTCTCTCTCTCCTCCAAAAATAAACATTAAAAAAATAAATAATAAAAAATGAAATGAAATGAAATGAAATGAAATGAAATAAAATAAAATAAAATAAAATCAACAATCTAAGTTTCCACCTTAGGAAACTAGAAAAAGAAGAGCAAATTGAATTCAAAGGAAGCAGAAGGAAAGAAATAATAAGAATTAAAGCAGAAATCAATGAAACTGAAAACATGAAATCATTAGAGAAAAATCAATGAAACCAAAAGCTGACTAAGAAAAACAGGAGAGAGGACATAAATTACTAATGAAAAATGAAAGAGGGACATCATTACAAATTCCATGAACATTAAAAGATAAAAAAGTACTATGAACAACTATATGCCCACAAATTTAATAACCTAGATGAAATGGACTAATTCTTTGAATAGATAACCTGAATGGCCTTATATCTATTTTTCAAATTCAATCAATAATTAATTTAATTTGTATTCCCAAACTGAAAGCATCAGGCCCAAATGTGTTCACTGGTGAATTCTACCAAGCATTTATGGAAAAACTATAACAATTCTCTACAATCACTTTCAGAGATTAGAAGCAGAGGGAATACTTCCTAACTTATCCCATGAGGCCAGCATTACCAAAACCAAAGACATTACAAGGGAAGAAAACTATACAGACTAATATCACTCATTAACATAAGTGCAAAAATCCTCAACAAAATATTAGCAGTAATGTATAAAAGGAATTACACACTATGACAAAGTGGGATTTATCCCGGACATGCAAATACGGTCCAACATTTGAGTATCAATTAATGTAATCCATCATGTTAACAGGCTAAAAAAGAAAAATCACATGACCACATCAACAGTTGCAGGAAAAGCATTTGACAAAATCCAGTACCGAGTCCTAATAAAAACTCTCAATAAAATAGGAATAGAGGGCAACTTCCTCAACTTGATAAAGATCATCCACAAAAAAACTACAGCTAACATCATACTTAATGGTGTGATGAAAAACTAGAAGTTTCCCCAATAAGATCAGGAACAAGGCAAGATGTCCACTCTCACCATTCCTTTTCAACATTGTACTGAAGTCCTAGCTATACAATAAGACAAGAAAAGAAAAGAAATGATATACAGATTGGGAAGGAAAAAAATAAAACTGTCTTTGTTTGCAGATAACACAATCACCTAAGGTGAAAACCCAAAAGAACACACGCGCGCACACACATCCATAACTAATAAGCAATTATAACAAGGTTCAAGGATACAAGGTTAATATATAAAAGACAATTGTGTTCCTATATACCAGCAGTGAACAAGCAGAATTTGAAATTAAAAACAATGCCATTTACACTAGCACTCCCCCAAAATGAAATACTTGGGTATAAATTTAACATAATATGTACAAGATCTATATGAGGTAAACTACAAAATTCTGGTGAACAAAATCACAGAACAAAATAAATGGAGAGACAGTCCATGTTCATGGACAGGAAGACTCAATATTGTCAAGATGTCAGTTCTTCCCAATTTAATCTATGTATCCAATGAAATCCCAATCAAAATCCCAGTATGTTACTTTGTAGATATCAACAAATGGACTCTAAAGTTTATACGGAGAGGCAAAAGACTCAGAATAGCCAACATTATATTGAAGGAGAACAAAGTTGGAAGACTGACACTATCTGACTTCAAGACTTAAAATAAACTTATAATAATCAAGACAGTATCATATTGGGGGAAAAAACAGACAAACAGATCAATGGAACAGAACAGAGAACCTAGAAACAGACCCACATAAACACAGCCAAACTGATCTTTGACAAAAGAACAAAAGCAATACAGTGGTACAACTATGGCCTTTTACACAAATGGGACTGAAACAAATGGACATCCACATGCAAAAAAAAAAAAAAAAGAATCCAGACACAGATCTTGCACCTTTCACAAAAATTAACTCAAAAAAGATCATGGAGGGGCGCCTGGGTGGCTCAGTCACTTGAGTGTACGACTTAGGCTCAGGTTATGATCTTGCAGCTCGTGGGCTCGAGCCCTGCATAGGGCTCTGTGCTGACGGCTCGGAGCCTGGAGTCTGCTTCAGATTCTGTGTCCCTTTCTCACTCTGCCCCTCCCTCGCTTGTGCTGTCTCTCTCTCTCTCAAGAATAAATAAAACAGTAAAAAATATTAAAAAAAAAAAAAAAAAAGATCATGGACCTGAATGTGAAATGCAAAGCTATAAAACTAGAAAATAACAAAAAGCAAAAACCAAGATGACCTGGGGTATGGCAATGACTTTTCAAATACCAAAGGCACAATCCATGGAAGAAATACTTGATAACTGACTTCATTAAAATGAAAAACCTACTATGCAAAAGACAGTGTGAAGAGAATGAGAAGCCAAGCCACAGACTGGGAAAAAAAAATACTTGAAAAAAAAAACAAACAACAAAAACACCTAATAAAAGATTGTTATCCAAAATACACAAAGAAATCTTAAAAGTAAATAGGAAAATAATTCGATTAAAAAAATGGGCCAAAGACCTTAAAAGACACCCAACCAAAGAAGATATGCATACTGCAAATAAGCATATGAAAAGCCGCCCACATCATATGTCATCAGGGAAATGCAAATTTAAAATGAGATGCTGCCCCACATCTATTAGAAAGGCCAAAATCCAGAATGACTGACAACCACAAATGCTGGGAGGGACATGAAGGAACAAGAACTCTTACTCATTGCAGGTGGGAACACAAAATGGAACCACCACTTTGGAAGACAGTCTGGAGGTTTCTTAGAAAACTAAACGTACTCTAACCATATGACCCTGCAGTTGTGCTCCCTGGTATTTACAGGCGTTGAAAACATGCCCACACAAAAACCTGCACACAGATGTTGAACACAGCCATGTTTATAATTGCCAAAACTTGGAAGCCACGAAGATGTTCTTCAGTAGATGAACGGATAAACTGTGGTCTATCCAGACAACTGGAACATCATTTAGTGCTAAAAAGAAATGAGCCATCGAGCCAGGATATATAGGAGCCTTAAATACACAATGCTAAGGGACAGAAGCAAATCTGAAAGGCTACACAGTAAATGATTTCGATTACTGGTTACTCTGGAAAAGGCAAAACTATGGAGGAAGTAAAAAGACGACAGGTTGCCAGGGGTTAAGGAAGGGGAATGAACAGGCAGAGCAGAAAGGGTTTCAGGGCAATGAAAATACTCTGTAATTATAACAATGGATACATATCATTATACATTCATCCAAACGATAGAATATACGACACCAAAAGTGAATCCTAATGTAAACTGGGTAATTATGATGTGACAATGTGGGTTCAACAACTGTAACAACCGTACCAGTCTGGTGTGGGGGGGGGGGGGGGGGGGTCCTGATGATGGGGGACAGTGTACATGAGTAGGAGCAGTGGGTGTACGGGAAATCTCTATACTGTCAATTTTGCTGTGAATCTGAAACTGCTCAAAACAAAACAAAAGGCTTTATAAAGAATGTCTATAAAAAATAAAGATTAAAAAAAAATGTTAGTGGGGGGCGGGGGGAAACTCTTGCCTTATCTGATCAGGCTCTGATTCCAGTCGTTCCCACACATCTTACAAAACAGGTTTTCAGTTTTGGTTGCCATTGAAACAAAAAAGTAAAATTGTTTGGAAATTTTTTTAAATGACATACATGTAGCTGTATCAAAGACAATGGCAGAATTTCAACTTATCATAAACTGCTCTTTCCATTAAAATTAACTTTTAAGGGGTGCCTGGATGACTCAGTCGGTTGAGCGTCCAACTCTTGATTTCAGCTCAGGTCATGATCCCAGGGTCATGGGATCAAACCCCGCATCAGGCTTCATGCTGAGTATGGAGCTTGCTTAAGATTCTCTCTCACTCTCCCTTCACCCCTCCCCTGTTCACACTCAAGCTGGCTCAAAAAAAAAAAAATTAACTATTGAAAATAAAGTTTGGGGGTGCCTGGGTGGCTCAGTCGGTTGAGCGGCCGACTTCGGCTCAGGTCACAATCTCGCGGTCCGTGAGTTCTCGCGGGCTCTGTGCTGACAGCTCGGAGCCTGGAGCCTGTTTCGAATTCCGTGTCTCCCTCTCTCTGACCCTCCCCCCTTCATGCTCTGTCTCTCTCTGCCTCAAAAATAAATAAACGTTAAAAAAAAAAAAATTGAAAATAAAGTTTGTTTCATCAAAAAATTTGGATTTTTTTTTCCTGCACAAACACGCAAATAATGTTATACAAAAATGAGACAGAAATCACTGCAAAGACTGGTTTTCTACGGCCTGTGAAGGAAATCAATTTACAATACACTAAGTGGCATAAAAAAATGCAAAGTATGTGTTTATAAGCATTTTTCTAGCGAGAGGTCCACAGCTGTCAAATTCTCAAAGAGAGCCATGCATGACCCAGATAAGACTGAGAATGGCAATGTCTTAGGTGTAAGTGAAATCAAGACATTCGCCCACTATTTAATACTAAGGGTTCTACTACCTTCGTTTATGAAACCTTCTCTGACTTCCATCCTGTGTACATAGCTCCTTTCCACAGACATAAAAAGAAAGTAATTTATTACCACCCAAGTATTTAGAAAAGGGCTAGGGAGGGGCGCCTGGGTGGCTCAGTCGGTTAAGCCTCTGACTTCGGCTAAGGTCATGAACTAGTGGTTTGTGGGTTCGAGCCCCACATTGGGCTCTGTGCTGACAGCTCAGAGCCTGGAGCCGGCTTCAGATTCTGTGTCTCCCTCTCTCTCTGCTCCTCCCCTGCTCACACTCTGTCTCTCTCTCAAAAATAAATAAAGATTAAAAAAAATTTTCTTAAAAAGTGCTAGGGAACATCAGAAGTGTTCATTATTAGATACAAGAGAACAACCGGAAGTCAATTAAATCACCCCAAAACTTTTTTGGTTTTGTTTTTGAGAGAGAGAGAGAGACAGCGTGCGAGCACAAGTGTTGGGGAGACACCAAGGGAGAGAGAGAATCTTTTTTTTTTTTTAAGTTTATTTGAAAGAGTGAGCGAGTGTGAGTGCATGCGTGTGAAGCAGGAGGAGGGGTGGAGAGAATCCCAAGCAGACTCCCTGCTGTCAGCGCAGAGCCCCACAAGGGGCTCCATCTCACAGACTGTGAGATGAAATCAAGAGACAGACACTTAACCAACTGAGCCACCCAGGCACCCCTAGAGAGAGAGAGAAAGAGAATCACGCAGGCTTCACCCCAAGCATGGGGGCCCACAGGGCTCAATCTCACAACTATGAGATCATGACCCGACCCGAAATCAAGAGTCTGGTGCTTAACCAACTGGGTGCCCAGGCACACAAACCCCCACCACAATTTTTTTTGTTTGTTTTTAAGGATACATTCACATCTGGTTGACAAGACCCTGGAAAATTGGGCCATATAGGTTATGAAAGGCCCATAACCTCTAATCCAAAGGGGAATTTACCAAATAATCCAAAAGTAGGTTAAAAATTGTGTATCCAGAAAGATGCTTAACTGTAATAGATCAGTCAAAACCCGGGCTCCAAAGACTACCTGTGGGGATTCACTTAGAAGTTATGCGACACGAGGTAAGTTTCTTAACCTGTTTCCATGCTTATTAAAAAAAAAAAAAAAAGGGGGGGGGGGATGGAGAGCTTGGGTGGCTCTTTTTTTATATATATTTATTGACTTGGGGAGTGCAGCTAAAAGTCTGATTGACTTATTGTGAATCTTCCATGAATTTTCAAAGAACCAAATTTCAGTAATGACTCTAAAGCAATCAAAAAAGAACAACTGTTTACTATCAAATTCTTGTTTCCCTTCTTTTTTGCATACCAGGTCTCTTAAATCCTCAGAAATGTTTACTAAAATCTTCTTGCATTCCTAAAAATTTTGATACGTTTACTGTCTATGTTATTTGGCATATACAGTATTATCTGTATTCTAATTTCCTTAAAACCTACACTTCTTGTCACAACATAATGTTATTCTTTACGCTCTTTAGTGTTTGGGGGGGGAGGGAGGGGAGTATTTTGAGAGAGAGGGAGCGATAATGAGCAGGGGAGGGGCAGAGAGAGAGAATCCCGGGCAGGTCTTTCTCTGTAGGCACGGGGCCTAAGGAGGGGCTCGAGATCACGAACCTCGAAATCATGACCTTAGCTGAAACCAGGAGTCCATCACTTAACCGAGCCACCCAGGCACCCCTATACTATTTAGTGCTTTTAATTTAAATTCCCTGTGTCTAATTTTTTTGTATTCACAAGAATGTTGTATTTATGTGCTCCTCCACATATATTAAAACTTTATTCACTCTGTTTTAAAAAAATACTCAGCACACAGTAAGCCCTCTGTAAGGGTGTCCTCACTTACTTAAAAATACTAAGCATCAACTAGGTGTTAGGCACTGTGCTAGGTGGCTGGGAATATGTCAATGAAGATGTTGCCCTCTTGTAATTTACTTGCTAACAGTGGCAGATGATAAACTACATATAATAAGTAAATGATGGCGCACCTAGATGGCTCAGTCGGTTGAGCGTTCGATGTCGGCTCAGGTTACGATCTCATGTTTGAGAGTTCGAGCCCCGCGTCAGGCTCTGTGCTGACAGCTCACAGCCTGGAGCCTGCTTCGGATTCTGGGTCTCCCTCCCTCTCTCTGCTCCTCCCCCACTCACACTCTATCGCTTTCTTAAAAAAAAAAAAAAAAAAAAAAAAAGTAAATTGTGGAGTATGAAAAGGTGAAAAGAGCTATAAAAAAAAAAACAAAACATGGAACTTCAAGCACTGGGCGTGGTAGGAGTTGCAATTTTTCAATGGAATGCAGCTTATTGAAAAGGTGACATCTGAGCAAAGAATTCAAGAGGCAGCCAGGTGAATATCAGGAGTATTCGGGAAGAGCCAAGCCCTAAGGCAGAAACATGCCTGGCACTTCAGAGTGAGAACAAAAGGAGATTACAGCAGATGAGCGAGGGCAGGAGTAGTAGGAAAAAAGGATCAGAAAGGTAGGAAGAGACTGACTCAAGCATGGCCTACAGACAAATGCGCCTGAAGTGGAGGCAGGAGCCACTGCAGGATCTGCACAAGAGTAACAGGACGGTCGTGCGTGCTAAAGGAGCGCCCTGGCTATTGTGCTGACAAAGAGCACAGGGGAGAAGCACAGAAGGGGAGCACCTCTCGGTGGCAGGCTATGTGTGACTGAAGTGTTAGAAAAACCCTGGTCTTTCAGCATGAGAAATTGCTCTTGGATTCGGTTAACTGTCTAGCTCTGTTCCCCAGGAAACCATGAATGTCAGAAACCACAGAATGTCAGCTGTGTTACTAGGCAACATGGCTTATGGTAAAAATGACCCATTGGTAAATTGCTTGGGTCTGAGAGGGACTAAAAATACCTGGAGAGTGGCTGTAACTTTGGACTTCTCCTAGTGTGGTGACTCCTGTAATCGAGCCTGTACCCCGTGGGGATCCTAGAAACCTTGCTCATGGGTGGTCATACAAGGTAATGGCTTTTGTGGAACATGCAGCTTCTTAGGTTGGCTACATACCCCCTTCGTGGGAGCCTCATTATTCACACCTAAGCTCCACCTGAAGGAGGGGGCACAGAGAGTAGTTCTGGCTATTCTTCTTTCTTCTTTAAAAAAATAACATTAAAAGTAAACTCTAGGCCCACTGTAGACTTGAACTCACAACCCCCAGACCAAGAGTCGGGTGCTCTACCGACTGAGCCACCCCTGGCTGTTCTTTCAGAACTGCCACCAGGACCTCCCAAAAAGAACACTGGTGCTTCTCTGCTGACAAGTTGTGTTTCCTGTCCCATATCCTCATAAGTGAATGTGATGTCACATACGTATTGCCACAGGCCACAGGTCTGGTTGAACCCTACTAAAATTCCCTGGGTGGGCACTGTTCTAATGCAGTAGAATACGCAAGAAATAGCAGTAGCATGGACCAGGATGGCAGTGGTATAAGTAGGAACAAATAGTAAAATGTAAATATAATTTGAAGGAGGAGCTCATAGGATCTTCTAATGAATAAAACATGGGATGTGAAAGAGGAAAGTCAGGGATGACACCAAAAATTTTGGCCTTAGCAACTGGAAAGATGGAGTGGAAAATTGGGATAGGGGAAGAACTGGAGATCCGGAGTTCAATTTTAGACAATTTTGAGTTGAGGGTCATTCTCAACTCACTTTTCCCTTCTGTGACCCAAGATGGCAGCTCCAAGTATCATGAGCTCATATAACAACATCCAAGAGAAGGGCTGTACCTTCATATACCGAAGGAAACTAGACTCCAGCAGACTTCTGTGTCACTATCCCGAAACCAATCGTAAGCAAGGAGAATGGAACATAATGGGCTTTAGGCTGAGCCATATTCACAAACTACCACCTTCAGAATGGAGGCGAGGGAAGTCCATGAAACTCATGGGCACTAAATATCTGGACAAAATTGGGCCTCTATTAGCAAAGGAAAGACACGAATAGGTACAGTGTGTGTCAAAGGTATTAGATGAACCATCCACATCAACGTGGAATAAAAGATTAGTCACGCGGAATAAAAGATTAGTAATAAAGAACAGGTACAAAATAAGACAGGGAGCCAGGCTTCGGTAAGTGAGAGGAAGTGACCTACCTTCTGTTCCATGAAAAAACATGTAGACAAATCCTGTGACATTATACAACAACCAAGAAAAGATTCTAAATGATTTGAGGAAAAAACAAAAATGAAGACTCTGACTAAAATCAGAAACTCTCAACTGCAGGAGAGCAAGGTCTCAGAAATTTCTAAAGTGAAATAATTGTGACCTAGATTTTTATATTCAAATGATCCATCAAGTACGAAAGCAGAAAAAAGACACTTTCAGACATGTAAGGGCATTACTTGAGGGTATTCTCTAGCAACAAGGATGAAACCCAATAAAGTAGATGCGAGAACACAGTGGAAATGATCCAAGAGTGAAATGAAAAAGACGTCCCAGGATGGCAGCTGTGCAGCAGAAATAGACAATAATTCATCCTATTAAAACAAAATTAGTGAACTCCATGAAAGGAAGAAAGGAGTGGACTCCATTCAAAAGATACAATCACTAAGAAGCTGGTTTAATGACAGGAATGCATATGTTTCTTTTCTCAATAAAAAAAAGAAAATTATGCAACAGAAAATTCCCACAAAATGCTGATTGTTTACCCAGTCTTCCTCCCTTACTGCTTGCTAAAGAAACCTAATTGTTTTTTCTCTTTCTTTTTAAGGTTATCAGGTAAAATCACAGGATTAGAGAAGGGAGCCTCTCTCCCAGACCCATGGGACAAAGTCCCTGTAGATCTAAACTAAGCCTGGAAATCCCAGTCTCCTCTGCCAGTAATTGGCCTGAGCAACTGCTCCTGTCCCACTGTAGAGAAGCTGTTCGTTTCCGGCCTACGAGACATACAGGAAAATCATCTGGGGAGCTTCTTGAAAGATTTTCCAAGATGAAAAGAGATAGGACAGGGAGGAAATCTGTGATAATGGATGTTATTGGGCAACTGGCGAATTTGAATATAGACTGTCTTAGATGATAGTATTGCATCACGGCGGACATGGAGAGGTACCACCCACATAAAAACAACTCACCACCAGGCGGAGAAGTATGGTTATGCTGTTAGCTTCATCACGGTTGGCTTCGGCTGTCAAGAGGAGATCTCGGTGTTCTCTGGACAGCTCAAGCTCATAACTGAGAAAGGTACAGGCCAAGCCATTTCTACCCAACACAGAACGGTTCTAATGGACAATCCTGCCTCCAGGTCTGCTCCTTCTGCCGGCAGACAAGCCACCACAATCTGATGGCTCCACTTGCCCACTACTGTTTCCTTCTTTTTACATTTGTGCAATCCTAATCCTGGCCTCAGCATCTGCTTCTGAGCAAATACAAATGCTAAATTTCCTGAATTTAATCACTGTTCCACGATCACATGAGGAAGTCCTTTCCTTAGATGATATGCAGTAAAGCATTTAAGAATAAAGAGTCATGATCTCTACAATTTTCTGTCAAAAGATTCCCCCAAAACAACTATAGACCCATAGACCAAGATAAAGGAAAAAGCAAATATAGCAAAATGTTTATAACAAGTGAATCGAGGTAAAAGTTAGACAAGAGTCCACATGACTCTTCTCACAATTTTATGAGTTTTTAAATTTTTCTAAAATAGGTTTTAAAAGTGGGGAAGATCCAAAAGAAGCAGCACTCATTCTATGCCCTTCTCTCCTTTTAGGAAGTGAGAAAAGGATACTTAGTGCAGCGGTAACCACCGCCAGTAAAAGAAAGGTCAAGACCATCAGCTGGGTCACCTGTGGTCGGATATTCTGCAAAATGCTGCCAAAAGAACCAAAGTGAAACACCAGGATAAACAAAAAGCTAGTCAGGAAAGTCATAGCTCTGGGGTGCCTGGCTGGCTCAGTTGGTAGAGTAGGTGACTCCCGATCTCAGGATCGTGAGTTCAAGTCCTATGTTGGGTATAGAGACTGCTTAAGAAAAATCAAAATTAAAAAGAAAAAAAGAGAAAGTCATGGTTCAAATGTGGAAAAAAAGGACAGGATTTCGAGCAACTAATGGATTACAGGAAGAGAATCCATTTGTCTTTGACACTAGAAGCATCATCCTTCTATTGGCCTGGGTCATGATACTGGCATAGAGAGAAGGAAATGTCACCATAATTACTTCATCACTCTGCAATGAATATCTGCATAATAATTAAGACATCAGACCAATATAAAAACCAAGCACCAAAGCCTTCATTAAGGTTACAGAACAGAACATAAATGTTCTCCACCTTGTCAGTGTAAAAGGCACAGCTGACAGAGGTTGGAAGCTGGAGTGAGAGAGAGCAAAAACAGAAAGGACAAGCAGTGGGAAAGAGTAGGATTTTAATTTTGAATCCCTGAAGACTAGAAATCTCTAAGCATATTCCACTTGATCCATTTTTTAACAGTTTTTATTGAAATATAATTCACATACCATAAAATATACCAGTTTACTTTTAGTCTTTTTATTACTGAGTTATTACAGTTCTTTAGAGAACTTCGATAGAAGTCCCTTATTAGATAGAAATTGCAAATACTTTCTCCCATTTTGTGGGTTGTCTTTTCACTTTCTTGATGGTGTCTTTGAGGCACAAAAGTTTTTAATTGTGATAAAGTCCAATTTATCTATTTTATTCTTTGTTGCTTGTGTGGTCAGTGTCCTACCTAAGAAGGCTTTGCCTAGCCAAGGTCAGTAAGATTATTCATATTTTCTTCTACGAGTTTTATCATTTCTGCTGTTACATTTAGGCCTATGATGCATTTTTAGTTAATCTGGGTGTATGATGTGAGGAGGAAGTTCAAATTCGTTCTTTTGCATGTAAATCTCCAGGTTTCTCAGCACAATTTGCTGAAAAGACTATTCTTCCCCTATTGAATTTTCTTGGCACATTTGTGTAAAAAAAAAAAAAAAAAAAAAAACCATTGATCATAGAGCTTTATTTCTGGATTCTCAATACTATTCGGTTGATTTATACGTACTGACACTTTAAGGTGAAATCCAGGTAATGTAAGTAAGCATTTTAAAGCGTATGGCTCAGGGCACCTGGGTGGCTCAGTCAGTTAAGCGTCCGACTTCGGCTCAGGTCACGATCTGGCAGTTTGTGAGTTCGAGGCCCGTGTCGGGCTCTCTGCTGACAGCTCAGAGCCTGGAGCCTGTTTCTGATTCTGTGTCTCCCTCTCTCTCTGACCCTCCCCCATTCATGCTGTCTCTGTCTCAAAAATAAACATTAAAAAATAAATAAATAAAGCATATGGCTCAATACCACACAGTACATTCACAATGTTTTACAACCAACACCCCTATTTCCAAAACCTTTTCATCATCCCACATCCATCAGATAGTCCATCCTCATTCCCCATGACCTTGGCAACCACTCATCTAATTCACATCCGTATGGACATAACAGTCCTGGATATTTCATATCAGTGAAATCACATGTGATCTTCTGTGTCCAGCTTCTTTCACTCAGCAGGTTTTTGCGGTTCATGCACTCTGTAGCGTTTATCAGTAGTTCACGGTTATGGCTGAATAATATTCCATTGTGTGGATAAGCCACACTTTGGTTATCCACTCATTAGCTGATGTACATCTGGGTTGTTTCTACGTTTTAACTAATGTAAATGGCTATGTAAGTACAGAACTACTATAAATATTCATGTTCAAGTATTCGTTTGAGTACCTGTTTTCAATTCTTTTGGGTACATATGTAGGAGTAGACTATCTGGTTCATGTCATAATTCTAGATTTAACTGTTTGAAAAACCACCAAACTGTTTTCCACAGCAGCTGTGCCATTCTGCTACCGGCAACGTACAAGGGTTCCAATGTCTCCCTATCTTCACCAACATATGTGATTTTCTGTTTTCTGATTCATTCGCATGTGACATCCGTCACTCAACACAATACTCCAGGTGTTGTCTGGACGGTACAGAATAAAGTAAGACTAACACCTTTCCTCTTCTGAACCTCCTCCTGCTAAGTCCCTACTAGGAATCTATGCAGGCTTTCTCGTAGTCCCATTACATTTTATATCCAGATGGAGTTTATTACAGTAATTAAAATACCTAAGTTGTTTGTATTCAACCACATCTCCCTCACTCCTATAATTATGCAGATGTTTTCTCAACTCATATACAGGACTTCATATCAAACTCCTTTAAGTTATCATGGTAGCCTTGGCCCACCATTTCAGTCAGAAATATTTTTTAAAGTTACCCCTAAAAAATACATTTCATCCAAAAATGTGATAAGCGTAGTATCAATGTTTTTATTCACATTACAAAAATATGGACAGCAGCCTTCAGCAATAGGAATTTTTCTCCAGTTGTCATGAATTCCCTATCACTAATTTTTATTTATTTTTTTATCTTTATTTTTGAGAGAGAGCGAGAGTGCGAGCGGGGGAGGAACAGAGACAGAGGGAGACACAGAATCCAAAGCAGGCTCCAGGTTCTGAGCGGTCAGCACGGAGCCCGATGCGGGGTTCGAACCCACGAACCGCGAGATCATGACCTGAGCTGAAGTCGGACACTCAACTGACTAAGCCACCCAGGTGCCCCCACTATTACTAATTTTTAGAGTTGCTACTCAACCACTCATATTTCCACCTGATTTTATGGTCACCCAGCCCACACTCCTCCACTTGTCAACAGAGAAAGGTTGCAGAATGCCTGTCTGAAATTCACTGATACTGCATTCTCTGCATTCTCCTGACCCTCGGCCTAATAATCCTACCTAAAAAGAAGTATGGTTTGGGGCACCTGGGTGGCTCAGTCACTTACGGGTCCCAATCTTGGTTTTGGCTCAGGTCATGAGCTCACAGTTTGTTCTGAGCTGGAGCCCCGCATCGGGCTCTCTGCTGTCAGCACAGAGCCCGCTTTGGATCCTCTGTCTCCCTCTCTCTCCTCCCCTTCCACGTGTGCACTCTCTCTCTCAAAAATAAACAAACACTAAAAAAAAAAAAAAAAAAACAGGGGCGCCCGGGTGGCTCAGTCGGTTGAGCGTCCGACTTCAGCTCAGGTCATGATCTCACGGTTCGTGAGTTCCAGCCCCGCGTCAGGCTCTGGGCTGATGGCTCAGAGCCCGGAGCCTGCTTCCCATCCTGTGTCTCCCTCTCTTTCTGCCCCTCCCCCATTCATGCTTTGTCTCTCTCTGTCTCAAAAATAAATAAACATTAAAAAAAAATTAAAAAAAACAACTAAGGTTTGTCTAACATAATTGTCTCTAGTGAGCCCATGTAATACTTTCCTTTAAAAATATAATCACAGTCAATGTTTTTAGTACATAAAACACAATGAACTCAGATTAAGTCATACTACATTTCAAATCTTATTTGGAGTTTTATATAGCAACATCAAACTTAATACAAAGAAAAAGCAGTATGTATCTCGTGTTATACTTGAGATTATCAAGACAAATGTGTCGTCAATTTATTGTAATTTAGGTTTATACATCTTTTAAATTCTACAAGAGTCTCTCCTCAACCAGAAAAATTCAATAGGAAAAAAAAACATTTTCCACCAATCCAAAGCAAAATGAGATTTTAAGAACTCTTGTGTTTCTAGTAATACAGATTATTTTATTGAAACCAGTTTTCCTAATTCCTTTAAGAGCATATTCCTCACTCAAAAATCTCTTTTATGAAGCCTTCTTAGGTTGTTCAGGTCTAAAACAGCCTCCCCTACTCTGCCCTCTCATACCTACTTACTATCCTTACCACTCACTTTAACATCTGATGTTTGGTATTTACTGCTTGTTAACAGTTGGCTAATTTACCTATTGTCCGCAACAGGCTCCTGCAGAGAAGAGATGCTCATTCATTTCTAACCTCATCACCACAACATAGTATAATGCTTATGAAAAGGTAAGCACTCAAGTTCTTATATTAACTTATATCGCATATAATAGTTAGAAACCTATCCAGAATTGAAATCAAAGAGGAAATTATCTGATAAATGTGAAGACATTTCAGAGTATTGTGGTCCTTTGGGGTGACTGCAGTGTGGTAACTAAGGGAAAGCAGCGTCAAACAGAAGGTTCTCCGAGATGAGAGAGCTCCGTGCATATTTCCAGGTAGCAGGCAAGGAGGCAGGAAAAAATGAAGACACAGGAGGTGACGGAAAATATGGAAGAGATGAGATTGTGGGGCTCAGGAAAAAGAAGATAAAGGACATTTTTCCTTCTGAAAAAGGAAAGCTAGCTACACAGATACATTGAACCAGACAAGGGTTAACTTCAATAGGTGATTTTTAAGAGAGGAAGACCATGTTTATTTAGCTAATATTTATCAAGCAAGCACCATGTCAGTTTCCTGTAGTGCAATCAATTGCTGCAGTGACAAATTATCAGAAACTCAGTGGCTTACAATACATTATCTTACAGTTCTGGAAGTCAGAAGTCCAAAACAGGTCTCACTGGACTAGAGCCAAAGTGTCGGCAGAGCTGGGTTCCTTTCTGGAAACGCTAAGGATAATCCATTTTCTTGCCTTTACCAGTTTATAGACGCTGCCCACATTCCTCAGCTCCCAGGCCCCTTTTATCTTCAAAGCCTCGGTGGACATTTGGTTCCTTCTCATGATGCTATCTCTCTGGTCCTGACTCTTCTGCATCCTGCTTCTCTTAAAGACCCTTGCGATTACATTAGGCTCACCAGATAACCCAGAGTACTCCCTTTCAAAATTAGCTGATTAGCAACCTTAATTCCACCTGAAGCCTAAATCCCCTTCAGCTGTGTGATACAACGTCCTCAGTTCCGGAGATTAAGATGTGGAGGGAGGCCGTTATACTGCCTGCCACAAGCACTATGCTGAGTGCTTTGTTTGTATCTTTTAATTTAATCCCCACAACAACTCTATTTTACACGTGAGGAATCTGAGGCCACCCCACTTTCAGACTTGACAATGACTCATAAGAGATACTACTATAATAATATTCACTACTGGTGTAACTGAACCAGTAGAATCAGGATCCAGATAACACAGCCTCCACTGGTCTGTCCCAAAGCCCTCACTACCCTCTCTCTACGTGTGTGTGTGTGTGTGTGTGTGTCAGGGTGAAGGGAAAAAGGCTTCTCCTTCTCCCATCAACCAAAACCATATCCTCTTTCATCGTGTGAAATCTCTGTGCATGATTTTGTAAATCTCTCCACACCATGCTGCATTCCACTTAGGCTTTGGTGTATGCGATGAGGTCATATGGTAGTATGTTAAGAAATAAGGCAACACTGGGTGTTATAGGAAAGCGATGAATCACTAAATTCTATTCCTGAAAAAAATAGATTTTGATTTAAAAAAAGAAGTAAGGCTAAAATTATTTCATTTGTAGATTCCTTCCTAAATGGTATAATTTTAGGTTCCAGATTTGAACATATAAATTATTTTTATAACTATTTCCAGTATTCAGATATATCCCCCAAGGTATAATATATTGGATTAGAGATTATCAACATTTTAATATGTCTCGACACACATAACCCATTATTTTTCAGGATCCCATCAACCATACATATAGGAAAGTTTCCTTTTTGAAAAAAAATGATTGCAATATAATTGACTTCCAGGTATCTCTCCTCATTTAGTAATGAACTCTTATGTTGTTCCATCGCTCTCCCTAAACACTTGGGTAACAATAATTTTCTTTCCATGTCCTAAAAAAAGGCTCCAGGCATAGGATGGAGATCAGGGAAATGGTCTGTGATTGACAGCAAAAGCCTTGATGTTACATGGTTGGCAAATGACTTGATTGAACTTTCGTCTCTAGAGCAGCCATTGTTTTTAATGTTTATTTATTTTTGAGAGAGACAGACAGACTTCGAGCAGGGCAGTGGCAGACAGAGAGGGAGACATACAATCCAAAGCAGGCTCCAGGCTCTGAGCTGTCAGCACAGAGCCTGACATGGGGCTCGAACTCATGAACTGTGAGATCATGACCTGAGCCAAAGTCGGATGCTTAACCAACTGAGCCACCCAGGTGCCCTGAGCAGCCATGTTTTAAAAAGATTTATTTATTTTTGGGAGAAAAAGCGCAAGCGGGGAAGGGGCAGAAACAGAGGGGGACAGAAGATCCGAAGCAGGCTCTGCGCTGACAGCAGCAAACTCGATGGGGGGCCGTGAGATCATGACCTGAGCCAAAGTCAGATGCTCAACCTACTGAGCCACTCAGGTGTCCTGAGCAGCCATTTTTAATCTTTTCAGGATCATGGACTCTGCTTTGAAAGCTGATAAACCTATGGACCTCTTCTCACTAGAAAAATGCATATGCACTCACACTCAAAATTTTTCATACAACCTATTTTATTGCATTTTAAATCTACTGCCATCACAGACCATATAAAACTAGTCTTTACAAGGATATCTGTATGTCTCACTTTTGGTTGTGTGCCAAAATTTGCTACACCCAGAAATAAAAACCTAAAGTATGCAATAAAACGAACCAAACTTTAATTATTTTTGACAAATAGATACCAAAGTAGTGATGACTGCTGGCTGTAGAGCCTCTGGCACCAAAACATGGTTCTCAGGGAAAACCCACCTCTTTTACATTATTCCCCAGGGAGGCCTGGGAAAACACGGGTGTCACAAGGCTCAGGTCCCAACAATAAGGAAAATGATGTTAACTGAATTTAATGAGTGTTTCCCAAAATAATAACATTTTATACTTTGTATACTTATAAAAAGGAAAGATGTGCTTTGGTTTGAAGTACGCTCCACACCCAATGTAGGGCTTGAACTCACGACCCCAAGATCAAAAGTCACATGCTCTACTGACTGAGCCAGCCAGGTTCCCCTAGGAAAGACAGGGTTTTAAAATTGGAAAACATTAATATACATGTAAATATTTGAGGAAAAAAGCATACCAGACCTACTAGTTCAAAACGTATTAAGCTCAAAGTGGAGTACCCACACCTGTCAGAGACAGGGTGATGATCATGCCGCTGGGGTGAAAAGAAAATCCTCTAAGACTAAACGTATGTGTTATCTTAAATTTGAAATTGAGCCTTACGAATACTCAGTACGTGAAATCGACACCAGCACGTTCTTCCCTTCCTGCATCAGGCTGCCGCAGCCTTGTGGCCTTTACGTGAAGAACGCCAGTTACCACGGATTGCCTCACTCGACCTCCAGTGTACCTCTAGGCACCCTGAAAGGCACCTTTCCTAGGAGTCTGGGGGTAAGCACGGTTGTGGAAGTAAGAGTTCTGTCTACAGCATCACTCCAGCGTCCAGTCTCCAGCTTCCTGGGTGGCAAGAAGCAGAGTGGCAGGAGCCACAGAGCGGAAGCTTTTTGATCTGACTTCCCAGTCCTGAGCCGATGCGCTCCGTCTGTCCCGCAGTTTCCAGAGCGGCCACAGAGGTGGCACAAGCTCTGGCTCCCAGTACAGGGACAGGGACGGCGGTGCCTTCTGAGTTCCCCTGAGGGGTCACCTCTGGATTGTCGCCCTAGAGGAGCTGTTAGGCTCTTCTAACAGTTCTGTAAGCATCTTATACCCTTTCAGTAAATCTCGTCTTGTTTCAAATACTCAGAAGAGTTTTGTTTGTGGCACTGACTGCACACACAGTGTTCTAGGAGGTCCAAGTAGGTCAAGGAAAGAAGGCAGGCTCCACACCCTGGAGGGGCTGTTTGTGACGCCCTCACTGGTTTGTTCACTTTCAGCAAACTGCCACATCCTGCAGCTTCCTTGGGCCCAATTAAGTACATCTGCAGATCTCATTACAATTATGATCTCACTCACTAATGGGTTTTCAAACAGTTTTGCAAACGAACAAAGTGAAAAAGAGACAGCGAGACAAACCAAAACACAGACTCTCAACTATAGAGAACTGAGGGGGGCAGGAACTAGCATGGGGGAAACAGCTGATGGGGATTAAACGTGCCCTTGCAGTGATGAGCCCTGAGTGATGTATGCAACTGTTGAATCACTATATGTACACCTGAAATGAATAGAATACTGTATGTTAACTATACTAGAATTAAAATTTTTTTTAACTAAAAAAAAAAATAAAGACTGCCAGAATTGGATACTTAATTAAAGTATCAGTAACAAATAAGAACAGATTTTTGCAAGGGCTCCTGGGGGGCACAGATGACTCTTGACTTCAGCTCAAGTCTTTTTTTTTTTTTTTTTTAATGGTTATTCACTTTTGAGAGAGAGAGTGTGAGCAGGGTAGGGGCAGACAGAAGGAGAGACAGAGGATCCGAAGCAGGCTCTGCACACTGACAGCAGCAAGCCTGACACGGGGCTCGAACTCACGCACCATGAGATCATGACCTGAGCCAAAGTCAGACGCTCAACTGACTGAGCCACCCAGGAGCCCCATATCAGCTCAAGTCTTGATCTCAGAGTTGGGGAACCTACTTAAAAAATTTTTTTTTAATTTAAAAATAAAAAATGAGAGTTTTGCAAAGAAAGGTGGATTAAATATAATAAAGCAAAATACAAGCAAGCAACAAGAAAATGCCAGAACTGACAACTGTGTGTTAACAATACCAGTACTTTATCAAAACTGTAAGGTAAAAGTGATTATCTTGTAAACTGTAAAACTATACAGCTTTCAGAAGAAAACAAAGGAAAAACATCTTTGAGACCTACCACTGGACAAAGAGTCCACAGATGTGACACCAAAAGCACAATTCATAAAAGAAAAAAAAAATGATTGAATGCACTACATGAAATTTCTAACTTCTTCACTGTAAGAGACCCTGTTAAGAGGATGAAAAAAAAAAAAAAAATTTTTGCCACTCACGTATCTGACAAAGAGCTTATTCTCAAAGCTCAGTAATAAAAAACAATCCAAATTGTTCATTAGGGAAACAATTTGCCCACTGGGAAAGACAATTAAAACCACAATGAGGGGGCACCTGGGTGGCTCAGTCGGTTAAGCACCCGATTCTTGATTTCGGCTCAGGTCATAATCTCTCGGTTTGTGGGTTCAAGCTCCATGTCAGGCTCCACACTGATGAGGCAGAGTCTGCTTGGGATTATCTCTCCCTCTCTCTCTCTCTGTCTCTCCCCCCCCCCTCCAAAAAATATGAATAAAAACTTAAAAAAAATTGTTTTAACCACAATGAGATATCACAACTTTTTAGAATGAGTAACATTTTAAAAATAGAGAAAATACCAAATTCTGACAAGTGTGTGGAGAAACCAGATCTTTCATACGTTGCTGGTGGGAATAGCCACTCTGGAAAATAATCTTATAAAATTCACCATACACTTACAATATGAACCAGCAATTGCACTCTCGGGCATTTATCTCAGAGAAATGAAAGCCTATGTTCACACAAAAACCTATACATGAATGTTTAGAGCAGCTTTATTCGTAATAGCCAAAAACTAGAAAACAAATCATATGTTCTTCAACAGGTGAACAAACTGGGACTATGGCACATCCATACAATGAATACTAAGTACTCAGTAATAAAAAGAAATGAACTACTGATACGTTGGACAACTTGGATGGTTCTCTAAGGCATTGTGCTGAGTGCAAAAGTCAACCTCACAAAGATACATACAGTATGATTCCATTTATGTAACATTCTCAAATGACACAGTTATAGAGAGACAGAACAAATTAGCTGTTGCCAGTAACCAGGGAAGTGGGGGGGGGGGGGGGGGGACTTTGAGATGCATGAGGGAGTTTCTTGCCAGTAATGGACCAGTACTGAATCTTGATTTTAGTGGTCATTAAATGAATCTAGACATGAAACGTTATCTATTGCACAAAACTATACACACACACGTACACCTGAATGAGTGCATTAAAAAAACACGAAAACTGGGGCGCCTGGGTGGCTCAGTTGGTTAAGCATCCGACTTTGGCTCAGAGCATGATCTCGCTGTTTGTGGGTTCGAGCCCCACGTTGGGCTCTGGGCTGACAGCTCAGAGCCTGGAGCCTGTTTCAGATCTGTGTATCCTTCTCTCTCTCTGCCCCTCCCCTGCTCGCACTCTGTCTCCCTCTCTCAAAAATAAATAAACATTAAAAAAAATTTTTTTAATAAAAAAATTTAAAAAACCATGAAAACTGAATATGGCTACTTAACAGTACCGTACCAATGTCAGTTTCCTGATTTAATGTTAGTAACGTCACCTTACGTAAGATATTATAACCAGGAGAGCTGAATGAAGGTTACACAGGACTCCCTGTCTATCTTCACTACTTCCCATGAGTCTATAATTATTTCAAAATAAAGGGTTTTTTTTAAGTGACGGTCTTCAATCATACTGATTTTTAAGATTACTAATATTCTAAATGTATCGAAAACATAAAAATAATACATTTTAAATTGTTCTACAATGTTTTTCAACGTTATCTCATTCTTGTTAGGGTCTTACAATGTACAATATATGTGGTATGTAGTTTACAGCAAACGGACATACTGAGAATGCAGACACAATTATTTATACTGCTGGGGTGTGACAGGAAAACTGGCAGATCTCTACTAATAGAGGCTACAAAAGTCTAAGATTCTATCTGTCCCTTGAAGGTTTTACTTAGGGAAGCACATACAAGAACAGGAAAAACAATGGACTGAGAATTGAAAAGAACTCTCTTCTATCTAAACTTGCAGTTTAAACAAGTCACAATCTCACTGTCATCTACAAAATGTAAGGGTTGTATCAGATCATTCCCAAAGACATTCCAGTTCTGAAAACACTAACTCCACGAATTCTACAACAGGAAAAAATGAAGCAACCATAAAGAAATATATGACTAAAACTCTAACCAATATTTGCTGAAAGTATACTAAAGTTTCAATATTGCCAGGAATATTAAATACAAGACATAGTCTAAGTTATCATTAACACAAACATCAAAAAGGGCACCTCCAAAGACAATTTTACCTAAAAGAAAATAGATTACCAAAAGATCCAGGTGACATGTAAATATCCAGGTAACAGGCAAAGGTGGCTATTTTGCATGCAGCCTCATGGTTCTTGAAGGCCTCTAATTTCTGCTCTTGGAATTACATTAGGTTCTGAATTGCAACAAACGATATACCATGCATTCAAGCATCCTGATGTACAAGCTTGGGGATCATGATGCGGAGCAAGTAGAATATCAAGACATCTAAGAAAGAATTCTTTTCCTCTTTTCCATCCACTTAACTAATTACTCACCATCCACTTGACTTAGTAAGACAGAATTTTAAGAGGTCTATTATTCAGGGGAAGCTAAACCTCCACAAGGTAATAATCCCATCCTATTACACAACCCGCTATCCAGAAACATCATCTACCTGAAACAGAGTCCAAAACCAGGGAAGAAGTGAGAGTCATCTAAGCAGTAAAAGCCAACAGAACAAGGTCCTAGCACTAAAGGACCGGCTCTTCTGGCTCCTTATTCAGAACCTTCTATCATTTTTATCCACCATTCAACGAGTGTAGTTGCAGATTCTACTCTTACAGCACACTAAAAATATCAAATTAGAAAGGCAAGGAAAGTACGAGAAGCAGGTATAATGAGAGTAAAGAGATACAGCTAACAGTAAAGCAATAAGCAAATCAATCCCCAACCAGACATGATTTAGAAAGGAACAGTTTCACCAACAAATGAATGAAATACAGTGGTCTGCATGCTGCTGCCTGAGGAAACTAATGGCTGGAGGTTCTTCTGCAAATAAATCATTATGTGCTCATGGGCGCCCAAGACACGTGAAACACGGAACCACTAAAGTGGTGTTTTTTGGGGGCGCCTGGGTGGCTCAGTTGGTTGGGTGTCCGACTTCGGCTCAGGTCATGATCTCACAGTTTGTGAGTTCGAGCCCCACGTCAGGCTCTTGCTGACAGCTCAGAGCCTGGAGCCTGCTTCAGATTCTGTGTCTCCCTCTCTCTCTGTCCCTCCCCTGCTCGTGCTCTGTTTCTGTCTCAAAAATAAATAAAAACATTAAAAAAAATAAAAATAAAGTGGTGTTTTTTTAACCAGTATTATAGACAGCATAATCCATCTTAAATTTTTAAATGAAGAAACAAAACTGAAAATTGTATTTAAATTATCCATATTCTAGCATTCTTTAATATTGGAACTAAATTACATCACATCTGAATTTTACCATGAAATAGAGATATAACAAAACTCAAAACAGAACAAAACAAGGAATCCTGAGTTGAAATATTATGTTAAAATCCATTCAGGCAACAGATCATACGTGTGAATACTTTATGACCTAAAAAGTGAGGCTGCATTACAGTGAGTGAACAAACTAATATCCCTTTCTCATCAACTCCGACACCCTTTAATAAATAAAACGATCAAAACACAACACTTCAACCTCTCTCAAGTATGGATGCTCTGAAATAGAGGTGTATCTTACAATTGCTGTCACCCAACAACAGGATGTAGTTGGTGAAAATTTTATCTCCTAGAAACATCAAGAAAGCAGCAGCATCAAAGTGTCTTAGGTCTGATCAAAAATGGCCACTCAAAATAATCTTTAAAAGATAGGGGCTCATGGGTAGCTCAGCCGGTTAAGGTCCGACTTTAGCTCAGATCACGATCTCAGTTTGTGAGTTCAAGCCCTGCGTGGGACTCTATGCTGACAGCTCAGAACCTGGAGTCTGCTTCGGATTCTTCGTCTCCCTCTCTCTCTCTGCCCCTCCCCTGCTCTCTCGCTCGCGTGCTCTCCCTCTGTCTCTCAAACATAAACATTAAAAAAAATTTTTTTAATAAAAAAAATTCTAGAGCTCATAGATTTATTTATTTTAACAGTCTCCATGGCCCCCAGCACCCTGCGGAAGACCAGATTTGTTTGCTAGCATACTTTGGCAGAAGCTATGCAGAAAAATAAACAAGAGTGAATAATAAATTCACCTGGGTGTGCCCTTTGTTTACACTAGTTTTAATCCTCAGGTACCACTCTGCCTATTTAAGGATCCTACACAGAGAAGCTCACAATTTTGGTAGAAATAGACTTAATTTTATCTTCAGTGCTAGGCAAGTACACAGAGTAGGTGCAAGTCTCAATAAAAATCTGCTGAATGAATGGCGATTTCTCAGTTGATTAGGCCAACTGACTGCTTACAGCTGGGTTTTCTATTAAGGAACCTTTGGAAAACCATTTTCCCCGTAGGCTAGCTTAAAGAATCACCTAAGACAACAGAATCTTATCACCCAATTCATCAGCCCAAATTGTAGCTCCTTTTTTTTTTTTAAGTTATTTATTTATTGTGGGGGGAGGGCAGAGAGACAGAGAGGGAGAGAATCCCAAGCAGGCTCTGCTCTGTCAGCACAGAGCCGGATGTGGGACCCGAACCCACAAACCATGAGATCACGACCTGATCCGAAATAAAGAGTCAGACCCTTAACCCACTGAGCCACCCAGGTGCCCCTGTAGCTCCCTTTTTATAAGGAGCAACATAAGGTTTGAATACAACCTGTGTATGTGATTTGATAATGAAGAAATGTCTTCCCACATTCCTCCTTGGGCTACTATGAGGAGTGCCTGTTGGCAATCTCAAAGCAATTTTTAATGCTCTCTAGAGATTAAAAGAATCAAGAAATGAGAAGAGATTAAGTTTAGAAGTATGTACTCCAAACATATTTTATTTTATTTAACGTATTTATTCATTTTTTGAGAGACAGAAACAGAACATGAGCGGGGGAGGGGCAGAGAGCAAGGGAGACACAGAATCTGAAGCAAGCTCCAGGCTCCGAGCTGTCAGCACAGAGCCCGACACGGGGCTCGAACCCACCAACCTCGAGATAATGGCCTGGGCCAAAGTTGTCATGACCTGAGCCAAAGTTGGCCGCTTAACCAACTGAGCCACCCAGGCGCCCCTGTACTCCAAAAAGTATTTTTGGGTAAAGGCAGGTAAACTGTTCAGCAACACAGGTTTTGACCAGTTTTTGAAATGTTTTGAACACACACTAGTGGTAGCCCTGTATCTCAAGAAAAAGTAGAAAAAACATAACTGAGCCCAGAGAACTGGGTAATAAGTAAGTGTGTAAGAACTGATTATCTTTCTCCATTCCCAATAAACACAACTTACTAATTAAAACTTTCAAATATGATGGTTTAAGGCAAGTCCTACCAGAAGGTAATAAAAGAAGGGGGAAGAACTCGAAGAATAAACACCAAACCATTACCAGTAGTTATAATGTGATCATGGAAGTGTATGGGGGGCATTTTTAATTCCCAAACTCTACATTTCTTTTGTATCAATGTTTTACAATAGCATATGTATCACCGTATTGGTGATAAGGGGAATATGGTTCTACCTCTAAACACACATACACACTTTCTCCAAATAAAAACAATTTGAACTTCTTTAAAGCTTATGGTTTTTTCAGAATACTGGTGGGATAACAAAAAAATGCTCCAGTATTTTAAGCAACCACTAAAAAGAAAAAAGAAAAAAGAAAAAAGAGGGAGGACCTCCAACATTTGTTAATGGTTTTTTACCAAAGTCTACAATCTAATGAAGAAAATACAAACATAACCACACCTAAGTCAGAGCATGGCTTGTGCTGTAAAAGGTTTTATAAGAGCAAGAGGAAAGAGCAATCGCTTACGATTAGGAGAACAGAAGAAGAGCGTGCAGACAAGGTGACATTTGAGCTGGGTTAGATGGATGATCCCTCTAGCGAGGTAACAACAGTTGAAATTCAGAGCACATGCTCTGCCCCAAAAAAATATTTTACAGATAAAAATAGTTCAAGTAGAGAACATACACCCAGCCAACCCCCAAACATATTTTATCTTTTAAAATTTCTTTAAAACTATAAAACCTGCTGTATAAAGCAATGAAAATTTTCCCATCTCACCTAGATTTCTCCTATACCACTATTCCTTTACCATTTGGGCACGAGTCCTATGTCGCGGTCACTTTGCACCTGTTACTGTGCTGAGATATACACTGTCTTTTTCCTATGGATAATAATTTTGCATCTTCCCATTAACCTGTATACCTTTGAGAGCAATGACTGTCATCCATTTCTACTTTATCTTTCCATAATATTCCTTAAATAAATGGATACTCAACAGATATCACTGACAAGTTAAACCTAGTTCTAATAATTGTGACAATTAGCTATCACTATCACAAAAGACGTCCGTGGAACAGGTATTGTAAACAATTAAATCACATTTTTTGTACAAAGAACTAAAAGCATCCTAGATGCTTCCCCTAGACACTGAACTAATTGCTGTGCTTTGGTATAACTTGTTCACAAAGGTGCTTATTAAAAAAAAAAAAAAAAAAAAAATTAAGTCTCTGAAGCAGCCTTTACAGAACATTATCTCTTTGTCACAAAGTCCTAAGACAACATTTATTGTGACACAGTGAATTTGCACAGAAATGAAGGACAGTCCTAGGTCCCAAGGATCTCAAGGGACAGTTCACAAACTCAAGAAATATCTTGGCACTGTGTATATGGAAGACAATGTGTCTAAAACAATACGAAAAGCACACAGGAAAAATGTTTTCCAAGAAGCATAGCCTAGGTATTTCAAAGATAATTCTTTCTGAAAGTTCAGATTCTCTCCTCTATTGTTTAAGCTGGAAGTAAACTAAGAAATTTGGAAACTTGTTTTAATCTTCTACTTACTACATTATGAGATGGAAAGGAAGATTATGGCTGCAAGCTTGACATCATTATCACAGAAGAGGATCAAAGGGGAAGGAGGAGAGGAATATAGGTGTAACAATGCTAGATACTATCAAGATTACTACAAAAGAACATGTTTTTTTGTGTGTCTGCACTTCCTAAATTCTGTGGGAAGAATAAAGTACTTCTCAAACATTATTATCTGAAATTGGCTTTCAGTTTCCCGAGTATAATTTCTCCTTTCTTGTTATTGCCAAGACTGTGAAATAATGCTCCACACCAGTCAGAAAGTTACTAGACAGTGAGTTCATCAAGGAACACTTTGGGAAGTTGTTAGTACTGCATTAAAAAAAAAAAAAAAAAAAAAAAAATCACTGGGCCAGGCGTTCCAACAAAATTCACTCTTCCAGAGAAGCAATTTTTACAAAATAACTCAGAATGGAAGAAAAGACGGGATGGAATGCTATTTTTGATAGAGTAGCAAAAAAAAAAAAAAAAGACTACAGAATAACACACCCACTGCTACTTTGTTTATAGGCTTGTAACTTGCACATGCAAGTTCTCTACAAAAGTATTGCTCAAGAAGAAACTGTCAAAAATGAATGCTTATGAAAACATTTCTTTTCTAAATAAGGTCTCTAACAAGGGATGTGCTGTTTCTAAATGATTTCTTTAGCAAGTATTGACAAGTATAGCACAGCAATAATGCTCAGGATGGAAAAAAAATCTTATACTTGTTTTATCAATAGTAAAAGTTGCTCTTACTAATTATACGGCATAGGAGTTCTGTAGAAGAAATTAACTGTATGGTTGATACCTGCTAGTCAGAACACTACAAAACCAACTTCATTTCTTTACAAAAAGTTTTTTTTTTTTCCTAATCTTATAGACCCTAGCAACCTAATGGTTGGTTTTGTTATGCGGGTTGTTCTTCCCCCCTTCCAAAAGAACCTCCGCCAGTAAATCGAGGTAACTTTCCTCAGTTCAAAGGTTAAGGCAAATTCAGTTCTACGTAGACCTGTTACCCCTCATCAACATAGCTCCCTTTTTTCCCCCTATTATCTTGGCCTGAGAAGAAGTTAATGCTCCCGTATAACTGCCAGTCCAAGAGAGAAGTGATTTTCGGTGCCGGGGAACGAAACTGGGATAGGAGGAAAAAACGACGGCAATCAAGAACCATCTCGCCCTAGAAATCATCCTCTCCAGAAAGGAGAATAGAGTCGCTGACCAAAGAACCTGCTGCCCGGAAGGCACAACTTCCATCCCCCGCCAAAGAAAAGTTGCAAGGAAGAGCTCGTCGCCCAGGCAGCCCGCGCGGGTGCGGACACCGAGAGCAGCAGAGAAGCTCATCAGGCCCGGGCGGCGCGCGAGCCGGGGCTGCGGCGTCCGTGGGGCCGACTCCGGCTCCGGCAGGCTGCGGGTCTGGGGGTGCGACCGCGAGCAGTGGGCGGAGAAACGAGAGCAGAGGAAAAGAGGGACAATGCTGGGCCGGGCGGGCGACTCCGCGCGCTCCAAGGGTCCGTAGCGCCTCTTCCCGCCCGGGGCCGCCAGCTGCCGCGCCAAGTTTGCTCCTCAGCCCTCCCTTCACGGCCGGGGCGGCGAAGCCGTGGCTGCCGGCCTCCCTCCGCCTGGCCGCCGCCGCCTTCCTCCCCGCGGGGCGGCTCCCGCGAGTCGGCGAGCCGGCGGCGCGCGCGAGGAGAGCCGCGCGCGCGAAGGGGAGCCGGGCGCGCGAGGGAAACGGGGCGCGCGAGGGAAGGCGGGCGCGCGAGGGGCAGGGGGGGCGCGAGGGGAGGCGGGCGCGCCAGGGGCAGGGGGCGCGCGAGGAAGAGGCGCGCGCGACGGGAGCCGGGCGCGCGGGGGAGCCAGGCGCGCGGCGCTCCCCGAGGACCCGCTGCCGCTCCGGCGGGTTTTCGGTTGAGGCGGGGGCTGCGCCGCCGTTTACCGTCCGTTATGAGTCTTTGCCGGGGCGCCGCAGCCTGCCAGCCATCCTGGCCCGCCTCCCCCTCGGCTCTCATCAGGAAGGGCAGCCGGGCGAGGGCTGGCGACCTCGTCTCCTGCCAGGGCTACGGCCGCCGGGCGGTGGGCATCCCGGCGCCTGCCCCTGGGGCTGGAAGAGAAAGTGAAATGAAGCGTCTTTCCCCAGGCGACACCTACCCGTCCCCAGTCCAAGTGCAGCTGCCTCGCTCCTCGGGCGCCGCCGGTCCCCGCCCTCGGGCCCCGGGCTCCGTTCTCTTGACAATGGCGCGTCCCCTTTAAGGAATAATCCGATCGGAACCGATCTGTGGTTAAACCTCCGACTCTGATTTTAACCGGATTTCTCTCTCTCTCTCCCTGAGCCCGACGGACGCCCGGCGGTGCTGCGAGCTCTTCCCACCCCTTCCCCGCCCCGCCTACTCCCTCGCCTCCCTGATTGGCGAGAAACACTACAACAGGAACAGCAATCCTCGCACTCCACTGGCCAGCCCAGCCGCCGCTCAGAGTGGCTCCCGCCCCCACCCCGCCCCTTTTCCCGGGTTGGTCCTACGTCTAATCACTCTCTGTCTTCTACTCGATCGTTGCTTTGGAGAACTGGCAGTCAAGGCTCACCCTCCCGCCTCCGGAAAGCGAACTTTATTTTTATTGGTAAAAGGACATCTTCCTGTGCACCTGATTGGGCAAGGAAGGAGTTAGTCTGCACGCCCCTTGCCCATTCTCGCTCTCTCTTTACGGGTTTGAGAAATACAGCCGCAAAGTCCTCCCTACTTTGCCTTCTAAGCGCCTTTCCCTTTAAATGGTGGTAGGGGTCGTGGACAGACTCACAGCCTGTATTGGGGAAAGCGAGAAAGGGAGACGAGAAACATTCAAAATCTTTTCGAGTAATCTATCCTGAGCTGGGATCCTGCTGATCCTCAGAGTCCTGTGGTCTAGTGAATGGAGTGGTGAGAATGAGTTAGAATACCTGAACTTCTGGTACTAACTCCTCCGGAGCTTCACTCAAGTTTTCATTCACTGCCCACTCTACTTTCACCGTCGATTCTACTGGCATTTCGCTACCCCGAAGAGCTTTCGTAAAGATCTCTGCAAACCTGGAGGTGTCGTTATCTCACAATCGTTCATTTAAACAAACTAAATCACTTGCATTAAAAGTTCCGCTTCATTCACGTCCTCTGTGTTGTCTCGGCGTTTGCCACGGAAGCGAAGGTGCTCTTCTGAAAAGACTACACCATAGATGGTTCCTCTCCCGCCAGCTTCAAAAGTTGAAGGCGTCCGCGCCCCCCTTCCCCCCGCCCCCGCCCTTGCTAGAACTAACACAGGGAGAGCCCAGGTTGACCGAAGCGGGCACCAGAAGGCTATTCCTTGAGGGATAAGGAGTCTGGCACCGGAAGGTAGACCCTGCAGCAAGACCTCACCCAGGAGAGGAGAAATTCTACGACAGCCTAAGGGGTTATGATAATGTCCCCAGTTTCCCACCAGAGCTGTAAGAACCGAACGAGTTGTAACTACTAAAACTGGGTACAGTTAGTGCTTTGGTACCCATCTAAGAATGTGAGGGGGAAACGGTTAAGGGTCCTGGCCTCTTTGCCAATGAACTTTGAGAGCCTTTGGACCTCAGGATATTTATTTAGTGCATTTGCAGTGGTAGCCCAGTGGTGCCTAGAAAATGGCAGCACTCAGCAGTACCCTGGAAAGGGAGTTTAGTGCCAGAAAGGGGGAAATAAACATTGGTGATCCAAAGGACTTTAATGTGACTTCAGCTCAAAAATCTTACATACCCATATATATATCGGAGAGTCAGAAAAGGGAAAACGCCTTAGGTAATTTAGGTGTTTCTAGTAGGGGCAAGAGATATATGGCCTTCATAGATGCTTCTATAAATCTCTTCTTAAGTGCCTATAAATCCCTGTTTTCAGCCTATTCCATTTTGGTTTTTGGTGGTTAGGGTTTTTTTGTTGTTTGTTTGTTTGTTTGTTTGTTTGTTTTACCGTAGTCAAGGTAAAGTAATACCAGTTTTCTCTTGATTTACTACTGTCAAGTTTTGAGATTGCTTCTGGGTTCATCTGATATTCTATTAGAATATAAGTAGACTAAGAATATTCTATACTCTAGTATCTAGTATGATCTTCTGGAAATAAAAACATCTAGTATATCAGATGTGTACACAGTAGTAGGTTTTGTTCAAGATCTAGGTGATATTTTCAAGTTCTTCGTAAAACATCTGTTTTATGATGTCCAGATTGTTCTATTACACTGGCATTTGAGCTCATAATTCCAGAAGCCCATCTGTAGTAACCTCTAAATTCGATTCCCTACACTTAACCAACCATGCTGAGGTCATCACCTGACAAACATAATTTATATTATTTTTTCTATTTTATATTATTATTGTTATTATTTCACACTTGCCCACAATAAGATTGTTTATCACTTTTTAGCTCATACATCGAAACTCCTACTCCTAATAGCACCATTAGTATTTCACATCAAGGAAAAATTTAGAAAATCTGCAAACCGAGAGTTTCCAATATGCAGGTCATTTGTTCAGTGTTACTAAACCAGTCCCTGAAGTAATTTACTATTTGTACTTTCCCCTTCAGACAGACTTTATCTCCTGGAGAAATTTACAATGTGCACTTTCCCCTTCAGAGGGACTTTATCCCATGCCTTTATTTCTCATCCTTAAGCTAGATCCCCATTCTTTAAAGAGAAAGATTCCCAGAGGTGCCTGGCTGGCTCACTCGGTCAGTAGAGCATGCAACTCTTTATCTTGGGGGTTGTGAGTTTGAGCCCCACACTGGGTGTAGAGATTACTTTTAAAAATAAAAAATAAAATATTCTACCAACGTGCCAATATGACTAAGGCTTTTTAATATCCTTGTATAGAGATCTTTTTAAAACTCTTTTAAAGGGTGAAATACATTATGATGATTTATTCTCCCTGCTTATACACAAAAGTAAACCACGTCAAAGAACTACTAGTGAAGTGCCAATAATTAGTTTTCCTTAGGAAAATTGTTATCATTTATATTGTAAATTCTTTTCAGTTCACTGTACACTTATATAATAGCTATTAGGTGTTAAGTAAAGAATAGAGGGAAAAATGAATATCTCTCCCGGCACTTGGGTGGCTCAGTCGGTTAAGCTTCCAACTTCGGCTCAGGTCATGATCTCGCAGTTCTTGAGTTCAAGCCCCACAAGGGGCTCTGTGCTGACAGCTCAGAGCCTGGCTGCTTTGGATTCGGTGTCTCCCTCTCTCTCTGCCCCTCCCCTGCTTGCACTCTGTCTCTCTCTCCCTCAAAATAAATAAACATTTAAAAAAATGAATATATCTCCACTGTGCAGAGACAGAATCTCCAAAATCTACCCAAAAGTGGCACAACTTTACCCTTCACTTAGCACTTTTGTGGATACCATCTATTAACCAGTGATTTTCTTCAGTAAAATGAAGAAAAATCCAATTCCTAGAAGCTGTCAACAAAAATCTCTTCCCCCAGCCCTTTATAAATATTAACAAGAATGAAGCAAATTAAGAGAAAATAAATTCATGGTAATTTGATTTTATAAAGAAACTTCAAGAAATATTTCGTGGGTCTCTACAGAGACCCTATAGAGGAGGCCTATGTCCTCCATCTTTCATAATTTCAACATGTTTCTTTGTAAAATGAGAACTGATATTCATTGAGAATTTCACTTGAACAACCTTCAATCATCAGTGAAAGATTTAATTTTGTTCAGTATATTCTATCTATTGAGGCGGAAAGGAGATACTAATACATTTTTAGATTTCTAATTCTTTCCTGCTTAAAATCCTTCCAAGATTCTCTGGGCTCATACGGAATATAGTCCAAGCATCTCAGCAAAACAGACATCTCCCTTTATAATCGACTCCAGGCTACCTCTCAGATTTCTTCTCTGGCCACTCCTTCCTTTGACACTTGAAATGACTCCTCTATCAATATCAATGATCCTGTTCTTTCAAGCCTCAATGCCTTTGGGCGCGTGGTTCCCTTTGTGTAGAATAGCCTTCCCTTCCACGCTCTCCTGGAGGAGTCTCAGATAACCATCAAAACCTAACAGAAGCATTGCCTTCTTGGTGAAGACTTTTCAGATTTTACCCCCTTTCCTGACATGATTATTTCTCCACCACATACGTACATCTCAATCCCAAGTGTCAAGTTGAAAACAGGACTTAAATGTCTCTGTCAGCTGGTTAAGCGACCGACTCTTGATTTCAGCTCAGGTCATGATCTCATGGTAGGTTGGAGGCCCAGGTCGGTTTTCACATTCACAGCTTGGAGCTTGCTTGGGATTCTCTTTCAACCTGTCTCCCACCCGCCCCACACCCCAGACTTGAGGGCATAGGAGCATGTACAATCTCTCTCTCAAAATATGTAAATATATTTTTTAAATATTTCTTTTTTTGTCTCTTGCACTAATCTGATCTGTTCTCCAAGATCAAAGGCCATGCTTATACATCTTTTTATCAGCATCACTTGGGTTGATGCCTGGCCTAACTAAGGCTTTTAATAAATCTATGTCAAATTGAGTTGAAAGAGTAAGGCCGAAACAAAAAGGTTAACTTACAATGTGAAAATCTAATTAACCAGAATACTATTCTAGGAATATTTTTTATAATTTTTTTTTGTTTTATTTATTTATTTTGAGAGAGAGAGAAAGTACAAGCAGGAGAGGAGCAGAGAGAGAGGGAGATAGAATCTAAGGCATGCTCTGCACTGGCAACACGGAGCCTGACTTGGGGCTTGAACTCAGGAACTGCAAGATCATGACCTGAGCTGAAACCAAGAGTCAGACACTCAACCAGCTAAGCCACCCAGGAACCCCTAGGAATATTTTAATTACTTAATATTTTATTGTAAATCTGTCTTATCAGTCTAGATCACTGGTTCCCAGACATTATTTCATGGACTGGTAAAAATTGCAAGGAATTTTTGGTAACTAACATGGCCTTAACAAGTTTTGTATTCTGCAAAGTAAAGCCTTAAAAATAAATATAAATAAACCATCTATCTGTTCTTCCCATTATTTCATAAAATAAAAATATTTTAGGGGCGCCTGGGTGGCTCAGTCGGTTAAGTGTCCGACTTCTGCTCAGGTCATGATCTCTCGGTCCGTGGGTTCGAGCCCCGCGTCGGGCTCTGTGCTGACAGCTCAGAGCCTGGAGCCTGTTTCAGATTCTGTGTCTCCCTCTTTCTCTGACCCTCCCCTGTTCATGCTCTCTGTCTGTCTCAAAAATAAGTAAGTGTTAAAAAAAAATGAAAAAAAAAAAATAAAATAAAAATATTTTAAAAACCAAAATTGGGAAGGTCATAAGGTCAAAATAAACGTTCTTTGAATAAATTAGACATTATAAAGAACTTGCACAAACCTCCAATTGAGACTAGGACACTCATTGCACTTTAAGTTACTCAATCTGATGCCTCTTTTCATCTATTTTTAAAGAATGGTTTAGTAATTAAAATATTCTTAAGGTTTTTTTCCCCCATGATGTTCATAGGAGGAAAAACTATTTGATTTTCTGTTAATTTTCACTCTACCTGTGAGTAAATGTCATAGGGTCACACTGACTGACTTGCTAGCTTCCTGCCAGAATATTTTAGAGAAACTATTATTTTTTTTTAATTTTTTTTAACATTTATTTATTGTTGAGACAGAGAGAGAGCATGAACAGGGGAGGGTCAGAGAAAGAGGGAGACACAGAATCTGAAACAGGCTCCAGGCTCTGAGCTGTCAGCACAGAGCCCGACGCGGGGCTCGAACCCACAGACCGCGAGATCATGACCTGAGCCAATGTCGGACGCTCAACCGACCGAGCCACCCAGGCGCCCCAAGAGAAATTATTATTTATGAAAGCCCTTGCAAAATGCTACTTGAATTCATTTCTTCATCTACCATGTCTTATAGAGTTCCCTTACTATTCTTTTGCGAACCTTACCACTTTTTAAAAATCATTGTTTAATCCTTAGAAAGTTCCCCCCTTGTTTGTCAATGAATCAAACAATAGAAATTTAAGTGTTTTTTTAAAAAAATGTTTACCCATATAGTTTCTGAGCTTACAAAAATTTAGGTTAAGTACCTGATAACCATCGATAAATATCATAATGCCTATCCTGTCACAGTTAGATAATGATAATATGAGCCATATTAAAGCAAATGGAGAAATGTTTGTGTTATATTAATGCAAATGTATTTATATATGTATATATACTCAAATATACATAATTATATATAAAGGTGCTTTTTTAAATAGTGCAACCCAATCAGATACAAATTTTTTATGATGGGATTGTTCATAATGGCTAAGCATCGTATAGAAGAAATCTTCTAATGCTATGTATGATAAAGGTCTAGAAATATCACCTTCTAAAACTGGGTCAAGTAATTGATTTTTTTTTTCAGATAATTGCTTATTCAGTGGAATACATGATTAATGTGTATGGACTCATCTTTTATTAATAAGATATTATATTTATTTTGTCTTCATATTCTGTACCTATTTTAGATAGTTTAGGAGCTTTCTATTTTAATATTATTTTATTAATTGAGATACCTTTATCAATAAGATCTTAACTTTGTCAACAATATTTTACTGGTAATGTGTTAGTATTTTACCATTTTTCTTTTTTTTTTTTCATCATTACAAAGGGACTTCCACTCTAAACAGACCCATTGTGTGAAAATGTGAACTTAAAGAAGAGATAAATCAAGGATTAAATACTGACTTTATAAGTGGATTACTCTGAAGGAATTTTGAGAATATTTTTCAACTTGATATTTCCACTCACAAACAGCTTTTCAGAAGTGAAAAGCATGACATAAAGAAAAACACCTATATTCAGTATGATCCCCTTTGTCCATTTCTCAGTAAAAATGTCTGAATTCCACAGCCAACAGACTATATAGTGGTTACTTTACAGATTATATAGTTTTAATGTTTATTTATTTTTAAAGGAGAGAGCGAGAGACAGAGTGTAAGCAGGGGAAGGGCAGAGAGAGAGGGAGACACAGAATCTGAAGCAGCCTGCAGGCTCTGAACTGTCAGCACAGAGCCCCATGCGGGGTTTGAACTCACAAACTGTGAGATCATGACCTGAACCAATGTCAGACACGTAACTGAGCCACCCAGGCGTCCCACAGATTAGATTTTTAAATTAAATAATTTAAGGAATGAACACATCATCTGTCCCCGTTAAAATGGTTATCTAGTTAGTACTCTTGTGAAATCACTTTGAAATTGTCTTAAACCTGTAATGCATATTTTAAAGTGTTGCTCTGGTAAGTATGAATTTGTAATTGGTAAGGGAAATAGTCCCTTTTAAAAAAGACAGGAAACACTTTTTAGTCCATTTCCAGTTTGTGAGTTGAAGGGAAGGTGATGGGAAAATGTAGACACTCTATTTAAATTCATTGCTACCACTTATCAACTCATTATCTCATTTGGGAAAGGAACTCATGAATTATCCAAAGAACTGGGAAATTTGACAACAGAGGACAGTTACATGATCATACTACCAGCAAAGGAGTATGCCAGATGACTGATCTCTTTTGGGGGCTTCTGTCTGTTGATTGAGAAACAGAAAAACAAAGGACAAAGGAAAGTCTCTTTAATTAATCCTACCAACTAAGCAAAATAAATAGATCATTTGTTTCAGCAACAGAAGCAAACTGTTAACAATTGAGAAAAGCCACCTGCAGGTGCTTTTGAACACAAGCTGCCCCAGAGTCCAAAATTACTATTGTTTAACACAAGGGTCAGCAAATTTTTTTCTGTGAAGGGCCAGATAGTTAAATATTTTTGGTTTTGTGGGCCATCTGGTCTCTTTCACAACTACTCTGTCGCTGTAGCACAAAAGTGGCCATGGAGAATACGTGAATGAACATGTAGGGCCAGGTTCCAATAAAAGTTTATTCATGGACACGGAAGTAGAATTTTATTTAATTTTCATGCGTCAAGCTATATCATTCTTCTTTTGATTTTTTTCAATCATTTAAACTATAAAAACCATTCTTAGCTTGCAGGTCTCAGAAGTAGTGGGTCAGATTTGCCTATGGCTATAGTACTGACTCCTGGTCTAACATAACTCTAACTCATCAAAAAAAAATTTTTTGGGGGGCGCCTGGGTGGCTCAGTCGGTTAAGCGTCCGACTTCAGCTCAGGTCACGATCTCACAGTCCGTGAGTTCGAGCCCCGCGTCAGGCTCTGGGCTGATGGCTCAGAGCCTGGAGCCTGTTTCCGATCTGTGTCTCCCTCTCTCTCTGCCCCTCCCCTGTTCATGCTCTGTCTCTCTCTGTCTCAAAAATAAATAAACGTTAAAAAAAAAAAATTTTTTTTTAAATTTTGTTTTTGTTTTTGTTTTTGGTTGAGTACCTAGTATGTGTCACGTACTGTGTGAGAAGTAAAGGAGATGGTTCATTTTCAGAAATATCAAATAAAAGCTGTGCTGTCTAGTTAACAGTAGGTTTACAACCTATTGGAAATATATATGAAACCCCCCTCCCCCGTAATGGAGTCCCAAACCCTTGGACACTTCACTTCCTGGTTCCTCTTCCCCTCTCCGATTTGCAGGCTTATTTTCACACAGACTTATTTTCATGGGCTTTGCAATGAGCATGCATCAAAGAACAAAGGAGGGACTGAAGGTCTCTGCCTCACCTAAAGAAATGTACATTTATTCCAATCAGAGTACTTTTTGCCTTATATGGGCATAGGCTACTTCCGGGTAAGTCTGTAGTCTCTGTAGTCCTCAGCCAATGAGGAATCAGGTGAAGCAATTGCACGCTAGGAGATAAATTGTCTGCTGTAACTGCCAGAGTGTGCCTGTCCATCAGTCACCTGCTCTTGCCTCCCTTCACTGTGCTCTGAGTCTCTGCGTCCCTCCTTTGATTGGGTCAGTGGGCTTATTTCTCACACTATGCTAGGTCTGAGGACTCTAGGGGGTGACAAGATGGATGTAGTCTCTGTCCTCATAGAGCTTATGGTATAATAATCACACAAATATATATAATTAGAAACTGTAATCAATGGCTATGAGGGAAGAGTACAGAATGGTCTAAATCATGAGTTATAATCTAGACTAGGAGGTCATGGAAGGTTTCCCTAAGGATGTATTCTTTGACAAGGACTGAAAAATGAGTATGCACTGACATGAGGAAGTGGGGGGTGGAGAGGAGAAAAATCTTTCAGGCAGAAGGCACAGCAGGTGCACCACCTTGATGGCACTGAGAAAGGCCCTGTGCCCACAAAATACAAAATGAAGGGAAAAGAGACATGCAGTTAAATTGGAGAAATAAGTAAGAGCAAAAGCAATCAGGGCCTAGCGTTTATTCAAAGTAATAAAAAACCACAACACGGTCGGATTTGCATTTTTAAAAGATCCTTAGCTGTAGTATGGAGAAAAGACTAGAGGAGGGCAACAGTGGTGACTACAGCAGTCAGAGGCTTCTTGACCCTGGACTCGAGGCACTCGAGCCAAATACCACTATTTCACTCATGCCAGGCACTTGTTCTTAATACTTAACATGTATTAATTCATTGAAATTTCACAACAACTCCATATACAGGCACTGCCACCCTCCCTTTTGGGAAGAGGAGACTGACTATATCTCAATTCCTTCCCTTAGGGCCCCCTCAGTTGTCTCTATAGAATTATGGGAAGTAATTGCAGGAGAAAGTTTAAGAGTGAGGAGGAAAAGAGAGGAAGAGGGGCGCCTGGGTGGCTCCATTGGTTAAGCATCTGACTCTTGATTTTGGCTCAGGCCATGATCTTGAGGTTCGTGGGATCAAGCCCTGCACTGGGCTCTGCACTGGCAGCCTGGAACCTGCTTGTGATCCTCTCTCTTCCTGTCTCTCCACCTCTCCCCTGCTCAAGTGTGCGCTCTCTCTCTCTCTCTCTCTCTCTCTCTCAAAATAAATAAATAGACTTTTAAAAAAGAGAGAGAGAGAGAGAGAGGAAGAAATAAATGAGGAAGTTGTGTTCTGTGGGACCATAGCCTTGACTCAGACCCAAGTCTCTTTTTCAAGAGATTATATTGTTTATTGGGAATGAAGCCCAAATTCAACAAGGTAGCTATCTTGGGTATCTGTGGGAAGCCCATGTGAAAATACTCATTGCTACAAAAAAATACTCAACATAATGACATAATGTTTGGGACATACTTACTCTAAAAAAGTCCCCCCCTGTTTATCTAAAATTCAAACCTAACAGGGTGTCCTGTATTTTATCTGGCAAGCCTACACTATGGAAACACAGTCGCTCCTGTAAAACCTCGATGTCAGCTGGAGATACCTGGACCCTTAAGATTTAGAAAATGATCCTGTGCATGTTATAAAATCCAAAGGCCTTCCCAAGGATTTTTGTGAATTACCGGGGCAAGGGTGTGGGATTTGGGTGGTTCTGTTTTCACCTTTGCTTCCAGGCTCATTCTTTCTCACTGAAGACTCCCTTCTGAACTCTTTTAATATCAAGAAACCCAGCAAACCTATGGAAACATCATGAGGATGGTAGAGTTCACAGGAGAGTGGAGAGTTGAATGGAGCAGCCCCATCAGGCAGAGCCTCACAAACAGCTCAGAGCGGAATTTTATTATACTCTGTTCCTTAGAGTCCTTTCAGCCACCTACCACCAATGCTCTCTCATGACCCTCTGCCATCATCCCTGGGTCCTGCTCGCCCTCTTGACACGCCTCTTCCCCTCTTGTGTCTTTTTCTTGACCTTCTCTCAGTAGCCAAGAATGTCTCTCCTCCTGTACAGCAAATTCCCAAACTAAGCAGGTCTGACTCCTTTTCTAACGCTTTATCACCAGCTGATTTCCCAAGACCTCAGGATCTCAATCACTTATTGAGGCTTTCTTTCAAAACAAAGACAGTCTGAGATTCTCGCTAAGAAGAATCCTGATGCCCGCAGATGAAACAATAATCACTTTTTCTTAAGTTGTTGCCATAATTTTCTGCCAGCATGCAGGACAAAGAACGATATCTCTTTTGGTTATAGCCAAAGGGGCCCATCCTTACTAGTTACATCATCATTTTCTTGGGAGAAGTTTCACTGCTTTTTGCCTTGTGACAAAGTTCAGGAAAACCGAACAGGTAGCCTTTTGGATCCCATTATGGATTACAGATAAACCTGGGCATTTTCTCTGCCTTGAAATCTAATTCAAATTAAAGTCAGTTACTTTTCTCAAGGTAAAGAAAGAAGGTTTGGGTGAACACATCACCGTTTGCTATTGTTGGAAGCACCGCCTGCTCTTTTACGGGAAAAAAGAAAGAAAAAGAAAGAAAGAGAGAGAGAGAAAGAAAGAGAGAGAGAAAGAAAGGAAGAAAGAAACGAAGAAGCTATTATATAAACTCAGGAAGAAAAGAAAAGACGGAAAGATACAGAAAAAGTGGGCTCTGTGGAACCATAGCCTTGGCTCACATCCTATCCCATTATCTTTTCCAAGGATTATCTTCTAACTTTAGCTTTGTCTGCCTATTTTCCAGATTGTCCTGAGATACTGCAAAAGCCAAGTACAGACATGCAGTATGTGTAGTGATCCCACCAGTCAATTCGAATAATAATATGAAGATTTATGAATACATGTTCCTGTGCGTTCGTCTACAGCAAAATGAAATAAAGAACTTAGTCAATTGTACAGGTACATTCAAAAATGACTTTGCTACAATTATCTTGATATTTAGCCATTTATGGATCAGTGGTGGGGAGGGGGGTTTGTTTGAACTCTCCAAACAAAAGCCTTAATGTTTTACTACCTTTCTTCAAGTGTAAATTTGGCCTGAATTCCAGTGTATTGATAAACTGAAATAGAGACCGGTATATATGTATATATCACATATATTAACTATGTAAATGACAAGCAGATTAGTAGTATAGCAGCTACCCTGGTCATATGATCACAGAGAAGCACAGGCTCAAGTTCAAGTAACAGAACAATAGGCAATTGATGTGTCATTTCTTCAGGAAGTCACACATCAGATATTAACTCCCACATATAATAAAAGTACCAACATGGTAAATATTTTTACAAACCCACTGAAAAAATTAAATCCTCTTTCATTAAACTAAACCCTTAACATAGAAAAAAGTCACAACAACTATTTTAAATTATCCTTCAAAGAGACATCTTACTTTTAGAGAATTAGGCTCTTTCACTTAGGCGGTATCTTTGTGATAAAGAAAACCCTCCACCTTCTATATCCTGGAATTTTAGCAGGTCACTTTCTCCATAAGAAAAGTTTTACAAACCATATGTAGCTATCCGATAACTGTTGTGAAATCCCACTCAACACAATTTAGTATTTTAGGTCTATTTATGGAAGTCCTGCTATGTGAACATTTTTAGCCTGTACGATGTCAGCCTGGTAATTTTCATGCAAGTAAGATAACAATTTGTTCTAGCCTCCAAAATGGTACTGACATCAAAAGTGTCCTTCACACTGGAGAAGTTGTGCCTGAAGAACTTCTAGCAAAAGCAGTAAAAATAGTGGCAAGAGCACGTCTGAGGCGGCAGAGCTAATGGGGGGAGGGGCAGTGGCTCTTCCAGGCCCGTGTGATGGAGCCAGCGGTCACTGTTGAGTGATGGTGAAGGAGAAAGCATCTAAGCTTCAAGTTAATCTCTGCCCTGACATGGAGATTCTGCCAACCTCAGGGAATCTGAGTCGTTGTTTCTAACGGTAACGCCATTACAGACCCCTTCCTATTTTTCTAGCACCAACTTCCACTATCCCGGAATGCTTGGATCAGATCGGTCTACATGCTGTCCCCCAGATTCCTTTATTGCCTTTGCCTATAATACTGAAAAAGTTCTCAGAAGAGTAGGGCTCAAGGTTAACAGAGAAGTCAAGAGAGTAGTACTTAATCATCGTGGCATTAGAGCAGCTGAGATAGAGAAGCCTGGCTGAAGCCCCTATAAACAGCCCTAAGAAATCTGTAAGTGAATCCGAGGAGGGTGAGACTAAGACACCAGAACCGTTAAGACTGCTCACCTTATTTTATGCCCACGAACCAACAAGCCGAGTGAAACGTAAATTATGTTCAGTGTTTGGAGAATGCATTGAAGTATCTTTAAGGAATCTGGAAATGAGAGGTGTCTAAGGGTCATCTTGGAGTTCATTGTACAACCAGCACATAATAAATCACAGAGGAGAAATCCAAAGTCACCATGAAGAGAATGGCTCCTCACGCTGCAAGACTTGTGTGAAAAGGATAAGATGTGCCATCATATGTAATAAGACAAGAGTCCAACAGAATGGGGATGGTTAGCCACGGAGGCGGGGAAGTGAAAGAGTCACAGAAAACTGTCAGCAGCCTTCATCCAAGCCTTTATGGAGAGAGAACACCTTGACTGAATGAGACAACTTGGCCGTCCCTGTTGTCAGGAATACTGTTGCTACGTATGCTCTACACGTGCTAACTTCCCGACTTCTCAAAAAGATCACGTAGTGCTGTTTTGTTTAAGGTTCTTTTGTTGCAAATGGCAAACACTAACCCTAACTGGCTTAAGCAAGAAAGAGGAGGTTTATGAGAGAACGGGGATGTTTCCAGAAAGAGTAAAGCTGCTGAGCCTCTGAAGGACCTAAAAGAGGGAACCAGCAGGCACTGCTCCAGATTCTCTCTGGTGCCTATGCTCCTGGCTTCTGCTTCTCTGGGCAAATCTGCTTCATTCCCCCTCTCCCTCTCTGTCTGCAGAGCAGTCTCGACTGCGACTGGTTCTGATAGCACATGGACAGGCATCATTACTCTACAGCTGCAGCCTCGAGTCCAAAGTTTCCATCACTCCATTCAAGCTGACAGACCAGACTGAATGGAATCTCTGAGTCTCAGTTGCAAATTCCTGGGTGAGAGAATCCGATTAGCCCCACCTAAATAAGGAGTCCATCCGTCACCCATTTTTCTGTGCACAGTGATACCGGGTCATAACAAAAATACCAATAGTAGAGGCCCAGATTTATGGAAGATGGGAGGGAGGGGAAAAGGGAAAATACTTATTCTAAGGGGAAGTGACCTGTGAAGGCATCCCAAAAAGTAGCTTTCACAGATATAGACCATTATTATCCCCATTTTACAGATGAGAAGATTAAGGCATTCGAGCTTAAGTAATTTGCCCAAGGTCACAGAGCTAGTCAGTGGCAGTCTCAGGATTTGAGGTCAAGCCTGGTCTGAGTCTTAATCACTATGTTCTAATGCATCTCTAAACGCTATTCATCAAGCAAACATCTTATTTGATGCACCTTCTTATAAAGGACTACCTACAGACATGTAGTGATTATACAGACTCCATATTTTTAAGTTCTTGTGATGATTATGGCTCTCATGATAAACTAATAAGTTGGCATTCGTATGTCATTATTATGAGTTTGGGTAATGTCGATCCAGTCATAATAAATGGATCTATTCTTAGTCTGTTGATAAAATTGGGTTTCAGAACCTATTAAGACTAGGATTTGCTGTCTCTCTCTGCCTCTCAAAAATAAATAAAAAAATTTTTAAAAAGGGGGACGTTGGGGCGCCTGGGTGGCTCAGTCGGTTAAGCGTCCGACTTCAGCTCAGGTCACGATCTCGCGGTCCGTGAGTTCGAGCCCCGCGTCGGGCGCTGGGCTGATGGCTCAGAGCCTGGAGCCTGTTTCCGATTCTGTGTCTCCCTCTCTCTCTGCCCCTCCCCCGTTCATGCTCTGTCTCTCTCTGTCTCAAAAATAAATAAACGTTAAAAAAAATATTTTTAAAAAAATTAAAAAGGGGGACGCGCCTGGGTGGCTCAGCTGGCTGAGCGTCTGACTTCAGCTCAGGTCATGAACACCCAGTTTGTGGGTTCAAACCCCACGTTGGGCTCTGTGCTGACAGCTCAAAGCCTGGAGCCTGCTTCAGATTCTGTGTCTCCCTCTGTCTCTGCCCCTCCCCCGCCCATGCTCTCTCACTGTCTCTCAAAAATAAATTAAAAAAAAAAAAAGGCTAGGATTGAGTCCCTTGATAATGATGGCTGTGATGGTTGTAAATTCCACCATTTGAGTAATGCACATTCCTTGGAAGTTTCTTGAAGGAGAGTTGCTGGCCTTTCTATCATGACAATTCTCTTCTTACCAAATGAAACATTTTGATTTCTCCAAAGATTGAATCTCTTTATCTACTAGGTCCTAACAACAAGATGCTATGTTTCTGTTTACAAACTAGGAAGTGTCTATTTTCCGTTCATCTGTGCATTCTACAATTACTAGCAATGCCAATTATGTGCCAAGCAATGTGCTAGGTACTGTGAGTGCAGCGAAGGACACAGGCATGGCCTTTGCCCTCAGGTTGCCTGTAGTGTAGACTAGCTTTGAATTTGAGGCAAGTAAAATTTCTGCTAATGGATTTTGGGATGAGAATGAGAATGAAGGGAAAAAGTAGTCAATGGAGATATGTGGGCCTTTTCCCACAGGAGAGGTGAAGAAAAGGGAGTAGAGAAGAAGAGAAATGCTGGGCTGATTCAAAAATAACCTAGAGATAGATTTCATGAGTGCTTATTAATATACTAATCACGAGAGCAACATCTTCCATCTCATATTCCGCTGGAAAAAAGAAGTACACTGTGACATAAATAACCCAAATCAAGGCAGTCTTGGCTAAAGACCAATTACCACCAACAGCAGCTGATGAACTAGATGATATGATTATGAGCTTTCCGACACGTCGATGGAGCTCACTACCTCATCAAAGGTCAATCAACAAACATATAAAATTGCAAATGGAATTTGATTCAATTGATAGATCCACATGAGACCCAACACGCTTTACCAACCTGAACACTCCTAAAAGCAAATTCAGATTCTCTACGAGCTGTACTTTTCCCCTGTGTCAGGAACAAGTTTGGCATGTTCAAAGAAGAGTAGGAAGTCCAAGCTGCTAAATCAGAGTGAAGGAGAGGGAGAGGTATACGGATGAGGTCAGAGAAGTGGGCCGGGTCATTAGGGCCTTGTAAACATGGTTAAAGACTGACTTTGTATTCTTAAGTGCAAAGCAAAACCATTGTAGGCCTTGACGCTGATGAATGACATAACCTGATTTACCAATTAAAGAAGATTATTCTTGATTCTGTGCAAGGAATGAATTGTGTAAGGGCAAGAATCAAAGCAGAGACCTGTTAGAAGATTACTGCAAAAGACTGGAGGAGAGATTATGCGGTCCTGGACTTGAGTGGTAACAATGGAGGTGGTGAGACTTCATCAGATCCTGGATATCTGGTGGTGAGACAGCTGACAGGACTTGCTGATGGATCGACGACAAGGAAAAGAACAGAGTCCAGGATGAATGGCAGGTCAGTGGAGTGAAAGATAAGTGCCAATTATTGAGAAAGGGAACACATGGAAAGGAGCGGTTCTGGGGAAAGAAATCAATAATTTACGTTGGATTAAAAAAAAAAAAAGGCACATGGGCGCCTGGGTGGCTCAGTCGGTTAAGCGTCCGACTTTGGCTCAGGTCATGATCTCCCAGTTCGTGAGTTCGAACCCCTCATTGGGCTCTGTGATTACAGCCCAGAGCCTGGAGCCTGCTTCGGATTCTGTGTCTCCCTCACTCTCTGCCCCTCCCCCCACCTCTTTCTCTCTCTAAAAAATAAATAAACACCTAAAAAATTTAAAAAAAAAAAAGACACACCAAATAGATATGTAAGGGGAGATATCAAGTTGGGACTGGAATAGAAGTCTGGAGCTCAGAGGAGTAGTTAGAGCCAGAGACATAAATTAGGAGGCTTCAGGGTATAGATGGTGTTTAAGGCCATGGGACTAAATGAGAGGATCTAAGAAACGAGCACAAAGAGCATAGATGATTTTTTTTTAAGTTTGTTTATTTATTTATTTATTTATTATTTATTTATTTATTTTGAGACTGAGAGCACATTTACAAGTGGGGGAGGGACAGAGAGAAGAGAGGGAGAGAAACAATCCCAAGCAGGCTCCACACTGTCAGAGCAGAGCCCAACAGGGGTTTCAATCTCAGGAAACGTGACATCATGATCTGAGTCGAAATCAAGAGTCAGACACCCAATTAGCTGAGCCACCCAGGAGCCCAAGATGACTTTTTTTTTTTTTTTAAAGCAAATGACTGAGCCCTGATGTGGCCTGGCCAGCAAAGTAGGAGAAGCCAAAAAGAGATGTGATCTGGAAGCTAAGTGAAGAAATCTTTAAGGAAGTAAAGATCATCAAGTGAAATTCTATTAAGAGGCCATGCAAGGTGAGAACTGAGATATGACCGCTGGGTTTGGCAAGATAGAGGCCATTATTTGATCTTGACAAGAGTGTTCTTGGAGGAATAGTGCAAATGCTGGAAATGGAATGAATTGAATTGAAAATGCAAGGTGACAAGAGGAGACAGTAATAATAGACAACTTTTGATGGACTATTGCAATAAAAAAGAGTAGGAAAATGTGACATTAGTTGAAGGGAATAAGGATACTAGAGAGAATTCATATCTTGCTTATGTGCTGATGGGAATAATTAAGAAGAGAAGGAAAAATTATGGATGCAGAGGGGAGAGAGGATATTACTTGATTGAAATCATTGGTGGGCAGGGGTGCCTGGGTGGCTCAGTCGGTTAAGCATCCAACTCTTGATTTCAGGTCAGGTCATAATCTCACAATTCCTGAGTTTGAGCCCTGCAATGAACTCCTCGCTGATAGCTCGGAGCCTGCTTGGGATTCTCTCTCCCTCTCTGTCTCTCTGCCCCTCCCTGGCTCTCTCTCTCTCTCTCTATCTGTGTGCCTCTCTCTTTCTCTTTCTCAAAATAAATACACTTAAAAAAAGAAAAAAGAATCATTGGTGGGCCCAAAGTACAGGATCTGATACACATATGAAAATGCTGTCTTCAGATGGGAGCCCTGAGGGTTATGTAAGCTAACAGAAGGAAAGGCAAAGTGCATAGATACAAATGTTGGTAGATTGATAGATTTAATGAAGAAAAATCAGGCAATTTTCTTCCAATTGCTTCTACTTTCTGAAATTAGAAGAGTGGTCATTATCGGGCACTTGGGTGGCTCAGGTGGTTGAACGTCTGACTCTCGATTTCTGCTCAGGTTATGATCTCATGGTTCATGGGTTCGAGCCCGGCTTTGGGCTCTGTACCCACAGTGAGGAGCCTGCTTGGGATTATCTCCCCCCCCTCTCTGCCCTGCCCCGCTAGCATGCATGATCTTTCTCTCTCTCTCAATATAAATAATTTTTTTTTAAAAAAAGAAGAAGAATGGTCATTATCTGAAAATGAGAAGTGGAGTGGGGATGTCTGAGGTTAAAAGATGGAGGAGAAGCTGTGAAATAACTATCTAGGGAAGTAGGAAAGCCCAGGGAAGTGTCAGAAGACTGTTGAACAGGGCAAGACTGACTGGAATCTTATGGTGAAAAAAGTTTTGAAGAGCATTCAACACGGTTGTATATTGTTCTCGAGCCATAGTCAACTGATCAGTGTTGATGTGAAGTAAAGGGTTATGTTTAAGGCAGGGTTGGGTTCTTCTAGTGAGTAAGATGGAAAGTGGGAGGGACAAGACAGCTGTGGGTATATGCAATAGACCTAGTTACAATAAGCCACAGAAGGAGAAAATACAGTAACACAAGTAGAAAAATGGACAGTGAAAAAGTGATAGACCAAAGACTGGCTGCTCCAAAGGGGTTGGTTGGGGGTGGTGGTCATGGTACAGCTAGAAATATAAGAGATGGTTGATTATAAGAGTATGGAGTACCAGAAGTCAGGAATTTTTGAAGGTGATAACGTGATGTGGTAGAAAGGAGTCCTCTAAGGCATATGATCACAACAGCATTTTGCTGAAATGTAGTGGAGGAAAATAATCTTGAAAGTAGGAAGATTAAGGAACTTAAAAGCTAGGGAATGCATACACATGGACATACGTGGATACATGGATAATTTTTGTGCGTGCTGAGGTTACCCAGCATAGGAGTATAGTCCAAAGTGGTGGAGAGAGAAAGAGGGAGAGAAAGAAGACCAGAATCTAGAATCTTCTTTGACTGAGGAAGTTAGCAAAAGGGTAATGGATGAGTCAACAAGGCGAGTTAGTGGTCTAACAGCATGTGCTTCAAAGAAGCTGAGCTGGTGGTGGGGGTAGTGGTAGTTGTTATTGTTGTTCTGGGAGGAAGAATGATTAAAATACCTAAAAGCAGTAATAAGAAACACAGACATCACCCTTAGGTCCTCTGTAAGTGGGGTAGGGGAGAAAACGCAGCTACCACTGCGGAGGATGAAGTGTCTTCAAAGGCTAGCCAAACTCGAGTGAAGGAAAGAGCAACCATACATTCCAAAGCACGCAGTGGAAGGGTTTGGCTGGTTGGGGAGGAGTGGGAGATGAAATCAGATCAGTGGGTGTGCTAAACTCTATGAATGAAAATGCCTGGTCCAGGGGCTTGGATTTCTGTCTGTACTGCTGAAAAGGATAAGGCATGTGGCATAATGAGATTAATTCTGATGGTCACTTAAGAGATGGTGGGTATCATTCTTCACTGTGCCTAGTTGCTAACACTTTGTAGGAGAGGGGCAGGTGGGATTGCTAAGAAGCCGCAGTTTATGGCCCTTCCTTCGATCCTGCCAAAGGTGGTGTGACAGTAGGGAGAGGGCCGATTTTACCAAGGCCAATGAGTTCTCATGGCCACACTTAGATCCTTGGAGCCTTTCTACACATAAATTCCATTAAGCAATCAAGAACACATCCTCTTGGAAAAAGTCCTTCCTTCAGTGTCCAAAGGCATGTGCTGTGGCTCCTAGGCCCATCTATCAATAGCCTAATCAGTTCTACTGTAGTCTGCTTACCTGATGAATCCTCTAGTAGTATTGAGATGAAAAAGCACGATCTAGAAATGGCATTGGCCTTTCCTGCATCACACCAATGAAGACTGGTATGATGTACTGTCTCTGTTCTGAACAACCTAAATCACTAAAAAAAAGACTCATAAATCTCTTAAATTTCATGATAAACAATAGTATATATGAACCAAGTGGGTTAAGCGTCTGACTCAAGATTTTGGCTCGGGTCATAATCTTGCAGTTCATGAGATCCGAGTTTGGGATCCTATCTCTCTCTCTCTCTCTCTCTCTCTCTCTCTCTCTCTGCCCCTCCTGCACACACGTACTCTCTCTCTCTCTCAAAATAAATAAACTTAAGAAAATAGTATATACGAAAATGGTAACTGTTTAAAGTATATTTTTTTTCTTTCTGACAGTTGCTATCTTACTTTGCATACTTCAAACATGTATTAACAGTTGCCATTAGTCTGGATATAGCTTAAAAATACAAAGCAGCTTGGTGCACAATAAATTAGCAACAGTATGGAAAAAAAGAAAAAACAAACAAGAGAAACCCTAGAGGCTGCTAGGTGTTTATCCAACAATGAACTGTTCTGGATAAATAGGAAGACAAGAGTTCAAAGAATTGAAACTCACGTCCCAACAAGCTAAAAGCTATTAAAAGAGCCTGAGTAATAGCTTTTCGCCCCTACTCCAACACCCCTTAACACAAATTCATGACATAGAATGATGTTTGAAACAATGGGTGTTTTGTTCTAACATTTCAAGACCAAGGTGTTAATTCTTACTACCGGAGTTTGGAATGCCCAGATGGTTGGGCTCAACAACTGATTAAACATGCCTGAGCCTTGTTGGGACACAACCTAAGGTTAATGCAGGTGGTCAAAGCAGACAATTTTAAAACACAACGGTGGTTATAACGATTGTGAGGAAGTTAATGAAAGCTAAATGCAAAAGTATAGTGGACAGACAGGTGAAAAATAAGATTTGATTAAAAGGACTTGAAGTAGAAAGGTTCCCTAAAAGTTTAAAACAGATGACTCTTGTATGCGCAAGCTTTTCCGTTTGTACAACTCCACTTATGTACATTGTATAGTCATTACTCCCTTTGAGAGAAGCCTCTTCAGCCTTTTTTTCCTCGTTAAGTCCTTTCCCAAAGCTGCTGCCAAAATCAACTTCCTCTGTTGCCCTTCTGACAATGTCACTCCCGTCCTAAAATTCCCTTTAATGGCCTTTGCTGGTCTTTGTGCGGACAGCAGACTTCTTGCCCTGACTTTAGGACAAACACATTATTCCTGCCCAGATTTATTTGAGGCTCTTACTTTTTTTTTTTTTTTTTTTTTTTAACAAATCCACATGCCATTTTCCTCTCTATGTAGATTGAGTATCTTTCAGCTTCTCAACCTTTTAATGTTTATTAATGTTTAGACTGTAAACATTCAATTCAGTTTTGGTTAATGAGAGTTCCTCATTTTATCTTAGTTTCCACCCGAACACAAATACATACCCACTAAAACTCTCTAGCGCTATTTGCCTTGTTCAAAGTTCTCTTGAAATTTGATTGTTTTTGTAAGAACTACACAAATAGTCATCAGCGCCGAACATTTTTGTCCAACAAAAACCAAACAACATAAAAACCAAAATACTCCTAAAACTTGAAAATAATAGTGTGGAATTTCCCTAGGGAATAAACAGATTTTTTTTTTTTTTTTTTTTCAGAATGAGTCACAGGAAAAAATATCTAATATTATTTTCATGGGCAACTTCTAGGAAAAGTTTCTGAAACAACACCAATGCTATGTTCTTTTTTCTTCTTTCTTACAATTTTTTTTTTTTAACCTAGAAGACCTAAATTCAAGTCCCAGGCTGGTTATTTGCAAATTCCATTATTTTTGTCATCTAATCTTTTTGAGTGTCACCTTCTTGTTTGTAAAATGGAAACAACAGTATCTATATGATCTTTTCTGACAATTCAATAGCATTTGTAAATAGGCTTTGTAAAGTAAAAAGTGCTACACAAATAGAGATATTATTATGACTTCCTTCAAATTTTCCCTTTTGGCTGAGAACCTACCCAGGATTTCCCCTTTCCCACATATTTTTATCTGGAGACAAATCTGGGAGTGCAGATACATACCTACCTTCTAAATGGGAAACTGCACTAAATCTTCCAGAGATACGGAATGTTGTTGCTGATAATTTCTTCCATCATTATTATATTTTATAGGAAACTAGATACATTTATTTTCATCATTATAGTTTTTAAAACATAGAAAGTATATACAGGAAAATACAATTTATCAGTAAGCTCATATCCAAAAACAGCAACACCTGTTCGGTGGGGCACCTGGGTGGCTCAGTTGTTTCAGCTCAAGTCATCATCTCACGGTTCACGAGTTCAAGCCCTGCAGCAGGCTCTGTGCTGACAGAGCGGAGCTTGCTTGGGATTCTCTCTCTCTCCCTCTCTCTCTCTCTGCCCCTCCCGCCCTCCCTCTCTGTCAAAATAAACAAATAAACTTAAAACAATTAAATATAGGGCGCCTGGATGGCTCAGTTGGTTAAGCCTCTGACTTCAGCTCAGGTCATGATCTCGCGATTTGTGGGTTGGAGCCTGGTGTGGGGCTCCCTGCTGACAGCTCAGAGCCTGGAGCCTGCTTCAGATTCTGTGTCTCCTTTCTCTCTCTGCCCCTCCGCTGCTCAGGCTCTGTCTCTCTCTCAAAATGAATAAACATTTTTTAATTTATTTTTATTTTTTTTTAATTTTTTTAACATTTATTTATTTTTTGAGACAGAGAGAGACAGAGCATGAATGAGGGAGGGTCAGAGAGAGGGAGACACAGAATCTGAAACAGGCTCCAGGCTCTGAGCTGTCAGCACAGAGCCCGACGCGGGGCTCGAACTCACTGACCGTGAGATCATGACCTGAGCCGAAGTCGGCCGCTTAACCGACTGAGCCACCAAGGCGCCCCTCAAAATGAATAAACATTTTTAAAAAAATAAAAATAAATAAAATAAATAAAAATAAATAAAATTTTGGTGTACTTTTCTCAAAAGTTTTTCTAATGCATACATATAACCTTTTTTTTTTTGAACTTTTTAAATGTTTGTTTATTTATTTATTTAGTTTTGAAGGAGAGAGAGAGAGAGAGAGAGAGAGAGAGAGCACTAGTGGGGGAAGGGCAGAAACAGAGGGAGACAGGATCCAAAGCAGACTCTGGGCTGACAGCAGAGAGCCCGGTAGGACGCTTGAACTCACAAACTGTGAGATCATGACCCGAGCTGAAGTCAGACACTTAACCAACTGAGCCACCCAGGCGCTCCTGCATACCTATAACCTTTATGGGAATATTTGCTATGTGGCAGATGTTTTACTTGAATTGTCTAATTTATTCTTCATAACCACCTTATGAGAAACTTCTACATTTCACAGATGAAAAATCAGTTCAGGGAGATAATCTGGCTGAATGCCATATAACTTATGGTGAAGCACTCCATTATTCTCTCTGCAACACTATGATTCTACTGTGTCATTTGTGTGACACTTTTTTAATTCACTGTAAAATAGTGACCATCATCCTATGTTATTACATATTTGTTAAAAGCATGATTTTTAATAAACTTTTGTTATTTGGATAAGTCATTATTTATTTATCTCCCCCATTTTGGGATACTTATGTTATTTCCAATTTTTCACTATCTCATATTAATTTTAAGTGATAAATGTATGCTTAGTATCCAAAATTCTGTTACATAAAGAGATATATCATGTAGAAGGTAAAGATACCTGTGTGCCATTCTCCAAAGAGAAACTCCACCCCTCTTTCTTTTATGTTCGTTTTGTTTTTTTGAGATAATCACTTCTAACAGCTTTGTATATATTCTTCCAGGATTGTTTTCTTTTTCTCTTTCTTTCTTTCTGATTGTTTTTCTTATTTTATTTCATTAAAAATTTTTTTTTAAATGTTTATTTATTTTTGAAAGAGACAGAGACAGAGCATGAGCGAGGGAGGGGCAGAGCGAGAGGGAGACACAGAATCTAAAGCAGTCTCCAGGCTCCAAGCTGTCAGCACAGAGCCCGGCGTGGGGCTTGAACTCACGAGCTGTGAGATCACGACCTTAGCCGAAGTCAGATGCTTAACTGACTGAGCCACCTAGGTGCGCCCGAGCAGTTCTATTCTTATCAAATAGTCCATTTTATACTTACATTGTCTGATTTTTAAATTTTAAGTACCTTTAGTACTCAACTGATTTCATATTTGGTACATAATGTATCACTGCCCTCTCCTTACTTTCCTTACATACGTGGAAATGAATGTAATATGTGTTATGGCCTGATTTGCCTACCCCCCAAAATATGTGCAAGTCTCAACCCCCAGCACCCCAGATAGTGCCTTTATTTGGAAATAGGGGCTTTACAGTGAAAATCAAGATAAAATGAGGTCATTAGGGTGGACCTTAGTCCAGTCTGACTGGTGTCCTCGGAGAAAGGGGAAATTTGGACACAGAGACAGACGCACAGAGGGAGGTCATGTGGAGACACCGAGACAAGACAGCCATGTGACTGGAGCGATGCATCTAGAAGCCAAAAAACACCTTGGATTGCTCCAAACACCAGAAGTCGGCAGGGACCCTGCTGACACCTTGATCTCACACTTCTAGCCTCCAGAACTGTGAAACAATAAATGTCTGGTTTTAAGCCACCCAATTTTTGGTACTCATTTATGGCATCCTTAGGAAATGAACACATCATGCTTACCTCTCTTGGAGGACTCTACTTCAAAATGTCAGTGAAATGCAAATAGAAACAACAAAGAGATTGTTCCTTCATATCTAAAAGATTGACAAAAATTAGAAACAACAGGTTATAGATACACAAGCAACATGGATGGATTTTGGAAACACAGTACTGAATTTTGAAAACAACAACAACCCAAATTTATGTCAATGTGAAATACAAACACGTATGTGTAGCCAGGGTTGAGAACTCACTGTACACGGACTCCACCACAGAATACCAGGAAACGTATCTTTTCAGCATGATTAGCAACAGATAGGCAAGGTAAACAATTGGAATCCTTGTATGGCTCACAGTAGGACTTATTTTGGATAGATTTGAAAAGCAACAGCTATAAGATTTATCAGAAATCTTCCTTGTTTCTTTTATCCAAGTTTGTCTGTATATCCATGTCTGTTTAGTTTGCAGTTATGTAGAAGAAAATTACGTCATTTAAACTGAAGTGGTGAGAAATTTTAGTTTTTTTTTTTACATGGGTATGTGGATTATGCTGGTTTTATAGACTAATGATCTCTGGGAAAGACAATATCCTTGTCTTCTAAAATTGGAACCACTCTGGGGCGCCTGGGTGGCTCAGTCGGTTAAGCGTCCGACTTCAGCTCAGGTCACGATCTCACGGTCCGTGAGTTGGAGCCCCGCGTCGGGCTCTGGGCTGATGGCTCAGAGCCTGGAGCCTGCTTCCGATTCTGTGTCTCCCTCTCTCTCTGCCCCTCCCCCGTTCATGCTGTGTCTCTCTCTGTCTCAAAAATAAATAAACGTTAAAAAAAAAATTTTTTTTTAAATAAAAAAAATAAAATTGGAACCACTCACATTTTATTCATTCACAGTTTAATGTTTAGCTTTGGCATTTGTCATTTAAATTTGGAAAAAATATTTGAAAGTAATCAATTTTTATTGCTTTGATTAGAACATTGTCAACTTTGAACTTTACACTTGGCTATTTTTCATCCTTCCTTAAGTTACTTTTTTTTATTTTGAGAGAGCATGCCCCTCACCCCACACCCGCGCTGTCAGCATAGAGCCCGCTGCAGGGCTCGATCTCATGAACCGTGAGATCATGACCAGAGCTAAAATTAAGAGTCAGACGCTTGACTGAGCCACCCAGGTGCCCCAGTCAGAATCTACTTTTAAAAACAAATCCCCAGGTGATTCTTATGCACATTAAAGTTTGAGAGGCATTAAAACATGGGTTAGATTCAAATCCTAGCTCTATCATGTATTAGTTATGTGACCTTGAATAAATTACTCAATTTCTTTGTGCCTCAAATTTCTCATTTGGAATAATAAATGCAGAAGAATAATAGTAAAGTGAGGATAATAATAGTACCTACCACCTATAGAGTTGTGAGGATTTCCTACGATACTGCATTAAACTGTTTAGAACAGTGCCTCATAGTAAGTGCACAACAAACGTTAGGTATTATTAATCATCTTTTCTTTTTAAGTAATACTTCTTGATCTCCTCTATCTATCATTTTAATCAATGGTTCTCAGTTGCCTCTCTGGCATGCTGCAGGTTAGTCCCAGCAGAATCAACTGGAAGATTTAAAAAATGTTATGGCTCCCTCAGTCTCGTTTCTGAAGATTCTGATGCAGTAGGTTTAGCGAGGGGCTCCGCAGAATCTATATTTTTAAAGCCTCCTGAGGTGATCCAATGTTCCAAATCTTTGGGTTGGAAATCACTGCTTTAAATATTGGTGCATTTAAATGTGGACATCCTACTAATTCATTGCTATGACATAAATGCCATCAATGGGCTGATGACTCTAGCCCAGATTGCCAAGCTTCACACCGGCGTATCCAGCCACCCCCAACTTGGGTATCCTATAGACAGTGTCGAATCCCCATGTCCACAACTCAGCCCTCCATCCCGTTTTTCCCCCTCTTCCATTTTCTCTTGTTAGTCAATGGTTCCACCATTTGATACTGTTACCAAGCCCAGAAACCTGGGGGTCATTCTTGTCCTCTTCCTCTTTAACTTTCCTACTTAGTTCATAATGCCTAACTAGGGGGTGCCTAGCTAGCTGGCTTAGTTGGTAAATCATATGACTCTCGATCTCAGGATTGTGAGTTCAAGCCTCACATTGGATTTAGAAATTACTAAAAAAAAAAAAAAAAAAAAAAAAAAGAAAAAAAGAATGTCTAGTGAAATAATTAATGTAATATAAATACATTGTAAAAATGTCTGTTTGCTTATTTATTTATTTTGAGAGGAAGAGTGTGAGCAGGGAAGGGGTAGAGAGAGATGGAGTGAGAGAAATCCCAAGCAGGCTCCATGCTGTCAGCGCAGAGCCTGATGTGGGGCTCTGTCTCACCAACCCTGAGATCATGACCTGAGCCGAAATCAAGAGTCAGACGCTTGCTTCATCGACTAAGACATCCAGGTGCCCCTAAGAATACTTTTTTATTATTTCTGAAATCCTGTCTCCTGTCTTTGTCACCACTTCAACCATCCTAGTTCAGGCCTTCATCTTTTCTTCTTTAAACTATCAAAACAGGGGCGCCTGGGTGGCTCAGTCGGTTAAGCGTCCGACTTCAGCTCAGGTCATGATCTCGCGGTCTGTGAGTTTGAGCCCCGCGTCGGGCTCTGTGCTGCCAGCTCAGAGCCTGGAGCCTGTTTCAGATTCTGTGTCTCCCTCTCTCTCTGCCCCTTCCTCTCTCTCTCTCTCTCTCTCTCTCTCTCTCTCTTTCTGTCAAAAATAAATAAACATTAAACTATCAAAACAGCTTCAATGAATGTAGCTGCGCTCCTTGCCTTTCATTTAATCTGTTACCTACACAGCTGATAGTGGTTTCTCTGAAATTCAAATCTGATCTTATTTCCCTTGTTTAAAATCCATCTATGCCTTTCCTATTGCCTTCAAGATAAAAATGTAAAATTCTTCCCATGACATAAAAGGCCCTTTGTGGTGTGGCCCCTGTATACCACCCTTATGCCTTTCTGTCCACCCCTTTTTTCTTTAGCTATAATTAATAACATGTTTTGGATGAGGGGGTTGAGAAAGCACCCCACTCTCTCACCTTATGGTGTAATATATTGCACTTTCTGACTTAAGCAGTTTTCCTTCCACTAACTCATTATCTCTCAGAATCATCTTTTCTAGAAACCCTGCCTCACTATGTTTTCCTATAATGCCCTAGATTTCACTGTATTTCACTATAAAGTAGTAATTTTCTTGCATTATAAATTGCACACTTAGTTAAGCATAGGGGTTTTAGAGTCAGACTGTACAGATCTGAATCCTAGTATCAATGGTTTCTGGCTCCATGACATAGAGTGTGCTACGTAAGTTCTTTGCTTGTGTCTCCCCTTTTATAAAAAGATTATTTTTGTAAGATTCACCTCTTATTTTGAGAATTAAATGCTATGACAGGTAAAATTCTAGAACAGTGTCTGGCACAAAGTTAAGTGCTTGACAGACATTAGATATGATTATTATCTCTGCTGATGAACTTAGCTTTTTAGCAGTGGAGGCTGTGTTTGTGTTTTGTTGTCTAACCTCTGTGCTTTTTTAATCCAGTCTCTGGCATATGGTACTCATGGAGGACCATAATTCTTTTACTCATTAAGTCTTTTAACAAATTTTAGTTGAGTACCTGTCCGGCACTTTGCTAGGCGTTAGGGATACATCAGTGAAAAATATAAAATTCTATCCTCATAGTCCTTACCCAGAGACAAAAAAGGAATAAGTAAAACAACAGGTAAGCAGTAAGTAATATGGAAAGTGAAAAACAGGCAGGGGATTGGAGGAGGGATAGGAAATACTAGTGATAGAGGTTGAGGATAAGAGAAAAGGCAGAGAGGAGTTGCAATTTTTAAATAGGATTTTAATTTTTAAAAAGGCTCATGGAGAAGATGACATTTCAGCACAGATCTGAAGTAGATGAGAGATTGAATTAGGCAGATATGCAAGGGCACTCAGCTCTCTCACCCAGAGGAGGGAACAATGACACAGACCCAAAGATGGGCTCCTCCTGGCATATTTGAGACAATGCAGGAGCAGTGTTGCTGGCATGTAGTTAGTAAGGGAAACAGTAGGAGAATATGACATCTGGAAGGGAGGTTGAGAAAGATCACAGGGTCTTGTATGCCATCGTAAGGACTTTGTCCTTTGTTGGAGAGCAATGAGAAGCCATTGGAGGGTTCTGAGGAGTAAATACCTGAAATGGGTTTTAACAAGATCACTGTGGCTGCTAGTTAAGACTAAAACGAAGCAAGGTAGGGAGATCAGTTAGAAGACTCATGCAAGAATTTAGGAAAGAGATGATGGGTGGTGTGGACAAGGGTGGTAGTGGTGGGTCTGGGGAGAAGGGATCAGATTACAGATCTGCTTTGAAGACAGAACCGATAGGATTTACCTAGAGATTGTGCATAGATTGTTAGATGAAAAAGAGCCAAAATGCCTCCAAAGATTTTAGCCTAATAAACTGGAAAGAGAGACTGCCTTCAAGTGAGATGGAGAAGATTGAAAATAAGAGGTTCTTTTTTCCTGCTGTAGAGTTGGAGACCAGGGTTT